>NW_024544787.1:0-1200000 GCF_018167655.1 Microtus oregoni | reverse complement strand
CATTAACAAAGAAAAGCAACAAACAGACAAAAGGACCTTGCACACCAGGGCTGACCAATTTATTTTAATGGCATAGTTAGTCATCATGGGTTGTCAACTGAAAATGCCAAAATGTTAACTATAGGTTATTCCATGTGTCAGAGAGGGAAGCCCCAGAGGATAAACAAGTTTTGCAGAGTGCTGATATGTGTGGTTGTTTCTAGAAACTGATGACAAGATCTTATGGCTAAGCACAACACAGACCTTGGTTTTGATGTGTAAAGATGTCAACTGGGCAGGGAGGTTCCTTGCTGTCAGAAATGTAAGCATATTTTGAGCTTGAATGCAAAGCCCATTTGCACATTGTACAGATTTTCTGAATGACATTATTTTTATAGAATGTTTCACTTAATTTGTTTTCTTTTCATTAATGATATCTGTATGTATTGACAGTAGACATCTAGCAGCATTTTTTCTATTATTTATACAGTTAGGTTTTTGATACCTCTTGTAGCTTATGCCATAGCTTTTGAAATCGGTCTACTAGAGGAATAAACTAGTCAATATATTAGAACACTTAAAGGTATCAGAGGATATATCAATACCTTTGTAGAAAATACTTCTCAAGTTTTAGCATCTTATCTTCTAATAGTGTGGTTGCTTTGGCTCATTTATCCCAGGCCACAGTTTTAAATTAATTTAACTGTACGGTAGTATGTTTAGTTTTGGGATATATTTTAAAGCATATGTCATGGTTTTAAATGACTCATATATGACATATGCATATGCATTGTGACCTTTACCCACCAGTATAGTTTTGAAAGCAAAACGGTTACTTAAATGTTCTCACAGGGATAGATCTTTCTTTCTAACAGGAATGCTCAATTAATCATCCCAACAGACCCTGACTTTTAGCCTAATTTTATTAGTTTAAGGATATGAGATCATATGCCACAAAGCAGGGTCAAAGTAGAAATACTGGACAGATGCAGGTTGTTGTGGTGCAGAATTATTGGTTATTTCCATGAAACTCCCTCTAACTAACTGTATAAAAAGCTATGTCAGTTCAGTTTCTTCATAAACAATATCTTATTTTGAGCAACTGCAGAAGAGCAAAGGCAGGCACCACCATGGTAAAGTTTCTACTGCTGGCTTTGACATTTGGTCTGACTCATGCTCATGCTGAGGTAAATTCATTTGGTCTGTGAATAAGTTTAATGTTCTTCAGTAGCTTACTTCTGTGGATGCCTTGTATCATTCAGTTTGTCCATGAAAGTCCATATTCATAAAGTAATCTTTCTGACTTTTACTCATTTATCCCTTTCCAGCAAGATTTCTCAAAGATGAAACAAATAAACTAAGAAAACAATGAGTTGAATTTGCAGAGCATAGGAGACCAAAATATGAGTAGTTCGAAAAAATCTCAGGTTTAAAATGCTATATAAATGAGTTATCATATTACCCTTTTTAAATTTTCACCCTAGTAGCATAGTTTTGAACTAATAAACTATTATTGATTTATATTTTTAGTTATTTTACATATTTTAAATGATTGGGATCACAGATGTGAGTATCAACTCACATTCCAATTGCATTTGTTGTTTGTTCAGGTTGATGGAAAGTGAGTTAACATTGCCATCGCTGCTGACAATGAGGACAAAATAGAGGAAGGAGGACCTATGAGAATCTACATGCACGAACTTACTTATTGTGAGGAATGTAGTCAAATGGAAATCACATTTTATGTCAAGTAAGCTAATTGTCAACGGTGTAACCTGATCAGACTGCTTACGTTCTATAGATTTTTATGTTGTTAAATTTACAGGAGAATGTTCTGTTTCTGATCATGAAACTGAAAATCACACCTTCCTAAACGTGATTATGTTATTCCATAATGGGTTAGCTCAGGACACCACAAGAAAGTTAGAATCTATCTCCAATTCTGAGTGTTTCCTGAGAATCCTTGGGGCTAGAGGCCTGTGGTTGAATTTTATGCTCTAATATTAGGATCATGAGACTCTAAGGATCTCATTTCTAGTAAGTCAAAAGGTAGGTGTGAGCATTTACGTCAAAGTCATGCATGTTATATTACTTAGCCATAGTGCCATAAAAAATTCTTCCACAAGTAGGTCAGAAAAATCTAATTTGCAAATACAGTTCTTGTGTTTTAAATCTTTTCTCTCTATATATATTGTTTTATTGGTTAATGAATAAAGAAGCCACTTTGACTTTGATAGGGCAGAGTAGAGCTAGGTGAGGGGTGGGCAACTAAGCTGACTGCTGGAAAAAGAAGTCAGAGTCAAAAAGATGTCATGTAACTGCCAGTGGGGAAAGACATAAGTGAGAAGCTGAAACTTTACCAGTAGGCCACAAGCCTTGTGGTAAAATATAAATTACTGAATGGGTTAATTCTATATGTAAAAGCTAGCTACCAATATGCTTAAGTGATTGGATAAGCAATGATTTAAATAATGTAGTTTCTGTGTGATTATTTTGGGTCTGAGCTACCGGGAGTATGTCTCTGATGCTGTAGTTTCAAAAATTTTCTTTCTGACATTCAGATGACAATATTCAATGAAAGACTGCATAGGACTGTAAGAACTTAAAATAGTTAGAGCCATTAATTTGTTCTAGTTGCAGTCATAGTTTTAGGTTAGACATAAAAGCATTTAATACAAATTTATAAAATCCTGTGTACATATTATTGTTTGTCTAGAAAAGGAGAATTAACATATTGAAAATCATACTCAGTGAATAGAGAAATTTGGACAAGGAAGAAAATAGAGTCTTCATAGCACTTGGAAAAAATGCCACAAATAAAGTGATTCATATGTATGGATAATAAACAGAATAATATTTTTATTTCTAAATAAGAATTATGAAAAGTGAGGTAAACAGAAATTCATCTCTTCTAGCTCTGAATTCTATTCATAGATATTAAAGTATCTCAAGTTCTTTAAAACCTGAAGATATTTAATATGAATTCACAGGATAAATACAATAAACCATGATTCCTCTGTTTGATTTACAGTGTGAATGACCAATGTTCACAGACCAAAGTCACTGCCAATAAGCAAGAAGATGACAACTATAGAACCCAGTGTAAGTATGGGATCTGGGCACTTCCTCTATGAACTAGAGCATTGTATGTGAGCATATACATGCTGATACCTCAGCCACCCATAGGTATATGGACCTAGAACAATTTTGGTTACTGGGAAAGTTATCTGTTCTTCCAGCCATCTGAGATATGGTAACAGAATGTCTCCAAATAGACAATTTGTTTCTAGATTATATTCAGTGTCCTTTCTTTTATACAGTATCTCAGATTATTATTCGACAGGCATGCCACTCCCTAATAGGTCTCAGTGACCTCAAACATCTTTGCAAAGTTCATGATTCAGACTATCAAGTCCTTATTTTATAAGGATTATCTATCTTCCAGGATTCATAGAGAATTTAAATTAACAGTACTATTTTAAAGTTTCCTTTTCTTATATTTTGTCAAAATCATAACATTTAGATCATTGGATGATAAAATTCATTTTGGAGAAGCACTTAGGAGAAAATCTGTTTAAGAATTTCAAACTGACTCCCTCAAATTTGAAAAACAATTGCTCAAACAATAGAAACACTATTCAACTGAATTATACACAGCATAACTTTTCATTGATTTTAATGAGGAGAAGGTACATTCTTCTGGAAAAAACAATGCTTTTCTAACCTTGTAGCGGTGTGAATAAATGCAGGCAGATACTAAAGAATATATACAACTTTAATGATTAAATAAACTTACAGAACCGAGGTTCCCGCGTAGCATAGGAGGCAGGAAAAGGGCCGAGCAGCCTCCCGCGCACCCGATTGATCAGTATGCATTTGCCCGAGGCAAACCCACCCCCTAAAGGGGCTGGCTTAACCCTACATCTCCCCCTTTTGTCTAAATAAGACAGAACTAAACCAAATATAACTATGATAAATATAACAAATGATATAATAACAAATGATAAATATAACAAACAATATTGAGAACAAAAGTTTTGCTAGACATTCTATCTCAAGGAGTCTAAATAATGTAGAGAGTGACTACAATTAAATAATCTTCAACTCCATCAAAAATCTGAGAAAGGAATAAATATTACTTAACAAATGAGAGATATCCACAATGTGCAAGAAGTGAAAGAGACAACTGACTACCTGGGCAATCACCCAAAGTCTCGTTTGCAATGTTGAGTCAACCAACTTTGGCTAAGGCCTAACATAATTGACATATCATTATCAAATGCAAGAAACTTTCTTAGAATTATCTTACCCTGTCTTGGCAAGATAAGACAATCCTGTTTCATATCTTAGTCAGTAGTTGAGGTATGGGCTTTTCTTAACCCAAAGGCCAGTTCTGCCAAGAAGACAAGCTCCCGGTGGAGTGTCTTTGGTGCTCAACGTTCACTCGAGAGTAGAGTGGTGTTGCCAGGAGTAATTGTGTCTCATTGGCACAGAATTCTAGGTTAGATTAAAGGCCATTTTCTACAGCACTTCAAAGAGGCTGAAGATTATACTATCTATACTAAATATAATCTCTATGTATCTAAAAGACCTGATTAACCTAAAAATAAATATGACAAACATATAATTCTCAATACCTATCTAATTTGAAAACTAAGAGAATAAACAACTGTGCAATATATGAAGACAATGATCTTCACCTGTAAACAATGTCATTACATATCAAATGTAAACAATGTTATTACATAAATAGTATCAGAGGTAGAAATGTGCATTGTGATATGATAGATGTTTCCATACAATATAAGCATACTCTTATACAAAAATAGAGGTAGGAACACTCACATTCAATATTCAATATATCAATATACAAGAAACAGTACCAATATAATTTTCTAAAAACAGTAAGTCACAAATACCAATCATCCTATCAAACCAGTTAATCCCCCCCTTTTTTGAATATACCCCTAATTCCATAAAATATTTCCCCTTCCCCTCAACCCTAAACCAACCACTAAAAGATGTCCCTAACCCTGAGGGCAAACTCTCTTGAGAGAGGGGACGTCACCCTCTAAGATTGCTTCTAGCTAACATGGGGGCGACATTCTCCTTAGGGGCTCTTGTGAAAGCAAATGATGGTAAAATTCCCAAATTAACCTTTGACCTAAGAAAAATTATAACTAGTCACTGAGCGTTTTGAGAAGGTCCGGCCAGAGTGTTGTCAAAAATGTGCATCATTCGAAATTGTCTCCTGCAGTTAGTACCAAAAAACAGGTCTAATATTTGCGCTTAAAAAAAATTCATGACGTCATAAAAACCAGATTGAGTTGATGTTATAGGGCCCCATCTTCATCCTGGAACCTTCAAAGATTACTGTAGGAATATTTGTTGCTTGTTATGGGAAATTTAAACATTAACAATAAGGACATATACTGACATATAAAGAAAGACACAGATATGTGGAAAGGCAAAGAAAGTTTATCAAGTATAAAATTATTCTTATTCTGTCTCATTTCATGGCTCCTGACCTGAGACAGAAACTCTGAAATATCTCTTATCAACAGGCTTGGAATTGAAGAGGGACTGAGCCATAGTCCAACTCTAAAACCAGCTCTACACATTTATAAAGAAGTGTTCAATAAAACATATAAATATATATAAAAATCAATACTTACAGAATGTATAGAATTTTATTCTTGATACTTAGTGGGTTGTAACTATTTTCCATCCATCAGTAATTAAATATTCAGGGTCCCTTAAATTCTTCAAAGATGAGTGTTTTCCTGTGAAGATAAGAAAAGAACCCTGCCCCCAACCTATCTGTAATCCTTTCCATCAGAATGCCCCTCATCCTTGTGAATGAATTGTTATTTGTCTTTTCCAAGTGACTTCTCTTCTTCAAACTGAAACTTTATTAATTTTGACGGTATCCACAATTTTCCTCACCTGTGGAGATAAGAGCAAAACCACTTCCCCAACGCAGCACATCTCCTGGCTTCCATTGCGAGGTCAGCACATCCTTGAAATAAACTGGTTGATTTAGTTCAGTAGACTTTTCCATTATCCAATGTCTTTCTGCAGCCATTGTTCCCTTCTCATTAGTGTTGAGAAAATTCAAGGTTAACAAAGCATTATGTAACCTATTTCTGGGGGTGTTTTCCACCCCTTTCTGTTTGCTCAACATATCCTTTATAGTTCGATTTGATCTTTCTATGTCTGCTTGACCTGTAGGATTGTATGGTATACCTGTAACATGCTTGATATTGTAATAATCAAAAAACCGTTTCATTTTCCTAGAGACATAAGCAGGACCATTATCTGTCTTTATTTGTGTAGGTATACCCATGATAGCCATGACTGCTAATAAATGAGTGATTACTGAATCAGCTGTTTCTGAACTTAAAGCAGTTGCCCACTGAAAGCCTGAATAAGTGTCAATGGTGTGATGAACATATTTTAATTTGCCAAATTCTGCAAAGTGGAACACATCCATCTGCCAGATTTCATTCCTTTGGGTGCCCTTTGGATTAGCCCCTGCAGGCAGTGGTGTTTGGTTATAGAAAGAGCAAGTTGGGCATTTCGTTACAATCTCCTTATCTTGTTGCCATGTAATTGAAAACTCTTTCTTCAAACCTTTGCTATTAACATGATGTTTTTTTTATGAAATTCAGAGGCTTGTAGCACACTACCAAACAATAATTGATCAATTTCTGCATTACCTTGTGCTATAGGACCAGGCAGACCCATATGGGATTGGATGTGTGTTATGTACATAGGGCAAAGCCTGTTCCTGATCGAATCTTGAACCTGGATAAACAATGAGGTTAGTTCTGTATCATCAGGTATAAATTCAGCAGTTTCAATATGTAAAATAATTCTTTCTGCATATTGTGAATCAGTAACTATATTAATAGGTTCTTTAAAATCTCTTAGTACCATAAGAATGGCATAAAATTATGCCTTCTGGACAAAATCATAAGGACTTTGTTCCACATTACCCAACCAAGTCTTCTGATTTGTAACCTGCCTTCCATGATTTATTGGCATCAGTATAGAATGTACGGGCTCCAGTTATTGGAGCATCACGGACGATTCGAGGAAGGATCCAAGAAGTTCTCTTTAGGAAGTTAAGCCTCTTGCTTTTTGGACAGTTGTTATTAATGTTTCCCAAAAAAATAGCACAAGCTCTTTGTCATGGTTTATTATCTTCCCATAATTTCTTTAGTTCATCAGTAGTGAAAGGCACTATAATTTCTGCTGGGTCTATGCCTACTAGTTGACAAAGTCTCAGCTTGCCTTTTATAATTAACTCAGAGACTTTTTCCACATAAGTTTTCAGTTTCTTACTTGGTTTATGTGGTAAAAAGATCAATTCCAAGATAATATCATCTCTCTGCATTAAAATCCCTGTAGGAGAAATTTTTGATGGTAATATGATGAGAATACAATCGAGCTCTGGATTCACTCTGTCCACATGTGCCTGCTGTAATTTCTCCTCAATCATTGTCAGTTCCTTTTCTGCTTCAGCTGTTAATTCTCTGGGACTGTTTAAATCTTTATCACCATTCAATGTTTTGTTCAAATGAATTATTAGATGGGGTATTATCCCAATAGCTGGTCGTAGACTGGAAATGTCTCCTAACAGTCTTTGAAAGTCATTAAGAGTCCGTAGGCGATCTCTCTGAATTTGTGCCTTTTGTGTCTTAATTTTTTGAAAACCTATTCTATAACCTAAATAATTTACAGAATCTCCCTTCTGAATCTTTTCAGGAGGAATTTGCAATCCCCATTTGGGTATTGCTTCAAACAGTCTGTTCAAGGTATCTATGATTGAATCAGATAACAAAATGTCGTCCATGTAATGATATATTATCGATTTGGGAAATTACTTGTGGATCATTTGCAATGGTTGATTCACAAAATATTGGCACAAGGAGGGGTAATTTAACATACACTGGGGGAGGACGGCCCAGTGGTACCTCCTCGAAAGTTGAGAATTATTATAAGTAGGCACAGTGAAGGCAAATTTTTCTCTATCTTCTTTTTGAAAAGGTATAGTGAAAAAACAATCCTTTAAATCAACAACTATGAGAGGCCATCCTTTTGGTAATAAAGAGAGCAAAGGGATTCCAGGTTGCAGAGGGCCCATAGGTTGAGTACCATTGTTGATAGCTCTGAGATCTGTTACCATTCTCCATTTACCTGATTTTTTCTTAACCTCAAATACAGGAGAATTCCAAGGGCTGGTAGATTCTTCTATATGTCCAGCATCTAATTGTTCTTGTACCAGCTGTTCTAAAGCCTGTAAGTTTTCCTCAGCTACAGGCCATTGCTTTGTCCATATTGGTTTCTCAGTCAACCATTTTAGAGGCAAGGCTGTTGGTATCTCTGAAGGGACATCAATTGCTTGTTCTTTTTTTTTTAACTTTTTTATATTGAGAAAAGAAAAAAAAATAAATTTCCTCCTCCTCCCAGCCTCCCAATTCCCTCCCCCTCCTTCCACCCTTCTCCCTCTCCACCCACCCTTCTCCCCCTCCTCCCACTCCTCTCCCCCTCCCTCTCCAGCCCAAAGAGCAGTCAGATTTCCCTGCCCTGTGGTAAGTCCTAGGTCCTCCCCCCTCCGTCCATTTCTAGGAAGGTGAACATCCAGACTGGCTAGGCTCCCACAAAGCCAGCACATTACTTCTTATACAGCCTGAATGGCTGGTTTTCTCCGTTTGTAATATCGTTTAATACTATTCTCAGAAATATATGCTCTAGAAGTAGCAGGAATGTTAATTTCGGTATTCCATTGTTGTAATAGGTCACGACCCCATAAATTCATTGCAATATTGGCTACATATGGCCTTAATTTTCCTATTTGTCCCTCTGGGCCTATACATTCAACCCATCTCGTGCTCTGCCTTACTCGAGATAGGGTTCCAATTCCCAGGAGCTGAACATTTACATTCTGAAAAGGACAATACGGATGCCAAGATTCTGGGGTAATGATACTTACATCAGCACCTGTGTCCAGCAGGCCAGTATTAAAAATGCCATTTACACACACTCTCAGCTTAGGTCTTTGATCATTTATAGAAGTTTACCAAAACACATGTAACTCATCTTTCTGATCACTATTGCTTGTAACAGTAGGCATGTGGCTTCCTAATTGTCCTGATGAGGCATGTTCTCTGCAGAAACTGGAAATGACTGAACCATGTTTGCCATGGGGGCCTGTGAGGCCCCCCTCTCACGTTTCCCGTCTGTATTAGGTTGCCTTGTCTATCTCTTGTAGACCTGCATTCATTCGTCCAATGTCTGCCTTTTCTACATCTTCTACATAAACCTGAAGGCTGAGTCCTCCTATTTCTGTTATTTCTAGAAGATGCATTATTATTATTATTATTATTATTATTATTATTATTTCTGAAAGATGCATTATTATTATTATTATTTCTCAAAATCGTTGTCTACAATTCCTTTTCATATGACCCATTTTGCCACAATTAAAACATTTGGTATTCTGGTGTCTCCTTTTACCATTGGAAATTGCTTCTTCTACCCATGCTTCAGTGCCATAATCAAATGTATCAACATTGAGTGTATGCAAGACCCATTCTTCCAAAGGCGCTGATCTGAGCTTTAAAGGCCCCAAAATCCTTTTGCATTCCACATTTGCATTTTCATAAGCCAAAGACTCAATCATTATACGCCTTGCTTCTGGGTCAGATATCCCTATTTGTACAGCCTTAGTTAATCTTTGTAAAAAGTCACTAAAGGGTTCTCTCTGACCCTGTTTAACTCTGACAAATGATTCCAGTATCTATCCTGGGTCTTGTACCCTGTCCCAAGCCCTTAAGGCTGCTGTAGTACACATGGAGAGTGTGTTTTCATCCAAATTAGCTTGTTCCTGAGGGTCGGAAAAGAGCCCTTCACCTAGAATTTTATCTAGGGAAATGTCAATTCCCTTCACCTTTTCCTGCTGTTCTAAAAGTCTAGCCTCTTGCCTGAATAAGCATTTCCATTTCAATAGTGGTCCACTCTCAAGGACCGCAGAGCTCAACTGGAGCCAGTCCAAGGGTGTTGCTCTGCTTGTCATGGCCCAAGATCTTAGCATCTCTTTAACAAATGAGGCTTGCATCCCAAAAGTCATGACAGCCTGTTTAATTACCTTGAGGTCATTCATACAGACAGGCTCCCATGTATCTTCCTTGATGAACCTAGGGTTTCTGGAACCAATCACCTTCTCTGTTGTTATTACTGGAAATGTAGGTAGAGCTGTAGGTAGAGATTTGTGGAAATTGTCCCGGAGGGATTTATCCACAGATGTAGTTAAAATTTGCCTTTCTACCCTTTGCTCTTCTTCATCAGCATTTAGAAATTCCTCAGTCCTTTCAATTCTATTCACCATTGCCTTCTGCAATGTCTGAATCTCCTGTCCAGAATTATCTTCCAAAGCCTTCATTGAGGATTCTAAAGTATGAAGTTTGTCCATTAGAGATAACTTGTCATCTTTGGACATAATTTTTATGGCATATACCGTGCCTTCTTGTATTGACAATCTTTTGGCCAATCTGTCATAAGCTTTAGACAAAATTCGATTGTCACATTCAGCAGTTTTGATTCTCTTAGTTAATGTTTCAGTTCCTACAGAAAGGGACTGCTGGAACTTATGATCCTATTCAGCTGTTCCTTCTTCCATAGTAATGATTTTCTCCTTAACATCAGCCTGTACCTTTTCTAAATTTTGCTCAGTTAACCGAGTCATGTTAAACAAAGATCTGTTCTCTTCCTGGAGAACTTCAAACTGATTCTTGAGAAGATTGTTGTCATTCTCAATAGTTTTTAAATGTTCAACCTCTGCCTTAAGAGACTTTATCATTTTTCTATTGTCAAACCATATAGTGCCAAGGAAAATTATGAATCCCAGAAATATCCATAGATGTGGTGTGATAGACACCTCTTGTAAAATCTCCCACATGGTACACTCAAAAAAGCTGTTAAAATCTAAAACATTCACGTTCTCAGACATTTTATTTATAAAAGAAAAAATTATTTTACCTGCAATGACCGGTTCCTGCCAGTGGTGGCGAAAGTGTCCACTTGAGTCCATGTGGCCTAAGTCTGAAACAAATGACTCAAAAACAAAAATTGGAGCAGACACCAGGCTGATAAATAGCAATTGGGCCAGAAAGGGAACAGAGAGAAAAGCTGCCAAAGTGAAAAAATCAAAGGGACTCCGGTGTGTTTGAGCCGGCTCGCAGGGCCACCATCACGTGACCTGAGCGCCAGAGGAGGTGGGAGGGGAACTGAGACTGATCACACTGTTACAGAGGCGCTTGTGCCACTGTCAGGCAGGGCGGGGCTAGAGAGTGCTAATTCTCCAGTCCCGTTTGACTTTCTAGCAGGCACCAGGAAAAATCGAGTCGCTCAGAATCTCAGCTGCATCTGCAGCCATAGTCGGACCAGCAAGGCGCAGTGCTGAAAGGGTAGAGTCTGCGTGCCCAGGGAGACCTCCGGGGGTGAGATGCCACTGAGAGCAGTCGCCACCAGGAGCCTCCGATTTGGGGCGGGTATCCGCAATGCCTCACGGGGCGCCAAAATTTAGCAGCGTGAATAAATGCAGGCAGATATTAAAGAATATATACAACTTTAATGATTAAATAAACTTACAGAACCGAGGTTCCCGCGGAGCACAGGAGGCAGGAAAAGGGCCAAGCCACCTCCCGCATGCCCAATTTATCAGTATGTATTTGCCCGAGGCAAACCCGCCCCCTAAAGTGGCTGGCTTAACCCTACATAACCTTACATGGATATTAAAGAGCAATCACATAATAGAAAATGACCAAATACATAATCCATTTATTTTCCCGTGAATCACTTTATCCATTCAATCAGTGTCTGTAAGTGGAAATATCATACACACACACAAACACACACACACACATACACATGAATTCACACACAACAGAAAGAGAGAGATAGTGAGAGAGACAAAGAGATAAAAAGGGAGGCATATGCACACAGAAACAAATACAGAAAGATTGACTCACAAACAACATGAATGTCTAGTAAACTTAAAATATTCATTCTTACACTTTACATTGATAATCTTACAAGAAGAAAACTGTTTTTCATATTTCTAATGAGTACAGTCTCTTTTTGCATATGTAGCCATTTGCTCACCAGGCCTTATTAAGGTATGACACCAAAGGTTCACACTTTCAGCAAATTGACAAGTGGCCTTTTGGATCTGGTTGAAATGGGAAGAAATAGCCAAAAGAGTAATCCCACAGCTCTTGACACAGGAATTCAAAGAAAAGGGAAAGTGTATGTACCTAGGATTCACTACCAGGTTTAAAGATTGGAAATGATTGGTCACCATGTTATAATATGATATGTAAAATGAATGACTACAAGAATACCTTTGCCACATTTGTCATATGATAGTGAATCAGAGATGACTGCTGGAGTTAGGGTCAATATTAATATTTTGTCAACAGGTGACGTCAAACAAAGTAGAAAAATGAGTGACACTAAGTTTTGAAATGTGTCTTTATTGCAGTTGAAGGTGATCATGCATGTAAACCTGTGTTAGCAACAGAAGACAACATAGTCCTTTCTAGTGATGATGTGGATAGAGCCAGCCAGAAAACAAAATTGATTTTTGTTCTTGGTAAGAATAGTAGTGGGTTCTCTGAAACAGTAACAAAAGTATAACCCTGTAAATAAAAATTAAGTCATATTCACCCACCAAATACAGCATGATGGTATTTTCAAACTTTTGTCCACTAAATGACAGTGTATTTGTTTTGTGGACCAACTGTTACTTTATATTGGAATTCATGTAGCATGGTCATTGAAGACTAGGGGAAATAGGGGTGCAGTTATTGGAAGAGATTATTTTCATGTTTCCATACTGGAAAGAATAGAGTAAATATTATTCTCACAAAATTGAGACCATTTTGAGTGTCATTTGATCAAGTGTGTACTAAATTAAAACACAAATTCTAAAGTAAAGATTCAGGAGAAATGAGAAGTTTCCATTGACAGGATTCATGACTCTCCAGTATTATGTTTTTGAAAGAGGATAGGACTGTGATGAGTGAATTCTCTAGAGAAGGTGCTTTTTAATTTTTTTGAGACATCATTAGACCTTGAAAAGTGATGTCATACCAACATTTAGACTTCGTTTAAAGTGTCCATGGAACTTGTAAAAATTTTTACTGTCTGTATTGACTCATCAAGTGTAAATGAATTTGGAGCAGTTGTGATTTTTACTGTATATTGTGTTGGGATATTAAAGACACAATGTAAATTCTCCAGAATTCTACTTAACATATCTCTGACATTATCATTCATGCAATGTAGGAAAAGGTCAACCCTTGACTCCTGAGCAACATGAGAAAATTGTGGCATATGCTGGGGAACATAGCATTGTACCAGAAAACATTTGGCTACAGGTAACCAGAATGAATATTTTTAACCATAGCAATATATATATCACTGTATATTCATAAATACATGTGAATTACATACTGAGTCTTTCTATATTTCTATCTATCTATCTATCTATCTATCTATTTATCTATCTATCCATCCATCAACAATGTATCTACCTATCTAGTCAGTAAGATCAAGAAAAGAAATGACTCCATTTAAAAACCTGTATTATAGAACTAAAATCATGTTTTCAGAAAGTGAAACACTAATTTCTGAGACACACTTAAAAGTATTCAATATACTTAGCCATTAGGGAAATAAAGTTAAAACTATTAAGATATTTTGTCTTTCTGTTGTCTGCATGGCCTAGATAAATAAAAATAATGGTGCATGGAAAGGGCTGCACTTGGTCCTGCTTTTTGGAAGTAAAACTGATTCAGCTGCTGTCAAAATCAATGCCAAACATCCTAAAAATGATGTCAGTCTTAACACAATTCTTTCAAATTAGAATTACAACCCAATTGTCTTGAAATTTTATTTCAGGAATTTACAAGGGTGACCTCATCTAAGAATCTAAGCAATTGTGGAAAGGATACCTTGCTGTGAGACAGTGGTCTTCTACTCTGCAAAGATTTATCAGTTATATTGCTTTAATAAATCAATCATTGACCAGTAGCCAGGCAGGAAGCATAGAAAGGGTGACCGGGCAGGAAGTAGAGGTGGGGCAATGAGAAAAGGAGTATTCTGGGGAAAGGAAAGACTCAGTCTGAGGCTGTCAAACAGATGCAGAGGAAGCAAGATGAGAATGCCACTTGTTAATAGGTTCCAAGCCATGTGGCTAACACAGACAAGAATTATGGGCTAATATAAGTTATAAGAGTTAGTAAGAAGCCTGAGCTAATGGGCCAACCAGCTTATGATTTATATACGCATCAATTGTTTCTTTGGGACTGAATCACTATGGGACCATGCTGGACAGAAACTTCTGTCAACAGTACATCAAATGTTCTTCCCCTCTTCAGATTGATGACTACCTTAATTTCATCATAGGGCCTTTATCAGCACCTGATGGAAGCAGATGCAGAGATGCACAGCTAAGCACTAGGTAGAACTCCTGGAGTCCAGACAGAGAGAGGTAAGCATGATATTACAAGCAAATAGCCAAAGACTATGATGTGGAAACCCACAGATACAGCTGACCTAAGCAAATAGGAGCTCAGTGACTCCATACTTACAGCTTCATAAGACCAAACTAGGCCCTCTGAATGTGCCTGACAGACAGTTGTGTTGCTTGGTCAGTTTGTGAGGTGACTATAATATGTATATATATATATATATATATATATATATATATATATATATATATATATATATATATATACATCTTCAGTTGAGTAACTCCCAACTGTTCTTTTTCCTCAAACTTTTGACTTGGGAACCTAGCCTGTTCCAAATTTATGTTGTTCAAAGAAAAAAAAACAGGGATAAGAAGAAACAGAGGAAAGTATAGAGTTGCATGGATTTCACTGTGGGATGTGTTAACCTAAGAATCATACATGACAATTAAAGGATAAATAGCTTGTATGTATAAAGTTGTATTTGCCATTGAAGATATTGCCTGAGTTTTCTCCTTCAAAGAAAACCTTAGTATAAGGTCTGTCATCAGAGGAGAGAAGGCTTTAAGATACAGTGTGTCTTAGGATAAGGAAATTATGTGTAAATATCTTGTGTGTTTTTATTTTGTGACCAAGAAATTCATAGTTATGGCTTTTGGTTGAATCCTGAATATGAGATCAAAATAAACTTTTAAGGCTCACCCCTTGTAAGATTAATATAAAAGAAAATTCAAGGGGATGTGAAAGAAATGAAAAAGTGAATTTTTAGACTGTTAAAAATAAACTGAAAAAGAAATATATTCATAGCAGATTTTAAATTTTAAAACTTTTTATTCCTTTAATTTTAAAACATTATATTATAGCCACATCAATTGCTTCTTACACTTACTTCTTCTGAACCTTCCCATATCCCTCTCCATTCTCTGTCACTATTGGGAATTCTTTTATAACTAATTATTATCATATTCAAAAATGTAAAAATTTGATTAACTATTATGACTGTTTTGTGAGTATAGATAGAAGAAAGGGAAATGGAGTGAATTTGTCCTGAATTGACCTCAGCCTGAACAGATGAGGCAAATTGCCCAGGATTGAACATGACAACAAATCCTTCATCTTACTATCTTTTCTGAGGTTGGGCAATCTATATGTCACTCAACTGAAATGTAAAGAGTATTGATTTTCTGAGTCATCATGGGAGATTCATTTTGGGGACGCTTAAACCATAGTGTGTACTAAACAAATAGCACAGCTCTTTTATAGATTAGCAGGGACCAAAGATGGTTATTAATTTGGGAATTTAAAAAAAAACAAACATTTTCATGACAAATGTCAAGGAGCAAATTGTTGGTGGCTATTCTTTGCAAAAGGATTTTTATAAATATTTAAATAGCCAAATCACTTCTTACAAAGTATTTATTGTTCAGAAAACTGAGAGTGTTTAATCACTAACCCCTGAGTAATTTTCCACAGCATATCAAGTCAGATCCAGGAACATGCTTGATTAAAATATTTGAGAGTCGTTAAGTCCCATAGAAACTACACAGAGGTTTACATTAGTTATAAACTCATTTTCCCATTAGTTCAGACTTCTTATTAACTCCTACAACTTTATTAGCTCACTATTCATATATGTGTTAGCCACGTGACTCAGTACCTGATTTGGCAGGGCAGACACATTTTGCTTCTTCTGATGCTGGGACAGGACTGACAGAATAGGACATCTTTCTTTTCAGAATTCTCCTGTATTCATTGACCTGCCTCTACCTCCTGTCTGGTTGTCCCGCTATTATTTCCTGCCTGGCTACTGTCCAATCAAGTTTTTTTAAAAATATAATTGAAAGAATACAGACCATTTTCCCACACCAGATTCTCACCACAATTCAAGGGGTCTCTCTGCTTTGCACGGATGATGCAGAAACTAAGTCAGAGAAGTGGGGCTTTGAGGTTATAAGATTGAAAATGTTAAGAGGATGACTTTAAAGGGTGCATGCAAAAAAATCAAAGAAGTCATTGGCTCCTGCTACCGACCTTCATTTTGTAGTATTTATTGACTTGGCTATAGTAAAACCACAGCCTAATATAGACTACAGAAGTCAAAGATAAGGGAGAAACATGAATTGAAGACAGAACACATATCACAAGATCAAAATCCACTCCAATATTGGGAAATAAAATGTGATTGGATTTTCCAGTGTAACCAATAAGGCCGAGTCTTCAGGATCAAACAAATTCTAAATAAACATCAATTATATATAATGTAAAGGTTTCAGCTAGGACTGACGTTGTTCACCTAAAGTCCCAGTACTCAGGAGGCAGGGATTGATATACTTTTAGGTATTTAAGATCAATGGCAACCATAGTGAGTTCCATGCTAATACAGGTTGGAGTGTGATTTCTGGCTCAAGTATAACAACAACAACACAAACAATCTCAAAAATTTAAGGGTCAAGTATCATCTGAACTAGGCTGGAATGATAATGACCAATATGACAAAATATCCCTAAAGGTTCAATAGAGGCATTCATATCCTTGCAGTAATCAATATCTTTATAACTGAACTGAAGTAATGCTCCATAAGATGTAAATAATACAAAAAGGAAAGCAGCAAACTATGCAGAGAAACTCACAAAGTAAACTGGGATAGTGAGGTCATGAGTCCTAGAGAACACATTACCATGATTTTTCTAGACCAGCATAATTAAAACTACATTTTAAATACTTAGAATTATACTCACAAATATGTGTAGTTCTATCCTTTTCTTGAAGAACATTTTCTTTGTAACAGACAATATTACAGAAAATCACAGTTTGCCAAAATGGAGACAGCAACACGTCATTGTGCACACAGATCCAGTGAGGATACTTACAGCATAACTATACAGCAATTTCTATGTGACTATTACAGAAGAGGGAGCTGATATATTATAAGAGCAAGAGGATCAGGAAGTCTTTTGAGAGACAGTGTCTCTTAAAATCATAGGGAAGCTTCACATAAAGTATTTAAAAATATGGCTGCTTAAAGAGTATTTGAATAATGACAAGAAAAAAATTATGCTATCATTAAAAGGACAGTCTTATAGGTTCATAACCCTAGACAAAACTATAATCAAGTAAGTACTAAGGAAGGGAGGAGGAGCATTGTTCTTTCCAGGGATGTATCCCCGAACTGATTATCCAATACTAAGTGGTCAGCTAAAAACTGAAAGAAAAACAAGATACACAAAAATTACTCAGGAGGTCATTTTATATATTCATGTTTAAATATATGGGATAATTATACATGTAACATTAATAGAGAAAAAAGGTCATAAATTTGAGAGGCATCGAGTGTGTAGACAAGAGAGAAGTTTTAGGACAGAGAAGGAAGTGGAAGATGTAATTATATTTTAATATAAATAAAAAATGGACTAAAGTATGACCTAATGTGCAAAGATCATAAATATTTTATACTTGAGTTGAAATATGTTTCTAATATAATACAATTCTTGGCTTCACATTTTGTTTGAAGGAGGCCATTTGTAGGTTTCCTCCCACTTAGGCCCACATAATAACACAGACACTTTATTAATTAAATTGCTTCTCGGCCTATTAGATGTAGTATGCCTTACTTAAATTAACCAACATAGACAATTATGGCTACTGTACAGGAATTATTTTTTATCTTATGGCCATGGAATCAGCCCAAAGGTGTATAGGTACTCATTAAGGTACTTCCTAAATAGTTAGAATAATCATGCCCTTAATGAGATAATATATATTTTTCTTAAAAGATTTCCTTGTGTTCAGTCAATCAAAGATGGCCATAATATTCTACTGGATTGGTTTGCTTTTCCCATAATGTTTTTTTTTTCTTGTTTTTGGTTGGTCAGATCCTAGTTATGCGTTCACTGGACTTTTGAATAATTTCATTTTATTTTTATAATGCTACCTATCATATGACTATCAAAGTCACCATTTGGCAGACTTCTAAGCTGGCTTAAGGCAAATCCTATGGCATTTTATCTTCCTCTTCTCTATCTTTTGTCCTCAAAAAGCTGTGGAGACTGTAGATTGTATGTCCTCATTCTTTAAAAGTCTAATAGAATAGCTCCCTAGTTTCCTTTGAGTGCACTAATAAATGCATTTATTAATGGATTTAAAAACACCAAGAGGGGATTTTTTCATCATGTATGGTGACTCTGGAAGGATTCTCCACAATTTCTATTAACTGTAACAGATATCTTTGAATTTGAAGGATTCGAAGGAGATTAGTTTTTTAAATTGTTTTTATTGAGCTACATATTTTTGTCCACTCCCTACTTTTTTCTCCCTTCCCATTCTACCCTGACCCATGATCCCCATGTTCCTAATTTACAAAGGATATTTTGCCAGTTTTTTCTTTCCATAAAGGTTTGTAAGAGCTAGCCAATAAGAGGATAAAACTAATGGGCCAAGCAGTGTTTAAAAACATACAGTTTCCATGTAATTATTTTGGGTAAAGCTAGCCGGGTGGCGGGAGACCCGCCACTACTTCTACAGAATGGCACCCAGTGTGGTAATGAACTCCATGTAAAACCCGAGAGGGCTTAAAAAGGAGAGGGAAAGAATTTAAGACAGCTTTTTGCTGTTTGTGGGTTACGTGCAGCAAAGAAATTGTCCTGACTCAACAGCAGGAAAAAAATGGCTGTTTTAAATTTGCAGCTTTCTGGGGCTGTACCGCCACTGCAAACTCCGGCTTTAAAGCATTTCAATAGCTTTTATGGGACTGGATGTTTGTGTTTCTGCTTGGGATAGGAGGAGAGTGCTCTGAGAGTGACAATGGCTCTGAGAGTGACAATGGACAGACAGGAGAATCAGGCTTAGGCAGGCAGGAGAGCATGGCGTATTCCTGCCGCCATACAGAGACATGTTTCCAGGCTGTGCAGTGCTCTGCGTGTCAGATTTGGCTATAACTTGGATGAAAAGAGTTTCTGTGCTGCACTCTTAGTCTCAGAATTAAACTGCTGACTGTGGCTCCAATGTGGACTTGCTACGTGCCTGGAACTGTGTGCAGCTCAGGGGCACCAAATGGATATGAGGCAAGAGCTGCTGCTCCATTCGGAACTGTGCTGACCTCAGGTAGGAATGATCATAATTACCATAACAACAGCACAGTTAAGGTTTAGACTGGCAGTAAACAGGCAGTACTGTATTACCCCTACATGGTGCAACTTATGTTTTTAAGAACTGCTTAACATTTTAAGAAATGCTCCTGGATAGTAAAAAAATTACAGATTCACAATATGACAGATTCAGACCACTAAATGAATCACAATGTTGGATGAGTGTACATAGGCTTGAGAAAAATTAGAGAGAATAAAGCTAATGCCTTTAAAAAGGGGGGTAAAGTCTTTAAAGAGACAGAGTACAGATAGTTATAGATTAAAAGAAATAAAGTAAAATAAGCCACATAAAAATGGAAAATTCACAAAGAGTTTGGATTATGTACATTGTGTTTTCTTTAAAATTTTTGACTGTGAAGGAGCTAAGCACAGAGCGACATTTCATTATATGGGCTGCCAAGTGGAACCAGAACGGATATCATGAGGGTATGACTTCAGAATTTGGGTCTAAGGATATGAGGCTTTGGAAAGGCTCTTCTTTTGTTTACACAGAGGATGAGACCCTGTGGATTGCTTCTATCCCAATAAGGGATGACAGAGCCCCGCCCTCCCGAAAGGTTGCTGTGAACACCCTCAAAAAATTACTTTGCTCAACTGCCAACTGAGATAAACCTGGCACACAGGTTAAACCCTAAATGATCTGACTAACAGCGCCCCCATTCAGCTCGAAGCAGTTTGGAGAGAAATAACTGTGCCTATGTTCCCAAATATTGTTTATAAATATTCTTTTACATTTAAAGGGGGATATGATATAGATATGAATAATATGCATTGGTGTGGATTTTAAGGTCAATTTTGTTATACGTATATGTATTTCTGCTCTTGATTAAGGTATTGTGATTGTGTAGTTCATTTAAAAATGTAATGTATAATTAGGAAATATAGGTTGTTAGTGGATAATCATCAATAATAGTCAAGCTTGTAGTTATATTAGTTAGATTTTCTAGATGTACATAGATAAATTTCAGATAGGCATTCTTCATATCTTTCAAAGGCTACAGAATATGGCATTTAAATGTTTTAACAATTTGGGGCTTTTCATGACAATGAGACACGTCTGCTCCTGGCAGCACCAATCTACTTCAAGAGGAAGAAGGGCATTGAAGAAGCTCCTTATGGAGTTTGATAGCCATTTATTTGGGCAAGAAATTGCTCTTGCCTGGACTGATGCATGAACTGGACACAAAGAACCCGTGGAGAGGACTGCTGAACTTGCCAAAAGGTGCGATGGTCTTTTGGGGTTCCGCATTCATGAAAGAGTCTGAGAGACATTCTGCAGGATACAACAGAAAGTGACTGAACTGTCTTTGAAATTTCCTGCTTCATGGAAAAAGTCTGCTGGATACTATGGGCCTGTAGGCTGAACATGGATGCCCCAATGGTACAAAAGAACTTTGGTTGACTGTCCAGACAGCGAGACGTCTCTGTCATTTCTAGAGATTTGGACTTCTTGTTTGCTTAGATAACATTATTTCCTTCTGGAGTTTCTGATGGAGTTAAAGAATGGTTAGTTACAGTTAAAGTTTTCCTTAGTTTTGATAAAAGATAAGGTAGATATAAGTATTGTAACTGTTATTCTTGCTTGATAACTATTTTGTTATATATAATCTTACTTAGTTAAAGTGAAAGCCTTTCTTTTTTGTTTAAACAAAAAAAAAGGGAAATGATGGGGGAGAGTCTTCTGTTTTGTGTTAATTTCTTTGGTTAAATAAAGAGAATGCCTTGGCCCTTTGATAGGACAGAAAATTAGGTAGGCAGAGAGAACAGAACAGAATGCTGGGAGAAAGAAGCCGAGTCAGGCAGTCGCCATGATTCTCCCATTCGACACAGATGCAGGTTAAGATCTTTTCTGGTAAGCCACCTTGTGGTGTTACACAGATTATTAGAAATGGGTTAGATTAATATGTAAGAGCTAACCAATAAGAGGCTGGAAATAATGGGCCAGGCACTGTTTAAAAGAATTACATTTTCCATGTAATTATTTCGGGGCATAAGCTAGCCAGGCAGCCGGGAGCTGGGGCGGCAGGGAAGTGGCCCACCGTTCCTTACAACATAGGTTAGATCCATGTGTGTTACTCTTTGGGTCCTCATTGTTGTCTAGGTTGTCGGAGATTGTTAATTGTAAGCTGCTTTTCTTTGCTTCATGTCAAAAATGGGTATAAATTATATTTGGCTTTCTGGATCTGGGTTACTCAATCAATATAATATTTTTTAGATCCATCCATTTGCCAGAAATTTTCGAGATGTCATTATTTTTCCTGCTGTGTAGTAATCCAGTGTGTAAATGTACCATATTTTCATCATCCATTCCTCAGTTGAGGGGCATTTATGTTGTTTTCAGGTTCTGGTCATTGAATATAATGCTGCCATGAACATAAGTTGTGCACTTGTACTGGTGATACGATTGAGCTTTTCTTGAGTATATATCAAAAAGTGGTACTGCTGGGTCTGGAGGTATGTTGTTTCCTAATTTTCTGAGAAATCACCATACTGATTTCCAAAGTGGCTATACCATTTTGCCCTCCCACCAGTAATGGAGGAGTGTTCCCCTCACCCCTTATTCTCTCCAGCATAAGCTGTCATCAGTGTTTTTGATCTTGGCCATTCTTAGAAGTGTTAGATGGATTCTCAGTGTGTTTTGATTTTCATTTCTCTGATGGCTAAGAATGTTGAGCATTTCTTTAAGTGTCTTTCAGCCTTTTTATGTTCACTTGTTGAGAGCTCTCTGTTTAGATATGTACTCCAGTTTTTTATTGAATTATTTGTTCTTTGATGAACAATTTCTAAGATATTTGTATATTAAGGAGATCTGCCCTTTGTCCAATATGGGGTTGGTTACAATGTTTTCCCATTGTATAGGCTGCTAGAACCTTCACAGTTTCAGTTGGTCCCATTTCTTAATTGTTTCTCTCAGTGTCTGTGCTACTGTGGTACGATTTAGAATGTGGTCTCATGTGCTGATACATTCAATTATAGTTGTCACTCTCTCTTCTATCAGGATCAGTGTGGTTGGTTTTATGTTGAGTTCTTTGATCCATTTGGACTTTAGTTTTGTGCAAGGCAACAGATCTATTTTCATCTTACTAGATGCTGAAATACAACATCTCTTTATGATAAATGTCTTGGAGAGAACAGGGATACAAGAACATACCTAAACATATTAAAGGCAATATACAGCAGGCCCATAACCAAAGTCAAACTAACTGGAGAGAAACTCAAAGCAATCCCACTGAAATCATGGATAAGGCGAGGTTGTCCACTCCCTCCATATCTTTTCAATATGGTAATTGATGTCCTAGCTAGAACAATAAGATCACAAAAGGAGATCAAGGGGATAGAAATAGGAAAAGAAGAAGTCAAGCTCTCACTTATTGCTGATGATATGATTGCTTACATAAATGACCCTAAAAATTCTGCCAGGGAACTCCTATAGCTCATAAAAACCTTTAGTAATGAAACAGGATACAAAATTTACTAAAAAAATCAGTAACTCTCATTAACTATGATGATAAATGGGCTGAAAGAGAAATCATAACTGTTCACAATAGCTACAAATAACAAGAAATATCTTGGAGTAACTCTTACCAAACAAATGGAAGACCTGTATTACAAGAACTTTAAATCTTTGAAGGAAAATATTGAAGAAGACACTAGAAAATGCTTTGGAGTAGGTAGAATTAACATAGTAAAAATGGCAATCTTACCAAAGCAATTTACTGATTCAATGTAATGCACGGAATTAACACCAGCAAAATTCTTCACAGACTTGGAAAGAATAATTCTCAACTTTATATGGAAAAGGAAAAACCCAGGGTAGCCAAAACAATCCTGTGCAATACAGAAAATTCATGGAGGCATCACAATCCAGGATTTCAAACTCTACTACAGAGGTACAGTACTGAAAACAGCCTGGTATTGGCATAAAAACAGACAGGAGGGCCAATGTAACTGAATCAAAGACACAACACCAAACTACACACCTATGAACTCCTGATATTTGACAAAAAAGCAAACAATATAAAATAGGATAAAGAAAGCATATTTGACAAGTGGTGATGGCATAACTGGATAGCAACATGTAGAGGAATCAAAGGAGCTTATTATTTTAACTTTACAGTGCTCAGTTGATTAAAGAAAATAGTTTGCTGTTTAAGATGGCACAAATGCTGGACATTCATGGTCAAGAACACTGGGAAAGTAAATTTTATACTGTGATTCAAATTTACTTTTAGCTGTATATTATTTTATAAGTTAAATTGTCTTAAACACTGAAAGATTTCATGTAACAAATCTTTCAGATCTGCCCTCATGTCACACATATTTTAAAATAGTGGATAAAAATCTATTTTCTACCGTGTGTCTGCTAGACAGTGTTGTAGTTGGTTGAGAAGCCAGTTCATAATGGGATTTTTTTTAAAAAACAACAAAAATAAACAAAGATGGGTTTCTGAATAAAATTTGTAGTGATAAAAAAAATCTATTTTCTAAAGTCCATCTAAGGAGAGTATCTTTTCCTTAATGACGTCTGTAAGCATCTGGATCAGGATATATATATATATATATATATATATATATATATATATATATATATGGCATGTGCCCTTGAAGAAGAGAGTAATTCATAGGAATGACTTTCCATAGATAGGACCCTACAAATATGAATTTATATAACTTTCATTTTCTGTGCATATTGCCATGATTATTTAGAATATACTTAGCACTTTTAATACTTATTTATTTATTTTGTATACAATATTCTGTCTGTGTGTATGCCTGCAGGCCAGAAGAGGACACCAGACCCCATTAGATGTTTGTGAGCTACCATGTGGTTGTTGGGAATTGACTTCAGGACCTTTGGAAGAGCAGGCAATGCTCTTAACCTCTGAGCCATCTCTCCAGCCCTAGTTAGCTCTTAAAACAGAAGAGGCATAAGAAATTTTTGGAGCTTCATAAGGAAAAGTGAAAAATGCGAGACAGTGACGTTATATCCAGTCTTCCTAATGGTTAATGATGAAAAGATGCAAATTTATATTCAAGGTATATAAGCAGTGTATATGTATATCAAGCAAAGACATAGATTTTTATTGAAGACAAGCATGACTAACAATTTCCCACATGCCCTGTAAAACAAGGCTGCTTTAGGAAATCTACTTATATATTTATTTTGAGAATTTTGTTAGTTTATATTTACAAAATTTTATCCTCTCATCAACTCCTCCCTAGTATTTCTCTGTCCCCATATTATCTTCTCAATTCATGACTTATTCACGAAGATAAGCATGTATGTATTTTAGTCTCTCTTAGTCTCTTTTGATCTTTCTTGGTTTCATTTATTGACATCCCTATAGCATTATTACTACTCTTTAATCTGTTTACCAACACAATTGTCTGACTAAATAATGAAGAAATTAATTATAGTATCATGAGGTTAGTGTGAGATCTTGTCTCCTAATAATGCCAGAAGCTACACCCATAAGTTCACCAACATGGCTTCCCAAAGATAAGATGAACAAAGGTGATAACAGTACATGCCAAAGTGGGTGGAAAAAAGTCCATTAAACCTCAACCCTACAAAAATAACTATACACAAATAAAGAAAGCTAAGAGCAGGACAGGTGGTCATCCTTAAGAGGAGGATAACAATTGACTATCAAGTTGCAAATGGTAATTCTTGAAAACACAATATAAGTAACATTATGAAGTCTGAGCAGATTTCATTTAGGAATATGTACATATATGCCTATACATGTATGATATGCATGTATGTTAATGTATGTGCCTAAATAGGTAGATTCACAAATGATAGATACATGGAGCTAGATAAATGATGGATAGATAGACAGAGATACTGACAGATATTTCAGCCTCCTAGGACCATGTAGTGTTACTAATAGTGTGTGTATTTAAGGATGACATCTTGGGTATGGATAAATCATCAGAGATCTCACCCTTGAGAAAATTAGTTGTTCCCCATTAGGACAACTTACTTTAGTATTTTCTGTTTGGCCCTCATCAATGTTGATTGACATTTTATTCCTGAACTAATACACCTGGTCTTAAAATCAGGTTTTGTTTTGATGATTAATTGAGGGTTCCTGTCCATGTGAAATAATTATCCATTAGAGTGTCCAGTGACAATGGTTTTTCCATGCTAAAAATGGTGGAGGAAAGTTAATAATGCATTAAGATATGTTCTATTCAATGCATTATACAATGAAGACAATGAAGATTGAGGCCTTGTGGTCCTTTTTCCCCCATTTCATGTCCATCACTTTCCTATCTAAACTGAGGTGTTTTTTTTTGAGACAGGTGTTCTCTGTGTAATATCCATGTCACTTCTTCTGTAGACTAGGCTGTCCTTGAACTCACATTAGCATAATACTGTAGGCAAACCAAATTATAACTTTGCCTATCCAACATGAACCACACTCCACAATTTCAGATAAAGCTATGTTTATAGTTATGGTGGTTTTTTTCATGATGTACACATACTTATTATTACATGTTGAAACCCTTATAGATAATGAGGTCTTTACTCTTTCATTTGTGATTCTAACTGTCATGAATTCAAAGATACAGAAGCGAAATCACTGGACTATAATTGTACAAATAAACATTTGATGTAGTAGTAAATATTTCATGGAATAAAAGACCAAATATGCCAAGTGCAAAAATGTAGAAAGGTTATGATGTACGGTTTGTGTAGATGTACACTCCTTTAATCCCAACACTTGGGATGCAGACACTTGGGGTTCTCTGTGAGTGTGAGTTAAACCTGGTCTACATAGAAAGTTGAAGCCTAGCCAGTGTACATAGAATCAGTCCAAAAAAATGATGTTTACATATATAAACTGATTATCGGACAAGTGAAGACTATATTCAAATTGAAAGTTATGCTTTATTATTCTTGGAACAAAGACTTTTCCTGCCCAGTTTCAGCTTGAATTTATTATATATAAAATTCAATGGTGTCTTGTCCTCAGCTATAGGGTCTTTTCATCCAGTTCTGGTGGAAAATAAGAAGCATTGCAGGACCCTGTAGTACTTGTCCCACCTTTGGGACTTCCCTATCCAAAGTATGGAATAACCTACATTTGGCATTGTATTATTTTTCTTTTATAAGTCTGGTTTCTAGTTATGCCATTACCTAACATCAAATGAATGTCCTAAAAGATATTTTCTTTAAACAATGGTCTATTTCTATTAATATTAAATATTTTGGGGTTTATAATAAAATTACATAATTTCTGCTTTCGTTTTCTACCCACAAACCAATCCATAAATCCATTCTTTTTCTATTTAAAGGCTAAAAGCTATGGTGCCTGTTTTCATTAAATGTTACATGCACACACACATACATATATGCATTCATGTACATATGCATTCATACACATGCATACATACATATACAACTTGTTGAGTCTGAATACTGTTATACATGTTTATGTTCTCAGGGTTTGTCACTTTCTCTAGTATAACCATCAGATCTTCTCTTCTCTGGAGAAGACTATCTTGCTCTCAGTGTTCCTCAATTGCCTATAATTATTTGAGTAAGATTGAGGCCTTGTGGTCCTTTTTCCCCCATTTCATGTCCATCACTTTCCTATCTAAACTGAGGTGTTTTTTTTTGAGACAGGTGTTCTCTGTGTAACATCCATGTCACTTCTTCTGTAGACTAGGCTGTCCTTGAACTCACAGAGATCCACCTGCCTCTGCATCCCTAGTGTTAGAATTAGAGGCATGCATCACCACTGCCCAGTCTAATCTGAATTTTAGGCAGGCTTGTTGGTGAGACTTTTGGGGAATTGCTTCTGAAATTACTAGGAGACCCAATCTTATAGCCAACTCTGTTTCTCTGCCTCTTAAAGTCTTTGAACTATCTTCTTAATGATCCCTGAGCTGTAGGTATGGAAGTTCTATTATAAATGTATCCTTTGGAACTGGGCTCCACAACCTTATTTCAGTTGGTTGTTTTTTTCTGTGATGTTCTCTATCTGTTGGAAAGTGAATTTCCCTTTATGATAAGTGAGGACTAAATCCTTTATTAAATCTGAAGATTACAACCTATAGGTCTCAGATGACAGATGAAAGAAAACATGTGATGTTTGTCTTTCTGCATCTGGGTTACCTCATTCAGTTTGATAATTTATAGTTTCATGTTTTTATGTCCACATTTCTTGATTTTATTTTTCTTCACAGCTGAATAGTGTTTCACACTGTATGTACACCACATTTTCACTATCCATTCATTAGTTGTAGGACATTAAAATAGTTTTCATTTCCTCAATATTGTGAGTAGAACAGCAATGAACAAGGCCAAGCAAGAATCTGTAGATTAGGATACTGAGTCCTTTGGGGATATGCCAAGGAGTGGAATAGCTGTGTCATATGGTGGATATTTTTCCAGCTTTCGAAGAATTTTTATACTGATTTTTGAAGTTGCTGTACCAGTTTGCAATCCCATCAAAAATGAATCTACTCCACATACCTTCCATATCAATATCTATATTTTGTTCCCACTGTGTTATAAAAGATACATAAACTATTTATTTATTTATTAAAGATTTCTGCCTCCTCACCACCACAGCCTCCCATTTCCCTCTCCATCCCTCAATCAAGTCCCCCTCCCTCATTAGCCCAAAGAGCAATCAGGGTTCCCTGCCCTGTGGGAAGTCCAAGGACCACCCACCTCCTTCCAGGTCTAGTTAGGTGAGCATCCAAACTGCCTAGGCTCTCACAAAGCCGGTACGTGCAGTAGGATCAACACCTGTCAGAATGGCTAAAATCAGAAACACCAATGATAGCCTTTGCTGGAGAGGTTTTGGAGTAAGGGGTACACTCATCCATTGCTGGTGGGAATGCAAACTTGTGCAACCACTTTGGAAAGCAGTGTGGCAGTTTCTCAGGAAATTCGGGATCAACCTATGCCTGGACCCAACAATACCACTCTTGGGAATTTAACCAAGAGATGCCCTACCATACAACAAAAGTATATGCTCAACTATGTTCATAGCAGCATTGTTTGTAATAGCCAGAACTTGGAAACAACCTAGATGCCCTTCAATGGAAGAATGGATAAAGAAAGTATGGAATATATACATATTAAAGTACTACTCAGCAGTAAAAAACAATGACTTCTTGAATTTTGCATGCAAGTGGATGGCAATCGAAAATACTATCCTGAGTGAGGTAAGCCAGACCCAAAAAGAGGAACATGGGACGTACTCACTCATAATTGGTTTCTAGCCATAAATAAAGGTCATTGAGCCTATAATTCGTGATCCTAGAGAAGCTAAATAAGAAGGTGAACCCAAAGAAAAACATAGGTATCCTCCTGGATATTAACCTTCAACAGGCAATGAAAGGAGACAGAGACAAAGACCCACATTGGAGAACCGGACTGAAATCCCAAGGCCCAAATCAGGAGCAGAAGGAGATAGAGCATGAGCAAGGAACTCAAGACCGCGAGGGGTGCACCCACGTACTGAGACTATGGGGATGTTCTATCGGGAACTCACCAAGGCTAGCTGGCCTGGGTCTGAAAAAGCATGGGATAAAACCGGACTCGCTGAACATAGCGGACAATGTGGACTACTGAGAACTCAAGAACAATGGCACGGGGTTTTGATACATAAACTCTTAAAAACACACGAAGGTATAGAGAGTCCCAAGTTGAATCAACAATGAGAGTCTGAACACTAAATACTCTTTATTTTCAATTGAGTAACAAATCACCACAGAGTCCCTAACCTCAACAATTACCTGTGGTTTTGACTTTATGTACAATTCTAGGCAATTTGCCTAATTAATTTAGGTTGAGGTCAAGTCAGGACAGTTTGTTTTTCAGGACTAGAGAGGTAAGGATCTGCAGTTGGCCTATAGGACTGATCACTCTGCACTGGATGTTCATTCCTGGAAGAGTTTATTTGTTTGTTTGTTTGTTTCTCTTTCTCGGTAGTCATTTGTTTCCTATAGCTCATTTTCTATGTGTGCATCCACTCAAAAAATTTTCCCTTCCACATTAACATGTTAGTAGATATTGCTATTGTTCCAAAAATTTTTAGGAGAGACTATATGACTGAAAAAGTTCAGGTATTATGGATTTTATAATCTTTCTGTTCCCTCACCTGAAATTTTCTGTGTGCAATAAATGGAGCAGCTTAGCTATAGATGTATCCGATGGGGCTGGGTTCCCCATGATTCATTGATTTCTGCATTAAATTCATTTGTGGGTTTACGTGCTGGCCTCCATTTGTTGTAAAGAGACTCTTTTTTGGTGAGGAGTAACAAATATACAGATCTGCTGCTGGAAATATGCGATTTAGAATGTATTATTGAGTTATACTGGTCAATAAAAATGATGCTAGTATTTGATGCTAGTATTTGATGACTAATTGATAGCCAATTGTGGTTGGTTAGCTTTCCTGTACTGTGTTTTTTCTCTCCTGCTCTTTGGGCATTTTGCCAAATTAGATAGCTGTTAGTTGCCACCAACATGTGAATTTCACTCATTGATTCTTTATGCATATCTTCTCATGCTGGTAATTGTGATAAGTCATAGGTGTTATAGTGAGTACACTGTATAATTACTTACATTGTTTAATAGCATGTGATGTGAAATTCTCCTCTGTATGCTGTGAATACCATTGGATAATAAAGAAGCTGCTTTGGGCATATTGCAGCACAGAAGAGTAAAAGGCAGGTATTCCAAGCAGATAGATGAGAAGGTAGGCAGAGTCAAGGGGAAACAATGTAGCTGCCACAGGAGACAGACACCAGACACTGAATTGAATGTTACCAATAGGCCACAACCATATGGAAATACACAGATTAATAGAAATGGATTAATTTTAGATATAAGAACTATCCAATAAGAAGTGTGAGCTAATAGGTCAAGCAGTATGATACTAATACAGTTTCGATGTGATTGTTTTGGGTCTGGGCAGCCAGAAAAGAAATGAGCAGCCTCAGACAGCAAAATGATGTCTACTGTCTGATGCATGGATTCACATATAACCTAAAAATGCTTAAAGCAAAAAATGAGGGCTTCTAGACCCATATATGTAGAGACAAAACACAGTTTCTTGATAGCCATTTTTTAACAGTTATGCTCTGTTTTATAGCGGTGAGCATAGATGATGCTTCCTTTAACAAAGGTCTTCCTGATTAAGTATTAGCAGTAAAAAGCAAATGGACAACAAAAATACAAAAAGAAAAACCCTGTGGCTTCTTTAAGAAATGAAAGCTAACTGGTCCATGCTAGTTGCACCAACAGCTCTGGCTCTTTACGGAGGCCAAGCACTTATATAGGGTAGTAAGCAAGGTGTTACAAATTGGTTAATGGTGACACAGACTTGCTGCGACCTGGGAGCTTGGGCAATGTACATGGTTCTACTTCCCATGTTGATTAAATCCATATATGTCTGTGCTTAGGATCCTCTTTATTGTCTAGATTCTTTGGTATTGTGAATTATAATCTGTTTTTCTTTGCTTTATCTCTAAAAATGACTTATGAGTGAGTACATATGATATTTGTCTTTCTGAGTCTGCATTACCTCATTCAATATGATGTTTTCTAGATCTATCCATTTACCTGCAAATTTCAAGATGTCATTGTTTTTTTTTTCCTGCTGAGTTATACTCCAGTGTATAAATTTCCTTATCAATTCTTCAGTTGAGGGATATTTAGGTTATTTCCAGTTTCTGACTATGAGGAATAATGCTCTTACGAATGTAGTTGAGCACATGTCCTTGTGGTACGATTGAGCATCCTTTGAGTATATACCCGAAAGTGGTATTGCTGGGTTTTAAGGTAGGTTGTTCTCTAATTTTCTGAGACATTGTCACACTGACATCCATAGGGGCTGTACCAGTTTGCACTCTCACCAGCAATGGAGGAGTGTTCCCTTTATGCCACATCCTCTCCAGCATAAGTTGCCATTAGTGTATTTGATCTTGGTTATTCTTACAAGTGAAAGATGGAATCTCTGACTAGTTTTGATTTGCATTTCCCTGATGGCTAAAAATGTTGAACATTTCCATCAGTGGCTTTCAGGCCCTTTGGGTTCCTCTGTTGATAGTTTTTTGCTTAGGTTTGTGCCCCATTTTATATTGGATTATTTGTTGTGTTGATGATAGCCACTAATAGCATAAAATATCTCAGAGTAACTCTAACCAAACAAATGGAAGACCTGTATGACAAGAACTTTAAATCTTTCAAGAAAAAAATCGATGAAGACCCTAGAAAATGGAAAAATCCTCCATGCTTTTGGGTATGTAGAATTAACATAGTAAAATGTCAATCTTACCAAAAGTAAGCTACAGATTCAATTCAATGCTCTTCAAAATCCCAGCAAAATTCTTCACAGACCTCAAAATAAAATACTCAACTTCATGTGGAAAAGCAAACATCTCAGAATAGCCAAAACAATCCTGTAAAATAAAGTAACTTTTGGAGGCATCACAATCCCTGACTTCAAACTCTCCTACAGAGCTACAGTACTGAAAACATCCTGGTATTGGCAAAAAACAAAAAACAACAACAACAACAACAAAAAAAAAACAGATAGGAGTATCAATGGAACCAAATTGAAGACCCAGATATCAGTCCACATACCTATGAACAATTGATTTTTGATAAAAAAAAGAAAAAAAATATATAAAATGTAGAAAAGAAAGCATATTCCACAAATGATGCTGGCATAACTGGATATCAATATATAGAAGAATGAAAATAGAGCCATATCTATTGCCATGCACATAACTCACGTCCAAATAGATCAGAGAACTCAACAGAAAACCAATCATACTGAATCTCATAGAAGAGAAAGTGAGAAGTACACTTGAATGCATTGATTGACAAAGGAAACCACTTCATAAATAGAACCACAGCAGCACAGACATTGAGAGAAACAATTAAGAATGGGACATCCTAAACACAAAAAGCTTCTTTAAAGCAAAGAACATGGTCAACAAGACAAAACGGCAGCCTACAGAAAGAAATAATACCTTCATCAACCCCACATAAGACATAGGGCTGATCTCCAAATATGCAAAGGATTCATAAAAAAAATTATAGTTTTTCTTAGTTATAATAAAAATAAAATAGATATAAATATTATAACTATAATTCCTGCTTGATAACTCTTTTGTTAAACTTCTCCAAAGTAACACATCTTTTTACTTCAATTTTGAGTCTGCATTGTGTATATTATTGTGTCTTCTTTCAACTTTTTGACTGTAAATAAGCTAATTATAGAGAGACATTTCATTGCATAGGCTGCTAAGCTAAATAAACATATATACTTTAAAGTTATCTTGATTTCAAAATTTAGGCCTAAGGATATGTTGCCTTCAAAAAGAGTCTGCTTCTATTTCCACAGAGGATGGAACCTGTGGAATCCATCCAGACTAATGTGGTTTGACGAAACAAAACCATCTGAAAGGTCTCTGTGAAACACTGGAATTATTTCACCCAACAAAAAGCAGGAAGCAGTTTGGAGAGAACTGTGTCCAAATTCTGCAATATTGTTCATAAATGTTTGTTTACATTTAAAACGGACATGATATAAAGATGAATACATTGCATTGGTATGGGTTTTGGTCTATTGATACAAATTAAGGTCAGTTTTGTTATATGTATATTTCTGTTCCTGATTAAGGTATTGTGTTTGTGAAGCTCATTTGAAAACCTAATGTTTATAATTAAAAATACGGGTTAAAAAATAGTCATCTATAATAGTCAAGCTTGTAGTCGTAATGGATTAAGTAAAATGCTGCAGGTTCCCGAGTGGCTGCATCTGGAAGTGGGTCATGAGAATGTTGCAGGTGTCAAAGTGGAGCAGATAGGGGGCATGGTGTATAAAGAGCAGCTAGTCCCAGGCAGGGATAGCACATGAGAACACACCCCAGGCCTCTGAAGGTAGCTGGTCCCAGACAACAGAGACAGATGGGTAGGCAAGCCATACAGAGTGAAGTTTGATATTTATTTAATGGAGGGGAAAGGGAGATGGGGAGAAGAGCAGAGAGACGGGGGGGACAGAAGAAGGAAGTGGAGAAATGGGTAGAGAAGGGAGAGATGAAAGCTCCCTCTTCAAAAGAATCACAGAAAAAGGGAAGAACTTGGGCTAGAAGCTGAAGATCAGCTTGCCTCAGCAAATGGCGAGGGGAGGGAGTGGGCATGGCTTATCTTTTAAAGAGACAAGAGAGATCATTATAGTTGTCATGTTAGGTTTTCTTGATGTATAGAGATATTTCAGATGGATAGGTATTCTTCAAACCTTTCAAAGATGTAAGAGAATACGGTTTTTAAAATGTTTTAAGAACTTAAGACTTTTCATAACAAGGAGACACATCTGCTACTGGCAGCACCAATCTACTTAAAGAGGATGGCTGGCATCAAAGAGACTATGGAGTTTGCTAGCCATTTAGGCAAGAAAGTGCTCTTGCCTGGACTGCTTGATGTTATGCCATATGAACTGGACATGTAGCACCTACAGAAAAATGACTGCTAAACTTGCCTAAAGGTGAGACAGTCCTTCATGGCTCCTGGTTCATAAAAGAGTCTTCCAGACATTCTGCAAGACATAGAAAAATGTGATTGACAAGCTGCCAATATAGGTGGAACTGTATTTGAAATTTCCTACTTCATGGAAAAATCTTCAAGATACTATGGGCCTGTAGGCTAAAGATTGATGCCTCAATGCTACAGAAGAATTTTGGATGACTGTCAAGTCAGTGAGATGTCTCTGTCAATTCTAGAGTTTTATAAGTTGCTTACAATGCACTTCCTGTTAATTTAGGTAATAGTATATCCTTCTGGAGTCTTTGATGGAGGTGAAGAATAGATAGTTATAATTATAGTTTTTCTTACTTATGATAAAAGATAAAATAGAAATAAATATTGTAACTATAATTCCTTCTTGATAACTATTTTGTTAAACTTCTCCAAAGAAACATAACTTTGACTTCAATTTTGAAGTCAAGGCATTTACAAAGTATTTATGTTTTATTAATCCAGCATCATTGATATATAAATGTCTTTTAGCAGCTGTTGCTCCTTCCTAAGTTGTCAAGCAATTCAAAGACAACATAATAATATAGAGTATCCAGACTCTCTGTGTATTTTTTATCTATACATGACTTTACTTTAAATTCTATTTCTTCTATTTTTACTTTTAATATTTGGCTTTTTGACACAAGATTTTTCTGTGTATGTTTGGCTATCTTGTAATTCACTCTGTAGAACCAGTTGTCCTTGAATTCACAGAGATCTGCCTGCCTCTGTCTCTCAAGTGCTGGGATCATAGTTGTGTGCCACAACACTTTGAATTCACAGAGATCTGTCTGCCTCTGACTCCCAAGTGTTTGGATTAAAGGTGTGTGCCACCACACCTACCTACTCCCTTTCTTTTTTAATTTTACGGAATTTAACCTTTTTCTTTTCTCTCCCAAGCCTGCATATATTTTTGACACACTGTAATCATTTTAAAGATTTTCTTCATCTTTGAATCTCTCTTTACTGCTTTTCAGAACACACGAGTCTTTAATTTGCTAAGCAATATGGCTAGGATTGAAGCCGTGGCTTTGACAGTTGGATCCAGCTCATTCTTTAGCTTTCTGAGATTCCAGCCTCATGTGGGTGGTACCAGTTGTAGCCATGCTTATTGCCATAAAACTATGGTGTTTCAAATTCTCTCCCAGCAAGCAACTTGCAGTAGTTTGCTCACAAACCACATTCAAATGCTTGGTACCTGGAACTCCTGATTGAAAGCTTCAGAGTTTGCTTTGGCAAGATTGCCCAGAAAGCCACCATTTAAAAAAGATGTGGCTTTATTCCTGCTATGGCTAAAAACTGAAAAGCATGCAGTCAGCTTTTCATCAACACCATTTTAGTGTTTTATGGCAGTACCTCATTAAAGTGCTGAAGGTTTTAGAGCTAAAGCTGAGTCAGGAATCCTCTCTTAAATGAGAAACATTTGCCTCTAGCAAACAGAGCCCACCTGAGAAAATGCTGCTGTCAATAAGCTGTCCATAATTCTATTCTGTTCTGTCTAGAATTATTTCCCAAGCTTTCTCAGGCTTTATGTGGATGTAGTTGTCCATGTGGGTGCCATTTGTTGATTGAGTTGTCTTTTCTTCCCAGTTCCCACAGTCATTGAGTCCCAAGGAAATCATCGTCCTTTTTATTTATTTATTTTCTTTTTAAAATTTTTTATTATTTTATAAATAATACCATTAAAAATTTCCACTTTCTCCCCTCCCCCCATTTCCCTCCCACTTCCACACTCCCCTCCTCCTTCCCCCTCCAGTCCTAAGGGAGGGCAGGATACCCTGCCCTGTGGGAAGTCCAAGGCCCACCGCCACTCTATCCAGGCTTAAGAAGGGATGCATCCAAGTAGATTAGGATCCCCAAAAGCCAGTACATTCAGCAGAGACAAATCCCAGTGTCATTATCATTGTCTTCTCAGTCTGCCCCAGTTGTCAGCCACATTCATAGGGACTAGTTTGATCCCATGTTCATTCAGTCCCAGTCCAGCTGGTTTTGGTGCGCTCCCATTAGATCAGGCACACTGTCCCAGTGGGTGGACCAAACCCTCGTGGTCCTGACTTCCATGCTCATATTCTCTCTCTTTCTGCTCTTCAACTGGACCTTAGGACCTCAGTCCAGTGGTCTGATGTGGATCTCTTTCTCTGTCTCCATCCATTGCTGGACGAAGGTTCTATGGTGATATTTAAGATAACCATCATTCTGACTATGGAACAAGGCCAGTTCAGACACCCTTTCCTCCAAGCCCAGGGTCCTAGCTGGGGACATCCCCATGGACACCTTGGAACCCCTCTAGAGCCAATCTTCTCTAACTCACAAATTGGTCCCTTAATTAATGTATCTTCTTCCCTGCTCACATGTTCATCCTTCTTCCATCTCAACTATCCCACTCCCCCAAGCTCTACCAATCCTTTCCCTTCTCCCGTCTTTCTCCTCTCTCCCCTTCCCTGACACCACTCCCATCCCCATGCTCCTAACTTTTGCCTGGCAATCTTATCTGATTTTCAGGAGGATTTATATATGTCTTCCTTTGTGTTCACCTTATTACTTAGGTTCTCTAGAATTGTAAACTATAGGCTTAATGTCCTTTGTTTATGGCTAGAATCCACTAATAAGAGAGTACATACCATATTCATATTTTTGGGTCTGGGTTATCTAACTCAGGATAGTGTGTTCTCTTTCTATCCATTTGCATGCAAAATTCAAGATATCATAGTTTTTTACCGCTGAGTAGTACTCTAATGTGTTGATGTGCCACATTTTGTTTATCCATTCTTTCATTGAGGGGCATCTAGGTTGTTTCTAGGTTCTGGCTATTACAAATAATGCTACTATGAGCATAGTTGAACAAATGACTTTGTAGTATAATTTGGCATCTTTTGGGGATATTACCAAGAGTGGTATTGCTGGATCCTGAGGTAGGTTGACTCCCAATTTTCTGAGAAACCACCACACAGATTTACAAAGTTTTTGCACAAGTTTGCATTCCCACCAGCAATAGATGAGTATTCCTCTTACTCCACATTCTCTTCAGCATAGGTTATCATTGGTGTTTTTGATTTTAGCCATTCTGACAGGTGTAAGATGGTATTTCAAAGTTGTTTTGATTTGCAATTTTCTGATAGCTTAGGAAGTTGAACATGTCCTTAAGTATCTTTTGGCCATTTGAAATTCTCCGGTTGAGAATTCTCTGTTCATTTCAGTACTCCATTTAAAAAAAAAAAAAATTGGTTATTTAGAATTTTAATGTCTAGTTTCTTGAGTTATTTATATATTTTACAGATTAGTCCTTTGTCTGATGCTGGGTTGCTGAAGATCTTCTCCCATTCCGTAGGATGCCTTTTTGTCTTAATGACTGTGTCCTTTGCTTTACAGAAGCTTCTCTTTTTTAGAAGTTCCCATTTATTCATTGTTGCTCTTATTGTCTGTGTTACTTGGGTTAGACATAGGAAGTGGTCTCCTGTGCCCATGTGTTGCAGGGTACTTTGCATTTTCTCTTCTATCAGGTTCAGTGTGGTTGGATTTATATTTAGGTCTTTAATCCATTTTGACTTGAGTTCATGGTGATAGATATGGATCTATTTTCATTCTTCTACATGTTGACAACTGGCATAACTTCAACCATTTGTTGAAGATACTTTCTTTTTCCCATTGTATAATTTTATCTTCTTTGTCAAAAATCAGGTGTTCATAGGATTGTGGATTACTATCTGGGTCTTTGATTCGATTCCATTGGTCAATGTCTACGTTTTTATGCCAATACTAAGCTTTTTTTCAGTACCATATCTCTGTAATAGAGTTTGAAGTCAGGGTGATTGACTGTTCAGTTTCCATGGGGTTGTAGGCTTTCTGGTGGTAGAATTCTTGTTAAATTCTAACTTAATTCCATAGTGATCCGATAGAACACAGGTGGTTACTTCAATTTTTTTTATCTGTGTATGTTTGCTTTATTACTGAGTATTTGATCAATTTTTGAGAAGATTCCATGAGATGCTGAGAAGGAGGAATATTCTTCCCTGTTTGGGTGGAATGCTCTATAGCTGTCTGTTAAGTACATTTTATTCATAACATCTGTTAGGTCTCTTATTTCTCTGTTAAGTTTGCATCTGTTTATCTCTCCATTTGTAAGAAAGGCATGTTGAAATCTACTATTAGTGAGTGGGGTTTAATTGTGATTTGAGTTCTAGTAATGCTTCTTTTACATATGTGGGTACTTTTATATTGGGGGCATAGATATTCAGATCAAGACTTCATCTTGATGAATTGCTCCTGTTATGAGTATAAAGTGTCCTTCTCCATCTCTTATGTTTGATTTATTTTGAAATCAATTTTATTAGATATTAGGATAGTCACACTTGCTTATTTCTTAGGTCTGTTTGATTGGAAAACCTTTTCCCAACCCTTTACTCTAAGGTAGTGCCTGTCTTTGAGGTTGTTGTGTGCTTCTTGTAAACATCAGAATGTTGGATCTTGTTTTCATGTCCATTCTTTTAACCTATGACTTTTTATAGGTGAATTGAGTCCATTGATATTAAGCAAAATTAATGACTAGTAGTTGTTTACTCCAGTTATTTTTTGATGGTAGTGTTCGTGTGTGTGTCCATTCTTTGAGTTGTGTTGGTGGAAGGTTGTCAGATATCTGTGCTATTGTGGGTGTTTGTTTGCTTCCTTGTGTTGAGATTTTCCTTCTAGTACTTTCTTTATGGCTAGATTTGTGGATAAGTGTTGTTTAAATCTGTTTTTGTCATTGAATATCTTGATTTCTCTATCAATGGTGAAAAAATTCTTTGCTGGGTATAGTAGTCTGGAATTGCATCCATGGTCCCTTAGTGTCTGCAGAACATCTATCCTAGACCTTCTGCCTTCTGGCTTTCACAGTTTCTATTGAGAAATCAAGTGTAATTCTCATAGGTTTACCTTTATATGTTTCTTGATGTTTTTCCTTTGCAGCTCTTAATATTCTTTCTTTATTCTGTACATTTGGTGTTTTGATTATTATATGGTGAGGGGATTTTTTTTGTTGATCCAGTCTATTTGATGTTTTGTAAGCTTCTTGTACCTTCATATGAATATCCTTCTTTAGGTTGGGAAAGTTTTTTTCTGTAATTTTGTTGAATATATTTTTGGGGCCTTTGAACTGAAATTCTTATCCTTCTTCTACCCTGATTATTCTTCGGTTTTGTCTTTTCATGGTGCCCCAGATTTCCTGGATGTTTTGTATTAAGAATTTGTTAGATTTACTGTATTCTTTGATCAATGAGTCTATTTCCTTTATGGTATCTTCTGCAGCTGAGATGCTTTCTTTTACCTTTTTTATTCTGTTGGTTATACTTGTCTCTGTAGTTCCTGTTCATTTGCCCAGAGTTTCCATATCCAGCCATCCTTAGGTTTTTGTTTCCTTTATTACCTCCATGTCATTATTCAAGTTTTGAACTGTTTCCTTTACCTGTTTGATTGCTTTTTCTTGGTTTTCTGGGGTTCTTTGAGGGATTTTTTAAAATTTTTTCTGACATTGTTTGTCTTCTTTTCCATTTATCTAAGGGAGTTTTTCACTTCCTATTTAAGGATCTCAGTCATTTTCATGAGGTTACATTTAAAGTTGATTTCTTCTGAGTTAGGATGATGGAGTCTTCTTATTGTGTGTTCACTGGATTCCGGTGTTCTAATGTTGCTTTTCAGGATGTTGGAGTAATTTCTTGCATTGGTGCCTACCCATCTCTTTCTCTCCAAATCCCCCAAGCATGGTTGCAGGGTTTCTTGCCGGGTTCCATGGACCTCACAGACAAAAAGGCAGGCTCTCTGGATACCCTCAGCACAGGAGCAGGGCCCCTTTCTGGGCTCCAAGGACTGCTCTGGATCCCCCCAGCATGGGAGCAGGTTTTCTTGCCAGGTTCCAGGGACCTTGCAGACAAAAAGGTGGGCTCTCCAGATCCTCCCCAGCATGGGAACAGGATTTCTTACCATGTTCTAAGAATCTCCACCTTCCTTTTTATTTAAACAGAAAAGGTTAGGTGAAGTGGGATTCCCCTCTGTATGCTGTGAATTTCATTGGTTAATAACGATGCTGCTTTGGGCCTCTTTCAGTACAGAATTGGCAGAGTTGGGAATTCCAAGTAGGTAGAAGAGGAGAGAGGAGGCAGAATCAAGGAGAAGTCATGTAGCTACTGCAAGAGAAAGACTCTGGATGCTAAATGGAACCTTACCTGTAGGCCATAACCACATGGCAATATACAGATTAATAGAAATGGGTTAATTTAAGATATAAGAGCTACCCAATAAGAAGCATGAGCTAATTTGCCAAGCAGTGTTATAATAACACAGTTTATATGTCATTATTTTGGGTCTGGGTGTCTGGTAAAAGGAAGAGCTGCCTCAGACTGCAAGTATGAATACAATTTTCTTGGAACATTGATACTAGACTGCAGGAAATGGGCTTTTGTGTCATATTTATCTAAAATTATCTAAGTCCTACATTCTTATTATGCAATGTCTTCAGTAATAAGAGCCCTCACTCAATTCATGAGAAAAAATGAAGGGCCACATCAATAATGTATATTGTTTGTTGAGTCACTTGTCTTAACCTAACCTATCAATTGAGAGGAGATGTTCCATTCTGGATAGTCTATTATTTTTATTATTGTTCTATAATTCCCGTGGGAATCTTGGTCCATTCACATGGTTTAGCTTTCTATAAGATACATCCATAAATACATATGTGCATACATACATTTATAATATATCTGAAAGTATACATAGAGATTATAGAGAGATAGAACAACAGAGGATAGAAGATGCACATCTATACTCATGTGTTATATATAATATTAGGTAAATATAAAATTAATGATATTTTCAAGGACTTATCAAAAAGTCCTTGGTATATCTACTTTGTCCATCCTTCTCCATGAGTACTGAGCCCTTTGTAGGAAAATTTCCATTATTCCATTTATAACAACATTTTATCTTTAATCTAGTATTGTACTTCCAAACACTGTCCACAGCATTCTACAATTATTTTATAGCTTTTGGGTTCCTGTGGTTGCTCTATGCCACATACTCATAACTATGGCTTCTGATCTCTGTTCCAGCAGAGGATTCTGATTTGTGAGTTTACCCCTAAATAAATAAGCATCTATTTCTCAATTCTGAGCTAGTGTGGGATTTCTTTTAATCAACAGCCTTTATTTGGCACCCACATTGATTTGGACACCATGCCTATCAGGTGGACAGCCTAATGGTCTAGCTCATCCACGGCCCAGACAGGCCCTGCCCACTTGGCTTGCTTTTATCTAAGCAGTTGTTTATAGAGTCCCTGCCACAGTGGAGTTTACTGCTTCTGGGAACTTGGAAATTTCCCATTCACATGCATGACCTCTGCATTCCCTAAGGCAATTCCTTGCCATGTGGTGACTTGTGCAGCTTCCAGGTTCTGCTGCCTGCTCCCGAGTTCTAGTTTTCATGCTCTGGTTATGAAATTGATCTAATTGCTTTTAATTTGTCAAGAAAAGCATATTTCTCAGTATTTAACCAGTACCAAGTGGAAAACTAAAGCAGCTCAGAAATTAAAGCAGCCCAGGACCATTCCTGTCACCACCGGTTGCATTGCTTCTAGTCGCAACTCTACAATCACATCTGATGAACAATAATGATTTCAGTTTACCAGATTACTTAACAGGTAATTAATAAACCAATATGGCAGACTTAATTAACATTGTAACTTTTAGTAACTTTTTTGATAATATTATGGATTGTATTGTGTGAGCCTTATATGCTTATGGTGATAATTCAATTTATTGGGTATTGGGTTTCAGTTTTCTTCTCCATATTCTATCATTAAAAAACAATATGGCACTTTTAGGAATAAGACAATCTTTAGAGACTAATAATGAACAGCTAGTTGACAAGTTTAATATCATCGAAAATCAAAAGTTGCCTGAAAAAAAATTAATACTATTAAAAGGTATAACATTAATTTTATGGACAAAATTGAATCCATATCTAAGGGCACTAAGAAGTCATCTGAAAAAAAAATCCATACTGTTGAATTTGACAATCAAAATTTATGAAAAAAACTTTAAGTAAACAGAAAAGGTGCCTCTCCAGGATGGCAATCTGCATGCTATTCAAGTAATGTCCAAGGATGAGATGTTATCTCAAAAGAAGAAACTTCTGACCTAGGAATCACATGTACATAATGAGGACCAGAGGCTGGGTGCCTCAATAAAATCACTAGAAATATAACCAAGTCAGGAGATTCAGGCTTTGCAAAACATAATAATAAAAAGACTTGAAATGATTGAGGAATTATTGGAGCTGGTAAACAGGGCAAGAAGGCACAAGACAGGATGCGATGTCACCACCGGCTGTCAGAACTGGTTTACACAGGGCTTTAGAGATACCCTACTTGCTCTTTATATAACCAAACATCATTACATGCAGGGACTAACCCAAAGGGTCGTCAAAGGAATGTAATCTGGCAGATGGATTTGATCCACTTTGCAGGTTTTGGAAAATTAAAATATGTGCACCACACCATTGACACTTATTCAGGCTTTCAATGGGCAACTGCTTTAATCTCAGAAAAAGCTGATTTAGTAATAAAACATTTATTAGAAGTTATGGCTATCATGGATATACCTGCATAAATAAAGACAAATAATGGTCCAGCTTATGTTTCTAGGAAAATGAAACAATTTTGGGCTTCTTATTAAGCATGTTATAGGTATACCAGACACTCCTACAGGTCAGGTAGTTATAGAAAGATCAAATTGAAATATAAAGGATATGTTAAACAAACAGAAAGGGGTGGAAATGCCCCCAGAAATAGATTACATAAAGCCTTATTAACATTGAATTTTCTTAATGCTAATAAGAAAGGGGCATAGGCAGCAGAAAGACATTGGATAATGGAAAAGTCTGCTGAATTAAATCAACTAGTTTATTTCAAGGATGTGTTGATCCCACAATGGAAGCCAGGATATGTGCAGCATAGAGAAAGGGGTTTTGGTCTTGTATCTACTGGAGAAGAAAAACTGTGGATACCTTCAAAATTAATAAAGGTTCAATTTGAAGAGGAGAAACTTCTTGGAAAGGAGAAGTGACAATTCATCCACAATGATGATAATCATACAGGTGCTAAGAAAAACATATAGGATGGGGACAAGTTTCTGTTTTTTTCTCTGCAGGAAAACATTCATCTTCAAAAAATTCAAGGGACCCTGGATCTTTGAATAGGGACAGTTGGAAAAAGTTACCACCCAATAAGAATCCGCAAGAAAATCGAATGGGTTATATATATAAAAATATTATATATTATATGAATATATTATATATATGAATATATATTCCTATTCATAATTGCATAGAGCTGGATTTTGAGTTGGACTTTGGCTCGATCCCTCTCTAATTCCAAACCTGTTCTTAAGAGAAAAACCCAGAGTTTCTGTCTTATGTCAGGAGCCATGGGATGGGACAGAAAAAAAGTATTTAGAAAACGTCTTAACTTTTCTTCATAACACTTTTTGTCTTTATCATACTTTTCATTGAATATATATATATATATATATATATATATATATATATATATATTCTGTATATGTCTATATAAATAATGCTTAAGTTTTCCACAATGAAAAAGGAATTTTTTCTGCAGTAATCTTTGATGTTTCCAGGAAGAAGATGGGGCCCTACAACAGCAACTCAACCTGGTTGATATGAGGTCATGATACTGATAGTGCTACTACAATATCTGCTTTGGGTACCAGCTGCACAAGAGGGTTCCAACAAGGTTAGCTGAAATGGTGCACAGCTTTTACAAAGTTCTGGCCAGATCTCCACAAAATACTCAGAGACTATTTGCAATCTTACCAGACATTAATATTGAAATTTAACCATCATTTTACTTTCACAGGATCCCCTAGAAAAAAAATGTCACCCCCATGACTACTGGAAGTAATTCTAGAAGATGATGCCCACTCTCCCAACAAAGTTTGTCCTCAGGCTTAGGGATTGATTATAATTGGTATATGGTTGAGGGTTGGGGCAAGAATTTTATAATCTCAGGGTTCTTTTTTTTTAAGAAAAAAGAAGGAAAATTAGATAATGGGATAATACATTGGTATTTGTGAGTTATTATTTATAGATTATTTGTATTTGTGAGTTATTGTTTATATATTATACGTTAGTATAGATTCTTGTATATTGATACAAAGTTAAATTATATTAAATACTGTATGTGTGCATGCTTCTACCTCTGTTTAAAACATTTTTATGCATTGATTATATATATATATATATATATATATATATATATATATGTTTACCGTATTACAGTGACCATATATACCTCAGATCAAGATACTTATACATTGTTTAAATTTGGAGGTCATTGTCCTCATTTATTGCACAGTTGTTAATTTTTTAGACATTAAATTAGATAGGTATTAAGAATTATATATAAATAGTCATCTATGTTTGTCATATTTATAGACTAATCATGTTCTTTAGATACATAGATATTCTATTATGTATAGATATATAATCTTCAGCCTCTTCAAAGAGCTGTAGAAAACGGCATTTCAATAACTTAGATTTCTGTGAAAGTGAGACACAATTGCTCCTGGCAACACTGATCTATTCCTGAGAGAATGTTGAAAATGAAAAACACTCCACTTGGGGCTTGTTGTCTTCTTGGAAAAACTGGTCTTTGGGCAAGGAACTGCCCATACCTCTTCTACTGACAAAATATATAGTATCCAGAAATGGACAAGCAGGACTATCAAATCTTGTCAAGACAGGGTAAGACAGTTTTGAAAAATTTCTTGCTTTTCAAAATTATCTGTCACTTATTCTAAGCTTTAGCCAAATTTGGTTGCTTCAAGGTTGCAAATGTGACTTTGAGTGATTGTCCAGGTAGCCAGTTGTCTCTCTGATTTGTTGCATATTTTGGAAGTTGTTTGATTGCACTTCATAATTACTCAAGTAACTATTTCCCTTCTCTTATCTTTGATGGGGTTGATGACTTGGCCAAATTATTTATTATACAAGTTATTTATTATACAAGACTCAAGCTACTTAGAATAGGGTATTTGTTCTTATTGTATATAATTTTGTAGTAGGTTTAGACCTCTCTTATTTAAACAAAAGGGGGAGGTGCTACATGAAGGTTTATAGCTAGTAACTACTGGTCTACTGGGGCTTGGCCTCATAGACTATTTAGTGGGGATGTGGAAGTGCATCCTGCCCTTCTCTCCTCCCACTGAGCTCCATTTTGCTGGTTTGGTTTGTTTTAGATCTCATCTTTGTCCATCGTTCAAGTAGAGGATCCTGATTTGTAAGTTTTACTCCTTAATAAATGCATGTCTATTTCTTAGTTCTGAGCTTTTATGGGATTCCTTTTTTAAGCATCTGATTGCTCTACCATCATTCATATATTTGACAAGCCTGTAATTCTTCTCCATAAACAATTATGAGCCACAGAGTGTAGCTGAAATCTTAACCTTGATTCAATCAATTGTCTTATAGATCATTCATTCTAGTGTGTGTATGTGTGTGTTGTATGTGTGTGTATAAAACCTGTTTTTTTGTGTGCTAGGTGAAAGCAATATCATTGAGATATATCTCCATTTAAAGTCTATTTAGTTTTTATTTGTGATCTCCACAACATTTGAGTGCCATCTCACTATGTCACTGCATGATTTTATTTGAAAACAATCTTTGCAGATGTCCTCAAGGGTAATTATGTCCTTGTAAAGAGAGTGAATTTTGGAAACAGAGGTCTGCCTCTAGTCAGGTCATTTTGTGAACATCTAGCAGAGTATAGGATCAAACAGCCTCAAAATTGACAGTCTTCCTCCATAAATGAGGAGGGATTTGATAAAATTGTCTTTAAGAACAAAGAGTAGAACATTACCATGCTACAACTTTGCACTTCTGGTCTTCTTAAATGTGAGAGTGGACATTTCTATTGTTTGTGCCTCTCAGCATATGACTTTTATTAAAATTGATGTTCTATGATAAAGAACACTCATTGATTCTTTCGGGATATTGCTTCAGTCTGAGGTGAAGATAAATTTGACTTTGGTTTAGTATCTAACCAACAAAGAAGTATTATCTTGAACATAAGAATGTACTCATGATTTACCCAGCTTTTGCTATTGTTCAAGGATGGATTCTCAATACAATTCAAGGAGTCTCTGCTTTGCACTGATAATGCAGAAACTAAGTCAGAGAAGTGGGGCTTTGAGTTTATAAGATGGAATATGTGAAGAGGATGACTTTGAAGAGTACATCCTAAAAATCAAAGAAGTCATAAACTTCAGCTACTCACCTTCATTTTGTTGTATTTATTGACCTGGCTATAGTCATATCACAGCCTAATATAGACTACAGAAGTCAAAGATATTGAAGAAACATGAATTGAAGACAGAACACTTATTACTACATCAAGATAAACTCCATAGTTAGGAAATAATATGTGATTTGATTTTCCAGTGTAGCCAATAAGGCAGAATCTTCTGGATCAAATAAATGTTGAATCAAAATCAATTATAAATAATGTAAATGTTTCTTCTAGTATTGATGTTGTTCACCTAAAATCCCAGTACTCAGGAAGCAGGGAATGGTGTACTGTTGAGTATTTAAGATCAGTGGGCAACCACAGTGAGTTCCATGCTAATAAAGGCTAGATTGTGATTTCTGGCTCAAGTATAACAACAACAACAACAACAAAAACAATATAAAAATTTAAGTGTAAAATATCCCCTGATCAAGGCTGGAAAGATAATTACCTGTATGACAAAATATCCCTAAAGTTCAATAAAGGCACTCATATCCTGGCAGCAATCAACATCTCTATAACTATACTTAAGAAACACTTCACTTCACAACATGTAAATAATGCAAGAAAGAAACTAGCAAACTATCCAAGGAAACTCACGAACAAACCTGGTCTAGTTAGGTCATGAGTCCTAGAGAATGCATTACCATGATTTTGTTAGACCAGCATAATTAAAACTATATTTTAAATACTTATTGTTATTCTCACAAGTACGTGTTGCTCTAACCTTTTCTTAAAGAATATTTTCTTTGTAACAGACACTATCACAGAAAATCAGTTTGTCAAAATGGAGACAGCAATACATCATAGTGCACACTGATCCAGTGAGGATATTTATAGTATAACTACATGCCAATTACTATGCAACTATTATAGAAGTTGTGGCTTAAAGATTAAAAGCACAAGAGGATCAGGAAGTCTATTGAGAGATAGTGTCTCTTAAAATCATAGGGAAGCTGCATACAAAATATATAAAAATATGGCTGCTTAAAGAGTATTTGAACAATGACAACAAAAATAATTATGCTATCATAAAAGGGGAAGTCTTATTGGTCCCCAACCCTACAAAATTGTAATCAACTCAGGACCAAGGAAAGGAGGAGGAGTATTTTTCTTTCCCACTGATGAATCTCCTAACTGATTATCCAATACTAAGTAGTCAGTTGAAAATTGGAAGAAAACAAGATACACAAAAATTACTCAGCAGGTCATATTTATGTATTCATGTTTAAATATATGGAATAGGTATATATTTAAAAATAATAATGAGAGAAAAAGCTCATTAATTTGAGAGGGAGCAAGAGAGAAGTTGCAGGGAGGAAATGGAAGTGGGATTATGTAATTATATTTTAATGTAAACAAAAATGAAATAAAGGATGACCTGATATGAAAAGTCATAAAGATTTTACATTTGAGTTGGAATAACGTTTCTAATATAACACAATGCTTGGCTTCACCTATTTTTGGAAGAAGGCAGCTTGTTGCTTCCCGGATGCTTAGCCCAAAATAATCACAGAGAAGCTGTATTAATTAAGTTACTGGTTGGGCCATTAGCTCTAGTTTCTTATTGACTAACTCTTACATAATAATTTAATGCATTTCCATTAATCTGTGTATTGCCACGTGGTTGTAGCTTATGGGACAAAGTTCTGGCATCTTTCTCTGGTGGGGCTACATGAATTTACTCCAACTCTGCCTTCTTTCTTTGAGCATTCAGTTTAGTTTTTCTCACCTACCTAATTTCTGCACTATCAACAGGCCAAGGTAGTTTCTTTATTCACCAGTGGTAATCCCAGCACACAGAGGGAAATACCACATCAATATTTTACATTTGTGACAATATATTATTTTTCTTAGGATTTGTTTTTAATAAAATAAATGATTGTTCTTGTTGAAAAGAGCTGTGGGCCGCTTCCCACCACCCAGCTCCCACATGGCTAGCTTTACCCGAAATAATTACACGGAAACTGTATTCTTTTAAACACTGCCTGGTCCGTTATCTGTAGCCTTATTGGCTAATTCTCACATCTCGATTAACCCATTTCTAATAATCTGTGTAGCACTATGAGATGGTGTCTTACCAGGAAGGATTCTAGGCTACATCTGTCTGGGGTTGGAGAATCATGGTGACTGCCTGACTCGGCTTGTTTCTCCCAGCATTCTGTACTGTTTACTCTGCCCACCTAATTTTCTGTCCTATTAAAGGGCCAAGGCAGTCTCTTTATTTAACCAATGAAATCAACACAAAACAGAAGACTCTCCCACATCATGTTCTCTTTGCTGTTTTTATTTATTTTGGTATTTCACTATATGACTTCAGGAATCTTTCAGCATTTTTCATATATATATATATATATATATATATATATATATATTAATTGATTGCCTCCAACCCCCTTTTTCTTTTCTATCTCCCTGTTGTTTATGGGTAATTACTATCAATAGTTATACTGTGAAAAGAAAAACTAAAAGACAAGCAAAAATGAAACCAGGTAAGAAGTATATTGAATAGATTGAGCAAACTGCAAATCTAACAGCAAAAACAAGGACAATAGTTTTGCTTCTTCATGAGTATGAAGTTATAATTGGATTTGGAGGCACTTCCTTGTGTTTTCTTTTCTTCTAGCCAACTTTTAGTATAAGGTCAGGCATCAGTGAGAAGAGGCTCTGAGGGTACAATGTGTACTTAGAAACAATCTGTTGTGTCAATATTCTGGATGTTTTCATTTAGTGACCTTGAAATATTTAGTTCTGTGTTTGGTTGAGTCCAACAAGAAAATAAGTCCTTGATGCGTCTCATCATTTAGATAAGTATAGCATACAATGAAAATATAATAAGAAATGAAAGAAAACACGATGTGGACTTTTATTGTTGAAAATAAAGAGAGGTATAGTTGTAGTACAGACTTTAATTTTAATGCTGAGAGCACTATTTTGTGATTATTCTGAGGCATGAGAGAGTGAATCAATTATTGAGTTAGCTTTGTGTTCCATAAAGCTTTCAGAAAATGAAATTATTAACTTAGGTTTTGTATATGCTTATATTCAAGCAAAAATATGGAAAATTTCCAGGGAGCATTTTCACTAAATAGAATAGTAAAAAAGAAAGAAGGCGATAATATAAAAATCTGTCCTCCTTTGACCTCAGCCTGAATGAATGAGGCAAGTTGTCCAGTTTTATACAGGAAGCCAAACCACAGGGAACTTTTAAGGTTGAGGAATCTGTCGAGTATGTCACTCAATTGAAAAAAAAATAGTTTTTATTTTTCAAACATTCGTAGTCAGTTGATCTAAATAGCGAGTAAATAGTAGTTTGTGATTAAGGAAATTTATATATCTTTTTATGATATATTGAGACCAAAATGTAGATATCACTTTGGGAATAATAAAATACAGAGATTCAAGCAAATGTAAGGTAGCAAGTTGTCAATAGATATTCTAAGGAAAAGGATTTTGATAAGCATGAGACAAACATTACAATAACACTTTTGATAAAATAAAGTTCTGTAATACAGATAATCTAAATCAATTCTATAAAAGAATAATGAGGTGAATCACAAACATAAATATTTAAGAGGAAAAGCTGAAGAAAATGCATGAGTATTATCCCACGAAACTTTAAAAACTTGGACACTAGAAGTGTAAAAATATTAGGGGAAAGACAGTTGAGTTAATACATTGTTCTACGTAGGACAGAGAAGCAAAGAGGAAAGGTAAACTTTATAAAAATGTAGATATTTTGGACATTGAGCTAAACATTGCCTTTAATGGCACATATATTCAAAATGTATGAAGATATCCTTATCATTAATAAAAATAAGCACATCAAATATTCTTGGGTAATAAATGGCACAGAGAACTATAGAACATATATTTTATGATACTTTTTCTGAAAATGTAAAACAAAATGGCATAGAAACTATAACAAACATATTGCAATGTTTCTCTGCACAATGGCTCAGTATTCACAAAAATATTGGTGGCATTTGAGAAATGTGACATCACACAGGTGTGCTACTCTGCCTATATTGATCCTGAATATCAAGCAAAGAGATACCACAGCTGTGAATAATTTCAACAGTTGAATCATGGGACTTCAGAAACTGAAAAGCATTTGCACAGATAAGGAAACAATTGGGTGAAGAGATGGTACAGAGAATGTGTGGGAATCTTAGCCAACTTTACAACTGAAAGGTGATAAATATTCACAAAACATGAAAAACTGAAAATACAGAGTCAGGAAAATATATACTACATTCAAAATGGGTCTGAGAATGAAGAGAGGCCAAGAGAAAGAAAGAAAATGGCTCAGAAATGTTTTATAAAACGTCCCTTTGCACTTGTCATTTGGGAATGCAAATCTGAGCACTGTTGAGATTTCATTTTAACCCAGTCAGAAGAGCAAAGATCAAACAAACAAGAAACCTGGGAGTTTTAAACACTCATTCACACTCGGTGAAATTACAAAACTGTAAAATTCTGCAAACTGTTGTGGACAATTCCTCAAGAAGATGACAGTAAATCTAGCATATGGATAACTATACCACCGCTTGTCACATGTTCAAAGAATTTGACTCAATATCCCATTAATATTTTCTTATTCATTTTTAGCTGCCCTATTCACAATATCTAGGAAACAGAACAAACCAAGAAATGGATAATGAAAATGTGTTTTAAATGCACTATGAAACTAGATTTAGCTGTAAATAAAAATGAAATCATGACCTTTAAAATTAAATGAAAGGAGAAGGAAAGATCATACTGAGTGAGGTAATCCAGACCCAAAGAGAAAAAAAAATACCCAACATCACATTTTCTTTTTCATCCGCAATTCCTAACTCCAAATCAACAGATCTAAGTATAAAACATTGAGTGAAAAAATATATATCAGAATGTGTAAAGGACTATGTATAGGGTTGGGGTTGATGAATGGGAGGTTAATGACAAGATAAAGGTTCTCTATAAATGAAAACAGAATCATAGGGCTAAGGTTCTAAATAAGGATAAGGGGGATATTTTAATACGATAAGGCATGGTGAGGGGAGTGAAATAACATCAAACTTGTTTCAGCAAACATCAAAGGATATTTTATATTTACATAATTTATTATAATTTTATTTTGTATTTATATTTTATATTTACCTAAATTTATCTACAATACATGTGAATATAGGCATATACATATGCGAGTGAATAGACATTGATAACATAAATAAACTAAGCCTCTTGGACTGATAAAATACCAACCAGAACAATAAACTAACAATTTGATAGTATTGGGAATGAGAAAATTCCTTTGAAATGATTTGTCACCTTGTCAGTGTGACTGCCAAAAATTATAAAGTATCTGTTTTGAGCTTGCTTACATTGCAGAGGTTGTAGGTAGGAACATATGGCTAAAGTTACTACACATTTTGGGTATAGGAATCAGATAATTCTAACTGGATCTATGATCCTAAGCTTTTTTTTTTTGCCTGAGATTTTACTTTCCTTGTTACATAAAATACTATTTAGGATGCTAAGAGAGGGATAAAAAAAGTCAAAACCAGGTGAAACAACTTTGAAGAATGGTAGTTAGAAGCATGGCAAGATAAAGCAAAATGGTACAAAAAGTGATACTCCTATGTTGGTGGCAAACAATAAACTGTCTGGACAGGATAAATAATAACTCACCAGGAAGGAAATCATTTCTGGTAGTTTAAATCTTTTCAAATGCCCAGTGTTAGTGAGATCATGGATTTTAGAGAAGCATCTACTACTGGAACTTTGCTTAATCAACATAATTTCCTCCTATATTCTAAATCTTTTATTTATAACCAGAAATAAGTGTAGGTAGAACCTCTTTCTGAGAAAAGTTTCTCTTTAAAGCAATAAAAACCATCATAGAAATTCAAACAGGACACAAGTTAGAGAAAACAGATTGTGCGGGCCAGGCACCAATGTGTAAATCTACATTTCAGCTTCTGCATCTAGGGACCAGGGAGCATTTCTGAAGAGGGTGTAGAAAGCCAATAAAAGCCATAATGCCAAGAATTCTGCTGTGACACTTTCTCTGATAAAAATTGTGGAATTAAAGATGGGAAAATGTCAATATTAATATGGAAGGTGAAATTTATGCAGAGTCCCAGCATTGCACAATGACCACAAATATCTACTGAGTGTGGGCAGAATGTGAATTAGCCTCACCTAGGGAAGAGTGACACTGTGATTGGTTGTTCAATGCAGAGTAGTAAGGCTAAAACCATATATACTTAAAGAGAAAATCATACTCATCAGGATGTATGTAATATGCACACACACACACACACGCACATACACTATGTGTGTGTGCATCAACAATAATCAAAATGAAAGGCTATAAAATTGAGTGGGTGTATACATACAAGATGTTTCAGGGAGGGTAGGTAGGTGGGAGGGACTTATTGCAGGAAAGAAAGAGGGAAATGATGCAAGTTGATGACAACTTAAAACAATAAAATGCAATAAAACACCACCTGATATGTAAATAAGCCATTGACATTTGAGTTTGGATTTTCTTTCTAATATCACAGAGCACTGAACTTCATATATTTTGCATTAGGACAATAATTACTTGACTGTGATTCATTTGAATCATCTAAAAATTAACTATGTTATTTTTCTTTCTGTTGAGGATTATTTAGTTTTATTTTTTATTACATGTCTTGAAGATTGTTTAAGGTATTTCCATATATACATAGTTTCAATTGAGTAACTCCCAACAGCACCCTTTCATCAAAGTTATGACTTGTGATTCTAGTGTCTGCCATTTTTTTTTGTGAAAAGAAAAATACAGAGACAAGAAGAAACAGAAAAATATGGGAAAATGCATTGTTATCTCTGTGGGATTTGTGAACCTAAGAACCAAACATGCAAAATAAAGGATAAATAGCTTCATGTGTGTAAATTTGTATTCGCCATGGAAGATATTGCCTGAGTTTTCTTTTTCTAGCTAAACCTTAGTATAAGTTCCGTCATCAGAGTGAGCAAAGGCTCTGAGAATGTCATGTGTCTTTAGATAAGAAACATATGTGTCTAATACTTTGGTGTTTTTAATCTGTGACCATAGACTAGTTACTATTCTTGACTGAATCCTGAATACAAGATCAAAATAAGGCCTTAAGGCTCAACATTCATAATATTGATATAGAAAAAAATAATCAGAATGTGAAAAAATGAAAAAAAATGAATTTCAGACTGTTCCAAATAAACAGATAGAGGATTATATTTATAACAGATATTTAATTAAATTGTAAAATCTTTTGATTTCTTTAATTTTAAGATGCTGTATTATAACAAACCAATTGCTCCTTACATTTCTTCCTTCAGAAGCATTCCATATTTTCCCCTTTCTCTGACATTTATTTGAGACTTCTTTCAAAATTAGTTGCTGTCATATTCAAAATTACTGTTATGTGAGTAGAGATAGAAGAAAGGGAATTTGCAGTGAATGAATTTGTTTAGTGTTCCGTAAAGCTTTTCAGAATACAAAATCCTTACCTAAGATGGTGCATATGTGTGTACTCAAGCAAAGACACAGGCAGTTTCCTGGAACATTATTGTCAGAAAGGAGAGTAAGACAGAGGAAGAAGGAAATATTTACAAACTGCCCTGATTTGACCTTCACCTGATAATATGAGGCAAATTGCCTAGGATTGAACATCATACCAAAGCCAAAGGGAACTGTTGATGTTGATGTTGGGGACTCTGAGGTGATTTGTCACTCAACTGAAAATAAAGGATATTTTCTTTTCAAACTCTCATGGTTGATTCAACTTTGTGTTCTAAACGTCAGTGTGTTTTTAAATATAATTTGTGTCTTTTTTATAATATATTAGAACCAAAATGTATATATTAATTTGGGAATTTAAAATACACTGTATAATTGTAAGTATAAAGGAGACTGTTGTCAATGGATATCTAGAAGGTTCTATTTTTATAGATATTATTGAGCTCTATATTTTTCTCTGCTCCCCTCCTGCCTCTTCCCTCCCCTTCAATACTCTACCATCGTCCCCATGCTCCCAATTTACTCATGAGTTCCTCCTATTTTTACTACTTCCCATGTAGATTAGATCCATGTATATCTCTCTTAGCGTCCTCATTGTTGTTCAGATTGCTTCTTGGTCTTTTGCCTAAGACCAATTGTCGAAGATTCTGGATAAACACAAGAGAAAATATTATTAATCATAGACATTTCAGTTTCATTTCCCCCAGTACCCTAGAGTATGTCCATTTGAACCATGGATCTTTATAATTACAAAAGAGAATCTGAAGATATTTAAAACTGATCATGTTGAAGTCTAAGAACATGCAAATTGAACTAAGGAAACTATTTAGAGAAAGCATCAATGAATGAATATTTATTCTAGGATTTCCAAAGAGACAAATTTTATTAACCTTTAGATATTAGGGACAATGAGACATAGCAGTGAAGTAGTAAACACAGAATGAATATGCTTTTACTGCAACAAGGGCAGTGGCATTTTCCTTTTATACAGAAGAAGAAAGATGATGGAAGGAGAAAATAATGAAATAAATCTCTTCCAATTTGATGTCAAATTGAACAGATAATCATAATTGAATTTATGGTACAGGAATCCTAAGGTAAAGTCACTGCTTGAGGTTGGGTGCACAATTTGTCACTCACCAGAAATTTAAAAAGTATTGATTTTCTGAGTCATTATGGTTGATTAATTTTGGGGATTTTTATAACAGGGTGTATAATAGACAAAAAACACATTTTTTTTTTTTACAAATAAGCAGGGTCCATAGATGGTTATTAATTTGGGAATAATTGAAAACAAACTGTTTCATTAAAAATGTTAAGGAACATATTGCTGGTAGATATTCTTGCAGAAAGAATTGGATCAACATTTGAGTTAAAATACCTCTCCTTACAATGTATTTATTGTCCATGGAAAAGTGAATATGTGTAATCAGAAACTCCTTTTAGGTATTTTCTCATGATTGTTTATTGTTTCTCTATTCTCAACAGCTAAAAAATGGAAACAATCTAAATGTTCTACAGCTGTCTAATGGATAGTGAAATAGTGAGACATGTACATCATGTTATAAATATTTCATTATAAAGGAAATTAACATCACAAGTTTTGCAGGCAAATGGTAGGGTCTATGAAAGATCCTATTGAGTAAGCAAACCCAGACCAAACAACAAATGTGGCATGTTAGGTCTCTTCTGTTATTCCCAGTTCCTAAACTTCAGATAAATGTTTTGGACTCAATTGCTACCTTGGAACTCATATGCATGGAATAACATTTAGTGAAAAAAGAATCCACAAAATTGGAAGAGATGAAGAGGGTGCATATTGGAGGGTTTAGAGGGAAGAAAGGAAAGTGGGGATTGATGTAATTATGCCACAGTCTCAAAATTAAAAATAGACATAATAATAGTATATAATTTTAAGAAAGTGTCATGAAGGGCTGACTAATTTTGTATAATGGCTTAGTTAGTAATCATGTGTTGTCAACAAAATACCAAAGTGCTAACTGCAGGTTTTTCCACACGTCAGAGAGGGAAACCCCAGAGGATAAATAAGTATTGCAGAGTCCTGATATTTTTGATTGTTCCTAGAAATGGATAACAAGTTCCTATTGCTAAGCACAACACAGCACTTGGTTTTGATATGTAAAAAAGACAACTTTTCAGGTAGGGTCCTTGATTTAGGAATTGTAAGCATATTTTGAGCTTGAAGGCAGAGTCCATTTGCAAATTGTACAGTTTTTCTGAATGTCATTATTTTATAGACTGTTTCACTTGATTTGTTTTCTTTTGATTAATGATACCTGTATTTATTGCCAGTGGATATGTAGCAGCATTTTTTCTATTTTTTATACTGTTAAACTTTGTTTATACTGTAAACTTTGTTAAATCTCTTGTAGCACTTTGCTGTAGCCTTTGAATTCAGTGTACTGAAAGAATAGTGCAGTCAATATATTGGAGGACTTAAAGGTAGCACAAGATATATCAGTACCCCCCTTATAGGAAATCCTCTTCAAGTTTTACCACCTTATCTTCTAACAGGGTGGGTGCTTTGGATAATAAAGCCAAGGCTACAGTTTAAATTAATTTAACTGCAAAGTATCATGCTTAGTTTTGGGATGTATAGTAAAGCACATGCCATGGTTTTAAATGAATTCTATAGGACATATGCATATGCATTGTGACCTTACCCACCAGTATAGTTCTGGAAGCAAATTTACTACTTAAATGGCTCACAGGGATAGGTTTTTCTTTCTGACATGAATGCTCAATTAATCATCCCAACAGCACCTGACCTTTAGCCTAATCTTATTAGTTTAGGGATATGATATCATATGTTGTTCAGCAGGGTCAACATAAACATACTGGACAGATGTAGGTTGCTGTGGAGCAGACCCATTGGTTGATTCCATGAAACTCCCTCTAACTAACTGTATAAAAAGCTTTGTCAGTTCAGTTCCTTCACAACCAATATCCTATTTTGAGCTTCTACAGAAGAGCAAAGGCAGGCACTGCCATGGTAAAGTTTCTGCTGCTGGCTTTGGCATTTTGTCTGGCTTATGTTCAGGCTGAACTAAATTCTTTTGATGTTCTTCAATAGCTTTGTTCTGTGGATTTGATGTGCCATTCTGTTTGTCTGTGCAAGTACATATTCATGAAATAACCTTCCTGACTTTCATTCAGTTACACTTTTCTAGTCAGATTTCTCAAAGATGTAACAAATGAAATAAAAAAAAAACAATGGGTTGAATTTGCAGAGCATAGGAGACCAAAATATGGGTAATTCCAAAAAGTCTTAGGTTCAAAATGTTATGTAAATTTAGTTATCATATTGTTCGGTGTTATTCTTTATCTCTTGAAGCATGATTTTGAACTAATAAGAAAACTATTATTGATTTATATTTGTAGTTAGCTTATGTATTTCCATAGATTGGGATAAGAGATGCAAGTACTAACTCACATTACAATGGCGTTTGTTGTTTTTTTCAGATTGAAGGAAAGTGGGTTACCGTTGCCTTCACTGCTGACAATGTGGACAAGATAGAGGCAGGAGGACCACTGAGACTCTATGTTTGTGAAATTATTTGTACTGAGGCACATAGTAAAATGGAAATTACATTTTATGTCAAGTGAGCAAGTTGTCAACCAAGTACACTGAGCCAACTGTTTACATTTCACAGAATTTATGTTGTTAAACTTATAGGCAAATGTTCTTTTTCTGGTAAGATAAGTAAAGCCTCATCTTCAGAAATGTGATTGTGTTATTCTAAGATGGGGATGGGTTATCTCTGGACACCACATGAAAGTTAAAATCTGTCTCTGATTCTGTGAGTGTTTCCTGAGAAATCCTTGGGGCTAGAGGCCTGTGGTTGAATTTTATGCTCTAACATTAGAATCATAAGACTCTAAGTATCTCACTTCTAGTAAGCCAAAATATAGATGTTAGTATTTGGGTCAAAGTCATACATGTTATATTATTTAGCCATAGGTGTCATAAAAAAGTTCTTCCACAAACAGGTCAGAAAAATCTAATTAGCAAATGCACATTTGATATGGGAAATCCTTCTGTATATGTGTTGCTTTTATTGGTCAATGAATAAAGAAGCCACTTTGACCTGTGGTAGGTCACAGTAGAGCTAGGTGGGAAAAAGTAAACTGAATGCTGGGAGAGAGAAGGTAGATTCAAAGAGATGTCATGTAGCCGCCAGAGAGGAAAGATGTGAATTGCCAGCTGGAATCTTGCCAGTAGACCATGAGCCTCATGGTAAATATAAAATAATTGAAATTGGTTAATTATAGATATAAGAGATAGCTAGCAATATGCATAAGTGATTGGCCAAGAAGTGAGTTAAATAATGGAGTTTCTGTGCAATTATTTTGGGTCTGAGCCACTGGTTACATGTCTCCAGTGCTCTACTTTCAAGTATTCTTTTTCTGATATTTGGATGACAATATTCAATGAAAGAGTAGAGCGGAATGTATGAACTTAAAATACTTAGAACCATTATTTTGCTCTAGCCACAGTTCTAGTTTTGGTTAGACATAAAAACACTTAAACGACTTTCATAAAATCCTGTGCACATATTGTTGGACTAGAAAAGATAAATAACATATTGAATATAGTATGTAAATAGTGAAATTTAAATAAGGAAGTCTTCATAGCACTTGGGAAAATTTCCACAAATAAAATAATTCATATATATGCTTATAAACAGAATGATATTTTCTAAACAAAAATTATGAAAAATTAGGTAAACAGAGATTCATCTCCTCTAGCTCTGAACATTGTTCATAGATATTAAAGTATCTCAAGTTCTTTGTAAATCTTGAAGATCCTTAATATGAATTCAAAGGATGAACACAAAAACTATGATTTCTCTGTTTGATTTTTAGTGCAAATAATCAAAGTTCAGACCAAAATCACTGGGTCTAGGCAAGAAGATAGCCAACTACAGAACACAGTGTAAGTATGGGATCTGAGTGCTTCCTCTATGAAGAAAAACATTGTGGGTGAGCACATGCATGCTAACACTTCAGCCATTCATAGGTACATGGACCTAGAACAATTTTGATTACTGGGGAAAGTTATCAATTCTTCCAACCAACTAAGATATAATAAAATGTCAGAGTATATTTTAGGTCATCTGAAGTTTACATGGAGAAGATCAATATTAACTAAAGATGTGAGTAATGCTAACAAAATGTCTCCAAATAGTTTCCTTCATGAAAATTTGCTTCTAGCCGGGCAATGGTGGAGCACGCCTTTAATCCCAGCACTAGGGAGGCAAAGGCAAGCGAATCTCTGTGAGTTCGAGACCAGCCTGGTCTACAGAGCTATTTCCAGGACAGGCTCCAAAGCCACAGAGAAACCTGTCTTGAAAACCCAAAAAAAAGAAAGAAAATTTGCTTCTAGATCATATTCAGTGTCCTTTCTTTCATACAGTATCTCAGATTGTTATTGGACAAGGCTGCCACTCCCTAATAGGTATCTCAGTGGACTCAAACATCTTTGAAAACTTCATGATTCAGGCTACCAAGTACTTATATTATAGGTATTATCTATCATCCTGGATTCATAAAGAATTTAAATTAACAATTCTATTTTAAAGTTTCCTTTTCTATATTTTGTAAAAATCATAACATTTAGAACATTGGATGATGAAATTCACTTTTGAAAAGCAGTTAAGAGAAAATCTATTTAAGAATTTCAAACTGACTACCTTAATTTTGAAAAAAAAATACTAAAATAATAGCAACACTATTCAACTAAATTATACATAGCATAAATTTTTGTTGATTATAAATGAAGAGAATGTACATTCCTCTGGCAAAAATAATGCTTTTCTAACCTTACATAGATATATAAAAGCAGTCACATACTAGAAATGACCAAATACTTAAATCCATTTATTTTCCTGTGAACCATTTTGTCATTCAATCAGTGTCTGTAACAGGAAATATCATACACTCACACACACACACACATGCATGCAAACACAACAGAAAGAGAGAGAGTGAGAGAGACAAAGAGCGAGAAAGGGAGGCATACATACACAGAAACACACACAGAAAGACTGACTCACACAAAGATGACTGCCAGAGTCAGAGTCAATATTAATTTTTTGTCAACAGGTGACATCAAACAAAGTAGAAAAATGAGCGACACTAAGTTTTTAAATGTGTCTTTATTGCAGTGGATGGTGATCATATATTTAAACCTGTGATTGCAACAGAAGACAACATAGTCCTTGCTGGTGATAATGTGTATCGAGCCAGCTGGATAACAAAACTGATTTTTGTTCTTGGTAAGAATGGTAGTGGGTTCTCTGAAACAGTAACAAAAGTATAACCCCGTAAATAAAAATTAAGTAAGATGCACCCACCAACTACAGTGTCATGGTATTCCCAAACTCCTGTCCACTAAATGTCAATCTGTTTGTTTTGTGGACCAACTGTTACATTATATTGTATTTCAAGTAGCATGGTCATTGTAGAATAGGGGAAATAGGGGGGGGGGTATTGGAAGAGTTTATTTTCATGTTTCATTACTGGGAAGAATAGAGTACATATTATTTTCCAAAAATTCAGACCATTTTTGGTGTCATTTGATCAAGTGTGCACTAAATTAAAACATGAACTCTAAAGTATAGATTCGGGAGAAATGTGAAGGTTCCTCTGACAGGCGTCATGACTCTCCAGTGTTATGTGTAACAAGAGGGGCTGGCTGCTTCTTTGGGTTTTTGTCCCGCCCAGTACCCCACAACTGTTTAGCCCCAAAGAAAATCACACATAGATTTCCATAAATTATAAGCTGATTGGCCCATTAGCTCTAGCCTCTCACTGGCTAACTCTCACATCTTTATTAACCCATTTTCTGATCTGTTAGCCATGTGGCTCAGTATCTTTTTTCAATGGGGCAGATCACATCCTGCTGCCTTGGTGATCTGGGCAGGAGTGGGAGGAATCAACTTCCTGCTTCCTAGAATTTTCCTGTTCTCATTGCATCATTTCTACTTCCTGTCTGGTTTTCCTGCCTATACTTCCTGCCTGGCCAATCAGCATTTATTTATAACATGATTGACAGAATACAGTCAATTCTCCCACACCAGTTATGGTTTTGAAAGTGAGATGAGAAACTTGAGGCATATGCTGAAGAACATAGCATTCCACCAGAAAACATTTGAGATATTCTGGCTACAGGTAATCTCAATGAATATTTTTATCTATAGCCCATATATATATATATATATATATATATATATATATATATATATATATGTGTGTGTGTGTGTGTGTGTGTGTGTGTGTGTGTGTGTGTGTATGTGTGTGTGTAAAACTGTGCATTCATAAATACATGCATATGTACATACTGAGTCTTTCTACCTATGTGTCTATATGTCTATCTATCTATCTATCTATCTAGTCAGTAAGATCCCTGAATAAAATTATATCTAGCCATATGCTATCTTTCCGTTGTTATTTTCAGCAACAATACTTGGGGAGCTGTTCTCATATTCATATGAGAACATTTCTGTTAATCCTTACCCCATTTATGATCTCTTACAGATACTTGTCCTAAATAACAACCTGCTGGAGGTGAGAAGAAACAGAAGCCAAGCCTAACCATCTTGATATTTGAATGGATTTGTGCTTATTACATAAAAAAATTAGAGGTAAATATTTGATCAAGAAAAAAAATGAATGAAAAAAATCTAGACATTTTATTATTTGTCTTTTAAAACTGAGTATCTTACTGTGACAAAAAGAATAGCATATTTTTATTTATAAAACAGTTTAAAGACATTTATCTTAATCAAAATTGCTAATATTTTTATACCGATGTATATTCCATTAATAAAACTGTGTCATGATATTTGAAAAATCTTACTTTACTTATGATTGTGGCATATCATTTGTTACAAATAAGATACAAGCATGTTGATCTTTTCAGTTATTCCTTGAAACCACTCAATGTAAATAGTTATGTAAGGCTAAAGAATGTCATTATTTACTGTCAACATTGGTCCTATAGAATCCAAAGCACAAGTTATTGGTGATTTCTAGAAAAGGAACAGTTCATGTACAATCCCTTCTCTACACTCTATATTGTTATATTTACCTTTGTGTTCGTATATTCTCAAAGGTGAAAACTTTCTTGTCTTATCAGCCATATTTCAATTTTTGCTTCTATGTCTGCACAGATCACAACAGGCTGAGAATTATGCATCATATCATCTTGACCATGGAATCAGTATCACATACAAATCTCCATTTCTTTCTAAATGAGTATTTCCCTTGCCTGTGAAGTCAGGATACCACATTCCAAATTCCTGACTTACCTTTCCTTTTCTGCTTATGACTTATGAGTTGTTCTTTTTGTTGAATAATTAAATAAAATGTTTTCAGAAGTAATAAGGACTCTGTGTAAAGAATCTCATTTAAAAAACACATGAATTTTCACTAAGCTAATTAAAATCACCACTCTTTTATAATAATTGATATCCGTATTACTAAAACTTAATATAATAGTCGGAAAGTTTACAATTGCTAGAGAACCGTGAGCACAAACTCTGCAGAAGTGAATTGTCTGCTGTGTTCTTATTTACCTTCAGCTGAAAACCACTTTGAAAGATTTCATGTAACAAACTCTTTGGGTCTGCCTCCATGTTACACATTTTTTAAAAGAAAGGATGATATATGTTTTCAAATGTCCATCTGAGGACATTATCTCTTGTTAAATAAATTCAGTAGGCAAATGGATCAGGATATTCTTAAACAGTGTACATATGAGTCATTCTCACTTGATGAATAAATTCATGAGAATGATATACCAAATATTCCGATCCCTATAAATATGCACATATTTATTACAATTTTCTGTTATGAATACAATGATTCCTTAGAATGTAGTTAGCTCTCAAAATAGAAAAGGCAATGCAATCTTCTTTGAGGGCTTTGGACAAAGATAAAGAAAAGATATTAGACAGTGTTGCTACATACAGTCTCTCACCTAAAGATATAACACAATTGAAGTACATTCAATACTTATAGGCAATATTTATGAATAAGAAAAATTGAAACAGTTTCTTGTTGAAAAAAAACTGTTATTTAACCTTTCTCTGTGTCTTGTAAAACAAAGTGACTTCAGAATAAATCCTTGACTGATATTTTATAAAAATTCTCTATATTAAATATACATTTGCATCACTTTACCCCATTCTTGAAATAATTTCTACTATGTTTATGCTCCCATCTTTTCTTCAAATTTTCCTACTTCACCGTGAATATATGTATTTATTTGAAAGTATGTGTGAATGTGTGTGTATGTGTGTGTGCGAGTGTGTGTGTGTGTGTGTGTGTGTGTGTGTGTGTATTTAGAGAAAGGAGATTGACAGAGAAATTAATAGTCCAGCAGTGTCCATTTAGTGATTCTAATATGTATTCTTGTTTAGTTCTGGCCCCTTGGTCTTCAATTACTACTTTAAATATCATAAGTCGGTTTCTAAGATGCTAAGTCTTCAAATGACATGGATTCACATCATGATAGCATGGTGTTGAATAGCTGATAGTATGCTTCTTTGTGGTGCCAATAACATGGAAAGTCCATAGAATTGTGGAAATAAACTTGGCTCCATCTGGTAACTCTGCCATGAGGCTAGACTCACAGAAAGCTGAGGCATGGGGTTGATTCACCCTTCAATGCCACAGCTTTAATCCTAGCCATATTGCTTAGCAATTAAAGACTCATGTGATTAGAAAAAAAAGAGATATACAGTAAAGATAAATTCAGACAAAAAATCTAAACAATTTACAGTGTTTTTAAAACATACTTGAAGGTTTGTGAAAAGAAATAAAAAGGATGAAGTCCATAAAATAGAAAAGAAAGAGAGAAGTTGGGTGTGGTGCCACACACCATTAATTCCAACACTTGAGATGCAGAAGCAGAAAGATCTCTGTGAGTTCAAGGTGTGGTAGCACACACCTTTATTCCCAACATTTGGGAACTAGAGGCAGGTGTATCTCTGTGAGTTCAAGGATAACATGTTCTACAGGATGAGTGCCAGGACAATCAAAGATACACAAAGAAACCTAGTCTCAAAAAAACAAAAATTAAGAATAAATATAAAAGAAATAGAGCATAAATTAAAGCCACATAAAGATGGAAAACCTGGGTAAACAAACAGGAACTACAGAGACAAGTAAAACCAACAGAATACAAGAGATAGAAGAAAGAATCTCAGAAACTGAAGATACTATAGGGGAAATAGTCTCATTGATTAAAGAACACAACAAATCCCACAAATTCTTAACACAAGACATCTAGGAAATCTGGGACACCATGAAATGACCAAACCTAAGAATAATAGGGGTAGAAGAAGGAGAAGAATTACAGCTCAAAGGCTCAGAAAATATATTCAACAAAATTATAGAAGAAAACTTTCCCAACCTAAAGAAGGATATTGCTATGAAGGTACAAGAAGCAAACAGAACACCAAATAAACTGAATCAAAAAAAATCCCCTCGCCATATAATAATAAAAACACAAAACATGCAGAATAAAGAACGAATATTAAGAGCTACAGGGGAAAAACTTCAAGTAACATATAAAAGGAAACCTATCAGAATTACACTTAACTTCTTCTGGCATAAAAGGTGATGTCCAGCCCTGATGCAAATCACCTAGGCCCTGGCCAGGTTACCATTCAATAGTTTTCATCAGAGAGGTGGCTTTTTCTTGGGAGAACTTTATAGGTTGTGTTGTTAAGACAGTCTCCATCTCTGTCAAGAGATCACGTCCCCATAGATTGACAGGTAGGCCAGAAAGAACATATGGCTGGAAAAAAAAAACTATGTCCTTCTATATCATACCATCTATATATTTTTTAACTTTTCTGAGGGATTGCTTGATCTATTCCCTGTATTTGTGCAGCACTGTCATTCAGGGGCCAAGCCTTAGGCCAAAATTTCATAGATAACACTGATATATCTGCTCCAGAATCCAAAACACCCTCAAAATTTTTCTCTTCTATATTCATTTTATGCTGGGTTGGCTCATTCAATTGAGCAATCCAAAAGGAAGCTGGCCCTGAGGAACCAAATCCTAGGTTGCCACAACTCTGTCTACTAATTGTATTCTTGGAATTCAGATATGGAATTAGTACTAATTGAGCTATATTAGTACCTTGAGGAATGGCCACATCCCCTTGTTGAACAGATGTCATAATCTTTATTTCCCATGATAGTCAGAATCCATGACACCTGTGTGTATCATAGCTATGTGCCTACTATTTAACTTTCATGAGGCTTGAAATATTTTTGAAAGACATTTTTCATACAATACATCCTGGTTATGGATTCCCCTCTCCCAGAACTTCCCAGATTCTTCTTGATTCCTCCTCTCTTCAAATGCACACCCATTCTCTCTCAAAGAGAAATACACATGGATATTTCAAGATGATAAAAATATAAAATAGGATGAAACAAACAAACTACCAGAAGAAAGAGTCAAAGATATACATGTAGAAATCCAATAAAAGCAGAACACTGGAAAGCACAAAAGACATGTAAGGGTTAATTTTTAATAAATAAAAAGAAAGAAAGAAAGAGGAAAGAATGAAAGAAAGGAAGGAAGGAAAAAAGAAAGGAATCCCACACAAATCATCATGAGAAAAGGAACCTCCAAAGAAGCTACGGAGTTCATTTTGTGTTGCCATCTACTGCTGGGTATGGGGCCTGTCCTAAAGACTAGTTGGTATTTCCAGTGAGACTCCTTTGGAGAAAAAGATATTTTCCTCTGGGTTGGAGATAGCATCTTAGTCAGGCATGGGGGCTTGCAGGACTGAAGATTTTGCTATTGGATATGTGCTTACAAACCCTTATGCAAATCTAGAAAACTGGATTATGAGAGGGGCCTGTGTTCCAAAAATGGGTGAGGATTTTCACTTTTCTCTTTTTCATTTTCCTTTCTTTTTTTTTCAGGTGCTTCACTTTTCCCCATAATTTCCTCCCCAGTTCAACATTTCTTTTTACTACTAAGTAACTGAGACCATCTGGATCCATCTTTGAAATGTATAAATTTGAGTATAACGTGCAGAGGTATTTTCTAAGGAGAAACTTGCACTGTGACCTTCTAATTTGTTCTGAAGTTAAACATGCACCCACCCCACATATATCAAATGTAAAAACAGCCAAGTCTTCAACAATCTGAATCTTGATCCACTCTCCCTCAGCGCTCTTCAATAGACAGTGTATTATCCAAGCTGGCAATCAATTCCAAATCCATCTTGGTATAACTTTTTGAGTAGGACATCTGTGCCTTTACTCAGTTAGAACACCGTGTGTATATGAGAGAAAGTGTTTCTGGGCAAGGAAATACAGTTTATAGGTTCCCTGAAGGCTTCTTCATGTGCAGTCACTGACACAGTCCACATTTTTATGGAGGAAAAGACTCCATCTTTTACCGTTCTGCAATCAACCCAGCTGAGATCTCTGGGGCATAATTTTCCATCTGATCATTTTCAATTGCACACAAGGATTTAAACTGATAAGACATCCTGATAACATGATTCATAGGATCAATTAAAAGTTGAATTTTGCTTCACAGAAAATATTTGATCATGTAAAATTTTTAAGCATACTTTTCATATTAATGAAGTGAATTTGGTTATTCAAAGGAAGAAATCAGAACAAGAGATAAGGAAAAAAGGAATTCTCAAAGTCTGCCATAATTTATGTTTTATGTATTCTCTCTCTCTCTCTCTTTATCTGTGTGTGTGTGTGTGTGTGTGTGTGTGTGTGTGTGTGTGTGTGTCTGCGTGTGGGTATGTAGGTGTTTTTTTGATGATAGGAATATACCATCTAACTCTATTCCCCACGTTCGTATATTTAAATACATCTTCAAGTATATAGCCATTATGATTTTAATTGTTCAAGACTTGCTTTCTTTACCAAAAGTTTTATAAATTTAACAAATATACAAATAATAATGTCAGTGCCTACCAAAGCCAATCAGATAGATAACTTGTCTCCCTGAATTTAGTTTTGTGTTCATCTATCAAACTTAAGATGAACATATCTTATTGCATGTATAAATAAGTCACTTATATTTCATTGATACAAATGACTTCACTGTCTCATCTATGAGAGGTTTGGAGTTCAGTTTTCAGCACCAACATAGTGGCTCAAAACCAGCTGTAACTCCAATAACAGTGTCAGACACTACTCTGTTCTGGACTCCTCAGACACCAGGCACACAAGTGGTATGTATACATACATGCAAGCAAAACACCCCAAAACATAAAATAATCACTTTAAAAAGTTTTATTTTGTTTCCTTATATTATAGATTTATGTGTAGGGGATATGTATGTAGATGCCATGCCCTTGGAGGCAAGAAGAGGGCATCATATTCCCTGGAGGTGGTTGTGAGTAGCTCAAGGAAAGTGCTGGGAAACAAACTCTGATCATTAGCAAGAATAACAAGTGCTCTTATCCACTGAGCACTCTCCAACCTTTTTTCTTTTATTATTATCTACAAAATATGCAGGAGTAATGTATATAAAAATTTTCAATGCAACTTTTAGACAGGAGAAACAAAATGGCTCTGTGGAACTCTTGACAGTGAATTATTCTGTTTTCCCTTTCCCTCATATTACTGCTTGATTACACACTTTGCTGACACCATCCACAGCTCTGCTGAAGTCAAGGAGTGGATCTTCAGACTGACAAGCCTCCTTTGCAGATTTTGGTCTAGAGTTTTGGGATAAGCCTAGCTACCAGTAGATACTGTCTGTCTCTGGAAGCAGCTCCATGGCTACCCACTTACTCCTCCTTTCTTTCTTCCAGCATCAAGTTCAGTTTTCCCCATCTAGCTCTGTTCTACTCTATCAAGCCAAGCCAGTTTCTTTATTAACAAATGGTATTCATAGTATACAGAGGGGAATCCCACATTAATATTCCATGGTACATTTAAAGGTACTGCCAAAATGTGGCCAGAAATGTGGGAAGATGACCTGACATGTTATGTATATCTGTATCCCTACCATGTTGGTGGTGGCTGTGTCTGTGTTTTAAGTACACTCATTGCACATCTGCTTCAAAAAAAGGTAAAGTCTTTAAAGCGATAGATTACAGATAGTCATAGATTAAAAGGAGTAAAAATTATAAACCACATAAAAATGAAAAATATCGCCCCAAGTTAGCCCTTTATTCTTTGGGGTCCTTGGACTTTCGGGAGTCCCTGTTCCTATGCTGAGCAGATCCATCCAGACTGGTGTGTGCCATCCTGGAGTGGATAGTCCGGGAAAGAGGCACAGAGCCCCTCCAGCTTGTGCTTCAGGGGCTTCTTTGTTCCACATGAACCTGCCTCCCTCAAGCCTGCCCTATTGTCTGTGAGATCGTTGGTCCAGGAACATTTCCTGCTCCTATACTGAGGCTTTCCACTCAGAGGTGTGAGTGTCTGCCTGCTAGGCAAAAGATCCCTGGAAGGGAGTGCACAAGACCTCCTTCTCCTGCTGCTGGGGCTTCTTTGTTCCACATGATCCTGCCCTCCCCTCAAGTTCAACCTTTTGTCTGCAGGGTCCTTGGACTACCAGAGGTCCCTATTCCTGTGCTGAAGAGATCAACCCAGATGGATGAATGGGTGCCATCCCAGGGCAGACAGTCTGAGAACAGAGCACAGGGCTCCTCCAGCTCCTGCTGCAGAGGCTTCGTTGTTGCACATGACACTGCCTCCCCCAATCTTGCCCTATTTTATGCTAGGTCCTTGGCCCAGGAACAGTTTCTGCTCCTGCACTGAGGAGATCCACCCAGAGAGTCAGTCACAACATAGACTGGAACAAATTGCCAAGACTCTCCTGGCTGCATTTGAAGGAAGAGATGGGCAGGTAACAATGCAAGAATTCCTTCAAAAACCTGAAAGGCAACATGACAACACCAGAGTCCAAAGATCATGCAAAAAGAATACATGAACAACCTATTCCAGAAGAAGTAGAAGAAATTGACATTAAATGTATCATTATGAAAATAATAGTAGATCTTAAACAGGATGTGAAAAACTTCTTTAAAGAAATGGAGAAGACAAATGAAAAGGAATAAGTAAAAAATAAATCTCCCAAAGATACCCAAGAAAACCAAGATAAAGCAATCAAACAGGTAATGGAAACAGTTCAAGACTTGAAAAATGAAATGGAGGTAATGAAGAAAACACAAACCAAGGGAAAGCTGGATGTGGAAAATCGGGGTAAATGAACAGGAACTACAGAGACAAGTATAACCAACAGAAGACAAGAGATAGAAGAAAGAACATCAGACACCAAAGATACTCTAGAGAGAATAAACTCATTGATTAAGGAAAATAACAAACCCAACAATTTTTTAACACAAAACATCCAAGAAAACTGGGACACTATGAAAAGACCAAACCTAAGAATAATAGAGGTAGAATAAGGAGAAGAATTACAGCTCAAAGGCTCAGAAAATATATTAAACAAAATTATAGAAGAAAAATTTCCCAACCTAAAGAAGGATATTCCTATGAAGGCACAAGAAGCATACAGAACACTAAATAGACTGGATCAAAAAAAAAAAAAAAACATCCCATCACCATATAATAATCAAAACACAAAACATACAGAATAAAGAATGAATATTAAGAGCTGCAAAGGAAAAAGGTCAAGTAACATATAAAGGGAAACCTTTCAGAATTACACCTGACTTCTCAATGGAAGCCATGAAAGCAAGGTCTTCGATAGATGTGTTGCAGACACTATGAGACCAAGGATGCAAGCCCAGACTACTATACCCAGCAAAGTTTGCATTTACCATTCATGGAAAACACAAGATATTCCACGACAGAAACAGATTTAAACAATACATAGCCAAAAACCCAGCCTTACAGAAAGTACTAGAAGGAAAACCACAAACAAAGGAAGCCAACAACACCCATAATAACACAAGCATTTGACAACCCTCCACCAGCACACCTCAAAGAAGGGAAACACAAACACTACCACAAGAAAAAAATAACCAGAGTTAACAAGGACTGGTCATTAATATCACTTAATATAAATAGACTCAATTCACCTATGAAAAGGCACAGTTTAAGAGAATGAATATGAAAACCACATCCAACACTCTGCTGTTTACAAGAAACACAGGTCAACCACAGAGACTGACATTACCTCAGAGTAAACTATTGGGAAAAGATGTTCCAAACAAATGGACTGAAAAAACAAGTGAGTGTGGCTATACTAATATTGAACAAAATTGATTTCAAACTGAAATCAATCAGAAGAGTTGGAAAAGCACACTTACTCATAACAGGAACAATTCATCAGGAGGAAGTCTCAATCTTGAATATAAACTCTCCTAATATAAAAGCATCCACATATGTAAAAGAAACATTACTAGAACTCAAAGCATACACCAAAACCCACACTCTAATAGTAAGGTTTTTCAACACTCCTCTCTCACCAATGGACAGGTCAACCAGACAGAAATCTAACATAGAAATAAGAAAACTGACAGATGTAATGAACCAAATGGATATAACAAACATCTATAAAACATTCCACCCATACAGAAAGGAATATACCTTCTTCGCAGCATCTCATGGAACCTTCTCAAAAATTGATCACATAATCGGTAACAAAGCAAACATCCATAGATACAAAGAAATTGTAGTAACCATCTGTGTATTATCTGATCACCATGGAATAAAGTTAGAATTCAACAACAATTCTAACACCAGAAAGCCTACAGACTCATGGAACCTCAACAGTCAAGGACTGAACCACCACTGAGTCAAGGAAGAAAAAAAGAAAAAAAATTAAAGTCTTCCTTAAATTCAATGAAAATAAAGACACAACATACCCAAACCTATGGGACACTATGAAAGCAGTGCTAAGAGGAAAGTTCATAGCACTAAGTGCCCACATAAAGAAAACAGAGAAAGCTCACATTAGAGACTTAACAACACACCTGCAATATATAGACAAAAAAAAAGCAGATTCACCCAGGAGGAGTAGAAGACGGGAAATAATCAAACTGAGGGCTGAAATAAAGAAAATAGAAACACAGTAAACAATCCAAAGAATCAATGAAACAAAAAGATGGTTCGTGGAGAAAATCAACAAGATTGTCAAACACATATCCAAAATAATCAAATGGCAGAGAGAGAACACACAAATTAACAAGATCAGAAATGAAATGGGGGACATAAGCACAGACACAGAGGAAATTCAGAGAATCATTAGATCTTACTACAAAAGGCTGCATGCCAAAAAATTGGAAAATGTGAAAGAAATGGACATTTTTTTAAAGAAAAGTACCATATACCAAAATTAAATCAAGACTAGATGAACTATTTAAATAGACCTGTAAGTTGTGAGGTATTAGAAGATGTCATCAGAAGCCTCCCTACCAATAAAAGCCTTGGATCAGATGGTTCCAATGCAGAATTCTACCAGAACTTCCAAGAAGATCTATTACCTATACTCTTTAATGTGTTTCACAAAATAGAATCAGAAGAGTCATTGTCAAACTCCTTTTATGAAGCTACAGTTACACTGATACCAAAACCACACAAAGTCTCAACCAAGAAAGAGAATTACAGTCCAATCCCACTCATGAACATCTATGCAAAAATTTCAATAAAATACTGGCAAACCGAATTCAAGAATACATCAAAAAATTGCACGCCTTTAATCCCAGCACTCAGGAGGCAGAGGCAGGTGGATCTCTATGAGTTCGAGACCAGCCTGGTCTACAGAGCTAGTTCCAGGACAGGCTCCAAAGCCACAGAGAAACGATGTCTCAAAAAACCAAAAAAAATATACATTATGATCATGTAGGCTTTATCCCAGAGATGCAGGGATGATTTGACAAATGCTTATCTATCAATGTAATTCATTATATAAATAAACTGAAAAAAAAACCATATGATCATTTCTTTAGATGCTTAAAAAGCATTTGACATAAATCAACACCACATCATGTTAAAGGTATTGGAGAGATTAGGGATACATTGTTCATTCCTAAATATTATAAAAGCAATATACAGCAAGCTGACAGCTAACATCAAATAAATGGAGAGAAACTCAAAGCCATTGCACTAAAATCAGGAACAAGACAAGGCTGTTCACTCTCTCCATACCTCTTCAATATAGTGTTTGAATTTCTGGCAATAGCAATAAGACAACATAAGGAGAAAAGGGTATTTAAATTGGAAAGGAAGAAGTCAAATTTTTGTTTTTTTGGAAATGATATGATAGTGTACACAAGTGAGCCCAAAAACCCTACCAAAGAACTCCTACAGCTGGTAAACACCTTTAGTAGCTTGGTAGGATACAAGATCAACTCCAAAAAAATCAGTTGCCCTCTTATACACAAAGAAAAAAGAAGCAGAGAGGAAAATCAGAGAAACATCACCTTTCACGATAGCCACAAATAGCATAAAGTATCTTGGGGGTAACTCTAACCAAGGAAGTGAAAGATCTATTTGACAAGAACTTTAAGTCGTTGAAGAAAGAAATTGAAGAGGATACCAGGAAATCGGAGGATCTCCCATGCTCTTGGATTGGTAAAATCAACATAGTAAAAATGGAAATTCTACCAAAAGCAATCTATAGATTCCATGTAATCCCTATCAAAATCCCAACAAAATTATTAACAGATCTTGAGAGAACAATAATCAACTTAATATGGAAAAACAAAAGACCCAGGATAGACAAAATAATCCTATACAATAAAAGTTTTTCAGGAGGCATTACCATCCCATACTTCAAGCTGTATTACAGAGCTACAGTAATGAAAACAGCTTGGTGTGGGCACAAAAAAACAGAGATGTTAACCAATGGAATTGAATCAAAGACCAGGATATTAATCCACAATCTTATGAACTCCTGATTTTGAACAAGGAAGTTAAAAGTATACAATGGAAGAAAGAAAACATCTTTAAGAAATGGTGCTGGCATAACTGAATGTCAAGCTGTAGAAGAATGAATATAGATCCATATCTATCACCCTGAAAAAAACTCAAGCCCAAATTGATTAACGACCTCAATATAAATATGGCCACACTGAACCTGATAGAAGAGAAAGTGGTAAGTAGTCTGCAACACATGGGCACAGGAGACCACTTTCTACGTATAACCCCAGTAGCACAGACAATAAGAGCATCAATGAATAAATGGGACCTCCTGAAATTAAGAAGCTCTGTTATACAAAGGTCACTATCATTAAGACATAAAGTCAACCTACTGAATGGGAGAAGATTTTTACCAACCCCACATCAGACAAAGGTCTGATCTCCAAAATATATAAAGAATTTAAGAACCTAGACATTAAAACTTGAATTAACCCAATTAAATATCGGGTACCTAACTAAACAAAGAATTCTCAACAGAAGTTCAAATGGCCAAAAGACACTTAAAGTCATGCTCAACCTCCTTAGTGATCAGGGAAATGCAAATAAAATCAACCTTGAGATATCATCTTACACCTGTCAGAGTAGCTAAAATCAAAAACACCAATGATAGCCTATGTTGGAGAGGTTGTGGAGTGAGGGGAATACTCATCCATTGTTGGTGGGAATGCAAACTCGTGCAACCACTTTGGAAATTAGTGTGGCTGTTTCTTAGGAAATTGGGAGTCAACCTATCTCAGCATCCAGTAATTCCACTCTTGGATATATACGCAAGAGATGCTCAATCATACTACAAAAGCATTTGTTCAACTATTTTCATAACAGCACTATTTGTTATAGCCAGAATCTGGAAACAACCTAGGTGGCCCTCAATAGAAGAATGGATAAAGAAGGTGTGGCAGTATACACTTTAGAATTCTACTCAGGGATAAAAACAAAACAAAACAAACAAACAAACAAAAAACCAATGAGATCTTGAATTTCACATGCCAATGTATGGAAATAGAAATCACTTTACCAAGTGAGATAATCCAGACACAAAAAAGGAATTTGATATGTACTCACTCATAAGTGGATGCTATCCATAAACAAAAGAAATTGAGCCTATAGTTCGTGATCCTAGAGAAGCTAAATAAGAAGTTGTACCCAAAGAAAAACAAATATTTAGCTTCCTGGATATTAGAAGTAGAAAAGATCACCAGGCAAAAGTTGGGAGGATAGGAGTAGGGGTTGTTGGGGGAAAGGGTAGATGGGGAGAGAGTAGGGAGAAAGGGAGGATGGGGAGAGCTTGGGGGATGGAGCAGGGAAGAAGGTACCTTAATTAAGGGAGCCATTTTAGGGTTGGCTAGAGACTTGGCTCTAGAGGGGTTCTCAGTTGTCGAAGGGGATTTCCCCAGCTAGGTCCTTGGGCAGCAGAGGAGAGGGTGCCTGAACTGGCTCATCCCATAACCACACTGATGAATGGATAGAGATAGAGACAGAGACCCACATTGTAGCACTGGACTGAGCTCCCAAGGTCCAAATGAGGAGCAGAAGGAGGGTGAACATGAGCAAAGAAGGGTTAGAGTTACTCGAAGATATTTTATGCTGTTTGTGGCTGTTGTTAATGGTTATGATTCTCTGATTTCTTTCTTAGTCCATTTATCATATGTGTAAATGAGGGCTACTGTTTTTTTGTTTTTGTTTTTGTTTTTTGTTTTTGTTTTTGTTTTTAATCTTGTAGCCTGCTACATTATGTAAAGTGTTTGTAGTTATAGACATTCCTTGGAAGCATTTTTGGGGGCCCTTATGTGAAGTATCATATAATAACCAAGTAGTGGTAGTTTTATTTTTTTTTCTGATTTGTTACCCCTTGATCTCCTTTTGTTGTCTAATGTTCTAGCTAGAACCTCAAGTACAACATTGAAAAGATATGGAGAGAGTGGGCATCCTTGTTTTGTTCTTGATATTGATAGGATCACTTTGAGTTTCTCTCCATTTAGTTTGATGCTGGCTATTGAATACATGTATATTGCCTTTATTGTGATTAGGTAAGTTCCTTGTACCCCTGCTCTCTCCAAGAACATTTTTATGAAGGGATGTTGTATTTCGTCAAAGGCTTTTTCAGCATCGAATGAGATGATCATGTGCTTTTTATTTCAGTTTGTTTTGTATGTTGGATTACATTGACAGATTTTCATATGTTGAACCATCTCTGCATCTCTAAGACGATGCCAACTTGGTCATGGTGGATGATTTATCTGATGTGTTCTTGGATTTTGTTTACCAGTATTTTTTTGAGTATTTTTGCATCAATATTCATGACTGAGATTGGTCTATAATTCTCTTTTTTAGTAATGTCTTTGTGTGGTTTGGGTATCCGGGTAATCATAGTCTTGTGAAAATCATAGTCTTCTGAAAAGAATTTGGCAGTGTCCCTTGCATTTCTGCTGTGAGGAATATTTTGAAGAGTATTGGTAGTAGTTCTTTAAAAAAAATCTTGTGGCATTCCACACTGAAACAGAAAAAGTCATGGGCTTTTTCTGGTTGGAAAACTTTTGATGACTGTTCCTATTTCTTTAGCAGTTATAGGTCTATTTAGTTTGATTATCTTATCTTGATTTAATTTTAGTAAGAGATTTTTATGCAAAAAATTGTCCATTATTTTTATTTTTTCCAATTTTCTGGAGTACAGGTTTTCTAAGTGCAATATGATGATCCTCTAGATTTTCTCCCTATCTGTTTCTATGACCCCCTTTTCATTTCTGATTTTGTTAGACTGGGTATACTCTCTGCTTTTTGGTTAGCTTGAATAATTATTTGTCTATTTTGTTGATTTTCTCAAAGAACCATGTCTATGCCTTATTGATTCTTTGTATTGTTTTCTTTGTTTCTATTTTGCTGATTTCAGTTCTCAATTTGATGATTTCCTGCCATCTAGTCCTACTGGGTGAGTTTGCTTCTTTTTATACAGAGTTTTCAGGTATTTTGTTAACTCACTATTGTGGGATTTTTCCAGCTCGTTTATGTAGGCATTTTTAGTGTTATAAACTTTCCTCTTAACACTGCTTTCATCATGTTCCATAAATTTGAATATGTTATGTGGTCATTTTCATTGAATTTTAGGAAGTCTTTAACTTCTTCCTTGACCTGTTGGTGATCATTTTCCATGAGTTTTTGCGATTTCTGAATTTAGTGTTGGTTATAAGTTCTAATTATAAGTCATGCTGATCTTATAAGATAGATGAGGTTATTCCAATTTTTGTATCCACTGAAATTTTCTTTGTTACCTAGTATGTGGTCAATTTTCAAGAAAGTTCCATGAGGTTCTGAGAAGTTATATTCTTTGATGTTTGAATGGAATGTTCTATAGGTGTCAATTAAGTCCATTTGAGTCATAATATCTGTTAGTTTCTTTATTCCTCTGTTAAGTTTCTGTCTCTCAAGACATGTCTTCAGTGAGAGTGTGGTGTTGAAGTTTCCCACTATTAGTGTGTTGAGTTTAATGTGTAATTTAAGCTTCAGTAGTGTTTCTTTTATGTATGAGGGTGCCATTGTATTTGGGGCATAAACTTTCAGATTTTTGCCTTCCTCTTGAGACATTTTTCCTGTAACTACTAAGAAGTGTCTTTCTTTGTATCTTTTGATTGATTTTAGGTTGAAGATTGTTTTGTTAGATATTAGGATATCCACATCAGCTTGTTTCTTATGTCCAATAGATTGGAAATTTTTTCCAAATAATTTATTCTGAGGCAATATCTTTATATGAGGTTGAGGTATGTTTTTGTGTGCAGAAGACGGATGGATTCTTTTTCATATCCATTCTCTTCGACTGTACCTTTTTACAGGTGGGTTAAATCAATTTATATGAAGGTATATATATATAACCAGTGATTGCTAGTTCATCTAATGTTAATTTTAATTGTTGGTGATGTTATTGTGTACGTGTTTTCCCAATTTGGGGTTTGCTGCTATGAGATTGTCTATTATCTATGTTTTTGTGGATGTAGCTAACTTCCTTGGGTTGGAATTTTTCTTCTAGTAATTTGTGTAGGTTTTGTTTTTTTTTTTTTTTTGCTAGGTATTGCTTAAATATGGTTCTGACATGGAATATCTTATTTTGTCTGTCTATGTTTATGGAAAGTTGTTCCAGGTATAATAGTCTGCCCTGGCATCTGTAGGCTCTTAATATCTGCATAATGCTTGACCAACACCTTCTGGCTTTCTTTGTTTCCATTGAGAATTCAGGAGTAATTGATAGGTCTGCCTTTATATGTTACTTAGCCTTTTTCCTTTGCAGCTCTTAATATTCCTTCTTTATTCTGTTTGCTCAGTGTCTTGATTATTATATGATGAGGAGACATTTTTGTTCAGTCTATTTGGTATTCTGTAAGCTTCTTGTGTGTTCATTTACATATATTTTATTAGGGTGGGAAAGTTTTCTTCAATGATTCTGTTGAGTGTATTTTCTGTGCTTTTCAGTTTATTTCCTCTCTTTCTTTTTTCCTTATTACTCTTAGGTTCAGTCTTTTCATGTTTTCAGATATTTCCTGGATATTTTGTGTTAAACATTTTTAGATTTAATATTTTCTTTGACAGATAAGTCTATTTTCTCTATTGTATCTTCAGCACTTGAGATTCTCTGTTCTATCGCTTGTATTCTGCTTTTTGTGAAAGCATTTGTGGCTCCTAATCATTTCCCCATATTTTACATTTCCAGAATTTCCTTGGTTTGTGTTTTCTTTATATTTTTCTGTTTTGGTATTGAGTCTTGAATTGTTTCTTTTAACTATTTAATTGCTTTTTCTTCATTTTCTTTAAGGGATTTGTTGATTTCTTCCAATATTTTATTTCTCTTTTTATCAATTTCTTTGAGAGATTTATTTTATTTTATTTTTCAGGCCTCAAATATTCTCCTAAAGTTGCTTTTTAAGTCATTATTTTTCTGCTTCATCTATATTGTGGTGCTCAATTCTTGCTGTTATACAGACACTAGAATTTGTTGTTGCCATGCTTCTCTTTGTGGTGTTGAGTGTCTTCTTACCTTGTCTACCAACTTTTCCTCTGATTGGTATAGTTTTGCTGTGTCTCTGGTGATCAATCTTGCAGGTTCCAGTGGATCAAGACTCAGATAGTTGCTCCTTGTGTTGCAATCTGAGCCTCATTTCCTTTCACCTGGGAGGTAACTTGGCATTCCCAGACATCACTCAGTTCTCCTGGGGTTTAGTCTGCTATACTGGTGTTCATTTGGTCCTGCTTCCATTGAGGTCACTTTCTTGGTCCTGCTCCTGCTGAGTTTGCTTGCTAGGACCTGGTTCCCCAGAAATGGGTGGCTAGGGTATGCTCTGGTGGAGGTTGCTGGCTCAGGCCTGTTCCCACAGACATCCCTGGCTTGTTCCTGTTCCCAAGGATATTCCTGTGGAGGTCCCTGACTCAGGCCTGCTCTCGAAGAGTTTTCTGACTCAGGACTGGTCCTGTGGACGTTGCTGGCAATATGCAGAAAGAGTTGTCTTGCATGTTGAAACCACTGAATTTATACCAGATGGTACAGAATTAACTTCATTATTCATCCAGGTTCAATTTGTAATCAGGAATAGGCTTTGTCTCATATACATAACACACATTCAATCCCATATGAGTCTGTCAGATTCTCTAGCACAAGGAAACGCAAAAATTTGCTGATTATTAATAGGAAGTGTCTTGAAGGGCTCGGGATTTCATAAAAAAAAAACATCACGTCAATAGCAAAAGTTTAAAGCAAGAGTTTTCCCTTACATGACAACAAGTTAAGGATAAAGAAAAGAGTTGTCCTACTTGCTCTTTCTATAACCAGATACCATTACCTGCAGTAAGTAACCTGAAGGGAACTCAAAGGAATGCAGTCTGGAAGATGGATGTGTTCCACTTTACAGAATTTGAAAAATTAAAATATGTACAGCACACCATTGATACTTATTCAGGTTTTCAATGGGCAACTGCCTTGAGGTCAGAAAAGGTTGATTCAGTAATCAAACATTTATTAGAAATTATGACCATTATGCATATACTTGCACAAATATAAACAGAGAATGTTTTGGCATATGTCTCTAAGCAGAAGAAAACCTTTTATTTGGCTTATATTCTATATATAAAGCATATTATAGGTATACCAAACAATCCTACACATCAGAAAGTTATAGAAAGTGCAAATCAAACTTTAAAGGACATTTTAAACAAACAGATAATTGTGGAAAATACCCCTAGAAATAGATTGCATAATGGTTTGTTATCCTCGAATTTTCTTAATGCCAATAAGAAAGGAACAACAGCAACAAGGAGATATTGGTTAATAGAAAAGACTTCTGAATTAAACCAGTTGGTGTATTTTAAGGATGTATTGACCTCAGAATGGAAACCAGGAGATATGCTACATTGGGGAAGGGGTTTTGATCTTATTTCCACAGCAGAAGAAAAGCTATGAATACCATAAAAGTTAATAAAGATTCAGTTTGAAAAAGAGCGATCCCTTGAGACAGAGAAATGACAGCTCTTCCACAGAGGAGACATTCATACAGGCGGTAAGGAAATGCTAAAAGCTTTGTGGCAGTGTATAGTTCTTGTCTTTGCAGAAAAATACACATCTTCAAAAAGTCAAGAGACCTTGGATGTTTGGATACCTAAAGAGAAAAAAATAACTATCCTGGAAAGATCACCAAGAAAAGAGGGATATGGCCTATGAGATTGGTCATCTGAATGTAAAAATTCATTATACACACACACACACACACACACACACACACACACAAAGGTGGCATTGGAGTTGGAAAATGGCTATTCTTTTCTAAATCCAAGATTGCTATTAAAAGAATCTGGCCAGCTCCAGCAGAGGTTCCTGGCTCAGGCCTGGCCTGGTGGAGGTCTTTGGCTTGGCCTGCTCACTTGGCAGTTGTTCCATGGTGCCTGCTCCTACGGTGGTTGCTGACTGAGGCTTGCTCCAGCAGAGGTCATTTGATACAGGAGGTTTTGCCATTTCAGTGTTCAAGATATATTAAAAAAAACTAGAGTGACAAAAGAATCTAGCTAACAACGTAGAACCAGTGATATGATGTATAGTGCAAATAACTACTACTTTCCTAATCCAACATTGCTCCTAACAACAACAGCAGCCACAACAGCAAAAACAAAAACAACAGCATCACACACACACACACACACACACACACACACACAATTCTGTGCCTATACCCACAGAAAACTGTATACTTTACCTCTCATGAAAAATTCCTTTGTTTTCAATACATTGAACACCACAATAAATATTACAGAAAACCACAATCAATCAGAAGGCAGAGATGTGGGGCCAATTCCCAATGGATATATGTAATAACATTCCCATTCCTAAGGTTCAAGGAACTTTGTGTAAGAGAGGGCAGAAAGATAGGAGTCAGAGGATCAGGAAGTTCGGTCTGAGATTGTTTATCCTGGTAATATCAGAAGCTAACCCCACAAAGTGTCATCTACATGACAGCCTCAACAGGAACAGAACAAGAATGACAACAATAGGGGTGCTAAAGTCAATGGGGTAAACATGGTGAGGCTTCAACACTACAGATATAACTCACATGCAACCAACAAACATGAAGATTTAGAGATATTATATTTCCACGGAGGAACAGAGTTATTGGTTATTAAATAACAAATGGTTATCTTGTAAACATATAATGAACATTATACAGACTGAGCAAGATATACTTATTTATTTGGAAAACATAAGAAAAAATAAATACAAATATGTAAGTATGTAGTAGTAGGAGCAGCAGGGCTGCGTCCCCTGCACCCGGCCGCCCACATGGCTAGCTCTAGGTTATGCTCTGAAATAATTACACAGAAACTGTATTTTTTAAAAACCACTTGGCCCATTTCTATCTACCCTCTTCTAGGCTAGCTCTCGCACCTGGAATAGCCCATTTCTAATAATCTGCTGTAGCCCACGAGCTGGCTTACCAGGAATGATCTTAACGTGCGTTTGCCTGGAGTATGAGAATCATGGCGACTCACTTCACTCAGCTTCTTTCTCCCAGCCTTCCGTTCTGTTTACTCCAACCACCAAAGGGTGGGCCTATCAAATGGGCCTAGCAGTTTCTTTAGTGCTTAACCAATGAAATTAACAGATTGATATATGACACTCCCACATCCCTTCCCCTTTTTCTGTTTAAACAAAAAGAAAGGAATGCTTTAACTTTAACATAGTAAAATTACATACAGCAAAACAATTATCAAGCAAGAATTACAGTTACAATATTTATATCTACTTTATCTTTTATCATAACAATGGAAAACTATAACTACCTATCCATTCTTCAACTCCATCAAAGACTCCAGAAGGATATAATATTACCTAAGTAAACAAGAACTAAGAAACTTCAAACTCTATAAATGACAAAGACACCTCGCTGCCTGGACAGTCACCCAAAGTTCTTTTGTACCGTTGGGGCATCCATCTTCAGCCTTCAGGCCCATAGTATCCAGCAGACATTTTCATCAAGCAGGAAATTCCAAAGACAGTTTAGTCACTTTCTGCTGTGTCCTGCAGAATGTCTCACAGACTCTTTCATGAGTCAGGAACCCCAAAAGACTGTCTCACCTTTGGGCAAGTTCAGCAGTCCTCTCTCTGTGGGTTCTCTGTGTCCATTTTATGCAACAGTCCAGGCAAGAGCAGTTTCTTGCCCAAATGGCTATCAAACTCCATAAGGATCCTCTTCGATGCCCATCTTCCTCTCGAAGTAGATTGGTGCCACCAGGAGCAGATATGTCTCATTGTCATGAAAAGTCCTAAGTTATTAAAATATTTTAAATGCCATATTCTGTAGCTTTTGAGAGATATGAAGAATTCCTATCTGAAATATATCTCTATATATCAAGAAAATCTAAGTAACATGACTACAAACTTTACTATCATCGATGATTATCCATTAGCAACCTCTATTTCCTACTATACATTACATTTTAAAAATGAACTACACAATCACAACACCTTATTCAAGATCTGAAATACATATACATATAACAAAATTGACTGTAAAATCCATACCAATGCAAATTATTCATACCTATATCATTTCCCCCTTTAAATGTAAAAGAACATTTATAAACAATATTTTGGGAACATGGGAGCAGTTTTTTCTCTCCAAACTGCTTCCTGCTGAATGGGGCATCGTTAATTTGGTCTTTCATGGTATAACCTGTGTGCCAGGGTCATCTCAGTTGGCAGTTGAGTGAAGTAATTTTTTGAGGGTGTTATAGCAACCTTTCAGGAGGGCGTGGTCTATCACACCAAATTGGAATAGAAGAAATCCACAGGGTCTGGTCCTCTGTGAAAACAAAAGAAAACCCTCTCCAAAGCATCATATCCTTAGACCCAAATTCTGAAGTCATACCCTCATGATATCCGTTTTGGTTCCATTTGGCAGCCCATATAATAAAATGTCTCTCTGTACTTAGCTCCTTTACAGTCAAAAATTTTAAAGAAAACACAATGTACATAATCCAGACTCTCTGTGAATTTTCAACTTTTAGGTGGCTTATTTTTATTTATTTCTTTTAATCTCTTAACTATCTGTACTCTGTCTCTTTAAAGACTTTACCTTAAAAAAAAACATTAACTTTATTCTCTATATTCTTTTTCTTCTCGCTCTCAAGCCTACGTACATTCATCCAACTCTGTGGTCTTTTATGTCTGAATCTGTTTTATTGTGAATCTGCAATTTTTTACTATCCAGGAGCACTTTTGATTTGCGCCTTTAAATCACTAGGTGCTTAAGAATCTAAGCTGTGACATTCCTAGGTCAAAAACAGGTACTGCCTGCTGGTCCCGCCCAGTCCAACATGGCGGAGCTGCTTGTGCCTCTGAGCTGCAGCATGCAATGCCCCCCTTTTAGGCACACAACAGTCGAGTTGCCATTAAACAAATCGTATCACTTTACTCCAAATGCTCCATTCAAAAGCTCTGTCTCCCGCAGGAGCCAGACAGAGATTGCAATGGCGGCACAGCCCAGAAAGCCAGCATTTTAAAACAGCCAGTTTTTTCCTGCTGCTGAGTCAGGAAAATTTCAAAATGGAGGACGTACCATTTTGTGCTAGCTCTGGGGCCACCAGGTAGGAGCGGCACTCAGCACTTTAATTATGAGACTGAGCTTGCAGCACAGAAATTCTTTTCATCCAAGTTACAGCCAAATCTGACACGCAGAGCACTGCACAGTCTGAAAACACGCCATGCCCTTCTGTCTGCCTAAGCCTGATTTGGCTGTCTGCCCAGGTGCGGGCAGGGAGTGCTGAGCCATTGGCACGGTCTCAGAGCACTCTCCTTCTGATCCCAAGCAGGAACAGAAACATTCAGTCGCATAAAAGCCACTGGAATGCTTTAAAGCCAGAGTTCATGCTGGCAGCACAGCACCAAGAAGCTGCGCTTTAAAATGACACAGCGTTTATTCTGCTGCTGATGCCGAATCAGGAAAACTCTCTACAGCATGCCACCAACAAACAGCAAAAATCTGTGTTAAACTCTCTCTTCCTTATTTTTAAGCCTTCTCAGGTTTTTAAGTGGATTTAGTCCATCACGTCTGGGCGCCATTCTGTAGTAGTAGGAGCAGCGGGGCTGCGTCCCCGGCACCCGGCCGCCCACATGGCTAGCTCTAGGTTATGCCCTGAAATAATTACACGGAAACTGTATTCTTTTAAACACCACTTGGCCCATTTCTATCTAGCCTCTTCTAGGCTAGCTCTCGCACCTGGACTAGCCCATTTCTAATAATCTGCTGTAGCCCACGAGCTGGCTTACCAGGAATGAACTTAACATGCATTTGCCTGGAGTGTGAGAAACATGGCGACTCACTTCACTCAGCTTCTTTCTCCCAGCCTTCCGTTCTGTTTACTCCACCCACCTAAGGGTGGGCCTATCAAATGGGCCTAGCAGTTTCTTTATTGCTTAACCAATGATATCAACAGATTGATATACGACACTCCCACATCATAAGTAAGAATAATTCCTGTAAAAGAGGCTAAATGTTAAAGAAGATACAAATGGCATATGGTAATGTAATTCTATCATAGTCTAAAAAAGTAGAGAAATAATAAAACTTGCAATCTGGTACAGGCATAAAAAAATAGATGAATAGACCAAGAGAATAAAGTAGAAAACAAAAATTCAAGTACTAATTACTACAGCTTTATTGACCTTAAGAAAAGTCAAAACCATATTCATCTTTTTGGGTCTGGGTTACCTCACTCAGGATAATGTTTTCTATTTCCATCCATTTGCATGCAAAATTCAAGATGTCATTGTTTTTAATGCTGAGCACTACTCTAATGCATATATATATTCCACACTTTCTTTATTGATTCTTCCATTGAGGGGCATCTAGGTTGTTTCCAGGTTCTGGCTATTACAAATAATGCTGCTATGAACATAATTGAACAAATGCTTTTGTAGTATGATTAGGCATATCTTGGGTATATTCCCAGGAGTGGTATTGCTGGATACTGAGGTAGGTTGATCCCGAATTTCCTGAGAAACTGCCACACTGCTTTCCAAAGTGTTTGCACAAGTTTGCATTCCCACCAGCAATAGATGAGTGTTCCCAATACTCCACATCCTCTCCAGCAAAGGCTATCATTGGTGTTTTTGATTTTAGCCATTCTGAGAGGTGTAAGTTAGTATCTCAAAGTTGTTTTGATTTGCATTTCCCTGATCGCTAAGGAGGTTGAGCATAACCTTAAGTGTCTTTTAGCCATTTGAATTTCTTCAGCTGAGAATTATGTTCAGTTCAGTACCCCATTCTTAATTGGGTTGATTAGCATTTTAAAGTCTAGTTTCTTGAGTTCTTTATATATTTTAGAGATCAGACCTTTGTCTGTTGCGGGGTTGGTAAAGATCATCTCCCAATCAGTAGGTTGCCTTTTTGTCTTAATGACAGTATCCTTTGCTTTACATAAGCGTCTCAGTTTCAGGAGGTCCCATTTATTCAATGGTGCCCTTATTGTCTATGCTACTGGGGTTATATGTAGGAAGTGGTCTTCTGTGCCCATATGTTGTAGACTAGTTCCCACATTCTCTTCTATCAGGTTCAGTGTGTTCAGATTGATATTGAAGTATTTAATCCAAAAAAATGAATATGGTATGTATTCACTCATTAGTGGATTCTAGCCATAAGTAAAGGACAATGAGCCTATAATTCATGGTCCAAAAGATGTTAAATAGGAAGGTGAACCCAAAGAAAACATGTAGTTATCCTCCTGAATACTTGAAGTAAACAAGATTTCCAGGCAAAAATTGAGAGCTTGGGGGTGGGTGTAAGGGGAGATGGGGAGAGAGAAGTGAGAAGGGGAGGGTGGGGAAAGCTTGGAGGAAAGGGACAGTTGGGATGGAGGAAGAGTAGATATGGGAGCAGGTAAGTATATATCTTAATTACAGGAGCCATTTTAGGGTTGGCAAAAGACTGGACTATAGAGGGGTTCCCAGGTGTCCAAGGAGATGTCCCCAGCTTGTTCCTTGAGCAGCTGAGGAGAGGGCACCTGAACTGGCCCTATCCTATAGCCACACTGATGAATATCTTGCATTTCACCATAGAACCTTCATCTGGCGATGGATGGAGATAGAGACAGAGACCCACATTGGAGCAGTGGACTGAGCTCCCAAGGTCCAAATGAGGAGCAGAAGGAGGGAGGACATGAGCAAGTAAGTCAGGACCCTGATGGGTGTGCCCACCCACTGTGATGGTGGGGCTGATCTAATGGGAACTCACCAAGGCCAGCTGGACTGGGACTGATGGTGCATGTGATCAAACCGGACTCTATGAACGTGGCAGACAAGGAGGGCTGTCTGAGAATATAAGGACAATGGAACTGGGTTTTAATTCTACTGCATGTACTGGCTTTGTGGGAGCCTAGTCTATTTGGATGCTCACCTTCCTAGACCTGGATGGAGTGGAGAGTATCTTGGACTGCCCACAGGGCAGGGAACCCTGACTGCTCTTTGGACTGGAGAGGGAGAGGGAAGGAGAATGGGGGGAGGGGGAGGAGGAGGGAAATGAGAGGAGGGAAGGAGGCAAAACTTTGTAATAATAATAATAATTCAAAACATCTACAATGAAGAAAAGACTGCATCTTCAAGGGTTGATGCAGAGAAAACTGAGTATCTACTTGCAGTTCAATGAAATTGAATCCAATCTATCGTTTTTCACAGAAATTATTTACTTGAGAATTAAGACTGCTATGTGAATCCTGAAACAGTGGAAACATTGGAAGAAAATATAGGCAATATCTTACGAGTTATAGGTGTTAGTATTTTTCAAACAGGATTTCATTTGTCAAGGAATAGAGGCAAGTATTGAAAACTGTACCATCAAAAAAGTCTTCCATACTGCCATGTAAATAATGTATGGAATGGGTAGATATTAATGAAATGGCAGATATTAATCAGCAAAGATATATCTAACACATTCTTTCTTCTGTCAGTATTGATCCTGACCATCATGTCAGTAAAGACTGTAGAAGAGTTCTTGAGAAAACAGTAGGAAATGAGTTAGTCATTTGGTTTGGAAAGGTCAACAAACACAAAACAATATCATCAATTTGAATAAATAACGTAAATGGAATTCTTTACTTACTTTAATTCACTTATAACAGGAAAAAAACTGCATGAAGACTAAAAGTGAATTAACATTCTGCTAATACTTTTCTAATATTCAACAATTTTTTAGAAATATTCTTTTATTGATTTTAATTGAGCGCTACATTTTCCTCTGCTTCCCTCCCTTCCTGGACTCACTCACTTCAATGCTCCCCGAAGGTCTCCATGCTCCCAATTTACTCAGGAAATCTTGTCTTTTTCTACTTCTCATGTAAATTATATCTATGTAAGTCTTTCTTAGTGTCCTCATTGTTGCGTAAGTTCTCTGAGATTGTGGTTTGTAGGCTGGTTTTCTTTTCTTTATGCTTAAAAACCATTTATGAGTAAGTACATGTGATTATTTTCTTTCTGTGTCTGGGTTACCTCACTCAAAATAATGTTTTCTAGTTCCATCCATTTTCCTACAAAATTCAAAATGTTATTTTTTTTCTGCTATGTATTACTTCATTGTGTAAATGTCTTACATGAATTGTATGACATATGTTTTTCTAAATTTGAAGACAAGAATATATTTGAGTGTGAATAATGATCCAATCACTTAAACACAAGTAATAACCATATCTTCATATTTTTCTATGTAAAAATTATAAATAAATTTTATATTTCAGTAATGTTTTATTACATAATTTAAATTAATATAGTCAAGTATATATTTTGTTTTTTAATTAACTACATTATTTCAAAATAATAAGAATCCAAACATTATAGAAAGCAAAATTACATACATAACTAATTATGTTATAGAAAAATCTCTTTTACTAGTACTACTAAATCTCTCTATGGTGTGGTTAACTTCTCTGATTCTAAGACATGGTGAGTGGTGATGGGAATATTTTTTTTCTTTTTTTTTTTAATTTATATATTTATATATTTTTTTTGATTTTTTTGAGACAGGGTTTCTCCATAGCTTTTGGTTCCTGTCCTAACCCCAGTTAGTTCCTTGGGCAGCTGAGGATAGGGAACCTGAAATGACCCTATCCTATAGCAATACTGATGAATATCTTGCATATCACCGCAGAACCTTCATCTGGTGATGGATGGAGATAGAGACAGAGACCCACACTGGAGCACTGGACTGAGCTCCCAAGGTCCCAATGAGGAGCAGAGGGAGGGAAAACATGAGCAAAGAAGTCGGGACCACGAGGGGTGCACCCACCCACTGAGACAGTGGAGCTGATCTATTGGGAGCTCACCAAGGCCAGCTGGACTGTGACTGAAAAAGCATGGGATAAAACTGGACTCTCTGAACATGGCGAACAATGAGGGCTGATGAGAACCCAAGGACAATGGCACGGGGTTTTGAACCTACGTAATGTGCTGGCTTTGTGGGAGCCTAGCCAGTTTGGATGTTCACCTTCCTAGAAATGCACGGAGGGGGGAGGACCTAGGACTTACCACAGGGCAGGGAAATCTGACTGCCCTTTGGGCTGGAGAGGGAGGGGGAGAGGAGTGGGGGGAGGGGGAGAAGGGTGGGAGGAGGGGGAGGGAAATGGGAGGCTGGGAGGAGGAGGAAATTTGTTTTTTTTCCTTTTCTCAATACAAAAATATTTCCACTTCCTCCCATTTCCCTCCCACTCTCCCCATTCCCCTCCCCCTCCCACTCCAGTACTAAAAAAGTGAGGGTTCCCTGCCCTATGGGAAGTCCAAGGCCCTCACCAGACCATCCAGGTCTAGGAAGGCGTGCATCCAAACAAACTAGTCTCCCAAAAAGCCAGTACATGAAGTAGAATCAAAACCCAGTGTCATTATCACTGGCTTCTCAGTCAGCTCTCATGGTCAGCTACATTTAGAGAGTCCATTTTGATCACATGCTTGTTCAGTCCTAGTCCAGCTGTCCTTGGTGAGCTCTCATTAGATCAGTCCCACTGTCTCCTTGGTTGGCACGATCCCGACTTCCTTGATCATGTTCTCCCTCCTTTTGCTCTTCATCTGGACCATGGGAGCTCAGTCCAGTGCTCCAATGTGGGTCTCTGTCTCTATCTCTATCCATTGCCAGATGAAGGTTCTATGGTGATATGCAAGATATTCATCAGTGTGGCTATGGGATAAGGACAGTTCAGGCACCCTCTCCTCTGCTGCCCAAGGATCTATCTGGGGAGATCTTATTGGACACCTGGAAACCCCTCCAGAGCCAAGTCTCTTGCCAACCCTAAAATAGTTCTCTTAATTAAGATATCTTCTTCCCTGTTCAAACATCCATCCTTCCTCCATATCAACCATCTCATTACCCCAAGCTCTCCCCAATCCTCCCCATCTCCCTTATCTCTGCCCATCACCCCTTCCCCCAACACACCCCCACCACCAGACACCAAAGTTTTGCCCGGCAATTTTTTTCTACTTCCAATATCCAAGATGATAAATATAAGTTTTTTCTTTGGGTTCACCTTCTTATTTAGCTTCTCTAGGATCATGAATTATAGACTCAATGACCTTTGTTTTGGCAAAAATCCACTTATGGGTGAGTACACACCATATTCGTCTTTTGGGGTCTGGATTGTCTCACTTGGTAAAGTGTTTTCTAATTCCATACATTTGCATGCAAAATTTAAGATGTCATTTTTTTAACGGCTGAGTGTATCTCTAAAGTGTATATTGCCACACCTTCTTTATCCATCCTTCTATTAAGGAGCACCTAGGTTGTATCCAGGTTCTGGCTATTACAAATACTTCTGCTATGAACATAGTTGAACTAATGCTTTTGTAGTATGATTAGGCATATCTTGGGTATATTACGAAGAGTGAAAATGCTGGATCCTGATGTAGGTTGCCTCCCAGTTTCCTGAGAAACAGCCACACTGCTTTCCAAAGTGGTTGTACAAGTTTGCATTCCCACCACCAATGGATGAGTAGTACCCTTACTCCGCATCTTCTACAGCATAGGCTATCATTGGTGTTTTTGATTTTAGCCATTGTGGCAGGGGTAAGATGGTATCTCAAAGGTGTTTTGATTTGCATTTCCCTGATCACTAAGGAGGTTGAGCATGACCTTAAGTGTCTTTTGGCCATTTGAATTTCTTCTGTTGAGAATTCTCTGTTCAGTTCAATGCCCCATTTTTAATTGGGTTAATTAAAGTTTTATTGTCTAGTTTATTGAGTTCTTTATATATTTTAGAGATCAGACCTTTGTCTGATGTAGGGTTGTTGAAGATCTTCTTCCATTCAGTAGTTTGCCTTTTTGTTTTAATTACAGAGTCCTTTGCATTACATAAGCTTCTCAGTTTCAGGAGGTCCCATTAATTCAATGTTGACCTTATTGTCTATGCTACTGGGGTTATATGTACGAAGTGGTCTCCTGTGCCCATATGTTGTAGACTAGTTCCACTTTCTGTTCTATCAGGTTCAGTGTGGTCAGATTTATATTGAGGTCTTTAATTCATTTTGACTTGAGTTTTGTGCATGGTGAGAGATAAGGATCTATTTTCATTCTTCTACAGGTTGACATCCAGTTATGCCAACACCATTTCTTAAAGATGCTTGCTCTCTTCCATTGTATAATTTTAGCTCCTTTATCGAAAATCAGGTGTTCATAGGTTTGTGGATTAATATCCAGGTCTTCGATTCGATTCCATTGGTCAACATCTCTGATTTTATGCCAATACCAAACTGTTTTCTTTATTGTAGCTCTGTAGTAGAGTTTGAAGTCAGGGGTGATAATGCCTCTAGAAGTACTTTTATTGTATAGGATTGTTTTGTCTATCCTAGATTTTTTGTTTTTCCATATAATGTTGATTATTGTTCTCCAGTTCTGTGAAGAATTTTGTTGGGATTTTGATGGAGATTGCATTGAATCTATAGATTGCTTTGGTAGAATTGCCATTTTTTTTTTGTTTTTAGAGACAGGGTTTCTCTGTAGCTTTGGAGCCTGTCCTGTAACTCCCTTTGTAGACCAGGCTGGCCTCGAACTCACAGAGATCTGCCTGCCTCTGCCTCCCAAGTGCTGGGATTACAGGAGTGTGCTACCACGGCCCAGCTAGAATTGCCATTTTTACTGTGTTAATCCTCCCAATCCAAGAGGATCATAGATCCTTTCACTTTCTGGTATCCTTTTCAATTTCTTTCTTCAAAGACTTAAAGTTCTTGTCAAATAGATCTTTCACTTCTTTTGTTAGAGTTACCCCAAGATATTTTATGCTATCTGTGGCTATCATGAAAGTTGATGTTTCTCTGATTTCCCTCTCTGCTTCTTTTTCTTTGTGTATAGGAGGGCAACTGAATTTTTGGAGTTGATCTTGTATCTTGCCACATTACTAAAGGTGTTTATCAGCTGTAGAATTTCTTTGGTGGAGTTTTTGGGGTCGCTTATGTACAATACCATATCATCTGCAAATAACGAAATTTTGACATCTTCCTATCCAATTTAAATCCCCTTGATCTCCTTGTTTTTTCTTATTGCTATTGATAGAACTTCAAGCACTATATTGAAGAGGTATGAAGAGAGTAGACAGCCTTGTCTAGTTCCTGAAATGACTTTAAGTTTCTCTCCATTTAGTTTTATGTTAGCTGTCAGCTTGCTGTATATTGCTTTTATTATATTTAGGTATGAACCTTGTATCCCTAATCTCTCCAAGACCTTTATCATGAAGTAGTATTGAATTATGTCAAATACTTTTTCAGCATCTAATGAAATGGTCATATGTTTTTTTTAAAGTTTATTTATATGATGGATTACATTAATAGATTTTCATATGTTGAACCAGTCTTGCATATCTGGGATGAAGCCTACTTGATCATAATGGATAATTTCTTGGATGTGTTCTTGGATTCAGTTTACCACTATTTTTTTTTATTGAGAATTTTTGCATTGATGTTCATGAGTGAGACTGGTCTGTAATTCTCTTTCTTGGTTGAGTCTTTGTGTGGTTTTGGTATCAGTGTAACTATAGCTTCATAAAAGTAGTTTGTCAATGACTCCTCTGTTTTGATTTTGTGCAATACATTAAGACGTATAGGTATTAGCTCTTCTTGGAAGTTCTGGTAGAATTCTGCATTAAAATCATCTGGTCGTGGGCTTTTTTTTTGGTAGGGAGGTTTTTGATTACAGCTTCTAATTCCTCGTGACTTACAGGTCTATTTAAATTGTTCACCTGGTCTTTATTTAATTTTGGTATATGGTACTTATGTAAAAAATGTCCATTTCTTTCACATTTTCCAATTTTTTGGCATACAGCCTTTTGTAGTAAGATATAATGATTCTCTGAATTTCCTCTGTGTCTCTGGTTATGTCCCCCTTTTCATTTCAGCTCTTATTAATTTGTGTGTTCTCTTTCTGCCATTTGATTAAGTTGGATATGGGTTTGTCAATCTTGTCGATTTTCTCCAAGAACCAGCTCTTTGTGTCATTGATTCTTCGGATTGTTTTCTTTGTCTCTATTTTATTGATTTCAGCCATCAGTTTGTTTATTTCCCATCTTCTACTTCTCCTGGGTGAGTCTGATTCTTTTTTCTAGAGCTTTCAGGTGGGCTGTTAAGTCTCCAATGTGTGCTTTCTCTGTTTTCTTTATGTGGGCACTTAGAGCTATCAACTTTCCTCTTAGCACTGCTTTCATAGTGACCCATAGGTTTGGGTATCTTGTGTATTTTCACTGAATTCAAGGAAGACTTTAATTTCTTTCTTTATTTCTTCCTTGACCTAGTGAGGGTTGAGTAGTTGACTATTCAGTTTCCATGAGTTTGTAGGCTTTCTGCGGGTGGAACTGTTGTTGAATTTTAACTTAATTCCTTGTTGATCAGATAGTACACAGGTGGTGTTACTACAAATTCTTTGTATCTGTGGATGTTTGCTTTGTTTGTGATCAATTTTTGAGGAGGTTCTATGAGATGCTGAGAAGGTATATTCTTTTCTGTATGTGTGGAATGTTCTAAAGATGTCTGTTAAGTCGATTTCTTTAATTGCATTTGTTAGTCCTCTTATTTCTTTGTTAAGTTTCTGTCTGGTTTACCTGTCCATTAGTAAGAGAGGAGTGTGGAAATCTCCTCCTATTAGAGTGTGGGTTTTGATGTATGCTTTGAGTCTAGTAATGTTTCTTTTACATATGTGGATGCTTTTATATTAGGGGCATGGATATTCAGGATTGAGACTTCTTCCTGATGAATTGTTTCTGTTATAAGTATAAAGTGTCCTTCTCCATCTCTTATGATTAATTTTCATTTTAAATCAATTTTGTTAGATATTAGTATACCCCCACCGACTTATTTCTTTGGTCCATTTGATTAAAAAACCTTTTCCCAACCCTTTACTCTGAGGAAATGTCAGTCTTTATGGTTGACCTGTGTTTCTTGTAAACAGCAGAATGTTGGATGTGGTTTTCATATCCATTCTCTTAACCTGTGCCTTTTTATAGGTGAATTGAGTCTATTTATATTAAGTGATATTAATGACCAGTGGTTGTTAACTCTGGTTATTTTTTCTGGTGGTAGTGTTTGTGTTTCCCTTCTTTGAGTTGTGCTGGTGGATTGTTGTCAAATGCTTGTGTTATTATGGGTGTTGTTGGCTTCCTTTGTGGTTTTCCTTCTAGTACTTTCTGTAAGGCTGGGTTTTTGGCTATGTATTGTTTAAGTCTGTTTCTGTCGTGGAGTATCTTGTGTTCTCCATGGATGGTAAGTGCAAGCTTTGCTGAGTATAGTTGTCTGGGCTTGCATCCATGGTCTCTTTAGTGTGTGCAGCACATCTATGGAAGATCTTCTTGCTTTCATGGCTTCCAATGAGAAGTCAGGTGTAATTCTGAAAGGTTTCCCTTTATATGTTACTTGACCTTTTTCCTTTGCAGCTCTTAATATTCGTTCTTTATTCTGTATGTTTTGTGTTTTGATTATTATATGGCGATGGGATCCTTTTTTTTTTTTGATCCAGTCTGTTTGGTGTTCTGTATGCTTCTTGTACTTTCATAGGAATATCCTTCTTTAGATTGGGAAAGTTTTCTCCTATAATTTTGTTTAATATATTTTCTGAGCCTTTGAGCTGTAATTCTTCTCCTTCTTCTATCATTATTTGTAGGTTTGGTCTTTTCACTGTGTCCCACTTTTCCTGAATGTTTTGTGTTAAGAATTTGTTGGATTTGTTATTTTCTTTAATCAATGAGTTTATTTCCTCTAGAGCATCTTCGGTGTCTGAGATTTTTTTCTTCTATCTCTTTTATTCTCTTGGTTATACTTGTTTCTGTAGTTCCTGTTCATTTGCCCAGATTTTCCATAGCCAATCTTCCCTTGGTTTGTGTTTTTTTATATTACCTTCATTTCATTTTTCAAGTCGTCAACTGTTTCCCTTACCTGTTTGATTGCTTTTTCTTGGTTTCTTAGGTATCTTTGAGAGATTTAGTCATTTCTTCTACCTTTTTGTTTGTCTTCCCTGTTTTTTAAAGCAGTTTTTCACATCCTGTTTAAGGTCCTCTATTATTTTCATAATGTTCCGTGTAAAGTTGATTTCTTCTATTTCTTCTGGAATAGGGTGTTCAAGTATTATTGTTGCATGATAACTAGATACTGGTGTTGTCATATTGCCTTTCAGGTTGTAGAAGGATTTCTTGCATTGGCACCTGCCCATCTCTTCCTTCAAATGCAGCAAGGAGAGTGGTGGCATCTTGGTCTAATCTTTGCTATGACTGACTCTCTGGGTAGATCTCCTCAGTGCAGGAGCAGAAACTGTTCCTGGGCCAAGGACCTAGCAAACAATAGGGCAGGATTGGGAGAGGCAGGGTCTTGTGGAACAAAGAAGCTCCTGCAGCAGGAGCTAGAGGGGCCCTGTGCTCTGTTCCATACTATCTCCCCCGGAATGGCACACACTCATCCCTCTGGATGTATCTCCTTAGCACGTCAGCTGGGACTCCTGGTAGTCCAAGGACCTTTTAGACAAAACGATGAACTTGGGGGGAGGACAGGGTCAGTGGAACAAAGAAGTCCCTGCACTCCCTTCTTGGACCTTCCAGCTGGGCGGACAGACAGTCAACTCTGGGTGGATAACCTCAGTGCAAGAGCAGGAACTCTTCTTGGGCCAAGGACTTCACAGACAATAGGACAAGCTTGGGGGAGGCAGGTTCATGTGGAACAAAGTAGCCCCTGCAGCAGGAGCTGGTGGGGTGCTGAGCTCCATTCTGGACCATCCGCTCTGAAATGGCACACACTCACCAGTCTGAATGGATCTCCACAGCACAAGGTGTTACGAATTTTAAGATCTGACACTCTAGAAGGAACTGAGATTATTGTGTTCTGAGAAAAGTTCTAGGGAACTGCAACATGGGGTTGTTCCTTCAAAAATAGTAGTGTATAACCTGTTATTAGCCCAGACATCATGGAGTTTGGGTGACCTTTGTACTATATGTGTGACAGAGACCAGACCAGAGCTTCTCCTAGACACTTATTGTGATCTTGTTTATCTCATCAGTGTATAGAAGCTAACTTAATGGAAGGTGTTGCATGCAGTCATTCTATAACACCCATCATTATGGAATGTGTCTCATGTAGTTAATGTATAGAACCCATCTTTATGGAATGTGTCATGTGTATTTTGTAAAGAAATTTGATGCATACACATTGGGTCTTTTCTTTAGGTTACTTTGTGATTTATTGTGTACATGTCATTGAGTTAATAAACACCAGGCCAGTTTTCACCAAATTTTGTGGTGCCTAAATATTGCTAGAATAGACTACTTTGTGCCAAACTAACAAATATTATTTAGTCCTTTTGAACCAAACTACTTTCTTGCCTTCTATAGATCATTAACCTGCTGACCATAGTGGTTGCAAAGATACACAAAACTGTGCTACATATGGGGATTCTGTCTCATTTTTTTAACATGTTTGTTTCATGGGAGATGCCTCATTCAATAATGTGTTTTCAGGGTAAGCATGTAGAACTTAGTTCATTGCCATGTTCTATATAATGTGCTGGACGTGGCCTATATACTTGTCAATCTAATGGAACGGAAATGAAAACAGGAAAATCCTGAGAGAAACTTTTAAACTAAAATATTTGAGAAGCTTCAATACAATGAAAAACATATCTAAAAAGCATCATGTTGGCATCTCAGCATGGACATAAGAGGATAAACTTTTCCTTCTAAATGCATGCCTCTGAAACACAATATTTATAAGGCTTTAAAAAAGGTATAGACATTGGGAATAAAAAAAGACAACATAGTCAGCTAACTTTGCTTGTCTAAAACTCACTGTTTGTGGCAAATTTAAATTTATCTTGTTATGTTTTTGCTTACAGAATTAAAATTGAAACACCCTTTTTGAAACAGTTTATGTAAGCAGGCCAACTTGAAAATACTGACAAATTATCATGCTATTTAAACTTCCTCGCAAGGACAAATCAAAGAAGGGAAATACACAAACTCTACCACCAGAAAAATAACCAGAGTTAACAACCAAAGGTCATTAATATCACTTAATATCAATGGAATCAACTCACCTATAAAAAGGCACAGGCTAAGAGATTGGATACAAAAACAGGATCCAACATTCTGCTGTTTGCAAGAAACATACCTCAACCACAAAGACAGATATCTACTCTGAGTAAAGGGCTGGGGAAAGGTTTATCAAGCAAATGGAGCTAAGAAACAAGCAGATATGGCCATACAAATTTCTAACAAAGTTGACTTCAAACTAAAATCAATCAGAAGAGATCAAGATGGACATTTTATACTCATAACAGGAACAATTCATTAGGATGAAGTCTCAGTCCTGAATATCTATGCCCCTAATATAAAAGCACACCCTTATGTAAAAGAAACATTACTAAAACACAAGGCAGTCATCAAACCGCACACAATAATAGTAGGAGACTTCAACACTCCTCTCTCACCAATGGACAGGTCAATCAGACAGAAACCTAACAGAGAAATAAGAGGATTAGTGGAGGTAATGAATCAAATTTAGTTAACAGATATCTATAGAACATTGCACTTAAATAGGAAAGAATATACCTTCTCGGCAGCTTATGGAACCTTCTTGAAAATTGACCACATACTTGGTAACAAAGCAAACATCCACAGTTACAAAAAAATATTAGTAACTACCTGAGTCTTATCGGATCACCATGGATTAAAGTTAGAATTCAACAACAATGCTACCCCCCCCAAAAAAAAGCTGACAAACTCATGGAAACTGAACAGTCAACTACTGAACCACACCTGGATCAAGAAAGAAATAAATAAAGACATTAAAGTCTTTTTTGAATTCAATGAAAATAAAGACTCAACATACTCAAACCTATGGGACACTATGAAAGCAGTGCTAAGAGGAAAGTTCATAGCACTAAGTGCCCACTTAAAGAAAACACAAAAAGCACACTTGGAGAATTAACAGCCCACATGAAAGCTCTAGAAATAAAAGAAGCATACTCACCTAGGAGGAGTAGAAGACTAGAAATAATCAAACTGAGGGCTAAAATCAACAAAATAGAAACACAGTAAACAATCCAAAAAATCAATGAAACAAAAAGCTGGTTCATGGAGAAAATCAACAATATTGATGAACCCCTATCCAAAGTAATTAAATGGAGGAGAGAGAATACACAAATTAACAAGATCAGAAATGAAAAGAAGGACATAACCACAGACACAGAGGAAATTCAGAGAATCATTAGATCTTACTATAAAAGCTTGTATGCCACAAAATTGGAAAATGTAAAAGAAATGGACATTTTTTAGATAAGTACCATATACCAAAGTTAAACGAGGACCAGGTGAACAATCTAAATAGACCTGTTAGTTGCAAAGAATTAGAAGTTGTTATATATATATATATATAAAAAAAAACCTCCCTACCAAAAAAAGCCCAAATCCAGACGGTTTCAATGCAGAATTCTACCAGAACTTCCAAGAAGAGCTAATACCTATACTCATTAATGTATTTCACAATTTAGAAACAAAAGAGTCATTGCCAAATTCCTTTTCTGAAGCTACAGTTACCCTAATACCAAAACCACACAAAGACTCAAACAAGAAAGAGAATTACAAGCCAATCTCACTCATGAACATCGATGCGAACATCCTCAATAAAATACTGGCAAACAGAATCCAAGAACACATTAGAAAAATTATCCGTTATGATCAAGTAGGCTTTATCCAAGAGATGCAGGGCTGGTTCATCATTCGAAAATCTATCACTGTAATCCATCATATAAAGTGAAAGAAAAAAAAACATATTATCATTTCATTAGATGCTGAAAAAGCATTTGACAACATTCAACATCCCTTTATGATAAAGGTCTTGGAGAGATTAAGGATAAAATGGCCATACCTAAATATAATAAAAGCTATTTATAGCAAGCCAACAGCTAACATCAAATTAAATGGAGAGAAACTCAAAGCCATCCCACTAAAATCAGGAACACGACAAGGTTGTCCACTCTCTCCATTCCTCTTCGATATAGTGCTTGAATTTCTAGCAATAGCAATAAGACAACATAAGGGGATCAAAGGGATTCGAATTGGAAAGGAAGAAGTTAAACTTTCATTATTTGCAGATGATATGATAGTGTACATAAGAAACCCCAAAAACTCCATCAAAGAACTCCTACAGCTGATAAACAGCTTTAGTAATGTGGCAGGATACAAGATCAACTCCAAAAAATCAGTCGCCCTCTTATACATAAAGGATATGGAAGCAGAGAAAGAAATCAGAGAAGCTTCACCTTTCACGATAGCCACAAACAGAATTAAATATCTTGGGGTAATTCTGACTAAGGAAATGAGAGATTTATTTGACAAGAGCTTTAAGTCTTTGAAAAAAGAAATTGAAGAGGATACCAGAAAATGGAAGGATCTCCCTTGCTCTTGGATTGGGAGGATCAACATAGTAAAAATGGCAGTTCTACCAAGGGCAATTTATAGATTCAATGCAATCCCCATCAAGGTCCCATCAAATTTTTCATAGATCTTGAGAGAACAAAAATCAACCATATATGGTGATGGAGGAAGGTCATTGGTTAAAAAATAAAGAAACTGCTTGGCTGGCCCTCCTAGGTTAGAACACAGGTGGGTGTAGAAAACAGAACAGAATGCTGGGAGGAAGAGGAAGTGAGCTCAGACTCGATAGCTCTCCTCTCGGGAGCAGATGCCTCAGAAGAGACGCCATGCCCCACTCCCAGGCAGACACATGCAATGAAGCTCCGACCCAGGATGGACATAGGCTAGAATCTTCCTGGTAAGAGGAGTGCTCACAGATTATTAGAGATGGGTTGATCCAGATATCTGAATTAGCCAGTAAGGGCTAGAGCTAAAGGGCCAAGCAGTGTTTAAATGAATACAGTTTGTGTGTTGTTATTTCGGGGCATAAGCTAGCCAGGCTGCCGGGGTGCTAGGGACACAGCCCCGCCGCTCCTATTACTACAGAAGGCGCCCAGACATGTGGATAACTGAGTCCACAGAAAGCCGAAAAGCTTGGAAAAGAATAGAGTAAAGCATGTTTCCTGTGGTAATTTCTTGGGTCTGCTCTGCTTCCTAGAGGCAAGCAAGTGCTCTCATCTAAGAGAGGCTTTCCTGACTCACCTTTAGCTGCAAAATCCTGCAGCTCATTAAGAGGTCCTGCCATGAAACACTTAAATGGTGTTGACGAAAATTTGAACGCATGCTTTTTGGTTTTCAGCTGTAGCAGGAAAAAAGCTGCACCGTTTAAAAATGCCAGTTTTCTGGGCTGTCCTGCCAGGGCAAACTCTCTTTTATGCAGGCGGTTCATGTGGTTTGCAAGCACAGTCTGAAGAAGCTCAATTGCTGGCAGGGACATTGAAACACTGTAGACTTGTGGCACTGAATGCAGCTCTGTACGGTACCTCAGCCACAAAGTTGGAATGGCAGAAAGCTAAGGAATGGGTTACATCTAGCCGGCAAAGCCACGGCTTTAGTCCTACTGATATTGCTTGGTAAATTAATGACTCATGTGGTCAGAAAATTAGAGATATACAGTAAAGAGGGATTCAAAGATAAAGAAAATTTCTAAATGGTTTACAGTGTGTTAAAAATATATGCAGACTAAAAGTTGAAGTTCTTAAAGTAAAGAAAAAAGGAAGAGAGTTGTTGTGTGTGGTAGTACATACCTTTAATCCCAACACTTGGGAGGCAGAGGGATATTGACTTCTGTGACTTCAAGGTGTGGTAGCACACACCTTTAATCCCAGTGCCTAGAAGGCAGAGACAAACAGATCTCTGTGAGTTCAAGGTGTAGTAGTGTACACCTTTAATTCCAATGCCTGGAAGGCAGAGACTGGCGGATCTCTGAGAGTTCAAGGACAGCCTGGTCTACAGAGTCATTCTAGGTCAAAGATACAGAGAACCTGTCTCAAAAAGCAAAAAGTTAAAAGTAAAAATAAACAAAATAGAGGTTAAAATAAAGCCGTACAAAGATGGAAAATAAAGAGAATTTTGATACTGTATGCTATTATGCTCTCTTTGAATTGTTTGAATGCTGAGGAAGGAGCAACAGCTGCTAAAAGATATTTGTTTATAAATGCTGCTGAACTAATCCAACATAGATATTTTGAAAATGCCTTGACTTTGAAATTTGAATCTAAAGACATGATGCTTTGGAAAGGAGTTTCTTATTTTGTTTTCACAGAGGATGAGACCCTGTTCATTTCTTCTATTCCGATTTGGTATGATGGACCACGCCCTCCTGAAGGGTTGGTGTGAACACCTTCAGAAAATTGCTTTGCTCAACTGCCAACTGTGATGAAACTAGCACACAGGTTATACCGTGAAAGACCTAATTAATGACGCCCCCATTCAGCAGGAAGCAGTTTGGAGAGAAAAAAAAACTGTGCCCATGTTCCAAAATATGGTTTATAAATGTTCTTTAACATTTAAAGGGGGATATGATATAGATATAAATAATTTGTATTAGTATAGATTTTGCTTTGTTGATAGAGATTTAAGGTCAATTTTGTTATATGTATATGCATATTTCTGCTATTGATTAAGATATTGTGATTGTGTAGTTCATTTAAAATGTATAATTAGAAATATAGATTGTTAATAGACAAACATAATAGTCAAGTTTGTAGTCATGTTAGTTAAGATTTTCTAGATGTACATAGATATATTTTAGATCGGCATTCTTCATATCTTTCAAAGACTACAGAATATGCTATTAAATGTTTTAATAACTTAGGACTTTTCATGACAACGAGATACTCTGCTCCTGGCAGCACCAATCTACTTCAAGAAGAAGATGGGCATCGAAGAGGATCCTTATGAAGTTTAATGGCCATTTGGGCAAGAAACTGTTCTTGCCTGGACTATTGCATAAACTGGACACAGAGAACCCACAGAGAGAGGACTGCTGAACTTGCCTAAAGGTGAGATGATCTTTCGGGGTTCCTGATTCATGAAAGAGTCTGCGAGACATTCTGCAGGACACAACAGATAGTGACTGAACTGACTTTGAAATGTTCTGCTTCATGGAAATATCTCTGGATACCATGGGCCTGTAGGCAGAAGATGGATGCCCCAACGGTACAGAGAAACTTTGGGTGACTGTACAGGCAGCGAGATGTCTCTGTCATTTCTAGAGTTTTAAAAGTTGCTTTTTTCTTGTTTGCTTAGGTAATATTGTATCTTTCTGGAGTCTTTGATGGAGTTAAGAATAGTTAGTTATAGTTATAGTTTTCCTTAGTTATGATAAAGATTATTGTAATTTTTACTTGATAACTGTTTTGTTATATGTAATTATGCTATGTTAAAGTTAAAGCCTTCCTTTGTTTTTGTTTAAACAGAAAAAAAGGGGAAATGATGGAGGAAGGTCATTGGTTAAAAAGTAATGAAACTGCTTGGCTGGCCCTCCTAGGTTAGAACACAGGTGGGTGGAGAAAACAGAACAGAATTTTGGGAGGAAGTGAGCTCAGACTTGACAGCTCTCCTCTCGGGAGCAGACACCTCAGAAGAGATGCCATGCCCCGCTCCTGGGCAGACACATGCGATGAAGCTCCGACCCACGATGGACGTAGACTAGAATCTTCCCGGTAAGACCGGTTCTCACAGATTATTAGAGATGGGTTGATCCGGATACCAGAATTAGCCAGTAAGGGCTAGAGCTAAAGGGCCAAGCAGTGTTTAAATGAATACAGTTTGTGTGTTGTTATTTCGGGGCACAAGCTAGCCAGGCTGCCGCGGTGCTAGGGACGCAGCCCTGCCGCTCCTATAACTACAAAAAAACAAAAAACCCAGGATAGCCAAGACAACCTTATGCAATAAAGGTACTTCTGGAGGCATTACCATTCCTGACTTCAAACTCTATTACATAGCTACAGTATTGAAAACAGCTTGGTATTGTCATACAAACAGAGAAGTCGACCAATGGAATTGAATAGAAGACCTGGATTTTAACTTCCTCTCAAAGTGTTGATTAACAAATTATCATTTAGTACACTGCAAAAATTCTCTATATGCAACTGGTACATATAATTTCAATGGAGAGCTCTTGGTAACCACCTATTAGAAGAACCACTATTGTAGTATTAAGGATACCTTGGCAGGTCTTGGCTAGTAATGATGAATACAACTACAGCACAGCTCCTCCACCAGTGGTTTAAGGAACATAGCAAAAGAGGGTTTTCTTAGAGTTTGTAAATAACATGATGGCTGTGAAAAAATGTCTCCTAGAAATAACTGTATAACAAACACTAGAACAATGACAATATTAATGGACAAGTTAACATGGAAAAGAGAAAAGTTTGAAGCTTTCATCTTTAGTTATAAACTACAGGTAACTAAAGATGGCTAGCAGAAGGAGAATTCACCTCTCCCAAGCATGATCTGACATTTTAGTTGTCCAATGCAGAAAGATTGGCCTTGAAACCATGTACACATCAAAAACAAATGGACTGTTGTTGCATCTGAATATTCATACACATATGCAAACCTACATACACACACATAGATGTTTGGTGTATTTGGCAATAATAACCAAGGAAATAGAGGCTATTATCTTGAGAGTGCATAGGTATATGAAAGAACTTAGAGATAATATATATTGTGTGACTGGGGAAAGCAATGGATATGGTCCTATTTCAATTTACAACATAAAAGTTTGTTAAAGCAGCACCTGATACATTAAGAACACAATTCAACAATTACATTTGTGTTGAAATACTGTTTCTAACAAAATACAGCACTAGACATACTTTATTTTACCTTTAGGAAAATGTGTTACTTGATGATTAGTTTTTATTATTGCCTTTTTACATTATAATTTTTTTCTTTTTGATGAGTTTGTTTATTATTATTTTTATTTAATAATTTCAGGATTCTGTATTATATTTTAAAGCTTAATTTTAATTCAGTGTCTTCTTACCATCTCCTCTTTCAAATTTCCTGCCCCTTGAGAAAAGTGTCTGTCCGCAGTTTTCTGTGTGAAAGGAATAGAAGAAAAGCAGAAACAGAAATGGATATGGAGAAGCATGTTGAATAATGTACAGGAAAGTACAAATCTAAAAACAAAACATGCACTATAAGGAAAATAGTCAAGCTTATTTAGATATATAAAGTTATGTTTCACTTGGAATGTTTGTTTATTCTTACAACTCAACTGCTGTCTCCCCACCTTCCTCTGTATTTAGTTTGTGCATTTGCTTTTACTGCAGAAAGGATAGAGGGAATGTCCATGAAGTCATTCAGAAGAGTAAGAAGCACAAAGAAAATGATGAAACCTGTTCTGACTTAACATCAATCTTAATTAATGAGACAATTTGCGCTGGACTGCAGAGGAAGCCAAATCCAAAGACTGGTTGAAATTGGAGACTCTGAGGAGATTTGTCACCCAAGTGAAATAAAAGTATATTTTCTTTCTTGAGTTGTCATGCTTGATTCAAGTTGTTTAAATCTTATTTTTTTAATACAGAATTCTTATCTCTTTCTTAATGTAACAATGTCCAAAATATAGAAATGAATTTGTAATTAGTAACATTACTCTGCTTTAATGGAACGTTAAAAACAGATGCTGTCAGGGGATATCCTATGAATAAGGATTTTTCTAAGTATGAGATCAATAAAATCTTATTCTGTGCAACAAGGGCTGCAATCTAATAACAATTGGCATTTGGATCACTCATTATTTGTCACTGGTAGATGGAAGTAATTCTTTCAAAGACCATCAGAGCCAAAAGGCAGAAAGCTAGGATACATAATCAAATATTGAAATTAGTAACCCTTCCACTAATGATAATGTAACTTTTGGGACACACAAATATCAAGAGTTTCACAAAACTTTTAGAATATATTCTTTGGACAGGGTGGAGGGAGTTCAAAGACTCTGTGTGAGTCATGTGCCATTTCCCTGAATCTAAAAGTATAGAATATCTCAATGTTTCATGCTTTATTCAGGACCCTACAATTATTTTATTTGTTAAAATAGGTGCTTTGCCATACATATCCCCAGTAACATGTATTTATTAAATAAAATTGCTCTTTGAGTGTTTCAAACACACACACACACACACACACACACACACACACAGAGAGAGAGAGTATTCTTATTCTGTTTTTTCTTAATTCACACTTCTCAGATAATTATGCCAAAGATTCCCCAAACAAGAAATTTCTTTCACAGATCCATGTTTTCTTTCATTTTTTAAAAAAAATTTTTTCTTCTCTAACTTTGTAAATTTATCCTATCAGTGTGATTATAGATAGCTTTGAAAAACAGTGAAACTCCAGGAGCCTCTGCAGTTTGGTAAAATAATGAAGGTATTGTCTCCCTACACAGAAAAATCTTCCATTTCCCATAGTTCAGAATGGAAGGGTAAAACAACATAAGTGAACTCTTCAACCAAAATTCCCAATGAATAGACAATGTCTATTTCAGGCTCAGTGCAGTCAAACATATAATATGTAAATTAAGGTTATAAGTTTACAAGTAGGGATTTATAAAATAAATAAAAATGTATAGTTAAACAAAGAAATAATCAAACAAACATGAAGAGGAAGCCCACAAAATGGGAAGAAATCTTTTCTAGCTGACAGGAATAATATCCAGAATGTATATAGAATTCAAAAAAAAAAGGCAGAACCTAAATACTCTATTCAAGAGATTTTCCTGAAGTATTTTTTCAAGGAGAGAAAGAGAGGGAAATTTCACAAAAGTATCATGAAAATGTCTTTTCTGCACTAGTCATTTGGAAAGTGAACATCAAAGCACTACTTAGATTTCTTCTTACCCCTGACAGAAGGACAAACATCAAAAAGAAAACAAACAGGAAATGTCAGAAGGGGTGAAGAGAAAAGACAACACTCATTCACTCTTGGTAGGTTTACAAAATTATACAACTCTGCAAAACAGTGTAGATAATTATCAAAAAGTTGACAGTAAATCTAGCATATTAAGTAACTGTACTGCTGCTTGTCACATACTCAAAGGAGGTGACTTCTTATTCAACAACATTTTCTAAGTTATGTTTTCTGTTGCTCCATTTTCAGTAGCTACAAAATGTAAACCACCTTAATACTCTTCAACTAAGCAATGAATAACAAAAGTGTGTTTAACGTGTACTATGGAACATGAGTCAGGTGTAAATAAAAATGTAATTTTGAAGTTTGCAGGTAAATGAAATGAAGCAAGAAAGATCATGTTGAATGAGATAACCCAGGCCAAGACATCTGAAACATCACATTTCCTTTCTCCTCTGGGGTTCTTACTCTAAATACACAGATCTGAGTATACATTATTGAGTAAACAAAGACATCAGGGCAGTGTAAAGAGACCATAAACAGGGTGGGCCTGAGGATTAGGAAGTCCATGTAGAATTATGGTTCTATAAAGATGAAAACAGAATTTGAGTGCCAAGGTTCCAAGTGGGGATGTGGGAGAAAATTTAATACAAAGGATAATACAATAGAGAAGAGGACAGGAGGATGAAATAAGAGCAAAAACATTTGATGAATCCTCAAGTAACAATAATTAAATTTATTCATTCTAAATTTTATTTTGTATTTATATATTATATTTACCTAAAGTTATACTCAAAGCTTATGAATATATATATATATATATATATATATATATATATATATATGAACATAGAAGTTTGTGTCTTAAAAGAACCTAAGCTACTAAGCTACTTGGGCTGATAGACTCCAGACAGGAATGATAGACTAAGAAATAGGTAATATTGAGAATGAGAAAACTTCTTTTGCATGATTTGTCAGGTTGCCTATGTCACTGTCAAGCAATATAAATTCTCTATTCTGAGCTTGGTTGTGTCTCAGATGTTGTGGGTGGGTCTGTACGGCTGAAGTTACTCCAGAGTTAGGATACACGACTCATATAATCTAACTGGATCCAAGATCCTAAATTTTCTTTCTTGTTACTTCTCTCCCCTGTTCCATAAAACATTATTTAGGATGCTAATGAGGAGAAAAAATGATAAATAGAAGTATTGCAAAATAAAAAAAAAAAGGTACAAGAAGTGACTCTCATGTGTTGATAGCAACCAATAATTGTCTGGTAGGACTCAAGAACCATGACCACTGAACAGGAGAGAAAATATTTCTATTACTAGAAACATTGTCAAGTGCCCAGGGTTAGTGAGATCACAGATTTTAGAAAAGTTTCTACTACTGCAACTTTGCTAGACCATCACAATTTCCTTCCTTATCTTTATAACCAGAGATAAGTGTAGGTAGATCCCCATTCTGAGAAAATCTTCTTTTTACAGCAAATGCAAACCATCACAGAAATCCACACATGGACACAAGGACACAAACTGATGGTGGGAGCCAGGTCCCAATGCATCTCAGTTTCTGCATCTAGGGATCAGGGAACATCTCTAAAGAGGGTGTAGAAAGACACCAAAAGCCAGAATACCAAAAATTCTGATGCGACACTTTCTCGGCTAGAAATTGTAGAATTAAAGATGGGAAAATGTCAATATCAATGGCAATGTTAATATAGAAGGGGAAAATTATGCAGAGTCCCAGCCCTGGACAATATCCACAAATATTTAATTAGTGTGAGAAAAAGAATTAGCCTCACCCAGGGCAGAGTGGCTCTGTGGTTGGTTGTTCAATGCAGAGTAGTAAGCACTGAAGCCATATAAACTTAAAGAGAAATGGTACTCATCAGCTTGTATGTGTACATTCACATACATATGTATGTATCAATAATAATCAAAGTAGATGTTTATAATCATACAAGATATTTTAAGAAATGTAGGTGTGAAGGGCTCAAGGAAGAAAAAATATGTAAGTTGAGGAAAACTGAAAACAACAAAATGTATTAAAACAGCACCTGACATATGAAGAACACATTGACATTTGAGTTTGGATTCTCTTTCTAATATCACAGAACACTGAACTTCATATATTTTGTATCAGGGCAATATGATAATTGACTATGATTTATTTGAGTCTTCTAAATATTAACTATGTTATTTTTGTCTTTGTTGAGGACTATTTACTTTTTAATTTTCATTACATGTCTAAAAGATTGTTTAGGGTATTTCCATATATACAGAGTTTCACCAGAGTAACTCCCCCAATGCAGCCTTTTTTCAAAGTTATGGCTTGTGAATCAAGTGTCTGCTACATTTACTTTTGCAAAGAAAAATAGATTCAAGAAGAAACAGAAGAAAGTTTCGAGAAATACATTGTTTTATCTGTGGGATATTTGGATCTAAGATCCAACTTGAAAAATAAATGAATATTGTTTCATGAGTGTAAAGTTGTATTTGCCATAGAAGATACTGCCTGAATTTTCTCCTTCTATCAAAACCTTTGTAAACAGTCTGTCATCAGGGGGAGAGAAGACTCTAAGAATGCCTTGTGTTCTTAGATAAAGATTTTATATGTAAACATCCTGGGTGCTTTAGTCTGTGACCATGTAACTGAATAATGATCAGAATAAGATGTTAAGGATTATCACCCATAAGATTAACATAAAATAAAATTGAGTAGAATGTGAAAAAAGTAAAAAGAAATGGATTTCACAGTGTTCAAAGTAAACAGATAGAGAAATATATTTATCAGACGTTCATATAAATTGTACAATCTTGTTTTTTTTTAAATTTAAGATACTATATTAACCACACCAAATGCACCTTGCATTTACTCCTTCTGAACCATTCTGTAGTCCCTCCTTTCTCTGTCATTATTTAGGACTTATTTTAAAGTAATTGTTGTCATATTCAAAATTGTGATAATTTGATGAACTTATATGACTGTTTTGTGATTATAGATTAAAGCAAGGGAATTGGAGTGAATGAATTTGTTTAGTTTTCTATAAAGCTATTCATAAAATGAAACCTTAACTATGCTTGTGCATATGTGTATACTCAAACAAAGACACAGTCAGTTTCCTGGCACATTAATGACAGAGAGGAGAGTAAGACAGAGGAAGTAAGACTAATATTTAAAAACTATCCTGATTTGATCTCAACCTGAAAATTGCCTAGGATTGGACATGACACCAAAGACACTGGAAACTATTGGTGTTGGGAACTCAGTGGGGATTTGTCATTCAACTGAAAATAAAGAATATTTATTTTAAGACCCTCATGGTTGATTCATCTTTGTACTCTAAATTTCAGTATAATTTTATAAAATAATCTATGTCTTTTTTATAACTCATTAAGCCAAAATATGGATATCAATTTGTGAATTTAAAAATACACTGTATAGTGGTAAGTGTAAACGACACAATTGCCAATGCATACCTAGAAAGATCTTGATAAGCACAAGGAAATATATCATTAATCATAAATACATTTTTGAGTGGAAATAAATAACTATAATCAAAATTTTTCAGAGTCGTTTTTCCAAATACACTTGAGCTATTCCAGTTGAACCATAGATCTTTGTAATTACACAAGGGAATCTGAATACATACAGAACTAATCATGTTAAATTCTAAGAACTTGGAAATTGAACTTAGGAAATCATTTAGAGAAAGCATCATTGAATGGATATTTTATTCTAAGATGTTCAAAGAGGTGGAGAGAGAAGTAAATTTTATTAACCTTTATGTATTAGGAGCTTTGAGGCTAAGTGGTGAAGTAGTAAATACATAATGAATATGATTTTCATCATACATATACATACAATATACATCAAGGGCAGTATAAATGTCCAGGGCATGCTTCTGCAATACAGAAGAGGAAAGACAAAGAAAGGAGATAATAATGAAATAAATCTCTTCCAATTTTTTGTTAACTTGATGATAATAATTGAATTTGATGATGTTACAAGAATCCTAAGCTAAAAGCACTGCTTGAGGTTGGGTATTCTATTTGTCATTACACTGAAATTTAAAAAGTATTGATTTTTCTGAATCATCATGGTTTATTCATTTTGGGGATGTTTATAACAGAGTGTATAAGCAAACAAACACTTTTATAAATTATCCGGGTTCAAATATGGTTATTAATTTTGGAATCAAAAACAACTGTTTCATTAAAAATATTAAGGAGCATATTGATGGTGGATGTTATTTGCAGAATGGATTTAGGAGAACTTTACAAGTAAGCTTTAAAATTTTGGATATAGAATAGAGAAAAAATGTTTTAAAAAATTATCATTCTGCATTGCCCTTTGATGCAGAAAGAGAGGGAGAGAGAAAGAGCGAGAGCGAGAGTGAGAGAGAAAGAAAGAGAGAGAGAGAGAGAGAGAGGCAGAGGGATCAAGGAGAACTTCATCAACATTTAGATATTTGGGGCTTTGAGATAAACTTAAGAAATAGTTGATAGAAGGTTCATATATTGAAAAAATCTATAAATACATTATTTATAACAATACATGTATTCAGAATATTAAACACATTGTTTATAACAACATATGTATTAAAAAATATATAATGAGATCCCTGATATCATTAGTAACATATACAGCTAATTGTAAATGAGTAAGGATTTGGGTCAGAGGACTATAGAAAATAATGAAATGGAGCAATTATTTAACAAGTCACTTTATTTCTTCTGAAAATATAAAATAATACTCCCATTGGAAGGCATAAAAATGGATTACAATGTATCTGTGCCTAGTGGTTGAACATTGGCGAAATGATGGAGGTAATAGTGAAATAGATGCCTTCCTCTTTTCATATTAATCCTGAACATCAAGCCAAGAAATACAATAGCTAGATTCTTGCAAAACAGTAGTTAGTCAAACACCTACTTCGTTTGAAAAACTCAACAAACAGAGAAGCATATCATCAGTCTGTAATTGGATTATAAAGTGGTTTCTTCACTCATTCTTACTGACTGATAACAGAAAACAAAAAAATCACACAAAGAAAGAATGAGAAATACTGTTCATTGCACTGTTGTTTTTATATTTCTAGAATTTGGAGAAAATGTACATTCTATGAGTGTCACTAAACAGAAGAGTGGGTCTTTGGGCCAGTAGGAATGATTTCATTGAAGAGTCTATGTATCTCAAGAGCCCAGGTCTCTGAACGTGAATCTACAGATTGTCAGTATTTCACATTTCATCCCATACTCCACAATTATTTCTTTTTCATTTTTCTAAAAGATGGTTTGTCATGGATATCTCCAGCAGCACATTTTATTTATTTATTTATTTATTTATTTATTTATTTATTTAAAATTTCCACCTCCTCCCATTTCCCTCCCCTTCCCTCTCCCCCTCCCTCTTCAGTCCTAAGAGCAGTCAGGGTTTCCTGCCCTGTGGGAAGTCCAAGGTCCTCCCCACTCCATCCATGTCTAGGAAGGTAAGCATCTGATGAAGGAGAGTCTTCTCTTTATCTGTTGCTTTCATTGGTTAATTAATAAAGAAAACTGCTTGGCCTGATAGGTCAGAACGTAGGTAGGTGGAGTAGACTGAACAGAATGCTGTGAGAAAGAAAGCAGAATCGGGGAGACACCATGCTTCTGCTACCCAACATGGACACAGGTTAGAATCTTACCGTTAAGCTAACACTTTGTGGTGCTACACAGATTATTACACATGGCTTAATAAAGATGTGAGAGTTAGCCAATAAAAGGCTAGAAATATTGGGCCAGGCAGTATTTAAATGAATACAGATTCCAAGTTATTATTTCCTGGGCTAAGCTAGCCATGAGAAAGCTGGGCGGGATGAAAAGCAGGCTTGCTCGCCTCATCACTACAAGCATCCAAACAGACTAGGCTCCCACAAGGCCAGTCCATGCAGTAGAATCAAAACTCAGTGTCATTGTCCTTGGCTTCTCAGTCAGCCCTCATTGTCAGCCACATTCAAAGAGTCAAGTTTGATCACATGCTCCATCAGTCCCAGCCCAGCTGGCCTTGGTGAGCTCCCATTAGATCAGTCCCATTTTCTCAGTGGATGGACGCACCCCTCACATTCCTGACTGTAGTAATAGGAGGAGCGGGGCTGCCTTCCCAGCACCCCAGCCGCCTGCTCGGCTAGCTTATGCCCCGAAATAATTACACGGACACTGTATCCTTTTAATCACTGCTTGGCCCATTCTCTTCAAGAGGCTAATTCTCACATATTAATTTAGCCCATTTCTAATCATCTGTGTATAGCACACCAAGGTGTGCTTACTGGGAAGATTCTAGCCTATGTCCATCCTGGGTCAGAGCTTCATCCCGGGAGCAGGGCATGGCGTCTCTCTCAGGCGTCTGCTCCCTAGAGGAGAGCTGTCAAGTCTCTGACCTCACTTCCTCTTCCTCCCAGTGTTCTGTCCTGTTATCTCCGCCCACTTATCCTCTAACCAATAAAATGGGCCAGGGCAGTGCCTTTATTAGCCAATGATCTTCCTCCATCATTTCCCCTTTTTCGGTTTAAACAAAAAAAAAGGCTTTAACATAGCAAAATTACATATAACAAAACAGTTATCAAGTAAAAGTTACAATAATCTTTATCATAACTAAGGAAAACTATAACTATAACTAACTATTCTTAACTCCATCAAAGACTCCAGAAAGATATATTACCTAAGTAAACAAGAACTAAGAAACTTCAAACTCTAGAAATGAAAAAGACATCTCGCTGCCTGGACAGTCACCCAAAGTTCTTTTGTACCGTTGGGGCATCCATCTTCAGCCTTCAGGCCCATGGTATCCAGCAGACATTTCCATAAAGCAGGAAAATTTAAAGTCAGTTCAGTCACTATCTGTTGTGTCCTGCAGAATGTCTCGCAGACTCTTTCAAAATGAATCAGGAACCCCGAAAGATCATCTCACCTTAGGCAAGTTCAGTAGTCCTCTCTCTGCGGGTTCTCTGTGTCCAGTTTATGCAATAGTCCAGGCAAGAGCAGTTTCTTGCCCAAATGGCTATCAAAACTCCATAACGAGCCTCTTCGATGCCCATCTTCCTCTTGAAGTAGATTGGTGCTGCCAGGAGCAGAGTGTCTCATTGTCATGAAAAGTCCTTAGTTATTAAAACATTAAATGTCCTATTCTATAATCTTTGAAAGACATGAAGAATGTCTATCTAAAATATATCTCTATATATCTAGAAAATCTAACTAACATGACTACAAGCTTTACTATTATCGATGATTATCCATTAACAACCTATATTTCTTAATTATACATTACATTTTTTAATGAACTACACAATCACAATACCTTAATCAAAATCAGAAACACTTATACATATAACAAAATTGACCTTAAATCTCTATCAATAAAGCAAAATCTATACTAATGTAAATTATTCATATCTATATCATATCCCCCTTTAAATGTAAAAGAACGTTTATAAACCATATTTGGGAACATGGGCACAGTTTTTTCTCTCCAAACTGCTTCCTGCTGAATGGGGGCGTCGTTAATTAGGTCTTTCATGGTATAACCTGTGTGCTAGTTTCATCTCAGTTGGCAGTTGAGCAAAGCAATTTTTTGAATATGTTCACTGCAACCCTTCAGGAGGGCGTGGTCCATCATACCACATCAGAATAGAAGAAATGAACAGCGTCTCATCCTCTGTGAAAACAAAATAAGAAACTCCTTTCCAAAGTATCATATCCTTAGATCCAAATTCAAAATATCTATGTTGGATTAGTTCAGCAGTATTTATAAATAAATATCTTTTAGCAGCTGTTGCTCCTTCCTCAGCATTCAAACGATTCAAAGAGAGCATAATAGCATACAGTATCAAGATTCTCTGTGTATTTTCCATCTTTGTTCGTTTTATTTTAATCTCTCTTTTGTTTATTTTTACTTTTAACTCTTTGCTTTTTGAGACAGGTTCTCTGTATCTTTGACCTGAAGTAACTCTGTAGACCAGGCTGTCTCTGAACTCTCAGAGATCTGCCTGTCTCTGCCTCCCAGGCATTGGGATTAAAGGTGTACACTACTACACCTTGAACTCACAGAGATCTGTTTGTCTCTGCCTTCTAGGCACTGGGATTAAAGGCGTGTGCTACCACACACAACAACTCTCTTCCTTTCTTTTTGTTACTTTAAGAACTTTAAATTTTAGTGTGCATATATTTTTAACACACTTCAAACCATTTAGAAATTTTCTTTGTCTTTGAATCTGTCTTTACTGTATATCTCTCTTTTTCTGACCACACGAGGTTTTAATTTACCAAGCAATATCAGTAGGATTAAAGGCGTGGCTTTGCCGGCTGGATCCAGTCCATTACTTAGCTTTCCAGCCTCATGGCAGATATACAGGCTGTAGCCATGTTTACTGCAACAACTGTATGGCATTTCAAGGTCCCTGCCAGCAAGTGAGCTACAACAGACAACACTCAAGTCCTCTCTCGGTAGCCAGCCCTCCTGCCTCAAACAGTCAGAGTTTGCCTTGGCAGGATGGCCCAGAAAGCCGGCATTTTTAAACGGCGCAGCTCTTTTCCTGCTACGGCTGAAAACCGAAAAGCATGCGTTCAGCTTTTCGTCAACACTGTTTAAGTGTTTCGTGGCAGGACCTCTTAATGAGCTGCAGGCTTTGCAGCTAAAGTTGAGTCAGGAAGCCTCTCTTAGATGAGGCGCTTGCTTGCCTCTAGCAAGCAGAGTAGAACCGAGAAATTGCTGCTACCAAGAAACCAGGCACAATGCTTTCATTTTGTTCTAGAATTACTTCCCAAGCTGTCTCAGGCTTCATGTGGAAGCAGTTGTCCACGTGGGCGCCATATGTAGTAATAGGAGCAGCGGGGCTGCCTTCCCAGCACCCCAGCCGCCTGCTCGGCTAGCTTATGCCCCGAAATAATTACACGGACACTGTATCCTTTTAATCACTGCTTGGCCCATTCTCTTCTAGGCTAATTTTCACATATTAATTTAGCCCATTTCTAATCATCTTTGTATAGCACCCCAAGGTGCGCTTACCGGGAAGATTCTAGCCTATGTCCATCCTGGGTCAGAGCTTCATCCCGGGAGCAGGGTATGGCGTCTCTCTCAGGCGTCTGCTCCCTAGAGGAGAACTGTCAAGTCTCTGACCTCACTTCCTCTTCCTCCCAGTGTTCTGTCCTGTTTTCTCCTCCCACTTATCCTCTAACCAATAAAATGGGCCAGGGCAGTGCCTTTATTAGCCAATGACCTTCCTCCATCACCTGACTTCCTTGCTCATGTTCTCTCTCCTTCTGCTCCTCATTTGGACCTTGGGAGCTCAGTCCAGTGCTCCAGGGTGGGTCTCTGTCTCTATCTCCATCCATCAGATGAAGGTTTTATGGTGATATATAAGATATTCATTACTGTGGCTATAGGATAAGGCCAGTTCAGGCACCCTCTTCTCTGCTGCTCATGGAACTAGTTGGGGAAATCCCATTGGACACCTGGGAACCCTTCTAGAGCCAAGACTTTAGCCAACCCTAAAATGGCTCCTGTAATTAAGTCCAAGGTCCTCCCCCATCTTACTTGCCATCTGTGAAATTACCCTGATGATCATGATGGTTGCAGAGATACACAAAACTGTGCTACATATGGAGATTCTGTATCAAAATTTTTCATATTTTAGTTTCATTTGAGATATCTCATTCAACAAAGTGTGTTCAGAGGTAAGCCTGAAGATCTAAGTTCATTGCATGATCTATATAATATGCTGGATGTGGGTTGTATACTTGTTCATCTTGAAGTGAGGAAATGGTAACAAGAGGATCCCTGGACAACAGTAAACTGCTAAACTAAGATATTTGATAAGCTTCAGTGCAATGAAAGAGCATATCTGAACAAGCAGCTGGTTGGCTCCTAAAATTAGCCTAAGAGGATGAACTTTGTCATCCAAATGTATTTCACTTAAGCTCAATATTGATTAGGATAAAGAAAATGTGTGTGTTTTAGGGAAAAGAAGAGACAACACAGTCAGTTATCTTTGTCTAAAACTCACTGTCTGTGGCAAATTTTAATTTTGTTTTTTTTTTTGATTATGCTGACAGAATTAAATTTAAATCATCCTTTTTGAAACATTTTATGTATGCAGGCTAACCTGAAAATTTTGGCAAATTACAATGGTATTTAAATCTCTCCTAGAAAGGCTGGTTAACTACCACACTGTGAAAATTTCCTATCTTCAATAAGAACATACAAATTCCATAGAGACTTGTTGGTTACTAGAGATTAGAAGAGCCATTATTGCATTATTGAAGACACCTTGACAGGTATTTTTCTAGTAATTATGGATACAACCACAGCACAGTTCTTCCAACAATGGCTCAAGGAACACAGCAAAGAAGGGTGCAGAAAGTTTCTTAGAGCAAGTAAACAACAGTGGTGGCTGTTTCACAATGTCTCCTAGAAATAGCTGTGTAGCAAACACTAGAACAATGACAATATAAATGGACATGTTAACATGGAGAAGAAAAAAGTTTGCAGCTTTCCACCCATATTTATAAATGGTGGTGACTACTGGTTATGAGAAAAAGAATTTGTCAACATGGTCTACAGAGTGAGTTCCAGGACAAGCTCTAAGCTACACAGAGAAACCCTGTCTAAATAACACCAAAAAAACAAAATCAAAATAAACAAAAACTAAAACAAAACAAAAATATTATCAGGTACTATGTCATCCCAGATTATCCCTGGCCTAGATCCTGGGTCCTTCCCTCAACCTCAGTAGACTTCTGGGACTTAGGATCATGCCACACCAAACATGAGTGGCCTACTTGACAATAGAACTGGACCCATCTCTAGTTTCTGTTTTCTGGGCCCCTGCTCCAGGCCTAGGATGTCCCCACCAAATCTGGCCTTTCTGCTGGGCCTTGCCACCAACCCTAAAGTACTTAAGCCACTCAGAATTAGGCTACACCACCCAGAACTAATTGATGCACAGCCTAACCTTTATCAGAAAGACTTCTCCCAGCAACAATGGAAACAGATGCAGAGACCCACAGGCAAACATTATATTGAGCCTGGAGAATTATGCCAGAGAAAAGAGGAAATATTGGAAGGCACAGTGGTGTCAAGACTACCACCTAAAAACCCACAGAAATATCAAACCTGGGCTCTAGGGACTAATGGAGGCTGAACTGAAAACCAGAGAACCTCATGGGACCTATGCATATATGTTACAGTAGTGTAACTTTGTCTTCATGTGGATCTCCTACCAGTGAGAACAGGAAATGTCACTCTGTTGTCTAATTTGGGGACCTATTCCACTTGCTGGATTGGCTCAACTAACTTGGCTGAAGGAGAGGTTGACTGGTAACAGTCCAGCTTGATATACATCGGTTGGCTGATATCCAGCGTGTGCTGGACTGTATCTGAGTACAAAAAAAAAGGTGAGGGGTAGTAGACAGAGCAAGGGGAAGAAAAAGGAGGTAAAAGGATGGGCTAGGAAGAGGGAAAGGACAGTACAACAAGATTAGGATAGGATTTAAATATCAGAAAGAAGGAATCTCAGGTACAATATTCTTGGTATTTTTACTCACTGAACTCATAATTCATAGTTATTCTTACTAGTTGACTCCTGTAAATTAGATAAAAATAAATACTTTAGGTTCTTTGCTGTTAAGATTAGTGCTCACAGATTATTAGAGATGGGTTGATCTGGGTATCAGAATTAGCCAGTAAGGGGTAGAGCTAAAGGGCCAAGCAGTGTTTAAATGAATACAGTTTGTGTGTTGTTATTTCGGGGCATAAGCAAGCCAGGCTGCCGGGGTGCTAGGGACGCAGCCCTGCCGCTTCTATAACTACAAAAAAACAAAAAACCCAGGATAGCCAAGACAACCTTATGCAATAAAGGTACTTCTGGAGGCATAAAAATATGAAGGAGTTTGAAGGAATTAGAACCTCATTGCATTTTAATATTTAAAATAAACAGATGTAATAATAGAACACACCTTTTACTTTTATTTAAATGCTGTGAATACTTGACGAGCTACTATCAATGTTTTGTGATACATAGAAACCCAAGAAAATCAATAAATGAAAGACTATTTCAGTGTTCAGGAACAACTTCAAAGAAAAGGAATTTTTAATTTAATTTTGTGCATTCCATTTACAAACTGACTGCTATGTCCCTCCTTCTTCTTAGCCTGTGCATATGTTTTTACTCCAGCAAGGACAGAGGGAATGCACAAGAGGTATTCCTGTCATTTAGAAGAGTAAGAAGAACCATGAAGTAAATGATAAAAGAAACCTGTTCTAATTCAAATTCAATCTGAATTTATGAGACAATTTGTCTTGGAATGTGGAAGAAATCGAAGCCAAAGGCACTGCTTGAATTTAGAGACTCTGAGGATATTTGTCATTTAAATGAAATGAAAATATGTATTTACTTCCTTGAGTTGTCATGATTGATTTATCTTGTTACTGTTTATTTTTATTTATTATTTTTGTAAATCAGAATTCATATTTCTTTCATTATGCAACAGTGCTTAAAGTGTCAAAGTAAATTTGTGAATATGAAAATCACTCTGCTTTAATGGATATCTAAAGAAGTATCTTGTCAGGGTATATCCTATGAAGAAGAATTTTCCTGTATATTAGCTCAATAAAATCTTATTCTTTGCAACAAGGATTGCTGTTTTCTGCTGTTGTTGTAGGGTTTTTTCTTTTCTGGTAAATTGAAGATCTATAAGAAAAACTATTCGAGGGTAGGGTAGAGTTATGCATAGGCATGCCATAGATCTAAATGTTTAAGAAGACATTTCTAGAATTCTGCCTCCTCTCCGCCATGGCCTTCCATTTCCCTCCCCCTCCCCAGTCCAAAGAGCAATCAGGGTTCCCTGCCCTGTGGGAAGTCCAAGGACCACCCAGCTCCATCCAGGTCTAGTAAGGTGAGCATCCAAACTGCCTAGGCTCCCACAAAGCCAGTACGTGCAGTAGGATCAAAAACCCATTGCCATTGTTCTTGAGTTCTCAGTAGTCCTCATTGTCTACTATGTTCAGCGAGTCCGGTTTTATCCCAGGCTTTTTCAGAACCAGGCCAGCTGGCCTTGGTGAGTTCCCAATAGAACATCCCCATTGTCTCAGTGTGTGGGTGCACCCCTCGTGGTTCTGAGTTCCTTGCTCGTGCTCTCTCTCCATCTGCTCCTGATTTGAACCTTCAGATTTCAGTCCGGTGCTCCAATGTGGATCTCTGTTGCTGTCTCATTTCATCACCTGATGAAGGTTAATATTCAGGAAGATGCCTATATGCTTTTCTTTGGGTTCAGCTTCTTATTTAGCTTTTCTAGGATCACGAATTATAGGCTTAATGTCCTTTATTTATGGCTAGAAACCAATTATGAGTGAGTACATCCCATGTTCCTCTTTTTGGGTCTGGCTTACCTCACTCAGGATACTGTTTTTTATTTCCATCCACTTGCATGCAAAATTCAAGAAGTCATTGTTTTTTACTGCTGAGAGGTACTCTAATATGTATATATCCCATTGAAGGGCATCTCGGTTGTTTCCAGGTTCTGGCTGTTACAAACAATGCTGCTATGAACATAGTTGTGCATATACTTTTGTTGTATGATAAGGCATCTCTTGGGTATATTCCCAAGAGTGGTATTGCTGGGTCATTTTCTTTAGAGAAAATACCAATAAGTTATTGCATTAATTCAATGCATTAAAACTGCCCCCTTATCACAGTACTAAACCTGAATACCAAGCCAAGAAACTTATCCTCACAGTTGTTGAGAACAAGTAGTGACTGATTCTCCCTTTTCCTTTAAAAGGTCAACACGCATAAAAACACATCCATCAGTTATTAATCTAATGTCAACTTGGTTTTTAAAATCCTCCTTATTGCTCACTGGTAGATGGAAGTCATTCTTTCAAGAAACATCAGAGCCAAAAGGCAGAAAACTAGGCTACATGATCAAATATTAAAATTATTCAGACTTCCACTAATTATTTCATAAGTTTTGGAACACACAAATTTCAAGAGTTTCACAAACCTTAGGATATATTCTTTGGGCAGGATGGAGGGAGTTCAAGGTCTCTGTGTGAGTCATGTGCCATTTCCCTGAATCTGACATCATAAAATTTATCAATATTTCATACTTTATTTTTGACTCTACAATTATTTTCTTATTTGTTCAAATAAGCAGTATGCCATGTATATCCCCAGTACCATGCATTGATTAAATGCAATTATTCTTTCAAAATTCCAAGTGTGTTATGCATGTGTGTATGCACAAACACACACACACACACACACACACACACACACCCTCACACACACACACACCAGAATATTTTTATTCTGCTTACTCTTATCTCACATTTCTCAGATCTTTATGGTCTGAGAACTTCAAAGCTCCCCTAACTAAAAGGCTTTTCTTAGAGATCCATTTTTTTTCTTTTTAAGAATATATCTTATCAGTGTGACTATAGGTAGCTTTGGAAAACAGTAGAACTCCTGTGTCCTCTCCAATAGATAAAATATTGAAGACAATGTCTCTCATCAGAAAAAAAAAATTTCAATGGCCCATAGTTTAGTATAAAATGGTAAAGCACATAAGTGAGCTCTTAATTCAGATCTCTCAACATATACACAATATCTAGTAAAGTCTCATTGCAGGCAACTATATGGCACATGAATTAAGGTTAGAAGTTTACAAGTATGACTTCATAAAAGAAAAAAAAATATAGTAAAAGAAACAATAAACTGTGTGAAGAGGAAGCCCAAAAATGGAGTGAATCTTTGCCAGCTCTACCACTGGCAAGATTAAAGTCCAGAATATATAAAGAACTCCAAAAATAGAGGCAGATACTAAACTCCATTCAAGAGCTTGTAACTTACGCATTTTTTAAATGAGAGAGAGAGGAAAATTGCTCAAAATGTATCATAAAATTATCTGTCTGTACTAGTCTTTTAGAAATCCATATCAAAGCACTGTTAAAATTTCTTCAAACTCAAGTAAGAAGGGCAAAGGCAACAAACAGGAAAAGCAAGAAAGGGTGAAGGGAAAAGGCAATGCTCATTAACTCTTGGTGGGTTTGCTAAATTTTACCACTCTACAAGCCAGTGTAGATTATTGTCAAGAGGTTGACAGTACATCTAGCATATGAAACAACTATACCATTGCCTGTCACATGCCCAAAGAAATTGACTTCTTATTCAAGGACATGTTTTAGGTCATGTTAACTATTGCTTATTTCACAATAGCTGAAAAATGTAAACCACATTAATACTCTTCAAGTAAAGAATGGATAACGAAAGTGTTTACCATGTAATATAGAACACAATTCAGCTTTAAATAAACATGGGTCTTGAAATTTACAGGTAAATGAAATGAAGCAAGAAAGTCCATATTGCGTGAGAAAAGCCAGGCCAAGACACTACAAACATCACATTTTCTTTTTCATCTAGATTTCCCAGCTATAAATTTATAGATCTGAGTGTACATTGTTGAGTAAACAAAAACATCAGAACAGTGTAAAGGAACCTAATGCAGGTTAGGCATGCTGACTGGGAAGTTAATGATAAATAAAGGATATATAAAGATGAAAACAGAATCATAGGGCCAAGGTTTCAAGTGGGGATGAAGGAGATAATTTAATACAACAGTGGAATGGTACTGGAAATAATAACAAAAACATTTGATGAATCCTCAAGAAATCATATTTTATTTATTTTTAAATTTTGTGTTTATATTTTATATTTACCTAAAGCTATACTTTATATGCATGTCAATTTAAGATTATATATGTACATGTGCATAAAAATTTGTATATTAAAAGAAGCTAAGCCTCTTGGGCTGATAGACTTCCCACTGGAATGAAAGACTAAGAATTAGGTAATATCCAGAATAACAAAACTTCTTTTGAATGATTTATCAGTCTGAAAGTGTTACTGCCAGAAAAATATAAATTTTGTATTCTGAGCTTGGTTGCATCTCAGAGGTTGTGGGTTGGTCCATATGGCTGAAGTTACCATAGAGTTAGGACAGATGGTACACATAATCTAACTGCACCAAAGATCCTAAATTTTCTTTCTTGTCATTTCTCTCCCCTTTTTCCAGAAAGTACTATTTATAATGCCAAGGAGGAAAAACAAATGACTCTTCCAAGATGAATCACCTAGGAAGAATGACAATAGAAGCATTTCAAGATAAGTGAAAAGGTACAAGAAGTGACTCTCTTATGTTAGTGACAACCAAAAGTTGTCTGTTAAGACTCAAGGACTGCACAAACGGAGGCAAATCATTCCTGGCACTGGACACTTTCTCAAGTGCCCAGGATTAGTGAGGTCATAGAGTTAAGGAAATTATCTACTACAACTTTACTAGACCAGCACAATACCCTCCTTTATCTTTATAACCAGAAATAAGTGTAAGTAGATCTCCCTATTGAGTAAAGTCTCTCATTTCCCTTTACTTCAAATGGAAACCATCCCAGAAACCTATGCCTGGACACGAGGTAGACAACAACAGATTGTGGAAGCCAGGACCCAATGGCTTAATTTACATCTCAGCTTCAGCATCTAGGGATCAGGGAACATCTCTGAAGAGGGTGTATAATGATACTAAAAGCCAGAATTACAAGAATTCTGCTGTGCCATAGTCATTGTAAGACATTGTAGAATTAATGATGGGAAAATGTCAATATCAATGGCAATGTTATACAGAAGTGTAAATTTATGCAGTTTCAGCACTGAAAAATGACCCCAATTATCTAATGAGTGTTTGAATGAGGAGAATTAGATTCACCCAGGGACTGTGATTGATTGTTCAATGCAGAGTAGTACGTCCTGAAACCATATATATTCAAGAAATTGCACTCATTAGGTTTTGTGTGTGTGTGTGTATCAGTAATAATTTAAGTAAGTGGGTCTGATGTTGAGTGGGTGAGTGCAAAACAGATGTTTAAGTTTGGGTAGCTGTGAGAGACTTGATGGAAAAGAAGGAAAATGATGTAAATTAATCACAACTGAAGACAACAAAATGTAACAGAATAGCTACTGATATGTAAAGAACACATTGACATTTGAGTTTGGATTATTTTACTAATATAACAGAGCACTGAACTTCATATGTTTTGTATCGGGACTGTGATTCATTTGAATCTTCTTAATGTTAACTATGTTATTTTCCCCTTTGCTGACTACTTTTATATACCATTACACATCTTGAAGGATAAGGCATTTCCATATATACATAGTTTCAATTGAGTTACTCCTAACAGGAACCCTTTCTCAATTCTGTAGCTTCTGATTCTAGTGTCTGGCAAGTTTACTTTTGCAAAGAAAAAGACAGACAAGAAGAAACAAAATAAATTATTGAGAAGTACAATTGTTTCTCTGTGGGATGTGTGGACCTAAGAATCAGACATACAAAATAAGGACAAATAGCTTATGTATGTAAAGTTGTATATACCATGGAAGATATTGCCTGAGTTTTTCCTTTGAGCAAAACCTTAATATAAGACTCATTACTCATAAGATAAATATAAAATAAAATTAAAGAAAATGTGAAAGAAATTTTAAAGAATGGGTTTCAGATAGAGGGATGTATTTATAACAGACATTAAATTTTATTTTTTTTATTCCTTTAACATTAAGATATATTGTAGCCACACCAATTACTTCTTACATTTCTTCCTTCTGTACCATCCAATATCCCCCTCCACACTGTCATAATTCAGGAAAAATTTCTCTTAAATTAATTGTTGTCATAATCAAAATTCTGAAAATTTGATGAACTAACATGAGTGTTTTATTAGTAAAAATAAAGCAAGGGAAATAGAGTGAATACATTTATTTAGTGTTCTATAAATCTTTCCAGAAAATGATAACCTCAACTTAGTTTGTGCATATGTGCATACTCACACAAAGACACAGGTAGTTTCCTTGCACATTAATGTCAGAGAGGATAGTGAGATGGAGGAAGAAGGAAATAATTTAGAAACTGTTCTGATTTGATCTCAACCTGAACAGATGAGGCAAATTGCCTAGGATTAACATGACAACAAAGCTGCAGGAACTGTTGATATTGTGGACTCTGAGGTGATTTGTCACTCCACAGAAAATAAAGAATATTTACTTTTCAGACCCTCGTGGCAGATTCAACTTTGTGTTCTAAACTTCAGTTTTTTAAAAATACATTGTATCTTTTTTTAATATATTGGGGCCAAAATGTATATATTAATTTGGGAATGTAAAAACACACCATATAATGGAAAGTATAAGGAGATAGTTGTCAATGTATATTTAGAAGCATCTTGATAAGCACAAGGGAAAAATCCTATTAAACATAACACATTTTTGGAGAGGAACAAATAACTTCAGAAGTTTCTGAATCATTTTTCTCATGTTCTATGTCAAGTAGAAACATAGATTTTTGTAACTAAAAAGGGAATCTGAGGAAACTTTAGAAGAAGTATCTTGTTAAAGTCTAAGAACTTGGAAATAGTATGTGGAAAATCATTTACTGAAAACATCAATATATGAATGCTTTATTCTATGATTTCCAAAGAGATGAAGAGGAGAGGCAAATTTTATTACCCTTTATATAATAGAGATGATTAGAGATTTCCCTCTATATGCTGTTATTACAATTAATGAATAAGGAAATGCTTTGGACCTATAGCAGGTCAGAACTTAGGTAGGTGGAAAAAACTAAATAGCATGCTGGGAGAAAGAAGGCAGAGTTGAGAAAGAAGCCAAGTAGTCCACCAGAGACAGATGCTGAGAAAATTACTTGGTAAACCAGAACCATGTGGTGATATACAGATTAATAGAGATGGTTTAAATTAATATGTAAGAATAAGCCAATAAGAAGCTAGAGCTATGGGCCAACAAGTGATTTAATAAATATAGTTTCTGTGTGAGTATTTTGATTCTGGGTGGCTGGGACAAACAAATGGCCTGCTACTACATAGAGACTATGAGACATAATGGTGAAGTAGTAAACACAGAATGAATATGCTTTTACTGAAGCAAGGCATTAGAAATATCCAGAACATGTTCCTAACTTAAGAAGGCGAATGATGATGGAAGGAGAAAATACTGAAATAATATAGATAATAAACCTTTTAATAAAGAAATAATTATTTGTTTATTAATACTAATAAATTCTATTAATTATATTTATTGTTATTAAAATGCTACTGATAAGTATTAATAATAAAATAAAATAAATCACTTCCAATTTAACATCAACCTCAATGATGATAATTGAATTTGATGATATAGGACTCCTACACAAAAGGCACTGCTTGAGGTTGGGTATTCTATTTGTCACTCAATTGAAATTTAAAGAGTATTGATTTTCTGAGTTATCATGGTTGATTCATTTTGGGGATGTTTATACCATGGTGTGTATTAAATGAAAAGCACAGCTCTTTTATAAATTATCAGGGTCTAAAGATGGTTATTAATTGGGAATATTAATGTATTTTACTATTTCATTAAAATGTCAAGGAGCATATTGCTGGGGGATATGCTGTGCAGAAGAATTTTCATAAACATTTCAGTAAAAGGTCACCACTTACAGTGCATTAATTGTTCAGTAAAATGAATATACTTAATCAGAATTTCCCGAGTTGTTTCCACAGTACGGAGAGCTACATATAGGAAAATGCAAGATCACTACATTAAAGAAGCAAAGCTGGGAGGTATTTATGAGAACTTATCACTTAAAGCAATCAAATCTTGGCTAGAGGACAGAGGAAAAAATGTTTTTTACAAAAATCATTGTTCTCCATTGCCCTATGAAGAAGATAGAGACAGACAGACAACAAACACAGAGAGAGAACAAAAGAGAGACAGACAGACAGAGAAAGAGACAGAGAGAGGGAAAGAGCAGGATAGAGATGAACTTTGTCAGAATTTACATGATTGTGACTTAGAGATACACTGAAGAAATAGTTGATAGAAAGTTCATATATTGAGAAGATATTTAATAACCTTATTCATAACAACACATATACTCAGAATGTTAAACATATTACTTTCTTTTTAATTTTTTATTGATTTTTGTTGAGCTGTACATTTTCTTCTGCCTCTACCCCCCCTTAGGCCCTCCCCCAAGGTTACAGTCCTCCCAAATTTAACTCAGGAGATCTTGTCTTTTTATACTACCCATGTAGATTGGATCTATGTATGCCTCTCTTAGGGTCCTTATTGTTGTCTAGGTTCTCTGGGATTGTGATTTTTGGGCTTTTCTTTTTTTTTTTGCTTTATGTTTAAAAACCACTTATGAGTGAGTACACATGATAATTATCTTTCTGGGTCTGGGTTACCTCACTCAAAATGATGTTCTCGAGATCGATCCATAGGCTTGCAAAATTCAAGATTTTTTTTTCTGCTGTGTAGTTCTCCATTGTGTAAATGTACCACATTTTCCTTATCCATTCTTCGGTCAAAGGACATTTAGGTTGTTTGCAGATTCTGGCTATGACAAACAACGCTGCAAAGAACAGAGATGAGAACAATATTTGTGGCATGATTGAGCATCTTTTGGATATATACCCAAAAGTGGTATAACTGGGTTTTGAGGAAGGTTGTTTCCTAATTTTCTGAGAAATCACCACACTGACATCCAAAAGAGATGTACCAATTTGCATTCCCACCAGCATTGCAGAAGTGTACCCTTTACCGCACAACCTTTCCAGCAAAAGTTGTCATCTGTGTATTTGATCTTGGTCATTCTTACAAATGTAAGATGGAATCTGAGTGCTGTTTTGATTTGTATTTCTCTAATGTCTAAGGCTGTTGAGCATTTCCTTAAGGGTTTTTCAGCCATTTTAGATTCCTCTGTTGAGAGTACTCTCTTTAGGCTGGTACTCCATTTTTTATTGGATTATTTGTTCTTTTATTTATTAAAAAATTCTGCCTCCTCCCTGCCTCCCTTTTCTCTCCCCCTCCCCCCACTCCCCTCCTCCTCCCTCTCCAGTCCAAAGTGCAGTCATGGTACCCTGCCCTGTGGGAAGTCCAAGGTCCTCCCCCCTCCATCCAGGTCTAGGAAGGTCAGCATCCAAACAGGCTAGGCTCCCACAAAGCCAGTACATGCTGTAGGATCAAAACCCAGTGCCATTGTCCTTGGCTTCTCAGTCAGCCCTCATTGTCCACCATGTTCAGAGAGTCCAGTTTTATCCCATGCTTTTTCAGTCTTAGTCCAGTTGGCCTTGGTGAGCTTCCATTACATCAGCCCCACTGTCTCAGTGGGTGGGTGCACCCCTCACGGTCCTGACTTCCTTGCTCATGTTCTCCCTCCTCTGCTCCTCATTTGGGCCTTGGGAGCTCAGTCCGGTGCTCCAATGTGGGTCTCTGTCTCTATCTCCATCCATCACCAGATGAAGGTTCTATGGTGATATGCAAGATAGTCATTAGCCAGAACCTAGAAACAACCTAGATACCCTTCAATGGAAGAATGGATGAAGAAAGTGTGGAATATATACATATTAGAGTACTACTCAGCTGTAAAAAAAAACAATGACATCTTGAATTTTGCATGCAAATAGATGGAAATAGAAAACACTATCCTGAGTGAGGTAACCCAGACCCAAAAAAATGAACATAGGATGTACTCACTCATAAATGGTTTCTAGCCATAAATAAAGGACATTGATCCTATAATTTGTGATACTAGCGAAGCTAAATAAGAATGTGAACCCAAAGAAAAACATATAGTTATCCTCCTGGATATTGGAAGTAGACAAGATTGCCGGGCAAAAATTGGGAACTGGGGGGTGGGGAGGATGGGGGAAAGGGGAGATGCAGAGAAAAAAGTGAGAAGGGAAGGATGGGGAGAGCTTGATGGAATGGGATGGGTGGGATAAAGGAAGGGAGGATATGGGAGCAGGGAAGTATATATCTTAATTCAGGAAGCCATTTAGGGCTGGCAATAGTCTTGACACTAGAGGAGTTCCCAGGGGTCAAGAGAGATGTCCCCAGCTAGGTCCTTGGGCAGCTGAGAAGAGAGAGCCTGAAATGGCCCAATCCTATGGACTATTTGCTCTTTTGATGATCAATTTCTTATGTTTATTTTTCTCTATTTTTGAGATCAAAACTCTGTCTGATGTGGGGTTAGTGAAGATCTTTTTCCATTCAGTAGGCTGTCACTCTGTCTTGTTGGCCATGTCCTTTGCTTTATGGAAGCTTTTCAGTTTCAGGAGGTCCCATTGATTATTTCTCTCAGTGTCTGTGCTGCTGGGGTTATATTTAGGAACTAGTCTCCTGTGCCAATGCATTCAAGTGTACTTCCAACTTTCTTTTCTATAAGGTTCAGTGTGGCTCATTTTATGTTGAGTTCTTTGATCCATTTGGACTTGAGTTCTGTTCATGGTCATATATAAGGCTCTATTTTTATTCTTCTACATGTTGATATCTAGTTATACCAGAACCATTTGTTAAATATGATTTCTTTTTTTCATTTAATATCTTTTGATTCTTTGTCAAAAATCAGGTGTTTGATGGTGTGTAGATTAATATCCAGGTCTTCAATTCAGTTCCATTCATCATTCTGTCTGTTTTTATGCCAATACCCGACTGTTTTCTGTACTGTAGCTCTGTATTAGAGTTTGAAGTCGTGGGTTGTGATGCCTCTAGAAGCTGTTTAATTGTACGAGATGGATTGTTTGGGCTCTCCTGGGTTTTTTGCTTTCCATATTAAGTTGAGTACAATTCTTTTTGAGGTCTCTGAAGAATTTTGCTGTTTATTGCATTGAATCTATAGATTGCTTTTGGTAAGATTGCCATTTTTACTATATTAATTGTACCTACCCAAGAGCATGGAAGATATTTCCACTTTTGGTGTCTTCTTCAATTTCATTCTTTAAAAGTTTAAAGTTCTTGCCTTACAAGTCTTCCACTTGTTTGGTTAGAATTACCTTGAGCTATTTTATGCTATTTGTGGCTATTGTGAAGGGTGATGTTTCTTTGATGTATTTCTCAGCCCTTTTATTAACTTGCACAGGAGGGCTACTTATTTTCTTTTGAGTTAATCTTGTATCCTGGTACATTACTGAAAGTGTTTATGAGTTGTAGATGTTCCTTTGTTGAATTTTTGGTCTTGCTTATGTAAACTATCATATCATTAGCAAAGAGTGAGTGTTTGACTTCTTTTTATATTTGTATCCCTTGATCTATTTGTGATGTCTTATTGCTCCTGCTAAGACCTCAAAAACTACATTGAATAGATATGGAGAGAGTGTTTCTTGTATTCCTGCTCTCGCCAAGATCTTTATCATGAAAGGATGTTCTATTTTGTTTGAAAGCTTTTGTAGCATATAATGAGACGATCATTTGATTTTTATTTTTTAGTATGTTTATATGGTAGGTTTCATTGACATATTTTTGTATGTTGAACCATCCCTGTAACTCTGGGATGAAGCCAACTTGATGATGTTGGATGATGGTTCTGATATGTTCTTGGATGACTTGCCAGTATATTATTTAACATTTTCGTATCAAGTTTTGAGTTAGATTGGTCTGCAATTCTCTTTCTTATTAATGTCTTTCTGAGGTTTGGATATTAGGGTAAATGGAGCCTCATAAAAATACTTTGGCAATGTTTCTTCTGTTTCTATCATGTGAAATAATTTAGGAGTATTGGTTCTTCTTTGAAAATCTTGTAGAATTATGATCTGAAACCATCTTTTCCTGGGCTTTTTTGTTTGGGAGACTTTTGATGACTGTTTCTATTTCTTCAATACTTGTATGTCTGTTTAATTTGCTTCTCTGGTCTGGATTTAATTTTGGTAAGTGATATTTATCCAGAAAGTTGTTCATTTCCTTTATGTTTTCCAATTTTGTGGAGTACAGATTTTCAATATATGACCTCATGATTCTCTGTATTCCCTCCATATCTGTTGTTATGTCCCCCTTTTAATTTCTGATTTTGTTAATTTGCATATTCTCTCTGCCTTTTAGTTAGTTTGAATAAAGGTTTGTCTATTTTCTTGATTTTCTCAAAGAACCAACTTTTCGTCTCATTGATTCTTTGTATTGTTTTCTTTGTTTATATTTTATTGATTTCAGTTTCCATTTGATTATTTCCTGCCATTAAGTTGTCTTAGGTGGTTTGTTTCTCTTTGATCTAAAGATTTCAAATGTTATGTTAATTCACTAGCGTGGAATTTTTCAAACTTCTTTATGTATTTAATGTATATAGGCATTTAGTGCAATGAACAATCCTCTTAACACTGCTTTTATTGTGTCCCATAAATATGGGTATGTTGTGTGGTCCTTTTCATTGAATTTTAGAAAGTTTTTAATTTATCTCTTTATTTCTTCATTGACCCATGGATGATTAATGTGAGCATGGTTTAATTCACATGTGTTTGTGGGCTTTCTAAAATTAATACTACAATTTTTTTTTTTTTAGTTTTAAACCATTTTGATCTGATAAGATATATGGGGTTATTCCAATTATTTTGTATTTGTTCTTTTTTATTTTGTAATGAGTATGTGCTCAATTTTTTAGAAGGCTCCATGACATTCTGAAAAGAAGGTATATCATTATATGCTTGGATAGAATATTCTTTACATGTCTGCTCCATCCATTTGAGTAATAGCATCTGTTAGTTCCCTTATTTCTGTTCACTTATTTTGTCTGACTGATCTGCCCAGTGTTGAGAGGGGCATGTTGATCTCCCACTATTAGTGTGTGGGGTTTAATGTATGATTTAAGCTTTAGAAGTGTTTCTTTACATATGAGGATGCCCTTGTTTGGGGACATAGATGTTTAGTATTGACATTTCTTCTTGATGGATTTTTCTTCTGACTAATATGAAATTTGTCTCTTTTGATTGATTTGAGATTGAAGTCTCTTTTGTTAGATATTAGGATAGCTATTCCCATTGGTTACTTAGGTTCATTTGATTGGAATAATTTTCCCAACCCTTTACTTTTAGATGATGTCTGTCTTTGAGGTTGAGGTGTGTTTCTTGTATGCAGAAGAAGGATAGATTCTGTTTTTGTATCCAGTCTGTTAGCCTGTGACTTTTTATAGGTGACTTGAGTCCATTTATTTTAAGGGATATTAATGACCAGTGATTGCTGTCTCCTGTTAATTTAGTTTTTATTGTTGGTGATATTAATTTGTACACTTCCCCTTCTATGGGATTTGCTGCTATGAGACCACCAGTTGTCGGTATTTTTGTTGATGTAGCCAACTTCCTTTGGTTGGAGTTTTCCTTCTAGTATTTTGTTTCGGGCTGGGTCTGTGACTGGTTATTGGTTAAATATGGTTTTGCCATGGGATATTTTTTTTTTGGCCTTCTATGGTGATTGAAAGTTTTGCTGGGTATAGTAGTCTGGGCTGGTATGAAGGGTCTCCTATTGTCTGCATAATGCTTGACCATGACCTTCTGGCTTTCATTGTCTCCAATGGAAACTCAGGTGTAATTCTGATAGGTCTTCCTTTATTTTATTTATGTTACATGGCCTTTTTCATTTGCAGCTCTTAATATTGTTTCTTTACTCTGTATGGTTAGTGTTTTGATTATATGAGGCAAGGGGACTTTTTCAGTTCCAGTCTATTTGATATTCCGTAAGTTTCTTGTATCTTCATAGGCATGTCTTTCTTTAGGTTGGAAAAGTTTCCTTCTATGATTTCGTTAACTATATTTTCTGTTCTTTTGAGTTGAATAACTTTTCCTTCTTCTGTACCTATTATTCTTATGTTTTGCCTTTTCATGGTGTCCCATATTTCCTGGATATTTTGCGTTAAGCTTTTGTTAAATTTAATTTTTTTGACTGATGAGTTTATTTCCTCTATTGTATCTTCAGTGCTTGAGATTATCTCTTCTATCTCTTGTATTCTACTGTTCATGCTTGTTTTTGTGGTTCCTGATCATTTTCTCATGATTTTTATTTCTACAATTCCCTTGACTTGTGTTTTCTTTATTGTTGCTATTTCAGTATTCAAGTCTTGAGAATTTTTTTTTCATATGTTTGATTGCTTTTACTTGGTTCGCTTTTTTTTAAGGGATTTGCTTATGTCTTCCATTTTTTCTTTGTCTTTTCCTCCACTTCTATGAGATAATCTCTCATTTTCTATTTAACAGTTCCAAACATTCTCCTGAAGTTAATTTTTATGTCATTTTCTTCTGCTTCATCTATATTTTTTAGTTCAATTCTTGCTGTTATAATGTCTTTATGTTTTACTGGTGTTGTATTTCTCTTTATGGTCTTGCATGTGTTCTTACCATTTCTTCTCATCTTTTCCTCTAATAGGTATTCCATGTAGGAGATTCTAAGAATATCATTTATAGTAATTTGAAACTATGTGTGAGCATTTGGTTCAAAGACATACATGTTATGTTATTCAGTTAATGAAGTTATAACAAACTCTTCTACACCCAGCTTAGATAAATCTAATATGTAATAAATTTAATATGTATGTCTCTGACACTCTGGATTCAAAGATCATCTCTCTGACATTTGGATGGTAATGGTTTTTTTTGAAATAGTGTATAATACCATAAGAACTTCAAGTGCTTTAAATCATTTCTATATTCTAGACACAATTTTAAGTTTTATGTTACAAATAAAATCACTTAAAACTCAATTATATAATTCAATGTACTTATTATTGTTGGACTAGAATAAGAAAATAAACATTAACAATCATACTCAGTGGATAGTTAAATTCAGATAAGGAAGCCATCAAAGTCTTTATAGAAATTTTTAAAATTGCCCCAAATAAAAGAAGTCATGTAAATGATTACAAACAGAATAACATTTTCTAAAAAAAGAGTTAGGAGAAATGAGGTAAACATAGGTACTTCTCTTCCAGCTCCGTACAACTATTCATCAGGTTCATACATGAAGGTCTTTAATACAAATTCAACTGTTATAAAGAATAAAGAATCATTTCTCTTTATTTTTTAGGGAAAATGGCCAATGTACAAAGACCAATGTATGGGAATAGGCAAGAAGATGGCAAGTACAGAGCAAAGTGTAAGTATAAGATTTGGGAGCTTTCTCTGAACAAAAGCATTATGAGTGTGCACATACAAGCTGACACTTAAGCCACTCCTAGGTACATGAATCTAGAACAATTTTGGATACATAAAAATGTATCAACCCTTCAAACAGAGTTATGCTACAAAATCAGAGTACATTGTAGGTTATTTGAAGTTTACATGGAGAAGAACCACTATTACATGAAGATGTAAGTAAGGCTAACAAAATATCTCCAAATAGTTTTCTGCATGAAAATTTATTTCTAGATAATATTCAGTGTCTTTCCTTTCATACAGTATCTCTGTTAGTTATTGGACAGGCCTGACCAGCACTAATAGGTCTCTCTGGCCTCAAACATATTTGAAAACTTCATGCCTCAGGATATCAAGTAATTATATTACAGACATTATCTATCAACCTAGATTCATAGATGATTTACCTAACAGTGTTATTTTAAAGATTCCTTTTATCATATTTTGTTGAGATCATAACATTTAGATCATTTGATTATAAACTCAATTTTGAAAAGTAGTTAGGGGAACATCTGTTGAAGAATTTCAGACTGACTCTTTAAATTTGGTAAATTTGCTAAAATGAAAGCAACATTATTCACCTGAATTGTAACTTGTGTGCCATTTGGTTTTGTCTTAAATGAATGGCGGGCACATTCTTCTGTCAAGTCTATTGTTTACTAAACTTTACATGGATATTAAAAAGCAGTCCTGTAATAGGGAAATGTCCAGATCCTAAACTACTTTTATTTTCTTGTGAACAAATTTTATCATTTAATCAGCGTCAGTAAGTGTAAATTTCAGACTCACACTTGATGTGGGAGAATCTTCTGTTATGTGTTACTTTCATTGTTTTAATAAAGAAACTGCCTTGGCCCTTTGATAGGACAGAAAATTAGGTAGGCATAGTAAACAGAACAGAATGCTGGGAGAAAGAAGCAGAGACAGACAGATGCAATGGAGCCAGCCACCAGGTCAGACCTGTTGAATCTTTTCTGGTAAGCCACTACTTCATGCTGCTACACAGATAATTAGAAATGGGTTAAGCAAGATGTGAGAATTAGCCAATAAGAGGCTGAAACTAATGGGCCAGACAGTGTTTAAGAGAATACAATTTGTGTGTTGTTATTCTGGGTGTAAAGCTAACCATGTAGGAGCTTGGTTGGATGAAAATCATGCCTGCCCGCAGCTCCTTCTACAAATGGCTCCAAGATGTGGATAACTGAATCCACAGAAAGCCTGAGAAAGCTTGGGAAAGAATTGAGTAAAGCATGTTTTCTTGGTAGCAGCAATTTCTCAGGTCTGCTCTGCTTGCTAGAGGCAAGCAAGCACTCTCATCTAAGAGAGGTTTCCTGACTCAGCTTTAGCTGCAAAACCTCACAGCTCTTTTAAGAGGCCCTGCCACAAAATACTTAAATGTGTTGATGAAAAGCTGAACAAATGCTTTTCAGTTTTCAGCTGTAGCAGGAAAAAAGCTGTGCCGTTTTAAAATGCCAGCTTTCTGGGCCATCCTGCCAGGGTAAACTCTGACTCTTTCAGGCAGGCAGTCTGCCTGAGTATGGTCTGTGAGTAGAATGCTGCAGCTTACTTGCTGGCAGGGACCTTGAAATGCCATAGAGTTGTGGCAATAAAAATGGCTACAGCTGGTACCTCTGCCACAAGGCTGGAAAGATAAGGAATGGGCTGGATCCAGCAGGCAAATCCACGGCTTTAGTCCTACTGAGATTGCTCGGTAATTTAAAGGCTTGTATGGTCAGAAAAAGAGAGAAATATACAGTAAAGAGAGATTCAAAAACAAAGAAAACCTCTAAATGCTTTACAGTGTGTTAAAAATATATGCAGGCTAAAAGTTAAAGTTCTTAAAGTAAAAAACAAAAAAAAAAAGCAGAACTCAGTTGGGTGTGGTAGTACACACCTTTAATCCCAACACTTGGGAGGCAGAGGTAGATTGACCTCTGTGACTTCAAGGTGTGGCAGGTCACACCTTTAATCCCAATGCTTGTGAGGCAGAGACAGATGGATCTCTGAGAGTTCAAGGACAGCCTGGTCTACAGAGTTATTCCAGGACAAAGATATACAGAGAAACTATCTCAAAAAGTAAAAGTAAATATAAAAGAAATAGCAGTTAAATAAAGCTGCACAAAGATGGAAAATACACAAAGAATCTTGATATTGTATGCTATTATGCTCTCTTTGAAGTGTTTGAATGCTGAGGAAGGAGCAACAGTTGCCACAAGATATTTGTTTATAAATGCTGCTGAACTAATCCAAGATAGATATTTTGAAAATACCTTGACCTCAGAATTTGGATCTAAGGATATCATGCTTTGGAAAACAGTTTCTTCTTTTGTTTTCACAGAAGATGAGACCCTGTGGACTGCTTCTATCCCATATGGTATGATAGACCACACCCTCCTAAAAGGTCACCATGAACACCTTCAGAAAATTACTTCACCCAAGTGATGACTGAGATGAACCTGGCACACAGGTTATACCCTGAAATACCTAAGTAACAGTGCCCCCATACAGCAAGAAGCAGTTTGGAGAGAAATAACTGCACCCATATTCCCAAATATTGTTTATAAATGTTCTTTTATATTTAAAGGGGGATGTGATATAGATATGAATAATTTGCATTGATATGAATCTTGGTGTACTGATACTAATTTAATGTAAATTTTGTTATATGTATATGTATTTCTGACATTGATTAAGGTATTGTGATTGTGTAGTTCATTTAAAAATGTAATGTATAATTAGGAAATATAGGTTGCTAATGGATAATCATCAATAATAGTAGATCTCGTAGTCATGTTAGATTTTCTAGATATATAGAGATATATTTCAGTTAGATAGGCATTCTTCATATCTTTCAAAGACTGCAGAATATGTCATTTAAAATGTTTTAGTAACTTAGGACTTTTCATGACAATGAGACATGTCTGCTTCTGGTAGCACCAAGCTACTTCCTGAGGAAGATGGGCATCTAAGAGGATCCTTATGGAGTTTGATAGCCATTTAGGCAAGAAACTGCTCTTGCCTGGACTGTTGTATGAACTAGACACAAAGAACCCTCAGAAAGAGGACTGCTGAACTTGCGTAAAGGTGAGATGGTCTTTCGGGGTTCCTGATTCATGAAAGAGTCTGTGAGACATTCTGCAGGACACAGCAGAAAGTGACTGAACTGTCTTTGAAATTTCCTGCTTCATGGAAATGTCTGCTGAATATTATGGGGCTGTAGACTGAAGATGGATGCTTCAACGGTGCAAAAGAACTTTGGGTGACTGTCCAGGCAGCAAGATGTCTCTGTCATTTCTAGAGTTTGGAATTTGCTTATTTCTTGTTTAATTGGGTAATATTATATCCTTCTGGAGTCTTTGATGGAGTTAAAGAATAGATAGATGGTTATAGTTTTCTATTGTTCTGATAAAGATAAAATAGATATAAATGTTATAACGTAATTCTTGCTTGATATTATTTTTTATATGAATTTTACTATGTTAAAGTGAAAGCCTTTCTTTTTTGTTTAAACAGAAAAAAAGGGGAAATGATGTGGGAGTCTTCGGTTATGTGTTACTTTCATTGGTTAATAAAGAAACTGCCTTGGCCCTTTGATAGGACAGAAAATTAGGTAGGTGTAGTAAACAGAACCGAATGCTGGGAGAAAGAAGCAGAGCCAGGCAGACGCAATGGAGCCAGCCACCAGGTCAGACATGCTGAATTTTTCCTGGTAAGCCGCCACTTTGTGGTGCTGCAAGATTATTAGAAATGGGTTAAGCAAGTTGTGACAATTTGCCAATAAGAGGCTGAAACTAATGGTCCAGGAAGTGTTTAAAAGAATACAATTTGTGTGTTGATATTTTTGGTGTAATGCTAGCCATACGGGGACTGGGTGGAATGCAGCCTGCTCGCCTCCCTTTTACACACACAACGACAGCAAGAGGAGAGAGAAAGAGAATGAAAGAGTGAGAAAGTGGGGGGAGGAAGGGAGAGAGAGAGCCATATGTACATAAAATTCTCATACACACAGGGACAGACACACGCACTATGAATTTCTAGTAAACTTGAAATGTTCATCTTTTCCATGAATAATTTTACAAGAGGAAAATTTTGTGCATATTTCTCATTACTACAGTCTCTTTTTGCATGTGTATTCTTTTTCCCACCAAGTATTATCATGGTGTGACACCAAAGTTTTATATTTTTTTGGAAATTGATAAGTGATCTTTTGGATCTGGTTGAAAGGGAAAGGAATACCTACCATAATGATCACATAGGTCTTGAAATAAGGAATTCGGAGAACAGGGAAAGTGTCTGTACCTCAGATTTATTATCAGGTTTAAAGAGTATTATAATGAGATATGCAAAATTAATTACTATAGGAATATCTTTGCACACATTTGTCATGTGATAATGAATCAGAGATGATTGATAGAGTTGCGGTAAATAATAATGTTTAGTCAACAGGTGACATCAAACAAAGTAAAAAGATGAGGGACACTCATTTTGAAATCTTTCTGTTATTACAGTTGAAGGTGACAATACATTTGGACCTGTGTATTCAACATCAGATTTTACAATCTTTGCCAATCAGAATGTGAATAGAACTGGCCAGAGAACAAATGTGATTTATGTTTATGGTAAGAATTGTAGTGGGTTTTTAAAAAAAAATTAGTAACAAAAGCATCACCCTACAATTAAGGATTAAATCAGATTCACCCTTCAAATACAGTATCCTGGTATTTTCAAACTCCTGTCCACTAAAAAAACATTCTGATTTTTTGTGGATCAACTTTTACATTATATTATAATTTGAATATCATGGACATGGAAGACTTGGGGTAATGAGGGAGACCATCGGAATGTGTTTATGTTCATATTTCCTCACAGGAAAGAAGGGAACAAATTTTCCAAACTTCAGACAATTTTGAGTGTTGTTTGAACATGTGTGTACTAAATTAAAACATAAACTCTAGATTACAGACTTGGAAGAAATGTTAAGATTCCATTGACTGGCAACTATGACTCTTTAGGGTCATGTTTTTTAAAGTGGGTAGGTTTGAGATGAGTGAACCCTCTAGAGAAGTTGTTGTTTTTTTTTTTGATACATCATGAAACACTGAAAAGTGATGTAATACCACAATTTAGACTTCATAAAATGTGTCCATGGAATTTGGAAAAAAATATTATGGCCTGTATTGTCCCACCCAGCATAGACAAAATTGGAGAAGTTGGGCTACTAAGGAAGCAATGTAATTCCTTCAGAAATCTACTGAACATATCTCTGACATTGTCAATCATCCAATATAGGAAAAGGTCAAACTTTGACTCCTGAACAATATGAAAAAAATTGAGGAATTTGATAAGGTCCAGAACATTCCACCAGAAAATATTCAAGATGTTCTGGCTATAGGTAACCTCATTGAATATTATTTTGGCCATAGTATTTCTAAATATATACAAACATATTTATTCATATATGTATATTCATTTTATTCATAAATTCATGCAGGTATATATACATCCTTAATCTTTCTATATATCTATTTACTCAGTCAGGTTTCTGATTCGGTTTATATTTAGTCATATGTAATCTTTCAGTTTCTATTTCTAGAAATAATCTTTGGAGAGCTGTGCTAATATTCATATGAGAAAACTTATGTCACTTCTTACCCTATACATGTTCTCTTACAGATATTTGTCCTAAATAATGACCATCTGTCAGGGAGTAGAAAGAGAATCAATACCTAACATCTTGATATTTGACTAGGTATGTGCTTATTACATAAAAAATTTGAAATAGGTATGTTACAAAGGAAAAAATGAACTCCAAATTAGGCAAAATTAAGGTAGAATATCATTTGTCTTTTGAAGGTGAATACCTTACAGTTGCAAAAATGAATGATAGAATATTTTTATTTATAAATCAGTATGATGAACTTTATCTTGTTCAGAATTGTTAACATTTTTATATTAAGGAATATTCCATCAAGAGCTGTGTCTTGTATTTGACAAATATTTCTTTATTTATGATTGTGGGCTATTATTTGTCACATATTTGTGCATGTATTACTTATACAACATGTTGATATTTTCAGTATATTCTTTGATACGTCTCAATATGAATTTTCATATATGTCACAGAATATCATTGTTCTTTGTTGAAAGTGCTCCGATAGAATCCCAAGTGCAAAATATTGGCGAATTCTAGGAAAGGACCTGTTTATGTACCATCCATTCTTTATACTCTGTATTGCTATATTTGTTTGCATTCATACATTCTCAAGAACAAAATCTTTCCTATTTAATCATGGTTTAATTTTTGCTTGCATTTCTGTACAGATAACAACAGGATGAGAATTATGCATCATATTCTATGACCATGGAAACAGTATCACATGCCTTTCCCCCTCACCTCTGGAGTCTGGATAAAACATACCAAATTGCTGTCTTATCTTTTCTTTCCCTTCTTATGATATGTGATCTCTTCTTACTTTTTGAATGATTAAATTAAATGTTTCAAACAGCAATAAAGATGTTGTGTAAAGGATCTCATTCAAAAAACATGTATATGTTCTCTAAGCTAAGTAAAATAATCACTCTGGTGTAACAACTGATCTGCATTATTATAATCTATTGTAATAATTACAAATGTCACAATTACTGGTGAAGAATGAGCACAAACTCTACAGAAATGAATTGTATGTTTTGCTTCATATTTACTTTTAGCTGAAAATTATGATTTGTGGTTGAATAATCCTAACATACTACAAGATTTCACAGAACAAACATTTGGGGTCTGTCCCCATGTTCCACATTATTTAAAAGAGAGGAGGAAATATGTTTTCAAAAATCCATCTGAGAAGATTATCTTTTGTTAAGTGAATTCAGTATGCAAATGAATCAGGCTATGCTTAAATAGTACACTTAGAGTCATTGTCATTTTGAAGAATAAATTCATGAGAATGATTTTCCAATACCAAGTCCTGCAAATGTGCATGTGTTTATTACAATTTTCTCTTTGTACAATAACAACTCCTTAAAGTATAGTTTGCTATTAAAATCGAAAAGGCAGATGCAATCTTCTTTGAGGGCTTGTAACAAGGAAAAAGAAAAGATATTAAACAGAGTTGCTACATTCAATCTCCTGAAGTCTAAAGATATAACAAAATCAAAGTACATTCAATATTTATAAGCAACGTTCTTGAATATTAAACAATGATGTTGAATGGAGGCCACTTGTTGGTTCCTGGCTGCTGAGCTTTAGAAATAATCACACAGAAACTATATTATTTAAACCACTGCTTGGCTGATTAGCTCTAACTTCCTTTTTTTTTTGTTTTTGTTTTTGTTTTTGTTTCTTCGAGACAGGGTTTCTCTGTGGTTTTGGAGCCTGTCCTGGAACTAGCTCTTGTAGATCAGGCTGGTCTCGAACTCACAGAGATCCACCTGCCTCTGCCTCCCGAGTGCTGGGATTAAAGGCGTGCGCCACCACTGCCCGGCCTAGCTCTAACTTCTTATTTGCTAGTACTTACATTTTAATTTAACCCATCCCCATTAATCTGTGCATCACCAAAAGTTCATGGCCTACCAGGAAATTTTCAGTACATCTATCTCTTCTAAAGTTAAATCCCTTCTCTCTGACTCTGTCATTCTTTCTCCTAGCACGTGGGCTAGATTCCCCTGCCTACCTAAGTTCTACCTTGCTATAGGTCCAAAGTAGTTTCTTTATTAATCAATGGTATAAAGGGAAATCCAACATCACCTCACCCTTTCTGTTTAAATAGAAAGGAAAGTTTTATCTTTAACATAATAAAATTACATATAAAATACAAGTATCAAGGAAGAACTCTAGTTACAATATTTATATCTATTTTATCTTTTATCATACCTAAGGAAATCTGTAACTATTTTCCAGCTTTATCAAAGATTTCAGAATGATATTATATTACCTAAGTAAACAGGAAAACAACCTAATATTACCTAAGTAAACAGGAAAACATTGAAAACAACTTCCAAAACTCCAGGATTGACAGAGACATCTTGCTGCCAGGACAGTCACTCAAAGATCTTCTGTACATTTGGTGAATTCATTTTCAGCCTATAGGCCAATAGTATCTAGCAGACTTTTCCATGAAGCAGGAGATTTCAAAGACAGTTCCACCTATATTGGCAGATTGTCAGTCACTTTCTTCTGTGTCCTGCAGAATATCTGGCAGGCTCTTTCATGCAGCAGGAACCCTAAAGGACCGACTCACCTTTATGCAAGTTCAGAAGTCATTTCTCTGTGGGTCCTGCATGGCCAGTTCATCAAGCAGTCCAGGCAAGAGCAGTTTCTTGCCAAAAATGGCTAACCAACTTCATAAAAAAAACCTCTTTGATGCCCATCTTCCTTTTAAAGTAGTTACTGCTGCCAGAAACAGATTTGTCTCACTGACATCAAAAGTTTTAATTTCTTTTTTTTTCGAGACAGGGTTTCTCCGTAGCTTTTGGTTCCTGTCCTGGATCTAGCTCTTGTAGACCAGGCTGGCCTCGAACTCACAGAGATCCGCCTGCCTCTGCCTCTCGAGTGCTGGGATTAAAGGCGTGCGCCACCACCGCCCAGCAAAAGTTTTAATTTTTTAAAACATTATAAATGCCATATCCTGAAGGTCTCTGACAGATTTAAAGAATACTGATATAACTGAAATATATCTCTGTATATTTAACATGACTGCAAGCTTCACTATTATAGATGATTATCTTTTAGCCTATATTTCTTAATTATGCATTACATTTTTAAAATGAGCTTCACGAATATAATACCTTAATCAAGAGCAGAAATATAATATAACAAAATTGACTTTAAGTTTGTATCAATAAGCCAAGAACTATACCAATGAATATCGCTATAGCATATCCCTCCTTAAATGTAAAAGAACATTTATAAAAAAAATATCTGAAACTATGGGTGTAGTTATTCTACAAATTGCTTCCTGCTGTTTATTGGGCAAAGTTACTTTGTACTACATTTTCTTTATCCATTCTTCTGTTGAAGGGTTTATCTAGGTTCTGGCTATTATGAACAATTCTGCTATGAATATGGTTGAGCAAGTATCCACATGGTATGATTGAGCATCTTTTGGATATATACCCAAAAGTGGAATTGCAGGGTCTTGAAGAAGGTTGTTTCCTAATTTTCAAGAAATCACCATACTAATATCCAAAGGAGCTGTACCAGTTTGTACTCCCACCAGCAATGCAAAGCAGTGTTCCCTTTACCCCACAACCTCTCCAGCATAAGTTGTCATCAGTGTTTATGATCTTGGCCATTCTTGCAGATGTAAGATGGAATCTTAGAGTTGTTTTGAATTGTGTTTCTCTGATGACTTAGGAATTTGAGCATTTTATTAAGTGTCTTTCAGCCATTTTGGATTCATATGTTGAGAGTTCTCTGTTTAGTTCTGTACTCTAGTCCTTTATTGGATGATTTGTTCTTTTAATGACCAATTTCTTGAGTTCTTTGTATATTTTGGAGATCAGACCTCTGTCTGATGTCAGATTGGTGAAGATATTTTGCCATTCTGTAGGCTGTCATTTTGTCTTGTTGATTGTGTCCTTTGCTTTACAGAAGTGTTTTGGTTTAAGGAGGTCCCATTCATTAACTGTTGCTTTCAGTGTCTGTGATACTGGGGTATATTTAGGAAGTGATCTGCTGTGCTAATATGATCCATTGTACATCCCACTTTTCTTTTATGAGGTTAAATGCAATTGGTTTTATGTTAAGGTCTTTGATCCATTTGTATTTGAGTTTTGTACAAGGCAATAAATATGGATCTATTTCATTTTCTACTTGTTGATGTCCATTTCTGCTGGCAACATTTGTTGAATATGCTTTTTTCCATTTTATATTTTTTTCTGGTCTTGATCTAATTTTGGTAAGTGACGCTTATTCAGAAAATTTTCCATTTCTTTTAACTTTTCCAATTTTGTAGAGTACAGATTTTTGAACCATGACCTGATGATTCTATGGATTTCCTCACTGTCTATTTTTATGCCCCCTTTCCATTTCTGATTTTGTTAACTTGGATTTTCTCCCTATGCCTTTTTGTTAGTTTTGATTAGGGTTTGTCTATCTTGTTTATTCTCTTGAAAAAGAAATTTTTTGTTTCATTGATTTTTTTGTATTGTCCCCTTCCTTCCTTCCTTCCTTCCTTCCTTCCTTCCTTCCTTCCTTCATCTTTCTCTCTTTCTTTTCCTCCCTCCCTCCCTCCCTCCGTCTCTTTCTTTCTTTATTTTTTTCTTTCTATTTTATTGATTTCATCTAATAGTTTGATTATTTCCTGTTATCTATTCCTCCTGGGCAAATTTGCATCTTGGTGTTATAGAGCTTGCACTTGTTCTGTATATTCACTAGTATGGGATTTCTTTGTGTAGCCATTCAGTGCTATGGACTTTCTTCTTTGTACTGTTTTCACGGTGTCCCATAAGTTTAGGTATTTTGCACATTCACTTTCATAGAATTTTAGGAAGTCTTTAATTTCTTTCTTTATTTCATTCTTGACCCAGGGATGATTCTGTTGAGCAATATTCAGTTTCCATGAGTTTGAAGGATTTCTGGATTTTGTGTTGTTGTTGAATTCTAAATTTAAGTATGGTAATCTGATCAGATACAGGGAGTTACTTGATTCTTTTCTATCTGCTGAGTTTTACATTGTTTCTTAACATGTTGTGAATTTTATAGAAGGTTCCATGAGGTGCTAAGAGGAAGGTATAATCTTTTATGTTTGGATGGAATGTTCTATAGATGTCTGCTAAGTCCATTTGAGTCATGATATCTGTCAATTTTCTTATGTCTCTATTAAGTATAGTAGACCTTTCTAGTGGTGAGGGTGGGTTATTGAATTCTCCTACTATCAGAGTTTGGGGCTGGTTGTGTAATTAACTTCTCTGGGTGGGAATTTTCTTTCTAGTACTTTCTGTAGGGCTAGATTCATGGGTTGGTATTGTTTAAATCTAGTTTCTTGGAATATCTGTTTTCTCCTTCTATGGTGATTGAAGGTTTTGTTAGGTATAGTAAACTGGCCTGGAATATGTGGTCTCTTAGTTTCTGCATAATGCCTGCCCAGGATCTACTGGTGTTTACTGTTTCCATTGAGAAATCAGTTGTAATTCTTATAGGTCTGCCTTTAAATGTTACTCGACCTTATTCTTTTGCAGCTCTTAATAGTCTTTATTTTGTGTGTTTAATGTTTTGCTTATTATGTGGTAGGGAAACCTTTTTTTTTGTCTAGTCTATTTGGTGTTTTGTAAGCATCTGGAATTTTCACAGGCATGTCCTTCTTTAGGTTGGGAAAGTTTGCTCTAGTGTTTTGTTGAATATATTCTCTTTGCCTTTGAGTGGTATTTCTTCTCATTCTTCTATCCCTATTATTCTTAGGTTCAGTCTTTTCATTGAATCTCAGAATTGCTGGATATTTTGTGTTAAAAACTTGTTTGATTTAATATTTTCTTTGACAGATGAATCTATTTCCTCTAATGTACCTTCAATGCCTAAGATTCTCTCTTTCTTCTGTTATATTCAGTTGTTTATTCTTCCATCTGTAATTTCTTATCACTTACTCAACTTTTCTATTTTCAGAATTCATTTGGTTTGTATTTTTTTTATTTCTTCTTCTTCAGTTTTTAAGTCTTGATCCATTCTCTTTACCTGTTTGATTTTTCTTGGTTTTCTTTAAGGGATTTGTTGATTTCTTCCTATTTTTGTTTGTATTTTCCTCCATTTCTTTAAGGGTATTTTTCATTCCCTCTTTAAGAGACTCAATTATCTTTATAAAGTTATTTTATGGTCATTTTCTTCTGCTTCATCTGTGTTGGGATGTTCAGGTCTTTCTGATAAAGAACCACTGTTTTCTGGTGATGCAATATTGATCTTTATGTTCTGTTCTTACACTGTTGCCTACCCATCTCTTCCTCTAATTGGTAGATGTGGAGCCTGTGCTTCAGAGGATCTGTGTAGTTGGTGACTGTGACTCCACTGATCATTCCTCCAGGAGCAAGCAGGGCTGAGTTTCAGGCAATTTCTCCTCCAGGTACAGGTGGACCCTCAGGTCAGATGATTGCTCCTCCAGATGCAGATGGAGTCACAGCTCTGGTCATCGCTCCTTTTTTTTTTTCTGGCAGGTCTGTAGCTCTGGTGATTGTTGATACAGTGTGGTATCACATAGAGAGGACAGCACTGCATGCTGACTGGAAAACAGTTGTTCCTTCCTAGAGGGAAGACTTAATCTAGTTTCTAGAACTGGTGATGTGGATGCTCCTGAGTCACGAAAGTAGCACTGTACTGCCCCTCTGATGCTTCTGTTCTGAGGCTTGGGCCACCATTGCAGCACTGCCTCTCTCCCCAACACTTCCTTGCCTGGGCTTGGGAGCCACCATGTTCCCTCTATCTCTAATGGAACTTGGCAGGAGCCAGGGCCCAGCCATATCTCTCTCTCTCTCTCTCTCTCTCTCTCTCTCTCTCTCTCTCTCTCCCTTTTTTCAACACGTCTAGATCAGCCTGGGAACCTGATGTTCTATCTCTCTTCTTGGCAATTCCTGGCTGGGGAAGAATGGAGAGTGACACATCTGCTGTTCCTCTCTCTCTGACACTTTCAGGCAAGGGACAAGGCCACCCTTCCTCTCTCTCTGAGACTTCCAGTCCAGGGCATAACTACAACTTTTTTAGAGCAGCATAGCCCCTAAGATCAGCACCAGGGATACAATAACACACTCCCATACACAATCAAATACAATTTTCTTCTTACACTCATGGAAAAGTATATTATTCACCTCTCATGTTTTCAACACACTGAACCATTACAGAAAACCATAGTCAATCAGAAGGCAGAGATATAGAGCCTAGTCACAATGATATATGTAAAAATATTCCCATACCTAATGTTCAGATAACACCGTGTTAGAGAGAGAAGAAAGATAGAGGGAGCCAGAACATAAGGAAGTTTGGACTGAGATTCTTTATCTTGGTAACATCAGAAGCTACCCCCACATAATGTCATGTATATGACATTCTCAATGGCAGCAGAACAAGAAAGACAACAATAGTAATGCTAAAGTATATTGGGAAACATCATGAGGCCTCAGTCCTACAGATATAACTCACATGCAACTAACAAACATGAAGATTGGGAGATATTATCTTTCCATGGAGGAACAGAGTAATTGGTCATTTGATACCAAATCATCAGCTTGGAAACACATAATTAGCATTATACAGACTGAGTAGGCTATCTTTATCTATTTGGAACAAATAGGAAGAAACAAACACAAATATATAAGTAAGAACAATTCCAGAAAAAAAGGAAGTTGTGAATTTGGAAGTGAGAACAGAAGGTATATGCAATAATTTAGATGGAAAAAAAGACAGAGAAAGTGAAGAAATTCTATCATAATCTTAAAATAAATAGAATAAAAAACTTGCCTATTACAGGCAAAAAAGAGACATATACACAAAGAGAATCAAGTGTAAAACCTGAATATAAGTACTCATTATTACAGCTATATGGAGCTTAGCAAAATACAAAACACCTACACTGGAGAAAAGAGAGCATCTTCAAGGAATGCTGTTGAGAAAAGAGGTATCTACTTGAAGTACAATGACATTGGACCCAATCTATTACTTTTCACAAAATTTATATTCAAGGGGATCAAAGACCACAATCTAAATCTTATAACAGTAGAAACACTAGAAGAAAACATAGGCAGATTTTTTTTACAAGTTATAACCCTGTAGGGCCTTATGAAGCCTAGATATGAGGCCCAGTGTAACTTTCTTAGCCTGAGTTGAGTGGGCCAACCTAGGCCCACCTCTGCCTATCCACCACTATTATGGCAGGATATTATTGACTCTTTTTCCTTACTCCAATTCACCCCATCCCAAAAATCCCACTAATTATCTCAGCCCAATATAAGTTCCTTCCTGGTGCAATAAAGACAGACTCTGATTCTAAAGATTCCTGACTCAGTGTGTGTTTCTCTCTGGTGGCCAGGAGAAAGGTCTTGGTAATCTACACCCACCATCCCACTTAGCCGCAGGGAGAGCTCAGTGGGACAGGCTCTACCTCAGCCCTATCTGCTGGAGAACCTGGAATAACAACATGTATAATATCAGATGACCATGGCTTATTATGAGAATCCAACAGCAACACTAATTTCAGAAGGCCCACAAACTTATGGAAATTAAACAATGTTCACCTAAATCACCAATGGGTCAAGGAAGAAAAAAAAAGAATTTAAAAACTCTCTCAAATTAAATGAAAATGACCACAAAACATACCCAAATTCATGGGACACATGAAAGCAGTGTTAAGAGGGAATTTCGTAGCAGTAAATGCCTACATAAAGAAGATGGAAAAAAAATCCCACAGTAATGAGTTACCAGAACACCTTAAAACTCTAAAACAAAAAGAACCAAACTAACCCAGAAGAACTAGATGGCAGAAAATAATCAAACTGAGAGCCAAAATCAACAAAATAGAAACAAAGAAAACAATATAAAGAATCAATGAGGCTGGGTGGTAGTGGCACATGCCTTTAATCCCAGCACTTGGGAGGCAGAGGCAGGCAGATCTCCGTGAGTTCGAGGCCAGCCTTGTCTACAAGAGCTAGTTCCAGGACAGGCTCCAAAGCCACAGAGAAACCCTGTCTCAAAAAAAATGAATCCAAAAAAAAATGAATCAATGAGACAAATAATTGGCTTTTAGAGAAAAATAAACAAAATAGACCTTTATCCAAACTAACCAAATGCAGAGAGAGAATATGCAAAACAAAATCAGAAATGAAAAGGAAGACATAACAATAGACACAGAGGAAATACAGAGGATCATCAGGTCTTACTTCAATACCAGTACTCCACAAAATTAGAAAACTTAAAAGAAATGGACAATTTTCTGGATAAATATCCCTCACTAAAATTAAGTGAATACCAGACAAGCAATTTAAATAGACCTATAATTGCCAAAGAAATAAAAGCAGTCATCAAAATTCTTTCAACTAAAAAAAGCACAGGGTCAGATGGTTTTAACTTAGATATCAACAGGATTTTCAAAAAACAAATACCAATACTCTCAAAATGTTCCACACAATGAAAACAGAAGAAACATTGTCAAACTCTTTTTATAAGGCTATGATTACTCTGATAACCAAATGACTACAGGCCTTTACTAAGAAAAAGAAATACAGACCAGTATCACTCATAAATATTGGTGCAAAAATACTCAACAAAATACTGGCAAAACAAGACCAAGAACACATCAGAAAAAACCATTCACCATGACAAAGTAGGTTTCATCCCAGAAATGCATGGATGGTTCAAAATAAAATAATCTGTCAATGTAATCAACCATATAAACAAACTGTAAAAACCCACTTGATCATCGCATTAGATGCTGAAAAAGTTTTCCACAAAATTCAATATCTCTTCAATGAAAAAGGTCTTGGAGAGAGTAAGGATACAACGAATATACCTAAATGTAATAAATAAACGATATCCATTAGTCCAACAGCCAACATCAAACTAAATAAAGAGAAACTGAAAATGATCCCACTGAAATCAGAAACAAGACAAGGTTGTCTTCTCTCTCCATATCTATTCAATATAGTAATTTAGGTTCTAACTAGAGCAATAAGACAGCAAAAGATCAAGAGGATACGAATTAGAAAATCAGTAGAGAAGCTCTCACTATATGCTGATGATATGATAGTCTACATAAGTGACCCAGAAATTCTACCAAGGACCTTATACAACTCATAAACACCTTCAGCAATGTAGCAGGATACAAGATTTTCTAAGAAAAAGAAAATCAGTAGCCCTAATTTACACAGGTGATAAATGGACTGAGAAAGAAATCAGAGAAATATCACGATTCACAATAGCTCCAAATAACATCAAATATCTTGGAGTAACTATAACGAAACAAGTGGAAAGCCTGCATGACAAAAACTTTAAATTTTTGAAATAGGAAATTGAAGAAGACACCAGAAAACGACAAGATCTCCCATGTATTTATGTAGTAGAATTAGCATAGAAAAATGGCCATCTTACCTAAATCATTCTACATATTCAATGCAATTCCAATCAAAATCCCATCAAAATTCTTCACAGACCATGAAAGAACAATATTTAACTTTATATGGAAAAACAAAAACCAGGATAACCAAAATAATACTGTTCAAATAAAGGAACTCCTGGGGGCATAACAACCCCTGACTTCAAACTCTATTATAGGGCTACAGTACAGAAAACAGTCTGCTCCTAGCTTAAAAACAGACAAGAGGACCAATGAAACCAAATCGAAGAACCAGATATTAACCCAAACACCTAAGAACACCTGATTTTTGATAAAGAATCAAACAATATAAAATCGAAAACAGAAAGCATACTGGTGCTGACATTACTGGATAGCAACATGTTGAAGAAGAAAAATAGATCCATATCTATCACGATGAACAAAACTCAATTCGAAATGGATCAAAGACTTCATCATAAAACTAACCATATTAAATCTCATAGAAGTGAATATGGGAATTACATTTGAACACATTGGCACAGGAGGTCACTTTCTAAATATAATGTTAGTAGCACAGACACTAAGAGAAACAATTAATAAATGGGACCTCCTGAATCTGAGAAGCTTCTGTAAAGCAAAGGACATGGTCAACAAGACAAAATGACAGCCTACATAATGGGAAAAGTTATTCCCAACCCCTCATAGGACAGAGAGCTAACCTCTAAAATATACAAAGAACTCAAGAAACTTGTCATCAAAAGAACAAATAATCCTATTAAAAATGGGTGCAGACCTAAACAGAGAACTCTCAACAGAGGGATCTAAAATGGCTGAAAGACACTTATGAAGTGCTCAACATCCTTAGCCATTAGAGAAATGTAAATTAATACGACTCTGAGATTGCATGTTTCACCTCTAAGAATGGCCAAGATCAAAAACACTGATGAAAACTTATGTTTTAGAGGATGTGGTGTAAAGGGACCATTCCTCCATTGTTAGTGTGAGTTTAAACTGCTACAGTCCCTTTGGATTTCAGTATGGTTATTTCTCAGAAAATCTTGGGTATATACCCAAAGAATGCTTAATCATACTACAAGGATATGTGGTCACCTATGTTCATAGCAGCATTTTCATCATAGCCAGAACCTAGAAACAGCTTAAATGCCCCTTGACTAAAGAATGGGTAAAGAATATGTGGTATCTCTATCCATCACCAGATGAAGATTCTATGATGATATGCAAGATATTCGTCAGTATTGCTCTAGGATAGGGTCATTTCAGGTTCCCAATCCTCAGCTGCCCAAGGAACTAACTGGGAACCTCATCTTGGGCACTTGGGAGCCCCTCTAGGGTCAAGTCTCTTGCCCACCCTAAAGTGGCTCCCTTAACTAAGAATTGTGGTTCCGTGCTCCCCTATCCACCTTTCCTTTATCCCAATTCTCCTGTTTCCCCAGGTCCCCCCTCCTTCCCTTCTACCTTTTCTCTCCCCATCTCCCCTTACCCCCATCCCACCCCACCCCCAAGATCCCATTTTCTCCCCGGCAATTTGGTCTACTTCCCTTAGCCAAGAGGATAACTATATGTTTTTCCTTGGGTTCACCTAGACCCACACAGGGGCACTGGACTGAGCTCCCAAGGTCCCAATGAGGAGCAGAAGGGGGGAGAACATGAGCAAAGAAGTCGGGACCACGAGGCGTGCACCCATCCACTGAGACAGTGGAGCTGATCTACTGGGAGCTCACCAAGGCCAGCTGGACTGTGACCGAAAAAGCATGGGATAAAACCGGACTCTCTGAACATGGCGAACAATGAGGGCTGATGAGAAGTCAAGGAAAATGGCATGGGGTTTTGATCCTACTTAACGTTCTGGCTTTGTGGGAGCCTAGCCAGTTTGGATGTTCACCTTCCTAGATATGGACGGAGGGGGGAGGACCTAGGACTTACCACAGGCAGGGAACCCGGACTGCTCTGTGAACTGGAGAGGGAGGGGGAGAGGAGTGGGGGAGGGGGAGAAGGGTGGGAGGAGGGAGAGAAGGGTGGGAGGAGGGGGAGGGAAATGGGAGGCTGGGAGGAGGTGGAAACTTGTTTTTTTGTTTATGTTTTTTTTTCTTCTTTTCTCAATTAAAAAAAAAGATGTGTTTCTTCATCAAAAAAAAGAATATGTGGTATATTTACACAAGGAAATACTACACAACAGAAAAATAATGGTTTGGCTTCTTTTAATTAATAATAGCTGTATTTATTGCCAGTGGACATCTAGCAGCATTTTTTCTATTATTAATGCAGATAAGCATTGGTGTTATCCCTTATAGTTCTGTGCCAGAGCCTTTGAATTCTGTGTGCTGGAAGAATAACATAATCAATATATTGGAAGACTTAAATGTAGCACAGGATATATCAATATCTGTATAGGAAAACCTTCTTTAGTTTTACCATCTTATCATCTAAAAATGTGGTTGCTTTGACTTACATTTCTAAGGCCACAATTTTAAATTCATTTGACAGCACAGTATTATGCTTAGATCCAGAATGTATTTTAAAAGGCATGTCAGGTTGGTTGGATGAATCAAGGTTGGATGAAAAAAGGTTGGTTTGACCTTTACCAACCAAGAGATGTGGATTCAAAATAATAGCTTTGATGCTTTCACAAGGACAGTTCTTTCTTTCTGACAGGAACGCTCAATTCATCATCCCAACAGAACCTGACCTTTAGCCTAATCATATTCGTTTAGGGATATGAGATCATACGCTGTTCAACAGGGCCAAAGAGGAAATACTGAACAGATGCAGGTTGTTGTGGTCCAGTACCATTGGTTGATTCCAAGAAACTCCCTCTAACTAACTATATAAAAAGCTTTGTCAGTTCAGTTCCTTCATAACCAATATCCTATTTTGAGCTTCTACAGAAGAGCAAAGGCAGGCACCACCATGGTAAAGTTTTTGCTGCTGGCTTTGGCATTTGGTCTGGCTCATGCTTATACTGAGGTAAATTTATTTGGTCTGTGCGTTGGATTGATATTTTTCAACAGCATATTTTTGTGGGTATGATGCTTCATTAAGTTTGTCCATTGGAGTCCATATTCATGAAATAACCTTTCTGACATTCACTTATGTGCACTTTTTCAAGCAAATTTTTCTAAGATAAAGCAATGGAAATAAGAAAACGATGGTTTGTGGAGGGAAATGGGAGTCTGGGAGGAGGCAGAAACTTGGTTTTATTTTCCTTTTCTCAATAAAAAAAAGAAAACAATGGTTTTAATTTCAGAACTTAAGAGGCCAGCACATGGGTAGTTCTAAAAGGTCTCAGGTACCGAATGCTATATAAATTGAGTCATCATATTGTCCTGTGTTATTCTACATCCCTAGAAGCATAACTTTTTACTAATGAACACAATATTATTCATTTTATATTTCTAGTTATTTTATGTATTTCCAAAGATTGGGATCAGAGAGGTGAGTACCAACTCATATTCTAATGGTATTTGTGGTTTGTTCAGCTTGAAGGAAAGTGGGTTACCACTGCCATCGCTGCTGACAATGTGGACACGATAGAGGAAGAAGGACCCATGAGACTCTACGTTCGTGAACTTATTTGTAGTGAAGCATGTAGTAAAATGGGAGTCACATTTTATGTCAAGTAAGCAAATTGTCAACTATGTAAACTGAGCAGACTGTTATATGTTTCTCAGCCTTTATGTTGTCAGACTTACAGGGAAACGTTTTTATTTTTCTAGTCATGAAATTGAAGGGCTCATCTTCAGAAATGTGACTATTTTATTACAAGATTGGTTAGCTCTGGACACCATAAGGATGTTACATACTGTCTCCAATTCCCTGAATGTTTCCTTAGAAATCCTTTGGTTGGAGGCCTGTGGTTAAATTTTGTGCTCTAATATTAGATGCAAGTGACTGTAAAAAATCTCATTTCTACTAAGCTGAAGGCTGTGAGCATTGGGTTCATAATCATATGTGTTATATTACTCAGTCAATTACATCATAAATAGTTTTGCACAAACAAGTTATACAAATCTAATTTTCAGATCCCTTTCTTTGATGCTCTCTCTAGTTTCAAAGACACTCCTTAACATTTAGATGACTGTGGTCATTGAAAGGGTATATAAGACCATAAAAACTTAGAAAGCTTAGAACCATTTCTTTCATCTAGTTATGAATGTAAGTTTTAGGATATTAATTAAATCACTTAAAACACGTGCATATAAACCTATGTACATGTTATCATTAGACTAGAATATGAGAATTAAGATATTGAAAATCATGTGCAGTGAATAGTGAAATTTGGATAAGAAAGTCATCAGAGCCTTCAAAGCACTTGGAAATTTGCTACAAATAAAGGAAGTTATGTGTATGATTAAAATAGAATGATATTTTCTAAAAAAAGAATCAAGAGATGTAAGTGGTACTTATGTTCCAGTTCTGCACACTATTCATAGATTCTTTTACTTCATCAAGTTCATTGTAATACTTAAAAATCTCTAATATAAATTAAAGGTTATAAAAAATAAACCAGGGATGTCTGTTTGATTTTTAGTGCAAATGGCCAATGTTCAGAAACCACAGTCATTGGGTATAAGCAAGAAGATGGCAAGTACAGGACCCAGTGTAAGTATGGGATCTGGGGGATTCCTCTATGAACAGAACCATTTTGAATGAGCACATTCATGTTGACACTTCAGCTACTCATAGGTACATGGACTTAGAACAATATCAGCTACTTGTAAATTCATCAGTTCTTCCAACCAACTGAGATATGCTACCAAGTCAGAGTACATTGTAGGTCACCTGAAGTTTTCATAGAGAAGAACACTATTACCTGAAGATATGATTAATGTTAACAAAATGTCTCCAAATAGTTTCCTGCATGAAAATTTATTTCTATATAATATTCAGTGTCTTTTATTTTATTAAAATTTTTATTATTGAAGTATATATTTTCTCTGTTCCCCTCCCTTCCTCTCCCATCCCCTTTTACCCTCTCCCATGATGTCCATGTTCCCAATTTACTCAGAAGGTCTTGTCTTTTTCTACTTCCCATTTAGATTGTATCCATGTATGTCTCTCTTAGGGTCTTCTTTGTTGTCTAGGTAAACTGTAGGCTAGTTTCTCTTTGCTTTATGTCTGAAAACCACTTATGAGTGAGTATATATAAAATTTGTTTTTCTGGGTCAGGGTTACCTCACTCAATATGATGTTTTCTAGATTCATTCATTTGCCTCCAAATTACATGATGTTGTTTTTCCCCACTGTGTAGTACTCCACTGTGTAAATGTACTATATTTTTCTTATCCATTCTTCCAACAAGGGGCGTTTAGGTTGTTTCCAGGTTCTGGCTGTAAAAAATAATGATGTGTTTGTACAGTTCTCTGTTATTAGACAGGCCTGACACTCAATGATAGGTTTCAGTGGCCTCAAACATCTTCTGCAAACTTCTTGCCTCAGGCTCTTAAGCACTTATATTATAGGCATTAACTGCCATACTGGATTTGTGGAAAATTTTAGTGAATGGTTCTAGTTTAAAGCTTCCTATTCCATTGTTTTGTAGGGATCATAACATTTAGATCATTTGATGATAAACTTCAATTTTGAAAAGCTTTTATGGGAAAAACGCTCAAAAATTTCAGACAGACTCCTTCAATTTTACAAAATGAGCTAAAATAATAGCAACAGTATACAACTGAATTATGAATGGGATGACCTTTGGTTTGATCTTAAAAGAGGGGAGAGCAAATCTTCTGTCAAGCTTATTACTTTCCAAAGTTTACATGAACATTATAAAGTATTCCAGTAATAGAAAATTAGTAGATCCTAAAATCATTGTATTTCCTAGGCATTTTTTTATTGATTTTTACTGAGATCTACATTTTTCTCTACTTTTCTCCCTACCTCTTCACTCCCCTTCAACCTTCTCCCAAGGTCCCCATGATACCAATTTGTCACACCTAGAACCTGGAAACAACCTAAATGCACCTTGAGTAAAGAATGGATAAGGAAAATGTGCTACATTTACACAATGGAGTACTACACAGCAGAAAAAATAATGAAATCTTGAATTTTGCAGGTGAATATTGGAGGTAGAAAACATCTTTTTGAGTGAGGTAACCCAGACCCAGAAAGACAATTATCACATGTACTCATTCATAAGTGATTTTTAAACATAAAGCAAAGAAACCACCACACAAATCACAATGCCAGAGAACCTTGACAAAAATGAGGACCCTAAGAGAGACATACATAGATATAATCTACATGGGAAATAGAAAAAGACAAGATCTTCTGAGCGAAGTGCTTTTATCATTTAATCAGTGTCTACAAGAGGAAATACAACACAAACACACACACACACACACACATATGCTCCCCCCCCCACACAAACACAGCAAGAGAGAGAGAGAGAGACAGAGAGACAGAGAGACAGAGTGAGAGAGAAGCAAATGAAGACAGAAAATCTCACACACAGAAAGACAAACACAAACAAAATATGAATGTCTGGAAAACTTAAAATGCTCATTAATATATCTTTGTCATCCATAATCTTACAAGATGAAAATTTTGTGCATATGTCCAATAGTATGACCTTTTTGCATATGTATCATTTTTCCTACCAAGTATTACTATGATATGACACCCAGGTTTTACACTTTCAGAAAATTGACAAGTGGCCTTTTGGATCTGGTGGAAAGGGAAAGGCATACCAATAGAGTGATCCCACAGGTCTTGACAGAAGGAATTGAGAAAAAGAGAAAGTGTCTGTACCTAGGATTCATTATCAGGTTTAAAGATTGGAAATAATTGGTCAATATATTATGATAGGATATACAAAATGAGTGCATCCACGAATACCTTGGCCCATGTATGTCGTATGATAGTGAATCTGAGGTGATTGCTAGAGTCAGCGTCGTTATTAATGTTTAGTCAACATGTCACATCTTACAAAGTAGAAAATGAGTGACACTAAGCTTGAAATATTTCTGTTTCTTCAGTTGAAGGTGACAACAGATTTGAACCTGTGTATGCAACATCAGAGAACATAGTCTTTACCAATAAGAATGTGGATAGAACTGGCCGGACAACAAACCAGATTTTTGTTGTTGGTAAGAATGGTAGTGGGTTTTCTGATGTGGTAGAAAAAAAAGTATCACCCTGCAAATAGAGATTAAGTCAGATTCACACTCCAAGTACAGTATTTCCAAACTCCTCTCCACTAAATGACAATATGATTGTTGTGCGGACCAACTTTTACATTATATCATAATTTGAATAGCATGGTCATTGAAGACTCGGAGTGATGGGGAATGCTACTGGAAGTGTTTATATTAATGTTTCCTTACTGGAAAGAAGGGAACAAATATTATTTGTCCAAAGTTTAGACCATTTTGAGTGTCATTTGGTAAGTGTGTACTAAATTAAATAATGAATTCTAGAGTATAAACTCAGGAGAAATATGAAGGTTCCAGTGATAGGCGTCCATGACTCTCCAGTGTTATATTTTTGAAAGTGCATAGGATTGAGATGAGAGAATTCTCTAGAGAAGTTGTCTTATTTTTTGATATATTATGAAATACTGAAAATTGATGTCATACCACCAGTGAGACTAATTTAAGATCGTACATGGAACTTGGGGGAAATTACTATTGTCTGTTTTGACCAACCCAGTGTAGATGAATTTGGGCAGTTGGGATTTTCTATTGCATATTATGCAGGGACACTGAGGAAGCAATGTAATTTATCCAGAATTTTTGAACATGTCTCTGACATTGTCTTTCATTCAATGTAGGAAAAGGTCAACCTTTGACACCTGAACAATATGAAAAACTTGAGGAATTTGCTAAGCAACAGAGCATTCCAACAGAAAACATCCGAAAAGTTCTGAACGCAGGTAAAGCCAGTGAACAATATTTTAGCCAAAAAAAGTATCTGTCTCTCTCTCTGTCTCTCTCTGTCTCTCTCTCTCTCTCTGTCTCTGTCTCTCTCTCTCTCTCTCTCTCTATATATATATATATATATATTCATAAATTCATGTATGTATATATACATACTTAATATATCTACCTACCTATCTACTTAGTAAGATCCCTGATTTAGATTATGTGTAGTCATATACAATCTTTCAGTTGCTATTTCCAGAAATAATACTTGAGGAGCTGTTCTCATATTCCTATTAAAATATTTCTGTTAATTTTTACCCCATTCATGTTCTTTTACAGATACTTGTCCTAAATAATGACCTTCTGTAGGTAAGTAGAAACAGAATCCATTCCTAATCATCTTGATATTTGAATGGATTCATGCTTATTGCATAAAAAATTAGAGATAAGTATGTCACCAAGAAAAAGTGAACTGAAAATTAGCAATTTGTTGATAGGATATTATGTGTCTTCTAATACAGAAAATCTTACAGAGATAGAAATGAAGGAGAGGATATATTAATTTATAAAGAATATGAAGGATTTTATCTAATTCAGAATCGCTAATTTGTTTATATTGAGGAATAGTTCATCAAGACAATGTACCTTGTTATTTGGAAAATCTTACTTTACTTATGATTGTAGGGTATTCAATGTCACAGATATGCTGCAATCCTGTTGATATTTTCAGTATATTTCTTGAAACCTTTTGATACAAATTTTCATGTAAGGTCACAGAATGTCATTATTTTCAGTCAACAGTGCTTCTATAGAATTGAAAGTACAAAATATTGGTGATATCTAGGAAAGGAACTTTTTGTGTACCATCCTTTCTCTATACTCATTATATTGTTATTTTTATTTTTGCATCCATGAACTCTCAATGATAAAATTATTCCTGTTTGTTCAATCATGTTTTAATTTTTGTTTTTGTGTCTGTACAGATGACAGAAGAAATAGAATTATGCATTATATCCTCTTGACTATGGAATCAGTATCATTTATAGATCATCATTTCCTTTTAAATGAATTGTCTTCTATCCTGTGAAGTCAGAACACCATATACTAAATTCCTGACTTGCCTTTCCACTCTCTTCTTATGATGTATGAACTCTTCTTATTTTGTGAATGATTAAATAAAGTGTTTCAAGAAGCAATAAAGACCTTGTGGAAAGTATCTCATTCAAAAAGCACATAAATATTCACTAAACTAATAAAATAACCACTCTGGTGTAGCAAATAATATCTGTATTACTAAAACCTATCAAAATAATTAGAAAAAAAATAATTAAAAATGTGAAAAATTACAGGAGACCCATGAGTAATAACAGTGAAGAAATAAATTGTATGTTGTGCTTCTGTTAACTTTTAGCTAAATTTGTGATTTGACATTGACCGATCCTAATACTCTAAATGATTTCACAGAAAAAAAAACTGTTTGGGTCTGCCTCCATGTTACACATTATATAAAAAAGAAGATGAAATATGATTTCAAAAGTCTATCTGATGAGATTATCTTTTATTAAATGACTTTAGTGAGCAAATTAATCAGGATATGCTTAAATAGTGTACATATGATTCAGTTGCATTTGAAGAATAAATTCATGAGAATGATATTCCAAAGATGCCATGCCCTACATATATGCATGTGTTTCTTACAATTTTCTCTTTGTTTTACAAAAATTCTTTAGGATGTAGTTATTAGGATGTAGTTATCTATCAAATTAGAAAAGACAGATACAATCTTCTTTAAGGACTTGGAACAAGGAAAAACAAAATATATTAGACACTGTCGCTACATACAGTCTAATGAGGTCTAAAGATATAAAGAAAGCAAAGTGCATTTAATATTCACAAACAAGAAGACCTAATACCTATACTGCTTAATGTATTCCACAATATAGAAACAGAAGGGTCATTACCTAATTCCTTTTATGAAGCTACAGTTACTCTGATACCAAAACCACTCAAAGACTCAACCAGGAAAGAGAATTACAGGCCAATCTCACTCATGAACATCTATGCAAAAATCCTCAACAAAATACTGGCAAACCGAATCCAAGAACACATCCGAAAAAATATCCATTATGATCAAGTAGGCTTCATTCCTGAGATGCAGGGCTGGTTCAACATATGAAAATCTATCAATGTAATCCAGCATATAAATAAACTGAAAGAAAATAACCATATGATCATCTCATTAGATGCTGAAAAAGCATTCGATAAAATTCAACATACATTTATGTTCAAAGTATTGGAGAGATTAGGGATACAAGGGTCATACCTAAATATAATAAAAGCTATATACAGCAAGCCGACAGCTAACATCAAATTAAACGGAGAGAAACTCAAAACCATCCCACTAAACTCAGGAACACGACAAGGCTGTCCACTCTCGCCATACCTCTTTAATATAGTGCTTGAAGTTCTAGCAATAGCAATAAGACAACATAAGAGGATCAAGGGGATTTGAATTGGAAAGGAAGAAGTTAAACTATCGGTATTTGCAGATGATATGATAGTGTATATAAGTGACCCCCAAACTCCACCAAAGAACTTTTATAGCTAATAAACAGCTTTAGTAATGTGGCAGGATACAAGATCAACTCCAAAAAAGCAGTCATCCTCTTATACACAAAGGATATGGAAGCAGAGAAAGAAATCAGAGAAGCTTCACATTTCACGATAGCCACAACAGCATAAAATATCTTGGGGTAACTCTAACAGAGGAAGTGAAAGATCTATTTGACAAGAACATTAAGGCATTGAAGAAAGAAATTGAGGAGGATACCAGAAAATGGAAGGATCTCCCTTGCTCTTGGATTGGGAGGATCAACATAGTAAAAATGGCAATTCTACCTAAGGCAATTTATAGATTCAATGCAATCCCCATCAAGATCCCATCAAAATTCTTCACAGATCTTGAGAGGACAATAATCAAATTTACATGGAAAAAAAAACAGGATAGCCAAAACAATCCTATACAATAAAGGATCTTCTGGAGGCATTACCATCCCTGACTTCAAACTTTATTACAGAGCTACAGTGATGAAAACAGTGTGGTATTGGCATAAAAACAGAGAATTCGACCAATGGAATCGTATAGAAGACCCGAATTTTAACCCACAAACCTATGATCACCTCATTATCAATAAAGGAGCTAAAAGTATACAATGGAAGAAAGAAAGCATCTTCAACAAATGGTGCTGGCACAACTGGATGTCAACCTGTAGAACAATGAAAGTAAACCCATATCTATCACCAAGCACAAAACTCAAGTCCAAATGGATTAAAGACCTCAATATCAGTCCAAACACACTGAATCTGATAGAAGAGTAAGTGGGAAATACCCTACAATAGATGGGCACAGGAGATCGCTTCCTATGTATAACCCCAGAAGCACAGACATTAAGGGCAACATTGAATAAATGGAACCTACTAAAACTGAGAAGCTTCTGTAAAGCAAAGGACACTGTCACTAAGACAAAAAGGCAACCTACTGACTGGGAGAAGATCTTCACCAACCCCGCAACAGACAAAGGTCTGATCTCCAAAATATATAGAGAACTCAAGAAACTAGATTTTAAAATGCTAATTAACCCAATTAAAAAATGGTGCATTGAACTGAAAAGAGAATTCTCAACAGAAGAAGTTCAAATGGCCAAAAGACACTTAAGGTCATGCTCAACTTCCTTAGTGATCAGGGAAATGCAAATCAAAACAACTTTGAGATATCTTACACTTGTCAGAATGACTAAAATCAAAAGCTCCCATGATAGGCTTTGCTGGAGAGGCTGTGGAGGAAGGGGTACCAGCATCCATTGCTGGTGGGAATGCAATCTTGTGCAACCACTGTGGAAATCAATGTTTCGGTTTCTCAGGAAATTCGGGAACAACCTACCCCTGGACCCAGCAATACCACTCTTGGGAATATACCCAAGAGATGCCCTATTATATGACAAGAGCATTAGTTCAACTATATTCATAGCAGTATTATTTGTAATAGCCAGAACCTGGAAACAACCTAGATGCCCTTCAATGGAAGAATGGATGAAGAAAGTGTGGAATATATACACATTAGAGTACTACGCTGCAGTAAAAAACAATGACTTCTTGAATTTTGCATGCAAATGGATGGAAACAGAAAACACCATCCTGAGTGAGGTAACCCAGACCCAAAGAGATGATCATGTAATATACTCACTCATAATTTGTTTCTAGCCATAAATAAGGGTCACAGAGTCTACAATTGGTGAACCTAAAGAAGCTAAATAAGAAGATGAACCCAAGGAAAAACATAAAGTTATCCTCTTGGCTATGGGAAGTAGACCAAATTGCCGGGGAGAAAATTGGGATCTTGGGGGTGGGGTGGGATGGGGGTAAGGGGAGATGGGGGGAGAAAAGGGAGAAGGAGAGGATGGGGAGAACTTGGGGAAAAAGGATGATGAGGATAAAGAAAGGTTGGATAGGGGAGCACGGAAGCACAATTCTTAATTAAGGGAGCCACCGTAGGGTTGGCAAGATTCTTGAAACTAGTGTGGCTTCCAGGAGCCCAAGGCGATGTCCCCAGTTAGTTCCTTGGGCAGCTGAGGATAGGGAACCTGAAATGACCCTATCCTATGGTAATACTGACGAATATCTTGCATATCACCATAGAACCTTCATCTGGTGATGAATGGAGATAGAGACAGAGACCCATACTGGAGCACTGGACTGAGCTCCCACGGTCCCAATGAGGAGCAGAAGGAGGGAGAACACTAGCAATGAAGTCAGGACCACGAGGGGTGCACCCACCCACTGAGACAGTGGGGCTGATCTATTGGGAGCTCACCAAGGCCAGCTGGACTGTGACTGAAAAAGCATGGGATAAAACCGGACTCTTTGAACATGGCGAACAATGAGGGCTGATGAGAAGTCAAGGAAAATGGCATGGGGTTTTGATCCTACTTAACGTTCTGGCTTTGTGGGAGCCTAATCAGTTTGGATGTTCACCTTCCTAGATATGGACAGAGTGGGCAGGACCTTGGACTTTCCACAGGGCAGGGAACCCTGACTGCTCTTTGGACTGGGGAGGGAGGAGGAGAGGAGTGGGGAGAGGGGGAGAAGGGTGGGAGGAGGGGGAGGGAAATGGGAGGCTGGGAGGAGGCGGAAACATTTTTTTCCTTTTCTCAATAAAAAAAGAGATATGAATAAGAAACAATGATAATTTTCTGTTGAAATCTCCTGTTATTTAAACTTTCTCTGTGTGTCTTGAAAAACAAAGTTACTTTAGAAAAAATAATTGAATAATATCTTCTGAAAATATGGTATATTCAATGTATATTTACATAATTTCACCTTCATTCTCCAACTAATTCCTACAATTATTCTGCCCTCTTCTTGCAATTTCTCCAACTTCTTAATAAATATACAAATTCATTTCAATATATGTGTCAATGCATGTGTGTTAAGAAAGAGGAGGTTAACACTGAAATTTATGGCCCAACTGTGTCCATTTATGGTTTCTAATATGCATTTGTATTCAGTGTTGGCCCCTTGTTCTTTAATTATTTATTAATTAAAAGTCTCATTCTAGAGGTAAACGGAATACACCTACTTCTTGTCCTATCAGAAGTTGCTTTCTTAGCTAGCAAGACTTCAAATGGCATGGAAGTTCTAAAGATCACCATTAACATCATGATAACATGGGTAAAGTTTGACCAATCTGAGAGTTAAACCAAAGGTGATTTGTTGAATTTACATCCTGAGCTGTAGAATGTAACTCATACTTGGTTCCATAAACATATTCAACACATTGTTCTTTTCATCAACCATTGTAATTTCTATGTGTATTCTGAATGGTAGTTTCTTAATCAAGACAACTAGAGATGATATCAATATCAAGTTTAGTTGGTAGTACTGTCATGGTGACCAGGAATAAACTTCCTTCATTAAATTTCAGAATGCATTGTTTCTGCAGATATGTTCTTATGACAGCCTGAAGCCTCCCACAGGTGTCAGTTTTACAAGTTTACAATGCAGGAATCCTCATTTTTCTATATCCTCAGCAAAATTAACATCAAGAAAACATATGACTCCTTATTAAACATGTATTATAAAACTAAAAATTATGTTCTTAGAAAGTGAAGCACAGATGTCCAAGACTCACTTAAAAGTGTTCAATATCCTTAGCCATCAGGAAAAAAAATTGTAACTATTTAGAGATTTTGTCTATGATGTGGGGAAAGGGCTGCACTTGGCCCTGGTTTGTGGAAGTGAAAACTGATTCAGCTGTGATCAAAATCAGCGGGGAGGATCCTAACATGATAGCATCTGTCTTACCACAAGTCCTTCAAAACATTACAATGACACTCTCTTGAAATTTTTTAAACATAGAATGTAAAAGATCACTTCCAAACCTGTTATATAGCCTTATTAATTTAATCTGCATCAACACACACACATGCATTTATTTGTGTGTGTACACATGTGTGCACATAGAGGAAAACATAACTGGTGATAATAAAGGCTGAAAACCATTATAAAGTACTAGAAAAATTAATACACATTCATATCAAGCATATCATCCACAATGATTAAGCTGACTTTATTCCAGAAGTACAGGCTTGGGTTAACACATAGAATTCTAAAAATATTATAAATAATACAATGTAATTAAGGCAACAAATCCATCAATTCAATATTTTAAGAAAAAACCCTTTGATAAAATGCCTCATACTTTCAAGATAAAATTCTGTAAAATAATAGGAATGGAGAAATATACTCTATAATATTAAAGCTGTCTCTGACAAACACACTGTCAATACATATCCTACAGGTATTAACCTGCAAGAAAACCCACTAAAATCTTGAAAAAGACTGGTTGCCTACTCTTCACACTCCTTTATAATTAATGTTGAGTTGGCTGTAATACAGTGAGCGATCCAGAAACTGAAGGACATTAAAACCATTCACCTATGAATAGATGAATCTAAATTAACCCTTGTTTCAGATGACATGATCTTATACCTAAGACATACCCAAATTGTACCAGAATATATGTAGTAGAGTAAAAAAAAATTAGGAACATGGCAAGGAAAGTATCAGTTTAAAAAATTAAAAGCTTTCTATACACTACCAACAAAGCCACCTTAGAAAGAAATCATGAGCAAAATGACATTTAAAATAGCAACAAAGGACAAAAATCTTGGGTTAAACATAATGAAGAAAAAGAAAATAAACTTCTAATCTCAAAAGGAAGTTTGAGAAAAAAATCCTATGAACTTGAAAGACATTAAATGATCACAGAATGGTAGAATTAATATTATGGGAGTGATTGATTGGCAAGAAACAATTCGCAGATATAATAAAATGCCAAAAAGACACGACATATGACATTCTTCACAGAAATAAGAATTAATATGCCTCCTATTTTTCATATACAACCTGAAAAGACTTAAAGGAATCCTGGGATAAAATTTTCAATATAGGAGGTATTGATCTTTCAGTCTTCAAGGTATTTTATAGGTCTAGAGTGATGAAAAAATCTAGCTAACTACCCAGGACCAGTATATATATATATACTCCTAACATTATCAACAGCAACAATAAAAATGACAACAACAACATAACAACAACATCAACACACACACACACACACAATTCTGTGCTAATGAACACAGAAAAGTATTTTCTTGACATCTCTTAAAGCAAACTTCTATTTTCAACATACTGAAACATTACATAAAACAATAATCAATCATATTCCCAATAGATATATGAAAAAAACATTCCCATACCTAAGGTTCTCGGAACCTTTTAAGAGAGGGCATAAAGATAGAAGGAGCTAGAGGACCAAGAGATTTGGTATGAGATTTTATATGCTAATAGTATTAGATGCTACACCCACAGAGTGTCATCTATATGACTGCCTCAACAGCAGCAGAGCAAGGATGACAACAATAGGGATGCCAAAGTAGCCTGGGGAAATATCATGAAGCTTCAGCCCTACAGATATCACTCACATGCAACTAATTATGTGAAAATTGGGAGGTATTATCATTCCATGGAGGAACAGTTCAATAACAAATGGTCATAATTAACTTACAGAATGAGCAGGTTATATTTATATATTTGGAAAACAGAGGAATAAACATACACAAATATGTATGTAAGAACAATTCCTCCACCAAAAAAAAAGCTGTGAATGTGGAAGAGTACAAAGGGCATATGGTAATGTAATTCTAATCATGATCATAAAATCTAGACAGAATAATAAAAACATACATCATGTATAGGTACAAATATAAATGTGATCCCCAATAGAATCAAGATGACCCAATTAAAAGTACTCATTACTATGGGCATAATGATCTTAAAAAATGCAAAACACCTACATTGGAGAAAAGACAGCATCTTCAAGGAATGCTGCTGAGAAAACTGAATATCTACTTGCAGTACAAAGAAATTGGACCAAATCTATTACTTATCTCAAAAATTAGATGCAAGGGCTCTAAAACCTCAATCTGAATCATAAAACAGTAGATACACTAGAAAAAAACATAGGCAATACCTTAGAAGATATAGGTGTAAGACAGGATTGTCCAAACAGGGTTCCATTTGCCAAGCAATAGTGGCCAGTTATTGACAACTGTGACATCATAAAGCTAAACGTCTTCAATACTGTCATGGAAATAATGAATGGTGTTAACAGATATCAATAGATTTGGAGAGATCAATGGATATATATATATATATATATATATATATATATATATATATATCACTTGTTCTTTCTTCTGTCAGTATTGATCCTGACCATCATGTCAAGAAAGACTGTAGAGGAGTTCTTGAGAAAACAGTAGCAAATGAGTGATCCATTTGGTTTGAAGATTCAACAAACACAAAAGCATTTATTATATTTGAAATAAGAATATAAATGGAAATTTTTGAGTTACTTTAATTTACTTATAACAGGAAAGAAATCTACATGAAGATTAAAAGTGAATTGCACATCTCTAGAAATTTTTGAATCAGTTATTTTTTAGAAATATTCTTCTCTGAATTATATGAATTATATTTTTTCTAAATTTGAAGCAAAACATGTATTTGGAAGTGTGATCTAATCTCTTAATTAAAAGTCATAACCATTTATTCATATTTTTCCATGTGAAAAATTATAAATAAATTTTGTTTTTATAATATTTTATTAAGTAGTTTAAATTAATGTAATGAAGTATATATTTTGTTTTTAATATTGTCTACATTATTTCAAAATATTAAATATCCAAACATTATAGAAATAGCATAAAAATAGATTATACTATACATAAACAATTTTGCAGTTATTTGTACTAGTCATACTAAAATTCCCTATGGTGTGGCTAACTTCTTTGATTTTAGGATATGGTGATTGGAGGCAGGGGTATTATGATTTCAAGGTCTAACAGTGTAGCAGAAACTGAGGTCCTGTGCTCAAAGAAAATTAATAGGATTTTGGGATGTTAACCACACAGGGTTGTTCCTTCAAAGATTTTAATGCATAACCTGTTATCAGCCCACAAGGTTTGGGGCTTGAGTGTCCTTTGTACTATCTGTGTGACAGAGACTAGAACAGAGACTCTCCTAGACTCTTATTATGATCTAGTTTATCTCATCCGTCTATAGAACCTGACTTAATGGAGAGTGTTGAATGCAGTCATTCTATAGCACCCATCATTATGAATGTGTCACATGTACACAATATATAGAACAAATATTTATGGAATGTGTCACATGTACTTTGTAAAGAGTTTTGACATTGGATCCTTTCTTTAGCTTACTTTGTGATTTATTGTGTACATGACATTGAGTTAATAAATACCAGGCCAGTTTTCATCCAATTGTGTGGTGTCTAAATATTTCTAGAATAAACTATTTGGTGCCAGACTAACAAAGATTATTTAGTCATTTTTTAACCAAACTACTTTCTTGCCTCCTGTGGATCATTACCTGCTGAAAATGACAATGGTTTTTGCAGAAATGCATACAAAACTGTGCTACATATGTAGATCTTGTCTCACATTTTAATTGTCATATTAGTTTCATGGGAGATACCTCCTTCAACAAAGTATTTTCCTGGTGAGCCTGTAGATCTAAGTTTATAGGCATGTACTATATAATGCATTGGATGTGGGTTATATACTTGTTAATCTTAAGGTGAGGAAATAATAACAAGAGGATCCCTAGGCATCAGAAAACTGCTAAACTAAGATATTTGAGATGCTTCAGTGCAATGAAAGAACATGTCTGAAAAATCAGCTGGATGGCTCCTGAGAATTGACATAAAAGGATAAACTTTGAGGGTTCCTGAGTGGTGTGGGAAGTTTTTCTGTACATGTGTTGATTTTATTGGTTAATGAATAAAGCTTCTTTTGGTCAATGGCTTAAAAGAGTAAATCCAGGTGGGAAATCCAAACAAAGATGCAGAAAGAGAGTAGGCAAAGTTAGAGAGAAGCCATGTAGCCACCATAGGAAACAGATACCTCCCCCATAGCTTGCCAAAAATATTCCAGTAGGCAATGACCTCATAGTGATGCACAGATTAATGGAGATTGGTTGGTTTGAGTATAAGAGCTAGCTAAAAAATACATTTAAGCTATTGACAAAACAGTATTGAGAATGGTATAGTTTCTGTGTCATTATTTCAGGGTCAGAGCAGCCTGAAACAAACAAACAAAACACCCTCTGCCTACACCTAAGTTTACCTTCCATATTCATGACACTTAAGCACAACATTAATAAGGATTGACTAAAAATATGTATGTCTTGGGAAAAAGAAGAGACAACATGGTCAGTTTACTTTGCTTGTCTAAAACTCACTGTCTATAGCAAATTTCAATTTCCCTTTTTAAGTTTTTGCTAACAGAATTAAATTAAAAATTTTCTTTTGAAACACTTTATGTACATAGTTCAACCTGAAAATGCTGCCAAGTTACCATGTTATTTAAACTTTCCCTAGAAGTGCTGATTAACAAATTACCATTATCACACTGTGAAAATTTCCTATGTGCAATCAGGACATGCAAATTTAATAGAGAATTGTTGGTTACCAGCTATTAGAAGAGCCACTATTGCATTATTGTGGATACCTTTGGAGGCCTTGTCTAGTAACAATGGATACAACCACAGGACAGCTCCTCCACCAATTACTCAAGGAACACAGCAAAAGAGGATTGCAGAAGTTTCTTAGGGTGAGAAAATAAGGATACTCCAGGCAGAAAGAAACGATGGAAAATATCAAAACAAAACCTGAATGAAGTGAAATTTGTGAATCCAGGTAACAGTACTGGAAGATGGGACTTGGAGGAAAGTTGGATGATATATAGGTTACTTTGGGGATCTGGGCCTCAGAATGAATTATGCACTCAAAATGATTAGATATGTGGTTACTGCAGAGAACAAATAGTTGTCCAGGGATGTGCCATTGGAAATTTACTGGCTGAAGAGAGATGATCACCTTGAAAATATAACTGTCTGGTGCCTGGAAAGGAGTCTTTCTTATTTGAAATAAAAACTACTGGAGGAGGATTTCGTCACTGTCTGTTCTGTGAGGAAGTAACTAATCTACTCGATGACTGGAGAGATAATCCATCAGAGGAAATATTAGCATGGTTTATATCATTACTAAGATCATGTTCTACTCCAGGATTAGAACTGAAAAATAAAGAAAAAGTAGGATCCAGCAGCTTCTCATTCATGTTGACAAGCCACCTCATCCTTGGTAAATATGGGGCTGTCTTGATAACAAGAATAGGATTTTCACATGCCATTGAGGATTCACTGACAAGTCCTACCAATTCCTAATGACTGCCAAAGGTACAAAGGACAGGGCTACCTTGCTGTACCTGAATGAGAAAACATATAGTTATGAAGATACATACTGAACACATAGTTAATATACAAAATATAAAAATTATATATTATCTTATGAACTGTGGGAAATATGTGTTTTTCACACATTTACACTTACAGATAAGTTTTACATTTATTAATGAGTTATAAATCTTCTATCCAATAAATTGACTAAAATATATTATCCAAAAATTCTTCCTCACAAGTTATCAAAATATGAACAGATAATGGATATCAAATTGTGTATACAAAAATAGTTGAAGAAAATGTATTAATCACCAATAATTATAACAACGTAAACTTGTGAAAATAGAACAATTAACTAGAAAAACCTTATAATCAACAGATGCATGTCATTTAATATATTTTATTACCTATTCAGATTTAATAATATATTAAATATTTATTTGGTAATAATATTTGAAATAAAGTTATCTTTTAAATATACATATTAATATGCATTTTCTTTAATTTTACCTCTTTTTTTAACTGTTCTATTTATATGCTCATATTCTTTAATCATAAAGTAACTATTATTTTCAAATTTCATATAATCCAAAATCTTCAGATTATTAGTAAAAAACGAGTCACATAGTGTTCGCTATATATGACGTATTTTACATATTTCATATATTTCAACATAATCTCAATTGTTAGTTTTACATTCATTAATCTTCTTTTTGATGATTCCAAATACATAGGTTATTAATTTTAGACATGTGGTTATGTTGATGGTGACATAATGAAATGTCCAGAAATTTTACTGACAACTTCTTCAAATTTTTTCTCAACTTTAGTGTGTTCTAAAGAAGCAAACAATACATGGTGAAATAGATTTTTCTGTTTCTTCAGGATTTGCTATCACATTTGTTTGTTTTTGTTTACAATATTTGTCATTTTACTCACAGCTTACCAATACATTGAAACATATTAATAGAAAATTGATAAGTGAAATATTTGCACGAGGGCTGGGGAAATGGCTCAGAGGTTAAGAGCACTGACTGCTCTTCCGGAGGTCCTGAGTTCAATTCCCAGCAACCACATGGTGGCTCACAACCATCTGTAATGAGATCTGGTGCACTCTTCTGGCCTGCAGGCATACATGAAAGCTGGACACTGTGTACATAATAAATAAATAAATCTTAAAAAAAGAAATATTTGCACGATACTTCACTAAATAGTTTTGTTCCTATGTAATTGATTATTATTATTTATTTATTTATTTTTTGGTTTTTCGAGACAAGGTTTCTCTGTAGCTTTTTTGGTTCCTGTCCTGGAATTAGCTCTTGTAGACCAGGCTGGCCTCGAACTCACAGAGATCTGCCTGCCTCTGCCTCCCAAGTGCTGGGATTAAAGGTGTGTGCCAACACCGCCCGGGTTATAATTGATTATTCAACATTGCAAATTTTAGTTATTTGCTGTTGTTATGAACATATTTCTGATGATCATTTCCAGAAATCTTATTAGAGCCAGTGTAATAGGGAGCTTGCTTTATGCTAGTTTCCCCTACTAATATTAGAAGTTATATTCATAAATACTCAGGATAATGACTGAGAAGATTCGGACTAGCTCCAGCATGGTATGAGTGGCAATGATAGACCTTATCCTTTGCTTCAGTTTTCTCTGTCTTAATGTAAACCATTATATTACATTTCTAAAGCCAGTCACCAAAGTTCATTTTCTTAATTGCCCACTTCCTTCTGCTGAGACTGACAACCAACATCCAACTATAAAAATACTGAAGTCCAGCAACAAAGTCCTCTTAGGGTCTCTTAATTAACATGCTAATTTAAAATGGAACACCTCATCAACATTCATGTTACCCCTTTTTTTCTGAATTGTTTTACTATGAGGTACATCTGTCCTCTCTAATCAGAGGGATTATTTGTAACTCTGAAACAAATATCTCTGTCCACTTTACCTTATTTCTGTCCCCCTTTACCTAATACTCTCATGTTTGCATCTTATTTCCTGCCTTCTATCCCTCTGCGACAAAGAAATTTCCTTTCTGCTGAGAGATTGCTATTTTGGGTTTTATGAAAATACTTTTTCCTTCAGTGACTGCACATGAGTTAAACTATGAAAAGAAACAGATATAATAATGTGGGTGACAGAATGCTCAAGACATCTAAACACTACATAGAAGTTGAGAAGCAACAAAGGAATACTGAAAGGTATAAAAATCCACACTACACTTTATAAATATATTCAAATTATATCTTTAAATCAAGCTGTTCAGAATTCTTCAACTTTTATTACTTTAAATATATCTTTACTTCAATTTTTTATTGTTTTTAATTTTCACAAATGCTTATGTGTGTCCAAATGCATATTAAATTCAACATAGACTAATTTTAAACTTTCACAGTGTTTGTTTACTCTTATAATCTGGAACAATATATGTAATACTACTTCATAACATTCCATTTTATTTACCATTAATTTAATGTTTAAAATAATAGACCTTTGAACAACATGAAATAACTGATTGAGTATATTAGCTTACTCTAGTACTGGTATACACTGCAACATTGGTAAACACAGGGAAGCAACAACTTTCCCTAAGGATGTTGTAATATTGAGGAAGTAAAATTTCTTTGATCTTAATTAGGACCTCCAAGAGGTCATTCCTATGACTCTTTTGACTGAATATATTCTATCACATGGATTAAAACAGGGATACAGGCAGATTTTTGTTTCAATTTAAAATTCCTCCTTTGTTGATTACTTTTGAAATATCAAAGTTCACATATTGCCTAATGAAATAGAAAGATATAAGATAATCTGAAATTAAATGAAAAATGTTCACTAGTCATAAAAATGCATGGAATTTTGAATCATATCCTCTTCTCCATTGCAACAGCATCACATATAAATCACCATTTCTTTTTAAATGAATTGTCCCCTCTCCTGTGAAATCAGGATATCACATACTAAATTTGTGACATCTCTTTCCTTATCCTTCCTATGATCTATAAACTCTTCTTCCTTTTTGAATGATTAAATAAAGCATTTCAGAAACAATAAAGACCTTGTGAAAGTGATCTCATTCAAAAAACACATAAATACACACTAAGCTAATTAAAAGAATCACTCTGTTGTAACAAATTGCACCTGTTCTACTAAAACTTATTGTAGTAACTGGAAATTCTGCAGTTACTGGAGAGCAATGCGAACAAATACTGAAGAATTAAATTCTATGTTTTGCTTCATATTTGCTTTCAGCTGAAAATTGTGATTTGCGATTGAACAGTCTTAATGCACTGAAAGATTTCATATAACACACTCTTTGGTTCTGCCTCCGTATTACACATTATTTAAAAGATAGAATAAAATATGTTTTAAAAAGTACATCAGAAGAGATTATCTTATGTTAAATGACTTCACTAAGCAAATGAATCAGGATATTCTTAAATAGTGTACAATGAAATATTTTCTTGTTGAAAAAAATATCCATTACTAAGCCTTTCTCTGTGCTTCTTGTAAAACAATGTGACTTCAGGAAAAAAAATGCTTGACTAATATTTTGTGAAAATTCTGTATTCAATGCATATTTACATCATTTGACTCAAATTCTCCAAATAATTGCTGCTATTCCTATGTCCCCAATCTTTTCGTTCAATTTCTCAAAATTCTTCAAGAGTATACATATTTATTTGAATGTGTGTGTGTGTATGTGTGTGTGTGTGTGTGTGTGTGTGTGTTGAGAGAGAAGATACTGAAATGCATTTATAGTCCAGTGATTTCCATTTAGTGTTTCTAATATGTATTCATGTTCAGTGCTGGACCCTCATATAGAGGTAAAAGGAATATGACTACTTTTACTATCAGAAGTTGCTTTCAAAGCTGCTAAGCCTTCAAACGGCATAGAAGTTCTAAAGCTCACCATTCATGTTGTGATAACATAGATAAAGTTTGCCTAATCTGAAAGGTAACTCAGAGCTGATTAGTTGAACTTACATCCTGAGCTATAGAAGTTATGTCACGATTGGTTTCAGAAACTTTTCCAACTACTATTGTTCTTTTCATCAACAAGTGTAATTTCTATGCGTATTCTAAGTGGTAATTACTTAATCAAGACTACTAAAGTTGATTGAAATATCAATCTTAGTTGGTAGTACTCTCATGGTGACCAGAGATATTCTTTATTAATCAAATTACAGAATGCATTGCTTCTGCCGATGTGTTGCTATAATAGTCAGAACCTCCCAAAGATATCAGCTTTGCAAGTCAACAGTGCCAGGGATCCTCATTTTTTTGTCTCCAAAGCAAAAAGAACACCAAGAAAAAGATGACTCCATTTTAAAACCTGGATTATCAAACTAAAAAGCATGTTCTCAGAAAGTGAAACACAAGTGTCTTAGAAACACTTAAAAGTGTTCCAAATCCTTAGCCACCAGGGAAACAAAATGAAAACTATTTAGAAATTTTGTCATATTGCTGGTAGAATGAACAAGATAAATAATGGAAATGATGCAGCGAAAGGGCTACACTTAGTTCTGGTTGGTGTAAGGCAAAACAGATTTAGTTGATATCAAAATCAATGGGGAAGATCCTTAAAAAAACATATCAGTTTATCACAAGTCCTTCAAAGAATAATTGCAACGAAATTCTCTTAACATTTTATTTCAGAAATCTCCAAGGATGAGCCCACCTAGGAGTCTAAGTAATAGTTTAGAGGCTTCCTAAAATGTCCTCACAGTGTAATAAGATTGATGGCTTCCTTAATTTTTAGCATATAAACTTCATCTAGTAACTGATGTAAACAGATGCTGAGATCCGCAGCTAAGCACTGGGCTGAATTCTTGGAGTCAAGCCATAGGGAGAGAGGAGTGATATTACAATCAAAGGACCAAGACCATGATGGGGAAACTCACAGAAACAACTGACTCGAGATAGTGAGACTGACAGCTGGGTAACTTGCATGAAACCAAATAGGCCCTCTAAATGTGGGTAACAGTTGTGTGGCTTTAGCAGACTGTAGGACCACTAACAGTTGAGCCAGTATTCATCCTTGGTGTAAGAACTGGCTCTTGTATCCTATTCCTTATGAAGGGATAACGTACTCAGGCTTGATAAAGGGGAGAGGGCCTTGATCCTGCCTCAAAGTGAAGTGACAGACTTTGTTGATTCCCCATGGATGGCCTAACCTTCTCTGAAGAGTTAATGGGAAAAATGGAAGGATGGGAGGGAGAGTGAACTGTGATTAGAATATAAAATAAGATTATTTTTAAAATAAAATATAAAAAGAATTTGACTCCAGTCATACTTTGGAGGGAAACACTTTTCATAACTGAAGCATCCCAGTACCCATGTGGGTTTGAATTTTAATTATTAATAACAGAAAAAGGTAGAATGTAAAGAATCACCCCCAAATACGTTATATATAGCCAGTGTTAATTTATTCCACGTCAAAGAACACACACACACACATACACACATACAGAGATGCATTCATGTATGCTTACATACATTTGTGCACATATGTACAGGCTTGGTTTAACATAGAATTTTATAAATATAGTAAATCATATAATATACTTAAGGTAACAAAGCATAATCACATTTAATAGATGAATAATAATTCAATAGATGAATAAAAACCTTTGATAAAATCCATCATACTTTCAAGATAACATTCCCAGAGACATTAGGAAAGGAGGAAATATACTTCAAAATATTAAAGCTATCTCTGAGGGAACATAATGTCAAATCATCATTTATGTAGAAAACTGGCAAGGATACCTACTAAAATCTTCATAAAGACAAACTGCCAATTTCCCCATTCTACAATGTAGTGTTGGAGGCCTTACAATGAGCAATACAGAAAGTGAAGGAAATTATAATCACACACTTATGAAAAGATGAATTTTAATCATCCCCATTTTTAGATGACATGGTAACACGTGTCTAAATTGCAACAGAACACATGTAGTAGAGTCAACATTCAGAAGCATTACAAGGAAAGAATCAGCTTACAAAAATCAACAGCCTTCCTATATACCAACAGCAAAATCACCTTAGAAAGATATCATGGATCAAATTCCATTTACAATAGCATGAAATAAGTGAAAAAATTGTGGGTTATACATAAACAAGAAGAAGATAAATTTCTAATGTCAGGAGAAAGTTTAAGGAGAAATCCTATAAAATGAAAAAGGAATTTAATAATCATAGAATGATTGAGTTAATATTTTGTAAGTGATCATCTTGCTAGAAAAACCTAGCTAACTACCCAGAACCAGTGATGTGATATATGGTGCATACACCTGCTACTTTCTTAAACCAGCAGAGCCCCTAACAACAGCAGTGGTGTGGGACAATTGTCTATATTTTGTCAATTATATTTTAAATAAATGTGGATTAGCCAGTATCCAGGCAAGAAGTATAGGCAGGATGACCAGTCAGGAAGTAGAGGCAAGTCAATGAGAACAGGAGAGTTTTGGAATAAACAGGAAGAAGGAAGCCCATGCCTCCCCAGTCCTGTCCCAACCACAGAAGAAGGTAGTTGTGATTGCCCCACTGAAAAGGTACCAAGCCATATGGCTAACATAGATAAGATTAATGGGTTAATGTAAGTTATAAAAGTTAATAAGACACCTGAGATAATGGGTCAATCATTTTAACATTAATGTATACATCTGTGTGATTTCTTTGGGGCTAAATAACTGTGGGACCTGGTGGGAGGACAGAAATCAGGAAGGACAGAAACCCTGACAACAAATGGCATCCAACATGGGGCAAAGTGCACCCACATAAAGCCTGACAGAGCTTGGGAAGTAATTATCGACAGAAAAAATAGAGCTAAACACGGCTTATTTATAACAACATTTTCTATGGTGTGCTCTGCTTGCTAGAAGCAAGCACTCTCATTTAACAGAGGTTTCCTGACTCAGCATTAGCTATAAAACCTTGCAGTTTTTAAGAGGTCCTGGCACAAAACACTTTAATGGTGTTGATAAAAAGCTGACTGCATTTTTTTTTGTTTGTTTTCAGTTGTAGCAGGAAAAAAAGCTGCACTTGTTTAAAATGTCGGCTATCTGGGCCATCCTACCAGAGAAATCTCTGACTCTTTCAGGCAGATGGTCCAATTATGGAGCATTTGAATCTGGTTTGTGAGCAGACTGCTGCAGCTTGCTTTCTGACAGGGACCTTAAAATGCCATAGTGTTGTGGCAATAAATGTGGCTACAGCGAGTACCTCTGCCATGAGCCTAAAATCACAAAAAGCTAAATATTAGGCTAGATCCAGCTGTCAAAGCCACGGCTTTAATTCTAGCCATTTTGCTTAACAAATTAGACTCATGTGTTCAAAACAAGAGATATATACAAACAGCAGCAGTCACAAGAGCAAAAACAAACTAAACACACACACAATCAAATTATGTGCTTATACCCACAAAAAAGTGTATACTTTATCTCTCATAAAATCTCCTGTTTTCAACACATTGAACCATTACAGAAAACCACAATCAATCAGAAGACAGAGATGTGGAACCTAGTCCCAATGGATTATATATATATATATATACACACACACACATTCCCATACCTAAGGATCAGGGAATCTTGTGTAAGAGAGGCCAGAAAGATTGAAGGAACCAGAGGATCATAAAGTTTGATCTGAAATTTTTTATCTTGGTAATATCAGAAGCTACCCCAAAAGAGTGTCATCTATATGACTGCCTCAATAGCAGCAGAACATGGATCACAACAACAAGCATGCCAGAGTAGCCTGGGGAAACTTGAGGCCTCAGCCCTTCAGGTATAACTCACATGAAATTAATGAACATGAAGACCGAGATATTATCTTTCCATGGATGAGAAGAGTAAATGGTTATTCCATAACAAATGGTCAGCTTGTAAACACATAATTAACATTAAACAGACCAAGCAGGATATCTTTATCTATTTGGAAAACATAGAAAAACATGCACAAATATATAAATAAGAACAAATCCTGAAAAAGAATCTATAAATGTGGAAGAGATTGCAAAATGCATATGGTGATGTAATTCAATCACAGTCTTACAACATAGACAGAACAGTAAAACTTGCAATCTGATACAGGCACAAAATCGATGTATAGACCAATAGAATCAAGTAGAAAACCCAGATCCAAATACTCATTACAATAGCTTTATTGACCTTAAGAAAATCAAAAGCCCAAAGAAGCAAAAAATATCAAGTGGAAAAAAAGAAAGCATATTTAACAAATGGGGCTGGCATAACTGGATGACAACATGTGGAAGAATAAAAATGGAGCCATATCTGTCACCATGCACAAAACTCAAGTTCAATTGGATCAGAGACCTCAATATAATGCTAGCCACACTGAATCTTATAGAAGAAAAAATGGGAAGTACATTTGAACGTATTGGCACAGGAGACCACTTCCTATATATAATTCCAGCAGCACAGACACTGAGAAAAATAATTAATAAATAGACCTACTGAAACTGAAAATCTTCTGTAAAGAAAAGGACACAGTAAACACGACAAAACATCAGACTACAGAATAGGAAAAGATCTTCACTAACCCCACATCAGGCAGAGGTCTGATCTCCAAAATATACAAAGAACTCAAGAAATTGGTCATCAAAAAACAAATAATCCAATAAAATTTGAGTACAGACTTGAACAGAGAACTCTAAACAGAGGAATCAAAAAAACGGAAATGTTCAACATCCTTAGTTAATGATAGTGCATATGTAGCAGTATTTTTTTCTATTATTTATATAGTCAAGATATGCTGGAGAGGTTGTGGGGTAAAGGAAACACTTCTGCATTGCTGGTAGGAATGCAAGCTGGTACAGCCTCTTTGAATATCAGTGTGGCAATTTCTTAGAAAATTAGGATATAGCCTTCCTCAAGACCCAATAATACCACTTTTGGGTACATTTCCAAAGGATGCACAATCATGCCTTAAGGACATGTGCTCAACTATGTGCATAGCAGCATTGTTTGTCATAGCCAGAACCTGGAAAGAACCTAAATGCCCCTTGACTCTTGGGGTCCAGTGCTAGCCCAGTCCATAAATTATTTCTCTTGAACAGACCCCACCATAAATTAATTTTCCCTCTCTGGTCTGGCATGGGGTCTCGGGAATAAAGACACAACTCACATGGCTTTATCGGGAGGGAGATTCTCAGTGGTCCCTCATGATATCCTGAATTCACATCCTGAAGAATTCCTCCTGCTTTATTCTCCAAACAGTCTTACAAGTTATAGGTGTTAGTCAGGATTTTCCTAACAGGATACCATTTGCCAAGGAATAGAGGCAAATTATTGGCAACTGCAATCTCATAAAACTAAAAGTATTTCATACTACCATGAAAATAATGTATGGTGTGGATAGTATCAATAGAACAGGAAAGGTTTATGGGCAAAGATATATCTAACACATTCTTTCTTTTGTTAGTATTGATTTTGACCATCACATCAAAGAAAACTTTAGAAGAGTTATTAAGAAACAGTAGTAAATGAGTGATCCACTTTGTTTGAAAAGGTCAACAAACAGAAAAACATATCATCAATTTGAATTAAGAATGTAAATGGATTTCTTCACTTACTTTAATTGACTAATAATAGGAAAGAAAACCACATGAACACCAAAAGTGAATTAACCTTTTGCTAATACATTTCCAACCATCAGCAATTTTTAAAGAAATATTCTTACATGAATTGTGTGATCTATTGGTGTGGGAGAATTGTCTGTATTCAGTCAATCATATTTTGAATAAACAGTGATTGGCCTGGCAGGAAATATAGGTGGATCAACCAGACAGGTAGTAGAGGAGGATGATGAGGACAGGAGAATTCTAGGAAGGAGGAAGCCCATTCCTCCCATTCCAGCCCAGACTACTGAGAAGCAAGATACAACCTGCCTGGCTGAAAGGTACCAAGCCATGTGGCTAACATAGATAAGAATTATGAGTTAATATAAGCTACAAGAGCTAATAAGAAGACTGAGCTAATCAACCAGTTTTATAACTTATGGAGATCTCTGTGTGATTTTCTTTGGGGCTTGCTGGCTGTGGAGTACTGGGTGGGACCACTACCATCAACAAGCAAGCCTCTTCATGTTACAAACAGTGCCCAATGTGGATAACTGCATCCACAAATAGCCTGAGAAAGCTTGGAAAAGAATAGAGTAAAGCATATTTTCTTGGCAGCAGCAATTTCTTGACTTTGCCCTGCTTGCTAGAGGCAAACAAGCACTGTCATCTAAGAGAGGCTTCCTGACTCAGCTTTAGCTACAAAACCCTGAAGCTCTTTAGGAGGTCTGAAGGCGTAAGTCATAAACAATCCCACACTGATTCAGAATTATGATTAATAGAATAGCTATTTATTTAAAGGGGAAAAGTTACAGATCACCATCCCAGACAACAGCCTTCTGCACAATCAGGAAAGGAGCCTTGTCACCAGATGCAGAGCTAGAAGCAAGAGAGGGAATGGAGGACAGGGACTGCTTTTTTAAAGAGAGAGAGACTACACCCAACAGGCTGGTATCTCAGTGGCTATTGGCTGAAGGAGCAGAAGGAGCTCCCTCAACAGAGGTCCTGCCACGAAACACTTAAATAGTGTTGATAATAAGGTGACCTCATGCTTTTCGTTTTTCAGCCATATCAGGAAAAAAGCTGCACCATTTTAAAATGCTTGTTTTCTGGGTTGTCCTGCCAGGGCAAACTCTGACTCTTTCAGGCAGGCAGTCCAACTGAGTGTGGTATGTGAGCAGAATATTGCAGCTTGCTTGCTGGCAGGGACCTTGAAATGCCATAGAGTTGTGGCAATAAAAATGGCTACAGCTGGTACCTTCACCATGAGGCTGGAAAGCTAAGGAATGGGCTGGATCCAGCCTTAAAAGACACCAACGGCTTTAATCCTCTCCATAAAGACTCATGAGGTCAGAAAAAAAGAGAGATATACAGTAAAGAGAGATTCAAAGATGAAGAAAACCTCTAAATGGTTTACAGTGTGTTAAAAATATATGCAGGCTAAAGGTTAAAGTCCTTAAAAAAGAAAGAAAGAGAGTAGTTGGGTGTGGTGGTACACACCTTTAATCCCAATGCCTGGGAGGCAGAGGCAGACAGACCTCTCTAAATTCAAGGTGTGGTGGCAGACACCTTTAATCCCAGCACTGGGAAGGCAGAGACAGATGGATCTCTGTGAGTTCAAGGACAGCCTGGTCTATAGAGATATTCCAGGACAAAGATATAAAGAGAACCTGTCTCAAAAAGTAAAAGTAAAAATAAAAGAAATAGAGGTTAAGTAATGCCACATAAAGATGGAAAATCAACAGAAATTCTTGATAATGTATGCTATTATGCTCTCTTTGAATTGTTTGAATGCTGAGAAAGGAGCAACAGCTGCTATAAGATATTTCCTTAAAAATGCTGCTAAACTAATCCAAGATAGATATTTTAAAAATACCTTGACTTCAAAATTGAAGTCAAAAGGAATGTTACTGTGGAGAAGAGATTTTGTTTTGGTTTCCACAGGAAATGAGAGGCTGTGGATTCATTCTGAGTTAAGAAAAATCCAGTTTGATCAAGGAAGACCAAATGAGAAATCTCTGGTAGGAACAGATAGCCTGGACATCTGAGTTCTACATCCAGAACGGATTCAAGACTGCTGCCTGAGATGATCAAGATTCACAGGATACTCCAGGCAGGACTTGATTATAACTCTAAATTTTCTTTAGGTTCCCATAAGAATATCAGTGCCCCAAACCAGCAGGAAGTAGCCTGGAATACTATGCCCACACTCCAATAAAATGGATTATGGGTATTTTCCTTTGTTTAAAAAAAAAGAGGGGGAAGTGGTGTGGGAGAATTGTCTGTATTCTGTCACTCATATTTTGAATTAACACTGATTGGCCAGGCAGGAAATATAGGTGGGTCAACTAGACAGGAAGTAAAGGTGGGGAGATGAGAACAGACGAATTCTAGGAAGGAGGAAGCCCATTCCTCCCATTCCAGCCCAGACCACTGAGAAGCAAGATGCAACCTGCCTGGCTGAAGGGTACTGAGCCACATGGCTAACACAGATAAGAATGATGGGTAAATATAAGCTACAAGAGCTAATAAGAAGACTGAGCTAATGAGCCAATCAGTTTTATAACTTATGGAGATCTCTGTTTGATTTTCTTTGGGGATTGCCAGCTGTGGGGTACTGGGCAGGATAGAAACCCCTAACAAGCAAGCCCCTTCATGTTACAATCTATGATTTTCTAAATTTGAAGAGTAGTAGCATGTGAATAGTTGGATATGAATGGTGATCCAATCTCTTAAACACAAGTCATAAACATATCTTCCTATTTTTCCATGTGAGCAAGTATAAATAAATTTCAGTAATGTTTTGTTAAGTAGTTTAAATTAATGTAATGGAGCATATATTTTGTTTTTATTATTGCTTATATTATTTCAAATTATTAATAATCCAAACATAGAAAATATTATATCCTGTGCCTCCCACAGCAGCACGCCTGAGTCAGTGACTTCCACTAGAGCAAGACTGAGGCAATAACCTCCACAGGAGCAGGTAAAGGGAGCAACAACTGAGAGAGAAGACCCAGCCAGAGACCTCTGCATGACTGGGCACAAGTCAGGGACCTATGATTGAGCAGGCCCAAGACAGGGACATCCGTGGGGATAGAGCTGAGCCAGCAACGTCCATCAGATCAGGAATGATCCAGTATCCTCAACCAGAGCAGGCCTGATGCAGAGACCTCCACAGAAGCAAGTACAAGGGAACAACCGCTGAGGGATCAGGCCCACATCAGAGACTTCTGTGGTATTTGACACAAGCCAGGGCCCCTGAGGGAGCAGACCCATGTCAGTGACTTCTGTGGAAGCATGTCCAAGCAAGGGACATCTGAGGAACAGGTCTGAGGCAATGGCCACTGCTGGAGCAGGTCCAAGGCAACAATCTCCACAGCAACAGGTATAAGGGAGCCATAGGCCCAAGTCAGAGACTTCTGTGAACTGGGCTTGAGTCAGCAAGAACCTGCCTGGGAGCAGACCCAAGCTAGCAACCTCTACTGGAGCAGGCTTGAGCTAGCAAACTCTTTTAGAGCAGGCCCAAGACAGCAACCTCAGTGGGAGCAGCCCCAAGCAAGCAATCTCCATTGGAACATGCCAAAATTATCCCCAGGATTGCAGAATGACTTCCAGGAAGGCTAAGCAGACTTTGGGAACACGAACTGACCTCCAGGGTGACTGAAATCATGGCCCTGATTGTACCATGAGGAGATACCACCTGAGCCTTTGATCCACTGGCACCTAGAAGATTGATCACCAGAGAAACCAGTTATATCAATCAGGAATAGATGAATAGACAACATTTCAACATCACAAATAACAAAGCAACACCAACAACTGGCCCTACAACAGAAAGACTTGAACACCCGAATATAGATTAAGCAGAAGAAAACATCCTAAAAAATAACTTTAGGAGAATGCTTTCAGCCCTTAAAGAGGAAATGGATAATTCCCTAAAAGAAATGGAGGAAAAAAGCAAAGAATTGGAAGACATCAATAAATCTCTTAAAGAAAACCATGAAAAAGTAATCAAAGATATGAAAGAAATGATTCAAGACTTGAAAACTTGAGATTATAAGCAAAACACAAACCCAGGCAATTATAGAAATAAAAATTATGAGAAAATTATCAGGAATCACAGATGGAAACATAAACAGCAGAATGAAGAGATGGAAGAAAGAATCTGAAGCCCAAATAAAGATATGCCTATGAAGGTACAAAAGGCATTCAAAACACCAAATAAAAAAAAAGATAAAAAAGAATTCCCTTGTACATCATAATCAAAACACTAAACATAAAGAATAAAGAAAGAATATCAAGAGGTGCAAAGGAAAATGGCCAAGTAGTATATGAAGGTAGACCTATCACAATTTCACCTGATTTCCCGATGAAAACAATGAAAGCCAGAATGTCCTGGTCAAGAGTTAAGAGACAGATATTAAGAGACCATGTATCCAACCCAAACTACTATGTCCAGGAAAACTTTCCATCAACATAGACAGACAAATCAAGATATTCTATGACAGAACCAAATTTAACCTTGCGGCAAATGACCTTGCCGCAAACCCAGCACTACACAAAGTAGTAGAAGGAAAACTCCAACCCAAGGATGTTGGCTACATTCACAAAAACACAGACAACAGATGATCTCACCAAAACAAACCCCAAAGAAGGGAAAACACACACACAATAACATCACCAACTATGAAAACTAGAAAAAACAGGAACTAGCAATCACTGGTCAATAATATCCCTTAATATACATGGACTCAACTCACCTTTAAAAAGATACAGGCTAGCATATTGGATATGAAAACACAATCCATCCTTCTGCAGCATACAAGAAACCCACCTCAACTTCAAAGAGAGACATTGCCTCAGAATAAAGGATTGGAAAAAAGTCCAATCAAATGGAACTAAGGAAAAATCTGGTATAGCTATTCTAATATCTAATAAAATAGACTTCAGACTAAAATAAACCAAAAGACAAAGAAGGACATTTCATATTAGTTACAGGAAAAAAAAATCTATCAAGAGGATATCTGAATAATAAACATCTATGCCCCAAATATGAGGGTAACTTCATACGTAAAAGAAACAGTACTAAGGCTTAAATCACACAACAAAACAAACACACTAAAGTGGGAGACTTTGACACCGCATTCCAACACTGGACAGGTCTGTCTAACAGAAAATTAACAGAGAAGTAAGGGAAAGAACATGTTATGACTCAAATGGACTTAGCAGATACCTATAGAATATTCCATTCAAATATAAAATAATATACCTTTTTCTCAGAAACTCAAGAAACCTTCTCAAAAATTGACCACATACTAGGTAACAAAACAAATGTCAAGAGATACAAAAATATTGAATAAGCCCATGTAGCTTATCAGTTGATCACGCCTTAAAATTAGAATTCAACAGCAACACTAGATTCAAAAATCCTACAAACACACAGAAATTAAACAATGCTCACCTGAATCATCAATGGGTTAAGGAAGAAATAAAGGAAGAAATGAAATACTTCTTAAAATTCAATGAAAGTCACCAAACAAAGTACTCAAATTTATGGGACACAATGAAAGCAGTTTTATGTGGAAAGTTCATAACACTAAATGCCTACTTGAAGAAGCAAGAAAAATCCCATAGAAGTAATCTAACAGGACACCTGAAACGTCTAGAACAAAAAGAAGTGAACTATCCCAGGATGACTAGTTGGAAGGAAATATTCAAATTGAGAGTTGAAATCAGAAAATAGAAACAAAGAAAACAATAAAAAAAATCAATGAGCCCAAGTGTTTGTTCTAAGAGAAAATCAACAAAATAACAAAACTTTATCCAAACTAATCAAAGGTAGAAAGAGAATATCCAAATTAATGGAATCAGAAATGAAAATGGGGGCATAACAACAGACATGGTGGAAATCCAGAGAATCATCAGGTCATACTTCGAAAACATGTACTGTCCAAAATTAGAAAAGATAAAGTTAATGGACAATTTTCTGGTTAAATATCATTTAACAAAATTAAATCAAGAACAGACATGTTGTGGGAGCTCCTTCCACTCCTTCAGCTGCTGGGATACCAGCCCATTGGGGCGTGGTCTCTCTCTCTTTAAAAAAGCAGCCACTGACCTCCTCTGGCACTCTGGCTTTCAGCTCTGCTTCAAGTGACTAGGCTCACTTCCTGATTGTGCATAGGGCTGTTGTCTGGGGCTGTCATCTCTGTTCTAGTTATGACTTGGCAGCAGTGCCACCTTCTTGATAATAAGTAATATGGCAGTTTTCATTTCCAATGCAAATTTTACGGCTTTGTTTTCTAATACAATGGATTATATCATGTGAGGTTTATATTACTATGGTGATACCTTAATTTACTGGTTACTAGGTTTCAGTTTTCTTTTCCATATTCTATCATTTAGGAAGAATATGGCATTCCTAAGAATGACACAATCTTTACGGACTAAAAATTAATGACTAGTAGAAAGGATTAAAATTATTGTGAATCAGAGGTTATCTGAACGAGTGGATACTTTGATAGACAAAACTGATTCCATATCCAAGGGTACTATGAAGTTACCTGAAAGGGTTAAGGCTGTTGAATTTGGCGTTCAGACGTTATCACAGTTTTGATAAGGTAACAGACAGAATGTATCTCCAAGATGGGAATCTACACGATATACAAGAAAATTTTCAGGAGGACATGTTATCTTTGAAGGAAAAAAATTAAAGCCTTGGGAGCACAGGTACAGAATGGGGACCAAAAAATTGATACCTTAGTGAAATCACCAGAAACACATGCAGGTCAGAAGATTCAAGATTTAAAAGAGACAATGATAAAAAGATTTGAAATGATTGAAGAAATTATTGGAGCTGGTGAACAGAGTGAGAAGGCAGAAGGACAGCAAACAATGTCACCAACAGCTATTAGAACTGGCTTACCCAGGCTTTTAGTCACATACCCTGTGATTTATTCTGACAAAGCATCAACTTCTAAAGGCTCAAAGGGAGTCAAAGAAGCTAGATAGATGCCAATAGAAATGAATGATCTAAAAGAAATTAAGCAAGCTGTCATTAATTATGGCTTGCACTCTGCATTTGTTAAGGAAATGATAAGGACTTGGGATTCTAATGTCAGAGCTACACCCCATGATTTCTCTCAGTTAGTGTCTGCAGTTTTAGAGGATGGACCTTTCTTGATGTTTGGAATTTATTTCAGAGAAGAATCCAAACATATGGAACAGCAAGGAAGAAGAAAAGATGTGGAGGTTTCCCAAGATCAAATTCTTGGTGAATGAGTGTATGCTGATCCATAGGTCCAAGCTCTTTACAATGAAGAAGTATTGTCATTATGTCACAAAGCAGCCTTAAATGCTTGGAATAGGATACAAGATCCAGCAAAAAGGGTCAAATTATATACCAGGATTAGGCAGGGACAGAGAACCCTTTACTGACTTTTTACAAAGATTAATTAAGGCTCTGGACATAGGGGTAACAGACCCAGAAGCTAGACGATTACTTCTTCAATCTCTAGCTTTTGAAAATGAAAACATAAGATGCAAAAAGATAATTGAGCTTTAAGGTCTAGATCAGCGCCATTACTGACTTTTGGTAAAGATTAATTAAGTCTCTTCAAATAGGCGTAATAGACCCAGAAGCTAGATGAATAATTCCTGAATCTTTGGCTTTTGAAAATGGAAACTTAGAATGTAAAAAGATATTTGAGCCTTTAAGGTCTAGATCAGCACCTATGGAGAAATGGATATAGCATAAAAAAATGTTGAGATGTTTGGCTGCAATAATGAATCTTGGGAAGGAGAAGCGATTTCCAAAGCAATGTGGAGACATCACACTGCCATGTGTTTTAATTGTGGTAAATTAGGACATCTGAAAGGGGATTGCAGGCAAAGAATTTCTAGGAATAATATCTCCTCTGTGAATGACAAAAATAGGAGACCTCAACCTTCAGGTATATGTAGGAGATGCGGTAAAGGCCGACATTGGTCCAACAAATGCAGGTGAACAACAGACAGACAAGGCAACCAGATACCATCAGGAAAACCCTTGAGGTTCCTCTCGCAGGCCCCCAAGCCAAAAGTGGCCCAGTCATTCCAAGTTACAGTGGAGAACGTGTCTCCCCAAGACAATTAAAAACTCCAATGTCTGCTGTAAAAAGTAATACTAGTCTAACTGATGAATTACATGTGACGGATGAGTCAAAAAAATCCAGTGGGTAAGAGTAAACATATATTTGGTAGACTTCTATTAATGATCAAAAACCAAAGCGAAGAGTCTGTATAAATGGCATTTTTATTGATTGAAGGCTTATTAGACACAGGTGCAGATATAAATATCATTACTCCAGAATCTTGGCATCGGAATTGTTCTCTTTAAGAGGTAGATGTTCAGTTCCTGGGAGTTGAAACCCTATCTTGTGTAAAACAAAGCACAATATGGTTGAATGCATAGGGCCTGGAGGGCAAATAGGAAGATTAAGGCAATATATAGCCAATATTGCAATAAATTTATGGGGCCATGACCTGCTACAGCAATGGAATATCCAAATTTACATTCCTGTAGATTTAGGAACTAGTAATTCTGGGAAGGATGTGATGAGGTATTATGGAAAAAGGTCACCAGCCATTCAGGCTGTACAAGAACATACAACAAATAGCAAACCTTTAGAGGTACCAGCAACCCTACCTTTAAAATGGCTAACCGAGAAGCCAATATGGATCAAACAGTGGCCTCTAGCTGAAGATAAATTACAGGTATTGGAACAGCTGTTGCAAGAGCAACCAGATACTGACCATATTGAAGAATCAACCAGCCCGTGGAATTCTCCTGTGTTTGTTGTAAAAAAGAAATCTGGTAAATGGAGAATGGTGAGAGATTTAAGAGCTGTCAGCAAGCTTATTTGACCTATGGGTTCACTACAATCTGGAATACATTTGCCTTCGCTATTACCAAAAGGGTGGCCTCCTATAGTTATTGATTTGAAAGATTGTTTTTTCACTGTACTTTACAAGAAAATGATAGAGAAAAATTTGCCTTCACAATGCCTACTTATAATAATTCTCAGCCTACTAGGAAATAACAATGGACTATGCTCCCACAGGGTATGCTCAATATTCCTTCATTGTGCCAAAATTTTGTAAGTAAGTCATTGGAAATAATCCGTAAGCAATTTCCCAAGTCCATAATTTATCATTACATGGATGACATTTTGTTATCTGATTCAAATAAAGATACTTTAAGAAGGATGTTTGAAGAAGTAAAGAAAGTCTTGCCTAAATGGGGTTACAAATTGCTCCTGAAAAGATTCAAAGAGGAGATTCTATTAATTACCTAGGTTACAGAATAGGGTTAGAGAAAATGAGGACACAAAAAAGCACAAATTAGGAGAGACCGGTTACCGACTCTTAATGAATTCCAAAGGTTGTTAGGAGACATTTCCATTCTATGACCAGCTGTTGGGATAATACCTGATCTAATAGTTCATTTAAACAAAACCTTAGATGGTGATAAAGATTTGATTAGTCCCAGAAAATTGACAGCTGAAGCAGAAAGGAACTGACAATGATTGAGGAAAAATTACAGGAGGCACATGTGGATAGGGTGAACACAAATCTTAGCTGCATCCTAGTCCTACTGCCTTCCAGAATTTCTCCTACAGGGATTTTAATGCAGAGGGAAGATATTATTTTAGAGTGGATATTTATACTTCATAAACCTAGTAAAAATTTAAAAATTTATGTGTAAAACATCTCTGAATTAATTATAAAAGGTAATCTGAGACTTCATCAACTAACAGGTATAGACCCAGCAGAAATTATAGTGCCTTTTACTACTGATGAAATAAAAAGGTTATGGGAAGACAATGAACCATGGCAAAGAGGTTGTACTAATTTTTTGGGAGACATTCATAGTAACTATCCTAAAAGTGATAGACTTAACCTCATAACGAGAACTTCTTGGATTCTTCCTAGAACTGTATGTGATATTCCAAAAGCTGAAGCCTGTACATTTTATAGTGATGCAAATAAATCAGGGAAAGCAGGTTATAAATGGGAAGAATTGAGTAAGGTGGAACAAAGCCCTTATAATTCTGTCCAGAAGGCAGAATTATATGCCATTCTTATGGTGCTAAGGGATATTTAAAAACCTCTTAATAAAGTTACAGATTCACAATATGCAGAAAGAGTTATCTTACATGTTGAAACCATTGAATTTATACCAGAGGACACAGAGTTGACTTCATTGTTTATCCAGGTACAAGACATAATCAGAAACAGGCTTCGTCCAATGTACATAACACACATCTGGTTCCATACAGGTCTGCCTGGTCCTCTAGCACAAGGTAACGCTGAGATTGATCAATTATTGATTGGAAGCATGTTGCAGGCCTCAGAATTTCATAAAAACATCAAATCAATAGTAAAGGTTTAAAGAAAGAGTTTTCCATTACAAAGCAACAAGCTAAGTACATTAGAAAGAGATGTCCTACTTGTTCTTTCTATAATCAGATACCGTTCCTGAAAGGAGTAATCCAAAGGGTACTCAAATGAATGAAATCTGGCAGTTGGACGTGTTCAACTTTAAGGAATTTGGTAAATTAAAATATGTACACCACACCATAGATACATATTCAGGTTTTCAATGGGCAAATGCCCTGAGCTCAAAAAAGGCAGATTCAGTAATCACAAATTTATGGAAGTTTTTGCCATCATGAGTATACCTGCACAAATAAAGACAGACAATGGTACAACATATATATCTAAGAAAATGAAATGCTTTTTTGATTATTATAATATAAAACACATTACAAGTATACCAAATAATCCTACAGGTCAGGCAGTTATAGAAAGATCAAATTGTACAATAAAGGATATGCTGAACAAACAGAAGGGGATGGAAAATACCCCCAGAAATAGATTGCATAATGTTTTATTAACCTTGAATTTTCTTAATGCTAATGAGAAAGGAACAACAGCAACAGAAAGACATTGGATAATGGAATAGTCTGCTGAATAAGTCAACTGATTTATTTCAAAGATGTGCTGACCTCTCAATGGAAGCCAGGAGATGTGCTACATTGGGGAAGGGGTTTTGCTCTTGTTTCCATGGGAGAAGAAAAATTGTGGATACCATCAAAATTAATAAAGTTTCTATTTGAAGAGGAGAAACCTCTTGGAAAGGAGAAATGACAACTCATCCACAATGATGATATTCATACAGGTGGTGAGAAAAACATATAGAATGGGGGCAGGGTTCTGTTCTTATCTCCACAGGAAAACACTCATCTTTGAAAAACTCAAGGGACCCTGGATGCTTGGATACTGACAGATCAAAAAATAACTGCCCAATAGGGACTATCAAGAAAACTATATAGGTTCTGTAAGTAAAATATATTAAACCATATTTCTAAATTTATAGAGCTGGTTTTGAAGTTGAACTCTGGCTCAGTCCCCCTTTGATTCCAAGCCTATTGTTAAGAGAAAAACCCAGAGTTTCTGGAGTTTCTGTCCCATGTCAACAGCCATGATATGGGACAGAAAAAAAAATATGAGTTTATAAAACTTCTTTGCTTTTCTTCATATCTATCATACATGTATATGATGTGGGAGTGTCATATATCAATCTGTTGATTTCATTGGTTAAGCAATAAAGAAACTGCTTGGCCCTCATAGGTCAAAACATAGGTGGGAGGAGTAAACAGAACATAATGCTGGGAGGAAGAGGAAGTGAGCTCAGGCTCGACAGCTCTGATTCTCTGGAGCAGAGACGCCATGCCCTGCTCTCCCGGGCAGATGCGTGCACGATGAAGCAAGCCGCCAGGTCAGACATGCTGAATCTTTCCCGGTAAGACCGGAGCTACACAGATGAATAGAAATGGGGTAAATTAATATGTGAGAATTAGCCTAGAAGAGGCTAGATAGAAATAGGCCAAGCAGTGTTTAAATGAATGCAGTTTGTGTGTTGTTATTTTGGGCATAAGCTAGCAGGTGGTCAGGGTGCTGGGGATGCAGCCCCGCCGCAGCTGTTATAATGGAGTGACACACGACGTGATGGACTAAATCCACTTAAAAACCTGAGAAGGCTTAAAAATAAAGGAGAGAGAGTTTAACACAGATTTTTGCTGTTTGTTGGTGGCGTGCTATAGAGAGATTTCCTGATTCGGCAACAGCAGCAAAAAAAAACTCTGTGTCATTTTATTTTTTTTTATTTTTATTTTTTGAGAAAAGGAGAAAAAAAATATAAACAAAAAACAAGTTTCCACTCCTCCCAGCCTCCCATTTCCCTCCACCTCCTCCCACCCTTCTTCCCCTCCTCCAACCCTTCTCCCCCTCCCCCCACTCCTCTCCCCCTCCCTCTCCAGTCCACAGAGCAGTCCGGGTTCCCTGCCCTGTGGTAAGTTCTAGGTCCTAACCCCTCCTTCCATATCTAGGAAGGTGAACATCCAAACTGGCTAGGCTCCCACAAAGCCAGCACATTAAGTAGGATCAAAACCCCGTGCCATTGTCCTTGGTGTCTCATCAGCCCTCATTGTTCGCCATGTTCAGAGAGTCCGGTTTTATCCCATGCTTTTTCCATCACAGTCCTGCTGGCCTTGGTGAGCTCCCAGTAGATCAGCTCCACTGTCTCAGTGGGTGGGTGCACCCCTCGTGGTCCCGACTTCTTTGCTCATGTTTTCCCTCGTTCTGCTCCTCATTGGGACCTAGGGAGCTCAGTCCAGTGCTCCAGTGTGGGTCTCTGTCTCTATCTCCATCCATCACCAGATGAAGGTTCTATGATGATATGCAAGATATTCATAAGTATAGCTCAAGGATAGGGTCATTTCAGGTTCCCTATCCTCAGCTGCCCAAGGAACTAACCGGGAACCTCATCTTGGGCACTTGGGTGCCCCTCTAGGGTCAAGTCTTTTGCCCACCCTAAAGTGGCTCCCTTAACTAAGAATTGTGGTTCCTTGCTCCCCTATCTACCCTTCCTTTATCCCAGTCCTCCTGTTTCCCCAAGTCCCCCTTTCTTCCCTTCTACCTTTTCTCTCCCCATGTCCCCTTACACCCATCCCACCCCACACCCAAGATCCCACTTTTCTCCCCGGCAATTTGATCTACTTCCCTTAGCCAAGAGGATAACTATATATTTTTCCTTGGGTTCACCTTCTTACTTAGTTTCTTTAGGTTCACCTATTGTAGACTCCGTGACCCTTATTTATGGCTAGAAACCAATTATGAGCGAATACATCCCATGTTCATCTTTTTGGGTCTGGGACACAACAATCAGGATAGTGTTTTCTATTTCCATCCATTTGCATGCAAAATTCGAGAAGTCATTGTTTTTTACCACAGCGTAGTACTCTAGTGTGTATATATTCCATACTTTCTTCATCCATTCTTCCTATGAAGGGCATCTAGGATGTTTCCAGGTTCTGGCTATTACAAATAATACTGCTATGAACATAGTTGAACAAATGCTTTTGTCATATGATAGAGCATCTCTTGGGTATATTCCCAGGAGTGGTATTGCTGGGTCCAGGGGTAGGTTGATCCCGAATTTCCTGAGAAACCGAAACACTGACTTCCACAGTGGTTGCACAAGATTGCATTCCCACCATCAATGGATGAGGGTACCCGTTCCTCCACAGCCTCTCCAGCAAAGGCTGTCCTTGGTGTTTTTGACTTTAGCCATTCTGACAGGTGTAAGATGATATCTCAAAGTTGTTTTGATTTGCATTTCCCTGATTGCTAAGGAAGTTGAGCACGACCTTAAGTGTCTTTTGGCCATTTGAACTTCTTCTGTTGAGAATTCTCTGTTCAGTTCAATGGCCCATTTTTTAATTCGGATAATTAACATTTTAAAGTCTAGTTTCTTGAGTTCTCTATATATTTTGGAGATCAGACCTTTGTCTGTTGCGGGGTTGGTGAAGATCTTCTCCCAGTCAGTAGGTTGCCTTTTTGTCTTAGTGACAGTGTCCTTTGCTTTACAGAAGCTTCTCAGTTTTAGTAGGTCCCATTTATTCAATGTTGCCCTTAATGTCTGTGCTTCTGGGTTTATACATAGGAAGTGATCTCCTGTTCCCATCTGTTGTAGGGTATTTCCCACTTTCTCTTCTATCAGGTTCAGTGTGTTCAAACTGATATTGAGGTCTTTAATCCATTTGGACTTGAGTTTTGTGCACGGTGATAGATATGGGTCTTCTTTCATTCTTCTACAGGTTGACATCCAGTTGTGCCAGCACCATTTGTTGAAGATGCTTTCTTTCTTCCATTGTATACTTTTAGCTCCTTTATTGAAAATGAGGTGTTCATGGGTTTGTGGGTTAAAATCCGTGTCTTCTATACGAATCCATTGGTTGACTTCTCTGTTTTTATGCCAGTACCACACTGTTTTCATTACTGTAGCTCTGTAATAGAGTTTGAAGTCAGGGATGGTAATGCCTCCAGAAGATCCTTTATTGTATAGGATTGTTTTGGCTATCCTGGGTTTTTTGTTTTTCCATATAAAGTTGATTATTGTCCTCTCCAGATCTGTGAAGAATTTTGATGGGATCTTGATGGGGATTGCATTGAACCTATAAATTGCCTTTGGTAGAATTGCCATTTTTACTATGTTGATCCTCCCAATCCAAGAGCAAGGGAGGCCCATCCATTATTTGGTATCCTCTTCAATTTCTTTCTCCAATGCCTTAAAGGTCTTGTCAAATAGATCTTTCACTTCCTTGGTTAGATTTACCCCAAGATATTTTATGCTGTTTGTGGCTATTGTGAATGAAAATCTATCAATGTAATACAGAATATAAATAACCTTAAAGAAAAAAACCATATGATCATTTCATTAGATGCTGAAAAAGCATTTGACAAAATTCAACATCCATTTATGTTAAAAGTCTTGGAGAGATTAGGGATACAAGGGTCATACCTAAATATAATAAAAGCTATATACGGCAAGCCGACAGCTAACATCAAATTAAACGGAGAGAAACTCAAAGCCATCCCACTTAACTCAGGAACACGACAAGGCTGTCCACTCTTGCCATACCTCCTCAATATAGTGCTTAAAGTTCTAGCAATAGCAATAAGACAACATAATGGGATCAAGGGGATTCGAATTGGAAAGGAAGAAGTTAAACTTTCGTTATTTGCAGATGATATGATAGTGTACATAAGCGACCCCCAAAACTCCACCAAAGAACTTTTACAGATGATAAACAGCTTTAGTAATGTGGCAGGATACAAGATCAACTCCAAAAAATCAGTCATCCTCTTATACACAAAGGATATGGAAGCAGAGAGGGAAATTAGAGAAGCTTTACCATTCACGCTGTGTCATTTTAAAGCGCAGCTTCTTGGGGCTGTCCTGGCAGGGCAAACTCTGACTCTTTTACAAAGGCAATTCATGCGGTTTGCAAGCACAGGCTGCTGAAGCTTGCGTGCTGGCAGGGACCTTGAAATGGCATAGAGTTGTGGCAGTAATCATGGCTACAGCCAATACCTCAGCCATGAGGCTAGAAAGCTAAGGAATGGGCTGGATCCAGCCATCAAAGCCACAGCTTTAATCCTACTGATATTGCTTGCCAAATTAGGGACTCATGTAGTCAAAAAAGAGACATATACAGTAAAAGAAAGATTTAAAGTCAAAGAAAATGTTTAAATGGTTTACAGTGTGTTAAAAAATATGCATCCTAAACATTAAAGTTCTTAAAGTAAAAAACGAAAAAAAGGAAGAAAGAAAGTAGTTGGGTGTGGTAGTACACACCTTTAATCCCAGTGCCTAGAAGGCAGAGACAAACAGATTTCTGTGAGTTCAAGGTGTTGTAGGGTACACCTTTAATCCCAATGCCTGAGAGGCAGAGACGGGTGGATCTCTGAGAGTTCAAGGACAGCCTTGTCTACAGAGTTATTCCAGGTCAAAATACAGAGAGCCTTTCTCAAAAAGCAAAGAGTTAAAAGTAAAAATTAACAAAATAAAGGTTAAAATAAAGTGCACAAAGATGGAAAATACATAGAGAATTTTGATACTGTATGCTATTATGCTCTGTTTGAATTATCTGAATGCTGAGAAAAGAGCAAGAGTTTCTAAAAGATATTTGTTTATAAATGCTGCTTAACTAATCCAACATAGATATTTTGAAAATACCTTGACTTTGAAATTTGGATCTAAGGACATGATGCTTTGGAAAGGAGTTTCTCATTTTGTTTTCACAGAGGGTGAGACCCTGTTCACTTTTTCTATTCCGATATGGTATGATGGACCACGCCCTCCTGAATGGTTCCTGTGCACGCCTTCAAAAAATTGCTTCGCTCAACTGCCAACTGAGATGAAACTAGCACACAGGTTATACCATGAAAGACCTAATTAACGATGCCCCCATTCAGCAGGAAGCAGTTTGGAGAGAAATAACTGTGCCCATATTTCCAAAAATTGTTTATAAATTTTCTTTTACATTTAAAGGAGGATATGATATAGATATGAATAATTTGCATTAGTATAGATTTTGCTTTATTGATAGAGGTTTAAGGTCAATTTTGTTATATATATATATATATGTATTTCTGATCTTTATTAAGGTATTGTGATTGTGTAGTTCATTTAAAAATGTAATGTATATAGGTTGTTAATGGATAATCATTAACAATAGTCAAATTTGTAGTCATGTTAGTTAGATTTTCTAGATATATACATATATATTTCAGTTAGATCAGTATTCTTCATATCTTTCAAAGACTACGGAATATGCTATTAATTGTTTTAATAACTTACGGTTTTTCATGTCAATGAGACACTCTGCTCCTGGCAGCACCAATCTTCTTCAGGAAGAAGATGGGCATCGAAGAGGATCCTTATGGAGTTTGATAGCCATTTGGGCAAGAAACTGCTCTTGCCTGGACTTTTGCATAAACTGGACACAGAGAACCCGCAGACAGAGTACTACTGAACTTGCCTAAAGGTGAGATGATCTCTTGGGGTTCCTGATTCATGAAAGAGTCTGCAAGACATTCTTCAGGACAAGCAGATAGTGACTGCCTTTGAAATTTCCTGCTTTGTGGAAATGTCTGCTGGAAACTATGAACCTGTAGGCCAAAGATGGATGCTCCAATGATACAGAGGAACTTTGGGTGACTGTACAGGCAGCGAAATGTCTCTGTCATTTCTAGAGTTTTAAAAGTTGCTTACTTTTTGTTTGCTTAGGTAATATTTTATTTTTCTGGAGTCTTTGTTGGAGTTGAAGAATAGATAGATAGTTATAGTTATAGTTTTCCATTGTTATGATAAAAGATAAAATAGATATAAATATTGTAACTGTAATTCTTGCTTGATAACTGTTTTGTTATATGTAATTTTGCTATGTTAAAGTTAAAGCCTTCCCTTTTTTGTTTAAACAGAAAAAGGGGAAGTGATGTGGGAGTGTCATATATCAATCTGTTGATTTCATTGGTTAAGCAATAAAGAAACTGCTTGGCCCTCATAGGTCAAAACATAGGTGGGAGGAGTAAACAGAACAAAATGCTGGGAGGAAGAGGAAGTGAGCTCAGACTCGACAGCTCTGATTCCCTGGAGCAGAGACGCCATGCTCCCTTCTCCCGGGTAGACGTAATAGCTCTGCTCTCTGAGACACATGCGATGAAGCTCCGACCCAGGATGGATATAGGCTAGAATCTCCCTGGTAAGCCACCTCATGGGCTACAGCAGTGATGTGGGAGTGTCATATATCAATCTGTTGATTTCATTGGTTAAGCAATAAAGAAACTGCTTGGTCCTCATAGGTTAAAACATAGGTGCGAGGAGTAATCAGAACAGAAGGCTGGGAGGAAGAAGTTGAGTCAGGAGTCGCCATGATTCTTCCACTCCAGACAGACATAGGCTAGAATCTCCCTGGTAAGCGCACCTTGTGGTGCTACATAGATTAATAGAAATGGGTTAAAAGGCTGAAACTAAGGGGCCAAGCGGTGTTTAAAAGAATATAGTTTCCGTGTAATTATTTTGGGGCATAAGCTAAAGCTAGCCATGTGGGCGGCTGGGTGCCGGGGTCGCAGCCCCGCCGCTCCTTACTACAACACAGCAGATTATTAGAAATGGGCTAAATTGATATGTGAGAATTAGCCTAGAAGAGGCTAGATAGAAATGGGCCAAGCAGTGTTTAAAAGAATACAATTTTAAAAAACAAATTTAAAAGAATACACATATATATCATTGAATATATCTATCATGCCTTTCTTTGAATATATGTATGTTTGTATATGTCTACATGATTAATATTTAAGTTTTCCACAATGAACAATGTGTTTTTCCTGCAGTGACAGTTGAAGTTTACAGGAAGAAGATGGGGCCCCATAACAACAATTCCACCTGGTTGATATGACATCATGATACTGATAGCGCTACTACAAGACCTGTTTTAGGTACCAGCTGCATAAGACAATTCCAACTTAGTTAGCTGAAATGGTGCACATCTTGTACAACATTCTGGCCAGACTGCCACAAAATACTCAGAGATTATTTGCAATTTTAAAAGACATTGATCTTGAAATTTAACCATCCATTTTACTTTCACAGGATCCCCGAGAAAAAGCATCACTCCCATGACAGCTGAAAGTAATTCTAGAGGACTATGCTCCCTCTCCCATTAAAGTTTGTCCTTGGGTTTAGGGACATCGTTTTAGGGGTTGATTACAATTAATATATGGTTGTATGTTGGGAGAGGAATTTTACAAGATCAGGGATCTTTTTGAAAAAAAATAGGGATAACTGGATGATGGTATAAAAGATTTGTACTTGTGAGCTATTGTTTTTAGACAAATATATTGATTGGTATTGATACTTGTATATTGATACAAAGTTAAATTATATTGACTACTGTGTGCATACATGCTTCTACCTCTGTTTAAAACATTTTTTATGTATTGATATATATTATATTGATATATGTATATTTAGCATATTGTAGTGTACATTTCTACCTCTGATTAAGATACTTATATATTGTTTATGTATTGATTATATTTACCTTATTGCAATGTATATTTGTACATTGTTTATATTTGGAGGTCATATTGTCCTCATTTATTGCACAGATGTTTATTGTCTTCATCTTTAATTTAAATAGGTATTGAGAATTATATAGATCAATAGTCATCTATGCTATCATTTGTAATTAGACTAATCAGGTTCTTTAGATACATAGAGATTATAGTCAGTATGGATAGATAATCTTCAACCTCTTCAAAGAGCTGTGGAAAATGGCCTTCAATCTAACTCGGAGTTTCATGGTAGTAGTGAGACACAATTGCTCCTGGCAACACTGATCTATTACTGAGAGCATGTTGAGCACCAAAGACATTCCACCTGGAGCCTTTCTTCTTGGGAGAACTGGCATTTGGCCAAAGAAATGCCCATACCTCAACCACTGACAGAGATACAGAACATGCATCAATGGATAAAACAGGACTGTTATAGCCTGCCAAGACAGGGTAAGATAGTTTTGAAAAGTTGCTTGCCTTTGAAAATGGTATGTCAGTTATGTTAGGCCTTAGCCAAAGTTGGCTGCTTCACTGCTGCAAACGTGAATTTGGGTGATTGCCCAGGTAGCCAGTTGTATCTGTGATTTGTTGCATATTTTGGAAGTTGTTTGATTGAACTTCCTAATTATTCAGGTAACATTATTTCCCCTCTCAGATCTTTGATGGGGTTGAAGACTATATAAATGTAGTTACTTTCCTCTCCTGACTTGGCCAAGTTAATTATTATACAAAAATTAAGCTAGTTAGAATGGGATATTTCTACCTATTGTATATAATTTTGTAGAAAGTTTAGAATTCTCTTTTATTAATTCTTTTATTTATTTATTTATTAAATATTTCTGCCTCCTCCCCGCCACCACTTCCCTTTTCCCTCCCCCTCCCTCAATGAATTCCCCCTCCCTCGTCAGCCCGAAGAGCAATCAGGGTTCCCTGCCCTGTGGGATGTCCAAGGACCACCCAGCTCCATCCAGGTCTAGTAAGGTGAGCATCCAAACTGCTTAGGCTCCCACAAAGCCAGTACGTGCAGTAGGATCAAAAGCCCATTGCCATTGTTCTTGAGTTCTCAGTAGTCCTCATTGTCCACTATGTTCAGTGAGTCCGTTTTTTTCCCATGCTTTTTCAGACCCAGGCCAGGTGGCCTTGGTAAGTTCCCAATAGAACATCCCCATTGTCTCAGTGTGTGGGTGCACCCCTCGCGGTCCTGAGTTCCTTGCTCGTGCTCTCTCTCCTTCTGCTCATGATTTGTACCTTGAGATTTCAGTCCGGTGTTCCAATGTGGGTCTCTGTCTCTGTCTCCTTTCATCGCCTGATTAAGGTTAATATTCAGGAGGATGCCTATATGTTTTTCTTTGTGTTCACTTTCTTATTTAGATTCTCTAGGATCACGAATGATAGGATCAATGTCCTTGGTTTATGGCTAGAAACCAAATATGAGTGAGTACATCCCATTTTCTTCTTTATGGGTCTGGCTTACCTCACTCAGGATAATGTTTTTTATTTCCGTCCATTTATATGCAAAATTCAAGAAGACTTTTTTTTTACTGCTGAGTAGTACTCTAATATGTATATATTCCATACTTTCTTCATCCATTCTTCCATTGAAGGGCATCTAGGTTGTTTCCAGGTTCTGGTTATTTAAAACAATGCTGCTATGAACAGAGTTGAGCATATACTTTTGCTGTATGATAGGGCATCTCTTGGGTATCTTCCCAAGAGTGGTATTGCTGGGTCCAGAGGTAGGTTGATCCCAAATTTACTGAGAAACCGCCACACTGATTTCCAAAGTGGTTGCACAAGTTTGCTTTCCCACCAGCAATGGATGAGTGTACCCCCTTCCTCCACACCCACTGGAGCAAAGGCTATCATTGTTTTTTTTTTTTTATTTTAGCCATTCTGACACGTGTCACATGATATCTCAAAGTTGTTTTGATTTGCATTTTGCTGATTGCTAAGGAGGTTGAGCATGACCTTAAGTGTCTTTTGGCCATTTGAACTTCTTCTGTTGAGAATTATCTGTTCAGTTCAGTGGCCCATTTTTTAATTGGATTAATTAGCATTTTAAAGTCTAGTTTCCTGAGTTCTCTATATATTTTGGAGATCAGACCTTTGTCTGTTGCGGGGTTGGTGAAGATCTTCTCCCAGTCAGTGGTTTGCCTTTGTGTCTTAGTGACAGTGTCCTTTGCTTTACAGAATCTTCTCAGTTTCAGGAGGTCCCATTTATTCAATGTTGCCCTTAATGTCTGTGCTGCTGGGGTTATACATAGGAAGCGATCTCCTGTGCCCATCTGTTGTAGGGTACTTCCCACTTTCTCTTCTATCGGGTTCAGTGTGTTGGGACTGATAGTGAGGTCTTTAAGCCATTTGGACTTGAGTTTTGTTCATGGTGATAGATATGGATCTATTTTCATTCTTCTACAGGTTGACATCCAGTTATGCTAGCACCATTTATTAAAAATGTTTTCTTCATTCCATTGTATAATTTTAGCTCCTTTGTTGAAAATCAGGTGTTCATAAGTTTGTGGATTAATATCCGGGTCTTTAATTCGATTCCATTAGTCAATGACTTGTTTTTATGTCAATATCAAGCTGTTTTTATTACTGCACATCTGTAATAAATAGAGTTCGAGATCAGGGATAGAATTGCCCCCGAAAGTACTTTTATTGTATAGGATTGTTTTGGCCATACTGGTTTTTTTTTTCCATATAAATTTGATTATTCTTCTCTCTAGCTTTGTGAAGAATTTTGTTGGGATTTTGATTAGTATTGCATTGAATCTATTGATTGCTTTAGGTAGAATTGCCATTTTTACTATGTTGATCCTCCCAATCCATGAGCATGGGAGAACCTTCCATTTTCTGGTATCCTCTTCAATGTCTTTCTTCAAAGACTTAAAGTTCTTGTGAAATAGAATTTTTACTTCCTTGGTTAGAGTTACCTCAAGAAACTTTATGCTATCTGTTGCTATCGTGAAAAGTGAAGTTTCTTTAATTTCCCTCTCTGCTTCTTTGTTCTTTGTGTATAGGAGAGCAACTGATTTTTTGGAGTTGATCTTGTATCCAGCCACATTACTAAAGGGGTTTATCATCTGTAGGATGTTAGCTGTCGGCTTCCTGTAAATAGCTTTTATAATATTTTGGTATGACCCTTGTATCTCTAATCTCTCCAAGACTTTTATCATAAAAGGATGTTGAATTTTGTCAAATGCTTTTTCAGCATCTAATGAAACAATCATATGTTTTTTTTTCTTTCAGTTTATTCATATGATGGATTACATTGATAGATTTTTGTATGTTGAACCAGCCCTGCATCTCTGGGATGAAGCCTACTTGATCATAATGGATATTTTTTCTAATGTGTTCTTGGATTCAGTTTGCCAGTGTTTTATTGAGGATTTTTGCATTGATATTTATGAGTGAGATTGGCCTGTAATTCTCTTTCTTGGTTGAGTATTTGTGTGGTTTTGGTATCAGAGTAACTGTAGCTTCATAAATGGAATTTGGCAATGACTCTTCTTTCTCTATATTGTGAAATACATTAAGGAGTATAGGTATTTGGTCTTCTTGGAAGTTCTGGTAGAATTCCGCGTTGAAACCATCTGGGCCTGGGCTTTTTTTTTTTGGTAGGGAGGTTTTTGATAACAGCTTCTAATTCTTCACGACTAACAGGTATATTTAGATTGTTCACCTGGTCCTGGTTTAAATTTGGTATATGGTATTTATTTTAAAAAGTGCCCATTTCTTTTGCATTTTCCAGTTTTGTGGCATACAGGCTTTTCTAGTAAGATCTAATGATTCTCTAAATTTCCTCTGTGTTTGTGGTTATGTCCCCCTTTTCATTTCTGATCTTATTAATTTGCAAATTCTCTCTCTGCCATTTGATTAGTTTGGTTAGGGGTTTATCAATCTTGTTGATTTTCTCCAGGAACCAGCTTTTTGCTTCATTGATTCTTTGGATTTTTTCTCTGTTTCTATTTTGTTGATTTCAGCCCTCAGTTTGATTATTTCCAGTCTTCTACTCCCCCTATGTGAGTCTGCTTCTTTTTTTCTAGAGCTTTCAGGTGTGATGTTAAGTCTCCATCTTAAAAAAAAAGTGTGCTTTCTCTGTTTTCTTTAAGTGGGCACTTAGTGCTATGAACTTTCCTCTTAGAACTGCTTTCATAGTGTCCCATAAATTTGATTATGTTTTTTTTTTTATTTTCATTGAATTCAAGGAAGACTTTAATTTCTTTTTTTTTCTTTCTTTCTTTCTTTCTTTCGTTCTTCCTTGATCCAGGTGTGGTTCAGTAGTTGACTGTTCAGTTTCCATGAGTTTGTCGGCTTTCTGGGGGAAGCATTGTTGTTAAATTCTAACTTTAATCCATGGTTATCTGATAAGACACAGGTGGTTACTAATAATTTTTTGTAACTGTGGAAGTTTGCTTTGTTACCGAGTATGTGGTCAATTTTCAAGAAGGTTCCATAAGCTGCAGAGAAGGTATATTCTTTCCTATTTGGCTGGAATGTTCTATAGATGTCTGTTAACTCCATTTGATTCATTACCTCCATTAATCCTCTTATTTCTCTGTTAGGTTTCTGTCTGTTTGACCTGTCCATTGGTGAGAGAGGAGTTTTGAGGTCTCCTACTATTAGTGTGTGCGGTTTGATGGCTGCCTTGAGTTTTAGTAATGTTTCTTTTACGTGCATGGTGCCTTTATATTAGGGGCAGAGATACTCAGGATTGAGACTTAATCCTGATGAATTGTTCCTGTTATGAGTATAAAATGTCCTTCTCCATCTCTTCTGATTGATTTAAGTTTGAAGTCAACTTTGTTAGAAATTAGTATGGCCACTCCTGCTTGTTTCTTATGTCCATTTGCTTGATAAGCCTTTTCCCAGCCCTTTACTCTGAGTAGGTGCCTGTCTTTGTGGTTGAGGTGGGTTTATTGTAAACAGCAGAATGTTGGATCCTGTTTTTGTATCCAATCTCTTAGCCTGTGCCTTTTTATAGGTGAGATGAGTCCATTGACATTAAATGCTATTAATGACCAGTGGTTGTTAACTCTGGTCACTTTTTTGGTAGTAGAGGTTGTTTGTTTACCTTCACGTTTCCCATTTCTTATCAGAATTTTTAATTTATCATCCATGTTATTCCATCTTCCGGAACAGTTTGACTTTTTACAGAAGGCCCCGGATTTCTTATATTTCCTGGTGAAACATGTCCTCCATAGTGACTGGGAATAACTGGACCACTTTTGACTTGGGGACCTGTGTCAGGTATCTCAAGGAGTTTCCTAATGATATTCGCTTGCCTTTTCTGACCTTTGTTAATATGCTTTTATTGGTCCAAATTTGGCCATTGCCATACCTTCTACATTTCCCTGAAGGATTTGTCCCCCCCCCCCCGATTTCTACAATACCTAGAGTGGGTATCAATCCTAGGAATTTCTTGTGTACAATCTGTCCTAAGATGTCCTATTCTACCATAATTAAAACTTTTGGCATTTTTATGTGTCCTCATTCCTTTGAAAATTGCTTCTCCTACTCAAAATTCAGTTTTATATTCCAATGTCTCAATGTTTATTGTATGCAAGATCCATTCATCCATAGGTGCTGATCTAACCTATAAAGACCCAAGATTCTTTTTGCATTTAGATTGACATTTTCAAAAGTCAGATATTTGATAATTATTCATCTATCATCTGGATCTGCTCCTCTTCTTTGAACAACCTTAGTTAATCTTTGTAAAATGTTACTAAAAAGTTCTCTCTGACCCTGTTTAACCATAGTGTATGATTCAATAAATTTCCCTAGTTCTTGAATCCTGTCCTAAGAATTTAAGGCTGCTTTGTGGCATAGGGATAAGATTTGTTCATTGTTAATAGCATGAACCTGTGGGTAAACATAAGTGCCCGCACCAAGAATTTGATCCTGGGAAGTCTCAAGTCCCTTTGCTCTTCCCTGCTGTTATAAAATTTTAGCCTCTTCCCTGAAATAACATTCAAACTTGAATGGGGCCCATCATCCTGGAGTGCAGAAACTAACTGAAGCCAGTTATGTGATGTCACCTTAATGCTACAAGCCCATGTCTTTACCATCTCCCTAAAAAAAATGTGGAATGCAAGCCATAAGTTACAAGAGCTTGCTTAATTTATTTTAGATCATCCATCTCTATAGGTATCCATCTACCTTGTTTGGATCCTTTTGGGCCTTTAGAACTTGATGCTTCGCCTGAGTAGATTACAGGGTAGGAAGCTAAAACTCTGGGTAAGTCATCTCTGACAGCTGCTGATGATGTTAAATCCTGTCCTTGTGCCTTCTTTCCCTGTTCACCAGTTCTAAAACATTTTCTCAATTACTTCAAATCTTTTGTAACGCCTAAGTCTCCTGCCCTGTACATAGTGATAGTGATTTCATAGATGTCCCTAGAATTTGGTCCTCATGCTGCACATGTGACTCCAAGGTCTGAAGTTTCTTCTTTAAAGATAACACCTCTTCCTTGAACATTATTTGGATAGTGTGTGGAATAACATCCTTAAGAGGTACTCTATTTGCTATTCTATCATAACTTTTTAACAAATTGTAAATGTCAAATTCAACTGTATGAATTCTTTAAGATAATTTATCAGAACCCTTAGACATGGATTCAATTTTGTCTATCAAATTATGGTTACCCTTTTCAATTGTATTAATATTTTCAGGTAACTTTTGATTTTCGATGATATCAATCCTGTTAACTAGCTGTTCATTCTTAGTATGTAAAGACTGTATTATTTCTAAAAGTGCCTCATTCTTGGCTCTGTTATCAAACCATTTTCTTAAGGATATAATATGAAGAAAAACACTGAGTCCCAATATTCAATAAATGGATATATCATCATCACCATATAAGTCTTGCATAATATAATCCATACTTCTAGCAAAAACATTACTAAAAGTTGCAATGTTAATGTAGTTTGCCATATTGATTTATTAATTACCTCTTATGAGATCCGTTAAATTGTTTCAGATGTAATAATTTTATTGTCCAGCAGATATTGCGGTTGTAGAATCACGACTAGCTGCTATCAACAGGTGGCAAAAGGAATGGTACTGAGCCACATTAGTTTCCTGCCTTGGTACTGGCTAAATAGTGAGAAATATGCTTTGCTTGACAAATTAAAAAACAATTGAATCAATTCTGTACATGGAGAAAGAAGCCCAGGGTTCATGAGCAGGAAGCACAAACTGGAAACTGCACAAGAGACACCATGTGGCAAGGAATGCACTAGTAGGGGATAAGGATGTTCACTAACTTTGGAAATTTTCAAGTTGCTGCACAAAGTTAGCTCTACTGTGGCAGGATTTTTTTTTAATTTTACACATCATAAATTTAGTTTGTTTGCTTTCTTTTTTTGTGTTTTTTGTACTCTTTTTTATTGAGAAAAGGAAAAAAAAACAATTTTCCGCCTCCTCCCAGCCTCCCATTTCCCTCCCCCTCCTCACACCCTTCTCCCCTTCCCCCCACTAGTCTCCCCCTCCCTCTCCAGACCAAAGAGCAGTCAGGGTTCCCTGCTCTGTGGTAAGTCCTAGGTCTTCCCCACTCCGTCCATATCTAGGAAGGTGAACATCCAAATTGGCTAGGCTCCCCCAAAGCCAGCACATTATGTAGGTTCAAAACCCCGTGCCATTGTCCTTGGGTTCTCATCAGCCCTCATTGTTCGCCATGCTCAGAGAGTCCAGTTTTATCCCATGCTTTTTCAGTCACAGTCCAGCTGGCCTTGGTGAGCTCCCAATAGATCAGCTCCACTGTCTCAATGGGTGGGTGCACCCCACGTGGTCCCGACTTCTTTGCTCATGTTTAACCTCCTTCTGCTCCTCATTGGGACCTTGGGAGCTCAGTCCAGTGCTCCAGTGTAGGTCTTTGTCTTTATCTCCATCCATCATCAGATGAAGGTTCTATGGTGATATGCAAGATATTCATCAGTATTTGCTATAGCCTAAGTGCTTTTTTTTTTTTTTTTTTTTTTTGTAAAACCCCAGCCACATAGATTTAACTGTATGCAGCTACTTGGAAATTTCCCAAGCTCTCAAACATTCCCTCACTCACTGCCATGTTCCTTGATGCTTGGTATTTCTTGTGCATCTTCTGGTTTGTGCTCCCTGACCATGAATCCTGGCAGTATTTTAAAAACCTCTGCCTTAAACCTAGAGTGGATGTGGACTTTTGAAAACATATATCATCCTATCTTTTAAATAATGCGTAACATGGAGGCAGACCCAAACAGTTTGTTCTGTGAACTATTTTAGAGTTTTAGCACTGTTCAATTGCAAATCATAATGTTCAGCTGAAAGTAAATATGTAGCACAAGATAAAATTCACTTCTGCAGTGTTCTTGCTCATGATCTCCAATAATTGTCACATTTCTAATTATTTCTATAGGTTTTAGTAATGCAGATATCATTTCTTATACTAGAGTGGTTATTTTAATTAGCTTGGTGACTGTTTATATGCTTTTTGAATGAGATCCCTTTCACAAGGTAATATTGCTTCTTGAAACACTTTATTTAATCATTCAAAATGTAAGATGAGCTCACATATCATAAAAAGGGGAAGGAAAGGGAAGTCAGGAGTTTGGTATGTAGTATTCTGACTTCACATGAAAGGGGAGAATTACTTTAAAGAGAAATGGTGATTTATATGTGATGCTGTTGTGATGGTGGAGAGGATATGATGCATAATTCCATTTTTCCTGTCGTCTCTGCTGACATGAAAACAAAAATTAAAACATGATTGAACAGACAGGAAAGATTTCATCATTGAGAGTTCACAGAAGCAAAATTAAATATAACAATATATTGAGTATAGAGAAGAAATTGTACACAAATAGTTCCTTTCCTAGAAATCACCAATATCTTGTGCTTTGGATTGTATAGGAGCACAGTTGACAGAAAATAATGACATTCTGTGATGCTACATAAAAATTTATATTGAAAGGTTTCAAGAAATATACTGAAAGATCAACATGCTTTACTATATCTGTGACAAATAATACACTACAATCATAACTAAAGTAAGATTTTTCAAATGAGAAGACATATTTTCTTGATGGAATAGTCCTCAATATAAAAATATTAACAATTCTGAATTAGATAAAATTCTTCACATTGTTTTAAAAATAAAAATATTCTATCCTTCATTTCTATCATTGTAAGAATTTTTGCTTTAAAAGATACATAATATCCTGTCTTGATTTTGCCAATTTTGAATCCATTTTTTTCTTTGGTCACATATTTTTTATAAGTTTTTATGTAATAAGCACAAATTTATTCAAATATCAAAATTGTTAGGCCTGACTTCTGTTTCTACTCACCTACAGAAGGTCGTTATTGAGGACACGTATCTGTAATAGAACATAAGTAAGGTAAAGAGTGACATAAATGTTCTCATAAGAATATGAGAACAGCCCCACAAGGATTATTTCTGGAAATAGCAACTGAAATATTTCATATGACTATATATAATCTAAATCAGTAATATTACTGAGTATATAGATAGATATAAATTTGTAGATAGATAGACTCGCTATATATATATATATATATAAACATTGATACACAGATAATATATGTGTATATATATATATATATATATATATATATATATATATATGTATATATTTGCTATGAGCAAAAAAAAATTCATTGAGGTTACCTGTAGCCAGAACATTTTGAATGTTTTCTGTTGGAATGTTCTGTTCCTTGGCAAATTCCTCAAGTTTTTCATATTGTTCAAGAGTCAAAGGTTGACCTTTTCCTACATTGCAAGAATGACAACGTCACAGACATGTTCAGTAGAATTCTTCAGTATTTACATTGCTTCCTTCATGTCCCTCCTTGATAAACAATGGAAAATCCCAACTGCTCCAAATTTATCTACTCTGGGTGGATCAATAAAATCAATAAAAAATTTTCCTCAAATTTCATGGATATATTTAATGAAGTCTATATGGTAGTATGACACCACTTTTCAGGGTTTCATGATATATCAAAAATAACACAAATTTCCTAGAGAATTCACTCATCTCAGTCCTATGTACTTTCAAAACCATAACACTAGAGAGTCATGAAGGCCTGTTGATGGAACCTTCACATTTCTCCCAACTCTATACTCTAGAGTTCATGTTTTAATTTAGTACACAGTGGGTCAAATGACACTCAAAATTGTCTGAACTGTGAGAAAATAATATTTGATTCATTCTTTCTAATGAGGAAACATGAACATAAACACTTCCAATAGTCTTCCCCTCACCTCTAGTATGCAATGACCATGCTACTCAAAATACAATATAATGTAAAAGTTGGACCATACAACAATCAGATTGTTATTTAGTGGACAGGAGTTTGGAAATACCATGATAAAGTATTTCGAGGGTGAATCTGACATAATCTTCATTTACAGGGTGATACCTATGTTACTTTTCCAAAAATGCACTACCATTCTTACCAACAACATAAATCAGATTTGTTGTCTGGCCAGCTCGATCCACATTCTTACTGATAAAGACTATATTGTCTGGTGTTGCATGCACAGATTTAAATCTAACATCACCTTCATCTGTAATAATAGAAACATTTCAAAATGAGTGTCACTTAGCTTTCTACTTTGTTTGATGTCACCTTTTGACTAAACATTAATATTGATCCATACTCTAGCAATTATGTCTGATTCACTATCATATGACACATGTGTGCAAATATTTTCCTATAGTCATTCATTTTACATATCTCATCATAATACAGTGACCAATATCCCCACTCTTTAAACCTGATAGTGAATCTTAGGTACAGACACATTCCATTTTCTCTGAATTCTTTGCATCAAGACCTGTGGGATTATTTTTTTTCCCGTTTAACCTGATCCTAAAAGGCCACATGTCAATTTCTGGAAACAGTAAAACTCTAGTGTCACACCATGGTGATATTTAGTGGGCAAATGTATACATATGCAAAAAGACTTACTGTTCTAATTAGAGATATGCATAAAAGTTTTCATCTTGTAAGATTATGAATGCAAAAGATGTAAGAATGAACATTTTAGGTTTTCCAGACCTTCATATTGTGTGTGTCTCTCTCTCTCTGTGTTTCTGTCTCCATCTCTGTATTTGCCTCTGTCTCTGTCTCTCTGTGTATGTGTGTGTGTGTGTGTGTGTGTGTGTGTGTGTGTGTGTGTGTCTGTCTGTCTGTCTGTCTGTGGTATAAACATACACTGATTAAATGATAAGTGTACTTCATGGGAAAAAAAAGAATTTTTGGATCTGGTCACTTTCTATTACTGGGCTCCTTTAAATATCCATTAAACTTGTAAAATAATAGGCTTGCCAGAAGAATGCACCCTCCCTTATTTTAAGATCAAACCAAAGGTCATTCTGTGTATAATTCAGTTTAATAATATTGCTGTTATCTTAGCAATTTTTACAAAATTAAATTAGTCAATCTGAAATTCTTAAAGAGATTTTCCCCAAACTGTTTTTCAAAATTGAAATGTCTCATCCCAAGTTCTAAATGTTATGATCTGTATAAAATAAGAGAAAATGAAACTTTAAAATAGCACCATTAATTTAAATTTTCCATGAATTCAGAATGATAGATAATGCCTGCAATATAAGTACTAGATAGTCTGAGACATGAAGTTTGCAAAGATTTTCTAGGCCATTGAGACCAATCAGTGAATAGAAGCCCTGTTCAATAACAAACCAAGATACTGTATGAAAGAAAAGACACTGAATATTATATAGAAACAAATTTTTATGCAGGAAACTATTTGGAGATATTTTGTTAGCATTACTCACATCTTCATTTAATAGTGTTCTTCTCCATGTAAGCTTCAGATGACCTATAATGTACTCTAACTTTGTAGCATATCTCATCTGGTTGGAAGGATTGATAACATTCCAAGTAACCAAATTAGTTTTAGGTTCATGTACCTATTAATGGCTGTGGTATCTATGTATGTGTTCATACCCACAGTTTTTTGTTAATAGAGGAAGCTCCCAGAACCAATACTTACACTGGGTTCTGTACTTGCCATCATCTTGCATATACCCAGTGATTTTGGTCTTTGAACATTGGCCATTCTCACTAAAAATCAAACAGAGGAACCCTGGTTTATACTTAATAACCTTTAATTCATATTAAAGACCTTCAAGTATTTTAATAAACTTGATGAAGTAATAGTATCTATGAACAGTGTACAGAGCTGGAACAGAAGTACCTAAGCTTACCTCACTTCTCCTAATTCTTGTTTATAAAATATTATCCTGTTTGTAATCATAAAAATGACATCCTTTATTTGTGGCATTTTTCCAAGTGCTATGAAGACTCTGATGTCTTTCTTACCCAATTTCACTATTCACTGAGTATGGCTTTCAATATGTTAATTCTATTATTCTACTCCAGTCATAATATGTATTTAGGATTATATGTATGTGTTTTAAGTGATTTAATTTGTAAACAAAAACTTACAATTGTAGCTAGAACATATAAATGGTTCTAGGCTTTCTTAGTTCTTATGGCATTATACATTCTTACAATGAACATAGTCATCCAAATGTCATAGAATGTCTTTGAAACTAGAGCATGAAAGTAAATGATTTACAAATTAGATTTATCTGACCTGGAAGACATTTTATGATGGCATTGACTGAATAAGATAATATATGTGACTTTGAATCAAATGTTCACATACACCTCTTAAATTACTAGAGTCTCCTGAATCTAATAAATGAGCACAAAATTCAACCACTAGCCTCCAACCAAACATATTTCTAAGGAAACACTCATGGAATTGGAGACAATATCTAATTTTTGTGTGGTGTCTAGAGCTAAACCATCACAGAATAAAATAATCACATTGCTGAAGATGAGGACTTCAATTTCATGACCAAAACCAGAACATTCCCCTGTAAGTTTAACAACATAAAATCTGTACAATGGAAATATTCTGCTCTGTTTACATGGTTGACCATTTGCTTACTTGACGTAAAATGTGATTTCCAATTCATTACATCCCTCACTACAAGTAAGTTCACGAACGTAGAGTCTCAGAGGTCCTCCTTCCACTATCTTGTCCACATTGTCAGCAGCAATGGCAATGGTATCCCACTTTCCTTCAATCTAAAGAAAACAGCAAAGACAATTGATCTCAGTCACTAGAAATGCATAAGCTAACTAGAAATATAAATAAATAATATTTTGTTTATTACTTCAAGATTATGTTTCTAGGGATGTAGAATAACACAGGGCAATAACTCAATTAACATAGCACATTGAACCAGAACTTTGATTTGCTCATGTTTTGCCCTCTTAACATCTGCATGTTCAACCCATTGCTATCTTATTTCATTTGTTTCATCCTAGAAAATCAGACTGAAAAGTGTAACTGAGTAAAAGTCAGAAAGGTTATTTCATGAATATGGTCTAACTGGACAACACATCACATCCCCAGAAATGTGCTATTGAAGAACATCAAACCTATGCATGGACCAAATGAATTTACCTCCACATGAGCCAGGCCAAATGCCAAAGCCAGAAGTAGAAATTTTACCATGGCAGTGTCTGACTTTAGCCTTCTGCAGAAGCTCAAAATATTGGTTGTGAAGGAACTGAACTGACAAAGCTTTTCATACAGTTAATTAGAGGGAGTTTCATGGAATCAACCAATGGTTCTGTACCACAACAACCTGCATGTGTCGAATATTTCCTCTTTGGCCCTGCTGAATGGTATATGAGCTCATATCCCTAAACTAATAAGATTAAGTTAAAGGTCAGATTCTGTTGGGATGATTTATTGAGTGTGCCTGTCAGAAAGAACTATCCTTGGGAGAGCATTTAAGTAATCGTTTTGCCTCCAGAACTATACTTGTGGGTAAAGGTCACAATGCATATGCATATGTCATATAGGATTCATTTAAAACCACATGTGCTTTAAAACACATTTTGAATCTAAGCATAATACTGTGCAGTTAAAAGAATTTAAAACTGTGGCATGGGCTTTATGAGCCAAAGTAACCATGCTATTAGAAGATAAGATGTTAAAACTAAAGAAGGATCTCCTATAAGGTTATTGATGTCCTGTGCTATCTGTAAGTCTTTCCATATATTGACTACTTTATTTTTCCTGTATAATGAACAAAGACTATGACATAGAGTTACAGGAGATATCACCAAAGCTTAACTGTATGAGTAATAGAAAAACTGCTACTAGATGTCCACTGGCAATAAATACAGGTATCATTAATGAGAAGAAACCAAATCAAGTAAAACAGTCTATAAAATAATGATGTTCAGAAAAATTGTATAATGTGGAAATTTACTCTACATTCAATGTTTACATTTTCTAAAGCAAAAACCCTCCCTGGCCAGTTGACTTCTTTACACATCAAAACCAAGGTCTGTGTTGTGCTTAGCCATAGGATCTTGTTATCAATTTCTATGAACAACCAAGAATATCAGGACTCTGCAGTACTTTTTTATCCTCTGTGGATTCCCTCTATGACACATGGAATAACCTACAGTAAGCATTTTGGTGTTTTGGGTTGGTTAACCATGATTACTAACTACAACTTTGTAAAGATTGAGTCAGCCATTCATGACACTTTCTTTAAATTATATTTTATTACTATCTTTATTTCTTTCAATTTTGAAATTATAGCATAATTACATCATCCCCTGCCTTTCTTCTTCCCTCTCTCTAAACCCTCCAATATGCACCCCTTTCATCTCTTTCAATATTGTGTATTTTTTTCCACTAAATGTTGTTATATTCCAAGATAGCAAGTGAGTCTTGAACTTTTTTTAATTGATTTTTATTGAGATCTACATTTTCTTTGATCCCCTCTTTGCCTCTCCCCTCCCCATTCAACCCTCCCCCAAAGTCCCCATGCTCCCAATTTACTCAGGAGATCTTGTCTTTTTTCTATTTCTCATGTAGATTAGATCTATGCAAGTCTCTCTTAGTGACCTCATTGGTGCCTAATTTCTCTGGGTTTGTGGTTTGTAGGCTGGTTTTCTTTGCTTTATGTTTAAAAACAACCTATGAATGAGTAGATGTGATAATTCTTTTTCTGTGTCTGTTTTACCTTACTCAAAATAATGTTTTCTAGCTCCATTCATTTTTCTGCAAAATTCAAGTTGTCATTATTTTTTTCCTGCTCTCTTGTGTTGTACTCCATTGTGTAAATGTACCACATTTTCCTTATCCATTCTTCAGTCGAGGGGCATTTAACATGTTTCCAGGTGAGTCCTGAACTTTTATCTGAAGATGTGGAGCTGGTAATAACAGAAGAGACCTGACATGCAACATTTGACTTTTTATGTTACTTTTCTCATACTTTGTTTTAAATTTGTCATGAATTCTGAATATCAGTCACAGCTAGCATGTTTGCTTACACTGGACATAAACTAGCCATTTCCTGTGTGCTGGAGGTTATAAAAGAGGACATGTCTCATGGGATTATACATTTCATTTCTGATCTATGGGCCAAGGATAGATTGGGGTAGGAAGAACATTGTCTATCCTTGTTCTTTCTACTTGTGAGGTCTTTAAGGCCCAAGCATTAGTTCCAAAATTAAGGGTACACATATAGACCTGATTAAACTTTTAGGGCCACAAAAAGCTAAAACTATTGATAGTGTGTAAGGTACTTGTTGGGTGGGGGGACTTGACAAGATTGAGATGATATCAGAGAGAAGAATTATCAGACTATTTTATATATGTGGAAAATCATCAACAAGCAATTTTTAAAAAGCATGTTACTAGAGATATCTATGAAAAACCAACTTTTTGAATAATTACAAAGAAATAATTGTGGAATATGGAATGAAATATGAAATACTGACACATTATGTAGGTTCAGGTTCACAGACCTGGGTTCCTGAGTCACATAGGCTCTTCCATGATATTCTTCCAACCTGCCCCAAGACCCAATCTCCTGTTTAGTAGCACTCATGGAATGTACGTGTTCTCCAAATTCTAAAAATATAAAAATAACAATAGAGCCAGGCTGTGGTGGCACACATCTTTAATCACAGCACTCAAGAGACAGAGGAAAGTGAATCTCTGTGAGTTCAAAGAAAGCCTGTTCTACACAGTGAGTTTCAGCACAGGTTACAAAGCTACACAGAGAAATCCTGACACAAAAAAACAAAAAAGTAAAATAACAGTGGGCTGAAAAGTATTTCTCATTATTTCTTCATGTGCTTTGTTTTCTCTCACCAGTCAGTAAGATTGAGTGGAGAATCCCCTTTATAATCCAATTACAGACTGACACTATGCTCCTCTGTTTGCTGACCTTTTCAAATCAAGTGTATGATTCACTGACTATTGTTTTGCACAAACTCAGCTTCTGTATTTCTTGGCTTGATGCTCAGGATCAATATGAAAAGAGGGAGGCAGCTATTTGACATAATTGCCTCCACCATTTTGCTAATACTTAGCTACTGGGCACAGATATATTATAATACATTTGTCATGGTTTCCATTGGAAGTTTTATTTTATGTTTTTAGAAGGAATAAAGTGACTTGTTAAATAATTATTCAATTTCATTATTTTCTATAGCTCTCTGTTCAAATCATTACTCATTTATATTAGCTGTATTTTTATTAATAATATTAGTGATTTTGCTATACATTTTAAATGCATGTGCTGTTATAATGTATTTAACATTCTGGATACATGTGTTGTTATAAATAATGTGTTTAAATAACTTCTCAATATATGAACTTTCTGTCAACTATTTCTTCAGTGTATCTCAAAGTCACAAATACGTAAATTCTGACAAAGTTCACCTCTATCCCTCTCTCTCCCTCTCTTTGTCTTTCTCTCTGTGTGTGTCTTTGTCTGTCTGTCTGCCTCTCTTTCTCTCTCTGTTTCATAGGACAATGAAGAATAATGATTTTCCTAAAACCTTTTTCCTCTATCCTTTATCCAACATCTTAAAGCTTCAGGTGATAAGTTTTCCTAAATCTTTTTCAGCTTTCACTCTCAAATGCATGAATCTTCCATTTTCCTGGATCTGACTCTATATAGTGTGGAAAATGACTCAGGGGTTAGTGATTAAACGTATTTAGTTTTTCCTTTTCCTGGACAATAAATACATTAGAAGAAGTGATTTTGTTATTTAAATGTTTATGAAAATCCTTCTGCAAAGAATATAGACCTGCAATATGCTCCTTGACATTTGCAATGAATCTGTTCGGTTTTTACAATTCCCAAATTAATAACCATCTTTGGTCCCTGCTAATCTACAAAAGAGTCATACTATTTGTTTAGTACACACTATGGTTTAAGCATCCCCAAAATGAATCTCCCATGATGATTCAGAAAATCAATACTCTTTACATTTCAGTTGAGTGTCAAATAGAGTGCTCAACCTCAAGCAGTGTCTTTTGTGTAGGATTCCTGCATCATCAAATTCAACTATAATCATTCAGGTGGACATTAAATTGGAAGTGATTTATTTCATTCTTTTATTCTTTCATTATTTATCCTTGTTGAAAGGAGGCAGCTTGTTCGTTTCCCTGCCACATAGCCCCAAAATAATCACACTGAAATTATATTATTTAAAATACTGTTTTACCCATTAGCTCTAGCTTCGTATTGGCTAACCCTTACATATTAATTAACCCACTTCTATTAATTTGTGTATCACCATGAGGCTGTGGCTTTCCCACTAAAGTCCATGTATTTGTCTCCGGTGAGGCTACATGGCTTCTCTCTGAATCTGCCTCCTTTCTCCTAGCATTCAGCTTAGTTTTGCTTACCTAGCTCTGTTCCTCTATAGATCTGCTATAGACCCAAAGCAGTTCCTTTATTGACCAATGATAGTCACAGCATACAGTGGGGAATCCCATATCATTTCCTCTTTTGTATGGCAGGAACATGCCCTGGACATTCCCACTGCCCTTGCTGCAGTAAGTATATTTATTTTCAACACTGTCTCATAGTCTCTATAATCTAAATGTTAATAAAATTTACCCCTCCTCTCCACATTTTGGAAATCCTAGAATAAAACATTCACTCATTGATGTTTTCTCTAAATGATTTCCTAAGTTCATTTTCCAAGTCTTTAGAATTTAACATTATCAGTTTTTCTAATGTTTCTTAAGATTCCCGTTTTAATAACAAAGATTTATGATTTAACTTGGCATAATTCTAGTGTATTGGAGAAATTAATCTAAAAATTTTGAATGCAGTTATTTTTTCTCCTCCAAAATGTGTGCTAATCAAGATCCTTCTAGATATCCATTGTTGTCTCTTCACACTTTCCACTATGGATTGTGTTTTTAATTCCCCAAATTTACACACACACACACACACACACACACACACACACACACACTCCTGTCTCAATGTGTTATAAAAACAGATACATTTTTTTAAAAAAAAAATAAAGTTTAGAACACAAAGTTGAACAAACCAAAAAAAAAAACAGATAAAGAAATATATTTATAACAGACTTTAAATTGTAAAATATTTTTATTCCTTTTATTTTAAGACATTATAATATAGCCACACCAATTGCTCATTACACTTACTTCTTCTGAACCATTCCATATTCCCTCCATTCTCTGTCATTATTGGGACTTCTTTTAAAACTAATTATTGTCATATTCAAATTTGTGAAAACGTTTTGAACTAATATGACTGTTTTGTGAGTATAGATAGAAGCAAGGGAAATGGAGTGAATTTGTTTATTGTTCCATAAAGTTTTTCAGAAAATAAAATCCTTAACTAACTTTGTGCATATGTGAATACACAGGCAAAAACAATGTCAGTTTCCTGGAACATTAATGACAGAAAGGATAGTAAGACAGAGGAAGAAGGAAATATTTAAATATTGTCCTGAATTGACCTCAACATGAACAGATGAGGCAAATTGCCTAGGATTGAACAAGACAGCAAATCCAAAGATAATTGTTGATGTTGAGGACTTTTAGATGATTTGTCACTTAATGTTGAACAATGAACCACAGTACCACTCTTACCTTGGCAAGTCTATTCTCCTTAATCACACACTCATTAGATATCTGTGATCATTATACTGCTGGGACTCTGCATAAATTTCCCCTTCCATGTTAATATTGCCATTGATATTGACATTTTACCATCTTTAATTCTATAATTTCTAGCAAAGAAATAGTCACAGAAGGATTCTTGGTATTCTTGCTCTTAGTATCTTTCTTTGCTCTCTTCAGAGGTGTTGCCTGGTCCTTAGATGCAAAAGCTGAGATGTAGATTTATCCATTTGTACCTCGCCCCCAGAATCTGTTTCTCCACCTTGTGTGCAGGTGTGGATTTCTGTGATGATTTCCATTTGCTGTAAAGAGAAGCTTTTCTCTGAAGGGAGATCTACCTACACTTATCTCTGGTTATAAAGATAAAGGAGGGAACTGTGCTCGTATAGCAAAGTTGTAATTGTACATACTTTTCTAACCCTGGGCACTTGACAAGGTTTCTATTAATAGGAATGCTTTCCTCTTGTTGATTGGACATGGTCCTTGAGTCCTATCAGACAACTATTTATTGTTACTAACACATGAAATTTAGTTCTTGTACCTTTTTTTAACCATGCAATGCATATAATCATCATTGGATTCTCCTCCTTGGCATTCTAAATAATATGTTCTTGAATAAGGGGAAAGAAATGACAAGAGAGAAAATTTAGGATCTTAGTTCCAGTTAGATTATGTGAGTCTTATGTCCTAACTGTACATTAACTTCAGCCATACAGACCCACCTACAACCTCTGACATGCAACCAAGCTCAGAATAGATAATTTATATTGTTCTGACAGTAACATTGTCAACTTGACAAATCATTCAAAAGAAGTTTTATCATTCTTGATGTTACCTATTATTTAGTCTATCATTTGTATAGGGAATTTATCAGTCCAAGTAACTTTGTATCTTTAAGATACAAATTTTCTGTGCACATCTATATCTATCTATCTGTCTGTCTGTCTGTCTGTCTATCTATCCTTACATTCTCATGCATTAAGTATAACTTTATGCAAATATTAAATATAAATACAAAATAAAATTATACATGAATTTAAATGTGATTCCTTGAGGATTCATCAGATGTCTTTGTTCTTATTTTACCCTCATACCTTGTTTCCCTATCGTATTAAATTATCTCCCACATCCCCACTTGGAGCCTTGTCCCTATGATTATATTTTCATCTTTATAGAACAATTATCCTGCATGAACTTCCCAATCATTGGGCCTATCCTACATATGGTCCCTTTATACTGTCCTGATGTCTTTGTTTACTCAGTATTGTATACTCAAATCTGTAGATTTGGAGCTAGGGAGTTCAGAAAACATGATATTTGGGGTAACTTGTTCTGGGTTATTTCACTCAATATGATCTTTCTTGCTTCATTCCATTCACCTGCAAAGTTCAGTATTCCATTTTTATCTACACCTGAATCATGTTCCATAGTACATGTTAAACATACTTTCATTATCCATTCCTCATTTGAAGAGGATTAGGTGCTTTGAATGGAGCAACAGTTAACATGACTTGGAAAGTTTCCTTGAGTAGGAAATCAAGTCCTTTGTGCATGTGACAAGCAGTAGTGTTGTTGTTTCATATACTTGATTTACTGTCAGCTCCTTGACAATTATTCACACTGGTTTGCAGATTTATAAAGTTTAGTAAACCCACCAAGAATGAATGAATGTTACATTTTTCTTTACCGTTTCCCACTTTTCCTGTTTTTTGTGTTTTTTATCTTTGCCCTTCTGACAGGGATAAGAGGAAATCTAAGCAGTGATTTGATGTGCATTTCTCAAATGACTGGGGCAGACAGACATTTTTCTGAGATGTTTTTGAGCAATTTCCCTCTCTTTCTCTCATTTAAAATGTACTTCATGTACAACCTCTTGAAAGGAATATTTAGGCTCTGCTTCTGGTGGTTTTTTTTTGCGTTCTTTATATATTCTGTATATTAATCCTGTCAGCTACAAAGCTGGCAAAGATTCACTCCCATTCCATGGGCTTCCACTTCAGTATTTTTTTGTTTGTTTGTTTGTTTCTTCAACTATATTCTTTTTTCCGAAGTCATACTTAAAAATTTTTCACCTTAATTCACATCTTACACATTTGTCTACACTAAGCCTATACTAATTATTGTTCATATGAGAAACTTCTAGATGAAAAACTCACATAATTTTATACTTCCATTGTAAAATATGAGTCAATGAAAGTTTTCTTGTAGAGACAAAAATTGCCTTCACTATTTACCTCACTGCGCCCCTGACTCCTAGAGCCATCTATAGTCACACTAATAGAATAAGTTGCAGAGTCACACAAGAAAATTGTTTAAAGATAAAAGAGCACAGACACTGAGAGAAACAGTTAAGAAATGGGACCTCCTAAAACTGAAAAGCTTCAGGAAAGCAAAGGACATGGTTAACAAGACAAAATGACAGGCTACAGAATGGGAAAAGATCTTCACTAAGCCCATATCAGACAGAGGTCTGATCTCCAAAATATACAAAGAACTCAAGAAATTGGTCATCAGAAGAACACATAATCCATTAAAAAATGGAGTACAAACCTAAACAGAGAACTCTTAACAGAGGAATCAAAAATGGCTGAAAGACACTTAAGGAAATGTTCAACATCCTTAGTCATCAGAGAAATGCAAATCAAAACAACTCTGAGATTCTGTCTTATATCTGTAAGAATGGACAAGATCAAAAACACTGATGACAACTTATGTTGGAGAGGTTGTGGGGAAAAAGAAACACTTCTGCATTGCTGGTGGGAATGCAAGCTGGTACAACCCTTTTGGATGTCAGTGTAGTGATTTCTCATAATATTAGGAAATAACCTTCCTCAAGACCCAGTAATACCACTTTGGGGTATATATCCAAAGGATGTTCAATGGTACTACAAGGATATGTGCTCAACTAAGTTCATAGCAGCATTGCTTGTCATAGCCAGAACCTGGAAACAACCTAAATGCCCCTTGACCAAAGAATAGATAAGGAAAAAGTGGTACATTTACACAATGGAGTATAACACAACACAGCAGGAAAAAAATAACAATATCTTGAATTTTGCAGGAAAATGGATGGAGCTAGAAAACATTATTTTGAGTAAGGTAACCCAGAGACAGAAAGACAGTTATCACATGTACTAACTCATTGGTGGTTTTTAAGCATAAAGCAAAGAAAACCAGCCTACAAACCACAATCCCAGAGAACTTAGACAAAAATGAGGACACTAAGAGAGATACACATAGATTTAATCTACATGAGAAGTAGAAAAAGGCAAGATCTCCTGAGTAAACTGGGAGCAAAGGGACCTTGGGGGAGGGTTGAAGCATCGAGGGGAACAGAGAAAAATGTAAAGTTCAAGAAAACCAATAAAAAATAAGAAAAAATAACAAATATTTCATCAGGAAAATAAATAAATAAAAACATTGATATCTAAAAGTAACCTCTTGGTTGGTGAATTTTGATAATCTTGACATTAATATCTAAGAAGTGTGAGATAAAAGAAAACAGAATAAGAATATTGTTCCTCTGCCTCTGTCTCTGTTTCTCTCTCTCTGAGTATTTCTGTTTGAAACATTCAAAGAACTATTTTATTTAATTAGTACATGTTATTATTGGGGATTTATATGGCAAACCAGATATTTTAACAAATTAGAAAATACTTACAGTGTCCTGAATGAAGTATGAAACATTGAGACATTTTATCTTTCAGACTTAAGGAAAGGTCAATAAACTTTTTCTACCCTTCCCAAAGAACATATCCTAAGGTTTGTGGAACTCATGATATTTGCGTGTCTCAAAACTTGCAGAATAAATAATGGAAGGGTGATAAACTTCAGCACTTAATCATGTAGCCCAGTTTTCTGTTGGGAGCAGTGAGAACCCAGATCCTGAATTTCTTGTAAGCAACTTGTTTTCCCCTGATCGGAGTGCCCACAGCTGCTCTGAGCACAACACCTTCAGGAGATCCTGACGGCAGGAGAGTGGTTTCTGGTGGGTTTGGCTGGGGCGTTGCTATTTCTATATAATCTGCCCCTAAACACAATAAACGGGGCATTCTTGGGGAATTCAAGGATGACCTGTGTCTCTTTCTCTCTGTCTGTGTGTGTTTGTGTAGTCTCAACCCCCAGCCCCTTGCCCGAGGCTTGTGAACTGGGTGCCAGCGCACAGAGCACAGATACGTGGGCGTGGTGCGCAGCAGTTTTCTGTATTTTGTCAATGATTGTCTTTGAAAGGCTGATTTTCATCTACCAGTGAACAATAATGAGGGATTCAAATGCCAGTTATTGTTTGATTAATAATTGATGGATGTATTTTTATGGTTGTTGACCTTTTCCAAGTAAAAGGAAGAATCAATCACTACTTGTTCTCAACAACTGTGCGGATATGTTTCTTTGCTTGATATTCAGGTTTAGTACTGCGAGCTTTAATACTTAACTTAATGCATTAACTCATTGGTATTTTCTCTGAAGAAAAGTGTTCTTCTTTCCACTGTTCAAATTCCTAAATTCTAGGGTGATCGTTCCCATTAAAGCTTCTCCAGATTTCTTCTTAAATATTCAGATCTATGACATGCTTGAACATTCTATTCAATCCTATTCTGGAAAATAGCCTTTTTATGGATCTTCAATATGCCAGAAAAGAAAAAAAGCCTAGAACAGCAACAAGAAGCAATGGCAATTATAAAGAATAAGAATTTATTTAGCTCTTATATAGGAGAATCCTTCTTCAGAGGATAGCCACTGGAAAATTACTTCTTTAGATTTTCATTAAAGCAGGGTAGTTTTACTGTTCACAAATTGATTTCTATATTATGAAAGAGATATGGATGCTGTTTTACAAAAATAAGGTCTAAACAATAACAAGATGAATCAAACATGACAACTCAAGAAAGTAAATATATTTCCATTTTATCTGAGGGACAAATCCACCTAGGCTCCAAACTCAAGCAGTGCCTTTTGCTTTGGCTTCTTCCACAGTACAGGGAAAATTGTATCATTAATTCAGATTGAAGTTAAATCAGAAGATGTTGAGGGAGGTCCTTCCACTCCTCCAGCCAATAACTGCTGAGATACCAGCCCATTGGGGCATGGTCTCTCTACCTTTAAAAAATGCGGCCACTTCCCTTCTCTCTCTCTCTCCTACTTCCTTCTCTGGTTCTGGTGACTAGACTCCCTTCCTGATTGGGCAGAGGGCTGTTGTTCAGGACCGTGATCTGTAAGTTTTTTCCCCTTTAAATAAAAAAACCATTCTATTGATCATAATTCTAAACTGGTGTGGGATTGTTTTTGACTTACACCTTCATCTGGCGCCCAACGTTTGGTTTTAGGACCCCTCCTTCCCCCACTCGGCTGCCTGCTGCCAGTTAAGCGTGGCATGAGCCCGCCCTCCCTCAGCCACAGCCTGTGCCTTGTGGCCTGTGCCTTGTGCGTGGAGCCAGCATTTTAATATAAATTATCACGCAGTGGCTTTTCTAGCTGCAGTTTTTTTATATTTTCCCTTTAGACACCTCAGATTGACTTCAAGTCCCCAAGTACCCTGTCATTTGCCTCCCCACGTGGATTTAAACTCAACAGGCCCGCTTAGTGTCTGCCTGCATGGTTTGCTCTTTTCTGAGTCGTTTTCAAAATCTCCCTTGCAAGTGCACCTCTTAAGCAGCGCAAACCAGAGCACGCGGTTGCTGGTTGCCAAAAGCTGCAACCCCTTGGGGCAACTCTGTCACATAGAGGCATACACTGCTTCCAGGTTACTCTTCTCTAGCCCTGGATTCTGGGTTTATAGTTCCATGTACGGAATTGAATCAATTACATTTACTTTGTTGAGCAACTTGCATTTCCCAGTTTTAACAAATACTAGGTGGACACTGAAACAGGACCCCATTTTCACTGTGACTTGGCAACAGTTCCAACTGCTGGATAATAAGTAATATGGTGGTTTTTGTTTACAACATAAATTTTACTGTCTTATTTACTAATACAATGGGTCATATCATGTAAGCTTTATATGATTATGGGGATAACTTAATTTACTGGTTACTAGGTTTCAGTATTCTTTTGAATATTCTATCATTTAGGAAGAATATGGCACTCCTAAGAACCATAAATCTTTACTAGAAACTCATGCAGGTCAGGAGATTCAGGATTCAAAAGAGACAATAATAAAAAGACTTGAAATTATTGAAGAAATCATTGGAGCTGGTGAACAGAGTAAGAAGGCACAAAGACAGGATACAATGCCTCTATCAGCTATTAGAACTGGATTACCCAGGGTTTTAGCGACATACCCTGTAATTTATTCTGACAAAGCATCAACTTCTAAAGGCTCAAAGAAAGTCAGAGAAGCTAGATGGACACCAATAGCAATGAATGATCAAAAAGAAATTAAGCAAGCTATTGTTAATTTTGGCTTGCAATCTGCATATGTTAAGGAAATAATAAGGACTTGGGCTTCTAAGGCTAGAGTTACCCCCCCCATGATTTCCATCAGTTAGTGTCTGCAGTTTTAGATAATGGAACTTCCTTGATGTTTGGAATCTATTTCAGAGAAGAATACAAGCACATGGAACAGCAAGGAAGAGCAAAAATTGTGGAGGTTTTCCAAGATCAAATTCTTGGTGCAGGAGAATATGCTGATCCACAGGTCCAAGCTCTTTATGACGATGAAGTACTGTGGCTATGTCACCAAGCAGCTTTAAATGCTTGGAATAGGATACAAGATCCAGCACAAAGGGTTGAATCATATATCAGAATTAGGCAGGGACAGAGAGAACCCTTTATTGACTTTTTGCAAAGATTAATTAAGGTTCTGGACATAGGGGTAACAGACCCAGAAGCTAGACGAATACTTTTTGAATCTCTAGCTTTTGAGCATGCAAACATAGAATGAAAAAAGATAATTGGGCCTTTAAAGTCTAGATCAGCACCTATGGATGAATGGATTCAGCATACAATGAATGTGGAGACTTTTCACTATAATGCTGAATCTTGGGTAGGAGGAGAGATTTCCAAAGCAATGAGGAGACATCAAACTGCCAGGTGTTTTAATTGTGGTAAATTAGGATATTTGGAAAGGGATTGCAAGCAAAGAATTTCTAGGAATAATATCTCTTCTGGGAATGACAAAAATAGGAGACCTCAGCCTTCAAGTATATGTAGGAGATGTGGTAAAGGCCGGCATTGGTCCATGAATGCAGGTCAACAACAGACAGGCAAGGCAACCCAATACCGTCAGGAAACTCCTTGAGGGGCCTCTCACGGGCCCCCAAGCCAAAAGTGGCCCAGTCATTTCCAGTCACAGTGGAGAACGTGCCTTACCAAGAAAATTAAAAGTTCCAATTCTGCTGTAAAAAAGTAATACTGTTCTAAATGATGAATTACGTGTGGAGGATGAGTCAAAAAACCCAGTAGGACAGAGTAAACATATATTTTGGCAGACATCTATTAATGATCAAAGACCAAACCTAAGAGTCTGTATAAATGGCACTTTTATTGAAGGCTTATTAGACACAGGTTTAAGTATATCATTACTCCAGAATCTTGGCATCCGAATTTGCCTCTTCAAGATGTAGATGTTCAGTTCCTGGGAACTACAAACCTATCTCGTGTAAAACAAAGCACAAGATGGATTGAATGCATAGGGCCCGAAGGGCAAATAGGAAGACTAAGGCCATATATAGCCAATATTGCAATAAATTTATGTGGCCGTGACCTGCTACAGCAATGGAATACCCAGATTAACATTCCTGTAGTTCCAGGAACTAGTAATTCTGGGAAGGATATGATGAGGTATTATGGGAAAAGGTTACTAGCCATTCAGGCTGTACAAGAACATACAGCAAATGCCAAACCTTCAGAGGTACCAACAGCCCTACCTTTAAAATGGCTAACTGAGAAGCCAATATGGATTAAACAGTGGCCTCTAGCTGAAGATAAATTACAGGCATTGGAACAGCTGGTGCAAGAGCAACTAGATGCTCTCCATATTGAAGAATCAACTGGCCCTTGGAATTCCCCTGTATTTGTTGTAAAAAAGAAATTTGGTAAATGGAGAATGGTGACAGATTTAAGAGCTGTCAACAAGGTAATTCAACCTATGGGCCCACTACAATCTGAAATTCCTTTGCCTTCTCTATTTCCAAAGGATGACCTCTTATAGTTACTGATTTGAAAGATTGTTTTTTCACTATACCATTACAAGAAAAGGATAGAGAAAAATTTGTCTTCATTGTGCCTACTTATAATAATTCTCAGCCTAATAGGAGATATCAATGGACTGTCCTCTCACAGGATATGCTGAATAGTCCTACATTGTGCCAATATTTTGTAAGTAAGCCATTGGAAATAATTCATAAACAAGTCCCCAAGTCCATCATTTATCATTAGATGGATGGAATAAATTCAAAGATTTATTTGAATCTTGTTAGTTGATTCAAATAAAGATACTTTAGATATAATAAGGAAAACCCAAAGAAAAACATGTAGGCATCCTCCTGAATATTAACCTCATCAGGTGATGAAAGGAGACAGAGACAGAGACCCACATTGCAGAACCGGACAGAAATCTCATTGTCCAAATCAGGAGCAGAAGGAGAGAGTGCATGAGCAAGGAACTCAGGACCACGAGGGGTGCACACACACACTGAGAGATTAGGGATATTCTATCGGGAACCCACCAAGGCCAGCTGCCCTGGGTCTGAAAAAGCCTGGGAGAAAGGATGTTTGAAGAAGTAAAGAAAGTCTTGCCTAGGTGGGGATTACAAATTGAGCCTGAAAAGATTCAAAGAGGAATCTCTATTAATTACCTAGGTTACAGAATAGGGTTAGAGAAAATTAAAATGCAAAAGGCCCAAATTTGGAGAGACTGGTTAAAGACTCTTAATGACTTCCAAAGATTGTTAGGAGACATTTATATTCTATGACCAGCTGTTGGGATAACACCTGATCTAATAGTTCATTTAAACAAAACCTTAGATGGTGATAAAGATTTGAATAGTCGAAGAAAACTGACAGCTGAAGCAGAAAAGGAACTGACAATGATTGAGGAAAAATTCCAGGAGGCACATGTGGATAGGGTGAACCCAAATCTTAGCTGCATCCTAGTCTTACTGGCTTCCAGAATTTCTCCTACAGGGATTCTAACACAGAGGGAAGATATTATTTTAGAGTGGATATTTATACCTAATAAACCAAGTAAAAAATTAAAAACTTATGTGGAAAATGTCTCTGAATTAATTATAAAAGGTAGGCTGAGACTTCGTCAACTAGCAGTTATAGACCCAGCAGAAATTATAGTGCCTTTTACTACTGAAGAAATAAAAAAGTTATGGGAAGACAATGAACCATGGCAAAGAGCTTGTGCTAATTTTTGGGGAGAAATTAATAGCAAATATCCCAAAAGTGGTAGACTTAACCTCATAAAAAAAAAACTTCTTGGATTCTCCTAGAATTGCACGTGATGCTCCAATAACTGGAGGCCGTATGTTCTATACTGATGCAAATAAATCAGGGAAAGCAGGTTACAAGTCAGATGAATTGAGTGAGTTGGAACAAAGCCCTTATAATTCTGTCCCGAAGGCAGAATTATATGCCATTCTTATGGTGCTAAGGGATTTTTAAAAACCTCTTAATATAGTTACAGATTCACAATATGCAGAAAGAGTTATCTTACATATTGAAACCACTGAATTTATACCAGATGATACAGAGTTGACTTCATTGTTTATCCAGGTACAAGACATAATCAGGGAAAGGCTTTGTCCGATGTACATAACACACATCCGGTTCCATACAGGTCTTCCTGGTCCTCTAGCACAAGGCAACGCTGAGATTGATCAATTATTGATTGGAAGCATGTTGCAGGCCTCAGAATTTCATAAGAAGCATTATGTCAATAGTAAAGGCCTAAAGAAAGAATTTTCCATTACATGGCAACAAGCTAATGACATTATAAAGAGATGTCCTACTTGTTCTTTTTATAATCAAACACCATTGCCTGCAGGGAGTAACCCAAAGGCTACTAAGAGAAATGAAATCTGGCAGATGGATGTGTTACACTTTATTGAATTTGGTAAATTAAAATATGTACACCACAACATAGGCACATATTCAGGTTTTCAATGGGCAAATGCCCTGAGCTCAGAAAAGGCTGATTCAGTAATCACACATTTATTGGAAGTTATGGCCATCATGGGTATACCGGCACAAATAAAGATAGATAATGGTCCAGCATATGTATCTAAGAAACGGAAATGCTTTTTTGATTATTATAATATAAAACACATTACAGGTATACTAAATAATCCTACAGGTCAGGCAGTTATAGAAAGATCAAATCGTACTATAAAGTATATGCTGAACAAACAGAAGGGGACAGAAAATACCCCCAGAAATAGATTGCATAATTTTTTATTATCCTTGAATTTTCTTAACGCTAATGAGAAAGGAACGACAGCAGCAGAAAGACATTGGATAATGGAATAGTCTGCTGAATAAGTCAACTGATTTATTTCAAAGATGTGCTGACCTCTCAATGGAAGCCAGGAGATGTGCTACATTGGGGAAGGGGTTTTGCTCTTGTTTCCATGGGAGAAGAAAAATTGTGGATACCATCAAAATTAATAAAGTTTCTATTTGAAGAGGAGAAACCTCTTGGAAAGGAGAAATGACAACTCATCCACAATGATGATATTCATACAGGTGGTGAGAAAAACATATAGAATGGGGGCAGGGTTCTGTTCTTATCTCCACAGGAAAACACTCATCTTTGAAAAATTCAAGGGACCCTGGATGCTTGGATAATGACAGATGGAATAATACCTGACCTATAGGAAATATCAAGAAAACTGAATAGGTTGTGTAAGTAAAATATATTAAACCATATTTCTAAATTTATAGAGCTGGTTTTGAAGTTGAACTCTGGCTCAGTCCCTCTCCAATTTCAAGCCAGTTAGTAAGAGAAAAACCCAGAGTTTCGGTCTCATGTCAAGAGCCATGATATGGGACAGAAAGAAATCTTTGCTTTTCTTCATATCTATCATACATTTCATTGAATATATCTATCATGCCTTTCATTGAATATATCTATCATGCCTTTCATTGAATATATATATATATGTGTGTGTGTGTGTGTGTGTGTGTGTCTATATATTTATATATAAATGTCTATATGATTAATGTTTAAGTTTTTCACAATGAACAATGAGTTTTTCCTGAAGTGAGGTTTGAAGTTTCCAGAAGAAGATGGGGCCCCATAACAACAACTCCACCTGGTTGATATGATATCATGATACTGATAGCGCCACTACAAGTCCTGTTTTGGGTACCAGCTGCACAAGACATTTCCAACTTGGTTAGCTGAAATGGTGCACATCTTATACAACATTTTGGCCAGACCTGCACAAAATACTCAGAGACTATTTGCAATTTTAAAAGACATTGATCTTGAAATTTAACCATCATTTTACTTTCACAGGACCCCCCAGAAAGAACGTCGCCCCCATGACAGCTGGAAGTAATTCTAGAGGACGACGTCCCCTCTCCCAGTAAAGTTTGCCCTTGGGTTTAGGGACATCATTTAGGGGTTGATTATAATTAGTATACGGTTGATGGTTGGGGGAGGGATTTTTAAGCTCAGGGATCATTTTGGAAAAAAAAGAGGGATGATGGGATAATAGATTTGTAATTTTGAGTTACTGTTTTTAAACAAATATATTGGTATTGATTCTTGTATATTGATACAAAGTTAAATTATATTGACTATTGTATGCATGCATGTTTCTACCTCTGTTTAAAACATTTTTATGTATTGACATATATTGTATTGATATATATATATATATATATATATATTGTATATATTTACCATATTGCAGTGTACATTTCTACCTCTGATTATGATACTTCTATATTGTTTGTGTATTGATATATATTTACCATACTGCAAGGTATATTTATACATTGTTTATATTTTGAGGTCATTGTCCTCATTTGTTTCACAGTCATTTATTGTCTTAGTCTTTAAGTTAGGTAGGTATTGAGAATTTTATAGAACAATAGTATTCTGTTTGTCATATATAATTAGACTAATCAGGTTCTGTAGATACATAGAGATTATATTCAGTGTAGATAGAAAATCTTCAACCTCTTCAAAGAGCTGTAGAAAATGGCCTTTAATCTAACTCAGAGTTTTGTGGTCCTGAGACACAATTGCTCCTGGCAACACTGCTCTATTCCCGAGAGAATGTTGAGCACCAAAGATACTCCACCTGGAGCCTTTCTTTTTGGCAGAACTGGCCTTTGGGCAAAGAAATGCTCAGACCTCAACCACTGACAGAGATAGAGAACATGCATCAATGGATAAAACAGGACTGTCATATCCTGCCAAGACAGGGTAAGATAGTTTTGAAAAGTTGCTTGCCTTTGAAAATGGTATGTCAGTTATGTTAAGGCCTTAGCCAAAGTTGGTTGCTTCAATGCTGCAAACCTGACTTTCGGTGATTGCTCAGGTAGCTAGTTGTATCTGTGATTTGTTGCATGTTTTGGAAGTTGTTTGATTGCACTTCCTAATTACTCAGGTAACATTATTTTCCTTCTCAGATCTTCGATGGGGTTGAAGACTATATAAATGTAGTTACTTTCCACTCAAGACTTGGCCAAGCTGTTTATTATACAAGACCTAAACTAGTTAGAATAGAATATTTGTACTTATTGTATATAATTTCGTAGTAGGTTTAGAACTCTATTACTTAAACAAAAGGGGGAGGCATTGCGGGAGGTCCTTCCTCTCCTCCAGCCAATAGCTGCTGAGATACCTGCCCATTGGCCGTCTCCCTTCTCGCTGTCTCTTACTTCCTGCTCAGCTTCCGGCAACTAGATTCCCTTCCTAATTGCACAGAGGGCTGTTGTCTGGGATGGTGATTTGTAAGTTTTTTCCTCTTTAAATAAATAACCATTCTATTGATCACAATTCTAAACTGGTGTGGGATTGTTTTTGACTTACGCCTTCACCTTCAAGCAGAGGTTTATTTTATCACTCCCTTCATGTTTCTTCTCACTCTTCTGGATGGCAGGACTACTACAAGGACATTCCCTATATCCTTGCTAGTGTAAATCATATGCAAAACTAAACACAAGACATAGGAGGAGAGATAGCAGTCATGTTGTAAAAATAAAGCAACAAATAAACATATACAAAAATTCATTATATGAACAGTTTTAGAAAATTGAAATACTTCTATATTCATTGATTTTCTCATGTTTTTACATAACACAATACATTGATAATAGTTCATCATTTATTCATAGCTTTTAAATTAAAATAAAGTTTATATTATGTAATTATTTATATTTATTTAAAATATTAAAATACAGTGAGGTTCAATTTCTTTCAAATTCCTTCATATTTTGCCACATTTTATACTAATCTTAACAGCAAGGAAGTCAGGGGCTTGTTTTTATCTAGTTTGCATGATTTTACTAGGAAGAATAACTATGAATGAGTGAAAATACCCAGGATATTGAATCCCGAGATTCCTTCCTTCTTATTTTTACATCCTAACCTAATCTTCCTGTGCCTCCTCTCTTCCCAGCACCTCCCCCACCTCCCATTGCCTTGCCTTGTCCCATTCACTACTCATGCACTTTTTCTATTAAGATGCAGACCAGCACACCTGGATATAAGCCAGCCAAGGTCTGACAAGTTGCACTGAGACCAGACAACCACTCTTTCAGCAAGATTGAATAAGAAAATATTGCAGGAAGAATGGGTCCCAAAATTAAGCAACAGAGTTAGAGACATTGACTTCTCTAAATACTAGGATTCCTGCATGAAAACCAAATCACACAACTGTAGCATATGCAGGTCATTCTCATGAAGGCTCTTTCAGTTCAGCCACTTTTAGACCTTAGAACCCAGTTTTAAATTTTCTTGCATTTGTATGTGGTGCCCTTGACACCACTGGGTCCTACAATCTTCCCTTCCCCTCTTCTGCACAATTCTCCAAGTTCTGCCTAATGTTTGCCTGTGAGTCTCTGAATCTGTTTCAATAGTTGCTGTTTGAAGCCCCTCTGCTCATAGTTAGGCTATGCACCTATTGGTTCTGGCTGGTGTGGCCTGCTTCTGAGTGACTGAATTCCTCAGGGGTTGGGGATAGTACCAAGCAGCAGGGACAGGGACTAATAGGGATAGCCTAGGCCTGGAGCAGTGATCCAGGGAACAGAAACCAGAGAGGGGTTCAGTTCTATTGGCAAGCAGGTCACTCATGGTTGGCATGGCCTGTTCCTGAGTGCCAAAATTCTCCTGGGTTTGAGGGAAGAGACAAGAATCTAGACCAGGAATGATCTGGGTCACCACGGCATCCAATACTCTTAACTAAGGATGCCTTATATCCTCAGATCCTCCTTTCAATCTGATTGCTGACCTTAGACTAAAGCTTGGCTAGAAAAATAATAGCCTCAGGCAGGACATTCCAAGTGAAATATGACTTTATATACCTAAAGAAGCCAGGCTCCAATCCTTATAGCGCATGTGTTCCTGTTAGATTTATACTTTCCCAAACATTATTCACCATGATTCTCAATATCTACTTCTGCTTCTGCTTGTCTATGTATTCCTTTTACACAGAAAAGTACTGGCAGACCCTATTTCCAAGGGGAAGGAAAAGTGGGAGAGGAGGTATTAGGGAAATATTGAATTAAATCATACCTTAAAATATCTTATGAAATCCTGAAAATATGCTATCAAAATAATAATGAATAAACTCAGCAAACAGAAAAAATTATATAATGTATAAAGACAATAGTAAAATTGAATCATCAAAATTATATCAAAATAATAATGAATTAACTCAGCAAAGAGAGAAATAAGATAATAGGAAGCATAATAAAAGGATCAGCAAAAAGTAACACATTTTCCAGACTGTAAAATAAAGTATATCTAGGGCAGAATTACATTAGAAAGAGTATTTCAATGCAAACATAATTGTTGAATTGTGTCCTTAATGTACCAGGTGCTATTTTAATGAACTTTTAAATTTTTAATTGAAATAACACCATATTCGTTCCTTTCCACAACAATGCAAGATATATTTTCTCTAAGTCCACACATATACCTATCCACTCTCAAGTTAATAACCTGTATTTCCTTGATCATTATTGCCAAATACACAGCACATCTATGTGTGTATGTTTATATATGTGTGTGAATATATACATGCAACCTCAGTCCATTTATTTTATTTTATTTAAAAAAACATTTTTTTTCAATTTACATACCAATCCCAGCTCTCACTCCCTCCCCTCCTTTATTTCCTCACAGGTACTCTCTAATGCCACCACCATTCACTCCTCTTAGAGGATAAGACACATTGCTTTGGTAGGAAGGTCCAAGGCCCTCCCTATTATATCTAGGCTGAGCAAGGTATCCATACAAAGAGAATGGGTTCCCAAAAAGCCAGTAAAAGCAGTAGTGATAAATTATGGTGACACGGCCAGTGTCCGTGCAGTCCGACCCAGCCATAAAATTGTCACCACATTCAAAGGGTCTAGTTTGATCCTATGCTGCTTCCTTCCATGTCTGGCAGGAGTTGGTGGGCTCCCATTAGCTCAGGTAAACTGTTGCAGTGGGTGTCCCCACCACGATCTTGACATCTTTGCTCATATTCTCACTCCTTCCAATCTTCAACTGGACTTTACAAGCTCAGCCCAGTGCTCCTCTGCGGGTCTCTGCCTCCGTTTTCAACAGTTGCTGGAAGAAGGGTCTATGGTGAGATTTAAGATAGTTGTCAATCTGATTACAGGAAAAGGCCAGGTTGGGTACCCTCTCCTCTATTGCTTAGGGCGTTAGCTGGGGTCATCCTTGTGAATTCCCTAGAATTTCTCTGGTGCCAGGATTCTTGTTAGCCCAATAAAGGCTCCATCAATCAAAATATCTCTTTCTTTGCTCTCATCTCTGTTCTTACTCCATCATGACTATGCTGTTCCTTCAAGATCTCCTTGTCAGATCCTGTTTTCTTATCCAATCTCTTAGCCTGTGCCTTTTTATAGGTGAGTTGAGCCCATTGATATTAAGTTATATTAAAAAATGGGGCACTGAACTGAACAGAGAATTCTCAACAGAAGAAGTTCAAATGGCCAAAAGACACTTAAGGTCGTGTTCAACTTCCTTAGCAATCAGGGAAATGCAAATCAAAACAACTTTGAGATATCATCTAACACCTGTCAGAATGGCTAAAGTCAAAAACACCAAGGATAACCTTTGCTGGAGAGGCTGTGGAGGAACGGGTACCCTCATCCATTGATGGTGGGAATGCAATCTTGTGCAACCACTGTGGAAGTCAGTGTTTCGGTTTCTCAGGAAATTCGGGATCAACTTACCCCTGGACCCAGCAATACCACTCCTGGGAATATACCCCAGAGATGCTTTATCAAATGACAAAAGCATTTGTTCAACTATGTTCATAGCAGTATTATTTGTAATAGCCAGAACCTGGAAACAACCTAGATGCCCTTCAATGGAAGAATGGATGAAGAAAGTATGGAATATATACACGCTAGAGTACTACGCTGCGGTAAAAAACAATGACTTCTCAAATTTTGCATGCAAATGGATGGAAATAGAAAACACTATCCTGAGTGAGGTGTCCCAGACCCAAAAAGATGAATATGGGATGTACTCACTCATAATTGGTTTCTAGCCATAAATAAGGACCACAGAGTCTACAAGAGGTGAACCTAAAGAAGCTAAGTAAGAAGGTGAACCCAAGGAAAAACATATAGTTGTCCTCTTGGCTAAGGGAAGTAGACCAAATTTCCGGGGAGAAAATGGGATCTTGGGGATGGGGTGGGATGGGGGTAAAGGGAGGTGGGGAGAGAAAAGGTAGAAGGGAAGGAGGGGGGACCTGGGAAACAGGAGAATTGGGATAAAGGAAAGGTGGATAGGGGAGCACGGAATCACAATTCTTAGTTAAGGGAGCCAGTTTAGGGTGGGCAAGAGACTTGACCCTAGAGGGGCTCCCTAGTGCCCAAGATGAGGTTCCCAGTTAGTTCCTTGGGCAGCTGAGGATTGGGAACCTGAAATGACCCTATCCTAGAGCAATACTGATGAATATCTTGCATATCATCATAGAATCTTCATCTGGTGATGGATAGAGATAGAGACAGAGACCCACACAGGAGCACTGGACTGAACTCCCAAGGTCCCAAGGAGGAGCAGAAGGAGGGAGTACATGAGCAAAGAATTCGGGACCACGAGGCGTGCATCCACCCACTGAGACAGTGGAGCTGATCTTCGGGGAGCTCACCAAGGCCAGCTGGACTGTGACCGAAAAAGCATGGGATAAAACCGGACTCTCTGAACATGGCGAACAATGAGGGCTGATGAGACACCAAGGACAATGGCACGGGGTTTTGATCCTACTTAATGTGCTGGATTTGTGGGAGCCTAGCCAGTTTGGATGTTCACCTTCCTAGATATGGACGGAGGGGGGAGGACCTAGGACTTACCACAGGGCAGGGAACCCGGACTGCTCTGTGGACTAGAGAGGGAGGGGGGGGAGAGGAGTGGGGGGGAGGGGGAGAAGGGAGGGAGGAGGGGGAGAAGGGTGGGAGGAGGGGGAGAAGGGTGGGAGGAGGGGAGGGAAATGGGAGGCTGGGAGGAGGTGGAAACTTGTTTTTTTGTTTATGTTTTTTTTTCTTCTTTTCGCAATAAAAAAAAAGATCTCCTTCTCCCTCCCCTTCTCTACTCCTCTTCCCCTTCTGTTGTCCCTTCTCCCCCAACCCCCATGCTTCCATTTTTTTTCATTCTTTTACATGTTTTCTCCAGTTATGCCAGCACCACTTGTTGTAGATGCTTTTTTCCATTGTATAATTTTAGCTTCTTTGTCAAATATCAGGTGTTCATAGGTGTGTAGATTATTATCTGTGCCTATGATTCGATTGCATTGGTCAACCTCTCTGTTTTTATGTCAATACTAAGCTGTTTTTATTACTGTCACTCTGTAATAGAAATTGATGTCAGAGATGGTGATGCATTCAGAAATTCCTTTATTGTTTTGGCTATCCTGGGTTTTTTGTTTTTCTATGTGAAGTTAATTTTTTTTCTTTCAAGATCTGTGAAGAATTGTTTTGGAATTCTGATGAGGATTGTACTGATTGTATAAATTGCTTTTGGTAGGGTTTCCATTCTTATTATGTCGATCCTTCACATCCAAGAACATGGGAGATCTTTCCACTTTCTTGTATCCTCCTCAATTTCTTTCTTCAAAGACTTAAATTTTTCATCAAACAGGTATTTCACATCCTTTGTTAGGGATACCCCCAAATATGTTTTGTTACTTGTGGCTCTAGCTAGGCCCTCAAGAACTATATTGAATAGATATAGAGAGAGTAGACATCCATTTAGTTTGATGTTGGCTGTTGGCTTGATGTATATTACCTCTATTATGTTTATATATGTTCTTTGTATTCTTACTCTCTCCAAGACCTTTATCATGAAGGGAAGTTGTATTTTGTCAAAGGATGTTTCAGCATCTAATTAGATGGTCATGTGGTTTATATTTTTCAGTTTGTTTATATGGTGGATTACGTTGGCATGTTTTCATAAGTTGAGCCATCTCTGCATCTGTGGGATGAATGTGACAAGATACATGGGGTTTTCCATTTTTTAATATCTGTTGAGGTTTGATTTGTTATCATGTATGTGGTCAGCGTTTGAGAAGGTTCCATGAGGTGCTGAGAAGAAGGTATATTCTTTTATGTTTGTATGGGATGTTCTATATATGTCTGTTCAGACCATTTGAGTCATAATATCAGTTAGTTTCCTTATTTCTCTGTTAATTTTTTGTCTGACAAATCTGTCCACTGGTGAGAGTTGAGTGTTGAAGTCTCCCACTATTGGTGTGTGGGATTTAATGTATGATGTAAGCTTTAGAAGTATTTCTTTTACATATGAGTGTGACCTTCTATTTGGGGCATAGATGTTCAGAATTGAGATTTCCTCTTGATGGGTTTTCCTGTGACTAATATGAAATGTCCTTCTTTGTCTCTTTTGACTGATTTTAGTTTGAAGTCTATTTTGTTAGATATTAGTATATTAGGATATTCCTCTGATTGGTGTATTTGGGGCTGACTATGACTCTGAAGACCTGTCTTCCAGCTGCCAGTAAATCAAAGGCTCATATGGTTGCTCCTTGTGGTGCATTCACGGCAATGGATCCAAACACCCTCTTGGTCACTCCATGTTCCTGTAGGTTGCTCAGCACTCAGTCATTTCCCTCTGCAATACCAGGTGTCATTCAGACATCTTCCCATGAAAATTGTAAGCTTGGGACTCTTTCTGCTGAGGTTGCTGCCTTGGACCTGTTCTGGTACAGGTCCTGGCTCAGGCCTACTACATCAGAGGTTCCAGATTTGTGCCAGGACCTGCAGATCTCTGGTTCCAACCTATGCCCTTGGTGGTCCCAGAATCATGTTTGGACCTCGGACATCTCTGGTTCTGACCTACTCCCTTGGAGGTCTCAAACTCGGACTCACAGAGGTATCTGGTTCCTGTCCACTCCCTCAGATGTCTCAGTCTCAAGCCTGGACCTGCAGAGGTCTCTGGTTTCTGTCTACTTCCTTGGACATCCCAGACTTGCTTCTGAACTGCAGATGTCCTGGCTAAGGCCTAGTCTCTCATATGTCACAGACTAAGGCCTACTCTCTCATAGGTCACAGACTCGTGCCTGGAGATATATATATATATATATATATATATATATATATATATATATATATCTCCTATGTATACACACACACACACACACACACACACACACATATATATATATATATATATATATATATATATATATATATATATATATATATAGAGAGAGAGAGAGAGAGAGAGAGAGATGTAGAACTTTGTGTCTAAAAAGAAGCTAAGTCACTTGGGATGATAGACTCCTCACATGAACGATATGCTAAGAAATAAATAGTGTCACAAATGAGAAAACTTCTTTTGTCAGGTTGAAAATGTTACAGCCAAAACAATATAATTTTTCTATTTTGAGCTTGGTTTCATGTCAGAGATTGTAGGTGGGTCCATATGGCTGAAGTTACTGTATATTTAGGACACAGGACTCACATAATCTAACTGGATCTAAGATTCTAAACTTTTTTCTTGTCACTTTGCTCTCTTTATTCTAGAAAATACTATTTGAGATGCCAAGGAGGAGAAATAAATAATTAGAAGCATTTCAAGATAAACAAAAAAGGTACAAGAAGTGACCTTCATATGTTAGTAACAACAAATAGTTGTCTGATAGGACTCAAGGACCATGACCACACAACAGGAGGGAAAACAGTCATATTAATAGAAACCCTGTCAAGTGTCCAGTGTTAGAAGGGTCACAGATCTTAGAAAAGTATTCCTGAAACTTCTCTATACCATCACAATTCCCTTCTTTGGCTTTATCTTTATAAACAGAGATATGCATAGATGTGTTTAGATATGTATGTATACCCATTGTGTGAAAAGCTTTCTCTTTACAGCAAATGGAAACAATCACAGAATTCCACACCTGGACACAAGGTTGAGACAAAGATTGTGGGGGCCAGGTCCCAGTAGGTAAATCTACATTTCAGCTTCTGAATCTAGGGACCAAGAAACATCTCTGAAGAGACCATGGAAAGACACTAAAAGCTAGAACACCATTTCATCCAATTCAATTATAATTACCCATTTAGGTTGACATCAAATTGGAAGATATTTTTTTTTCATTACTTTCTTCTTTAGTCATCTTTCTTCTTCTGTATGGCAGGAATATGCCCGGGACATTCCCACTGCCCTTGCTGTAGTAAAAGCATATTCATTCTATGTTTACAACTTTACCACTATGCCTCACAGTCCCTAATACCTAAAGGTTAATAAAATTTCCCTCTCCTCTCCATCTCTTTGGAAATCCTAGAATAAAACATTCATTCATTTTTCCTTAGTTCACCTTCCACATTCTTAGACTTTAATATGACAGTTGTTCTAAAGTTTCTTCAGATCCCTTTTTTAATAAGAAAAATTAATGGTTCAAGTGGACATAGCTCTACTGTATTGAAGAAAATGACTCTGCAGTTTTTGATTGTAGTTATTTGTTCCCCTACAAGAATGTGTTTATGATTAATAATACTTTCCTTGTATTTATGAAGATCCTTATAGATATCCATTTACAACTGTCTCCTTTACACTTACCATTATGCAGCGTATTTTTTAAATTCCCAAATTAGTATACACATTTCGGTCCCAATGCATTATTAAAAAATTCACAAACTGTTTTAAAGACCATACTGAAATCTAGAGTATAAAGTTGAATTAACAATGAGAGTCTGAAAAATAAATATTCTTTATTTTCAGTTGAGTGGCAAATCACCTCAGAAACCCCAACAACAACAGCTCCCTGTTTCTTTGGTTTCATATTAATCCTAGGCAATTTGCATCTTCTTTTCAGCTTAATGTCTAATCAGGACATTTTAAAATTATTTTTCTTTTTCCTTCATCTTACTTTCCTCTATGATAATTAATGTGCCTGGAAATTGCCTGTGTCTTTGCATGAGTATATAGGAATACATAAACATAGCTAAGGGTTTGATTTTATGAAAAACTTTATGGAACACTACACAAATTTATTCACTCCAATTCCATTGATTCTATTTGTACTCAAAACTCAGTCATATTAGCTCATCAAATGTTCACAATTATGAATAGGAAAATAAATAATTTTGAGAGAAATCCTGAGTAATGACATATAGAATGTTTTATAAAACATAAATGTAAGAATCAGTTGCTGTGGCTATAATATAGTATCTTAAAATTAAAATCAGAAGATTTTACATTCTAAATGAATGTCAGTTATGAATATATTGGTGCCAATTGTACTAGAATTTCCAAAAAGAGCTAATACCTATACTTCACAAAGTTTTCCACATAATAGAAATAGAAGTAACTTCACCAAACTCCTTATGAGGCTACAGTTGCACATGGTACCCAAACCACACAAACACTCAAGCAAAAAAGAGAAATATAGACTAATCTCATTCATGAATATGGATGAAAAATAGTAAAATACTGGAAAGCCAAATCCAAGAATACCTGACAAAACTGGGAATATACAGGTGGGAAAGAAGGGACGGTAGATGGTGAAGAAGAGGAGAATGGGGGAGGGACAAGGAGAACTTGAGGGGATGGGATAGTTGAGAAGGAGAAAGGAGGGAGATAAGAACAAGAAAAAGAGTTATCTAGATTGAGGGAGTCACTGTGGGATTAGCAAGAAACCTGGTACTAGAGAAATTTCCAGTAATCCACAAAGATGACCCCAGCTAAGATCCTAAACAATAGAAGAGAGGGTGATAGAACTGGCCTTGCCCTGTAGCCAGACTGATTAATATCTTAATTATTACCATAGAACATTCATCCAGCAACTTATGGAGACAGTCGGAAATCCATATTACAACCCCCAAAGTACAATTGAAGGGAGTGGGGAAAATGAGAGTATGAGCAAAGAGGTCAAGACCATGATAGGTATACCCGCTGAAACAGTCTACCTGAGCTAATGGGAGCTCACCAACATCATCCAGACTGGGAAGGAACAAGCATAGGACCAAACTAGTCGCTTTCAATGTGGTTGACAGTTGCATGCCTAGTGCAGCGTGAGTAGCCACTAGCAGTGCCACCATGATTTATTCATACTACTTGTACTGGGTTTTTTGGAACAGATCCCTTTGTATGGATATCTTGCTCAGCCTAGATATATTTGGGAGGTCCTTGGACCTTCCCCAAATGAATGTCCCTTGCCCTCTCAGAAGAGTGCATGGAATAGAATAGAGGTTACATGGAGGGAATGAGAAGAAAGGGGGTAGTGGGAACTTGGATTGATATCTTTAATGAAAAAAGATAATTTGTTTTCTTTTTAAAAAATAAATGAAAAGTAAAAATAACTTGCAATCTAGCACAGGTACAAATATAGATGTTTGTTTCAATATAATCAAGAAGACCCTAATAGAAGTACTCATTACTATGGGCATATGGACTTTAACAAAAGGCAAAACACCTACATTGGAGAAAAGATACAACTACAGCACAGCTCCTCCTCAAGTGGCTCCAGGAACACAGCAAAGAAGAATTGCAGAAAGTTTCCTAAAGCAAGTAAATAATGATGATCACCGGAGGGGTGAATGAGTGTCCCACCAGTGGCCGGCCTGACAACATGGGAAGGGGAGCTCAGGCACCCCCCCATTCCCCTAAACTTTCTGGCCATTCAGTGGGGGCTTCCCCCTGGGTGCTGCATTACTCTTATCCTATCCCAGCTTCCCCCACAAACACTGGTGTGCATCTACTGGGTCAGAGGATTCCCCAATTCAGCCTGCTTTGGGGCTGAGGGTCTGGGGTCAAAGTGCTGGATGCCCTGGAAATGGAGCTCAGCTTGCCTCCCAAGCATCCCTTTCCATCTGTGGGGTCAGAGGATCCCCCAACTGAGCCTGTTTTGGGGCTGAGGGTCTGGGGACAAAGTGGTGAGGGGAACTGCTGCAGGACTTTCTTTGTCTCATTGAATCTGCACCCAGAAAGCATGCCCTTTTGCCTGTGAGGTCTCTGGCCAGAAAGCAGCCTAGATCCTATACCAGAATATCCATCCTTCAGGAGGGCATCTGAAGGAAGAGATGGGTAGGCTCCAATACAAGAATTCCTCCAACAATCTGAAAAACAACATGATAACACCAGAATCCAGCAAACATACAAAAGGAAGACTTGAACACTTTAATCCAGAAGACGTAGAAGAAATAGACTTTAAACGTAACATGATGAAAGTGATAGACTCCCTTAAACAGGAAATGAAAAACTCCCTTAAAGAAATCAATGAGAAGATAACAAAAAGTTAGAAGAAATGAATAAATCTCTCAAAGATACCCCAGAAAACCAAGAAAAAAAGCAATTAAATAGATAACAGAAATAGTTCAAGACTTGAAAACTGAAATGGAGGTAATGAAGAAAACACAAACTAAGAGAGAGCTGGAGATGGAAAATCTGGGTAAACGAACAAGGATTACAGAGACAAGTATAACCAAAAGAATACAAGAGATAGAAGAAAGAATCTCAGATGCTGATGATACTATAGAGGAAATAAATGCACAGATCAAAGAAAACAACAAATCCAACAAATTCCTAATACACCATGGGACACCATGAAAAGACCAAACCTAAGAATAATAGGGGCAGAAGAAGGAAAAGATTGACAGTTTAAAAGCCCAGAAAATATATTCAACAAAATTATAGAAGAAAACTTTCTCAACCTAAAGAAGGATATTCCTATAAAGGTATAAGAAGCATACAGAACACTGAATAAACTGGATTAAAAAAATACCCTCACCATATAATAATCAAAATGCAAAACATACAGAATAAAGAAAGAATATTAAGAGCAGCAAAGGAAAAAAGGTCAAGTAACATATAAAGATAAACCTATCAGAACTACACCTGACTTCTCTATGGAAACCATGAAAGCCAGAAGGTCTTCGATAGATGTGCTACAGAAACTAAGAGACTATGGATATGAGCACAGATTACTACACCCAGCCAAGAATTCTTTCACCATCAATGGAGAAAACAAGGTATTTCAGGATAAAAACAAATTTAAAGAATATGTAGCCAACAATCCAGCCTTACAGAAAGTAATAGAAGGAAAATCACAACCCACAAAATCCAACAACATTCACAATAACTTAAATATCTAACAACCCTCCACAAGCACAACCCAAAGAAAGGAAACACACAAACTCTATCATCAAAAAAAATAGCAGCATTAACATTCACTGACCATATCACTTTATATCAATGGTCTCAATTCACCTATAAAGAGGCACAGGATAACAGAATGGGTGTGAAAGCAAGACCCAACATTCTGCTGTTTACAAGAAACACACTACCATTAGAAAGACAGACATTTACTCAGAGTAAAGGTTTGGGAAAAGGTTCTTCAATCAAATGGTCCTAAGAAACAAGCGGGGGTGGCTATAGTAATATCTAACAAAATTGACTTCAAACTAAAATCAATCAGAAGAGATGGACACTTTATACTCATAACAGAAACAGTTCATCAGGATGAAGTCTCAATCCTGAATGTCTATGACCCTAATATACAAGCACCCACATATGTAAAAGAAACATTGCTTGAACTCAAAGCACACATCAAACCCCACACACTAATAGTAGGAGACTTCAACACTCCTCTCTCACCAATGGGCAGGTCAACCATACAGAAACCTAACAGAGAAATAAGAGAACTTGAAGGCGTAAGTCATAAACAATGCCACACCAGTTTGGAATTATGATTAATAGGTTGGTATTTATTTAAAGGGGAAAAAACTTACAGATCACCATCAGCCCTCTGCGCAACCAGGAAGGGAGTCTAGTCACCAGAGGAGCAGGAAGTGAAGAGAGAAGAGGAGAGGGAAGTGGCCGCTTTTTTGAAGGGAGAGAGATCACGGCCCAATGGGCTGGTATCTCAGCGGCGATAGGCTGGAGGAGTGGGAGGACCTCCCGTAACAAGAACTAATGGAGGTAATGAATCAAATGGACTTAACAGACATCGATAGAACTCTCCACCCAAATAGGAAAGAATATACCTTCTTCTCAGCATCTCATGGACCCTTCTCGAAAATTGATCACATACTCAGTAACAAAGCAAACTTCCACAGATACAAAATTTTTTTAGAAACCACCTGTGTCTTATCAGATCACTGTGGAATAAAGTTAGAATTTAACAATTCTACCCCTAGAAAGCCTACAAACTCTTGGAAACTGAACAGTCAACTACCTGGGTCAGTGAAGAAATAAAGAAAGAAATTAAAGTCTTCCTTGAATGATGTGGGAGTGATTTCTTTCTAATCTGTTGCTTTCATTTGTCAATTAATAAAGAAACTGCCTAGGCCCATTTGATAGGCCAACCCTTAGGGAGGCGGAGTAAACAGAACAGAATGCTGGGAGAAAGAAGCAGATTCAGGGAGTCACCATGATTCTCCCACTCCGGATAGATGCAGGTTAAGATCTTTCCTGGTAAGCCACCTAGTGTGCTACACAGAATATTAGAAATGGGATAGATCAATATGTAAGAGCTAGCCAATAAGAGGTTAGATAGAACTAATGGGCTAGGCAGTGTTTAAAAGAATACAGCTTCCGTGTAATTATTTCAGGTAAAACTAGCCGGTGGCCGGGAGCTGGGGCAGCAGGGAAGCAGCCCACAGCTCCATACAACAGAGGGTGGGACACAGCCCGCCACTCCTATTTTAACACTTGAATTCAATGAAAATAGACACAACATACCCAAACCTATGGGACACTAAGAAATCAGTGCTAAGAGGAAAGTTCATAACACTTTCATAATAGTGCCCACATTAAAAAAATGGAGAAAGCTCACATTAGAGACTTAACAGGACAGCTGAAAGCTCTAGAAAAAAAAAGGAGCAGAATCACCCTTGAGAAGTAAAATACTGGAAATAATCAAACTGAGAGCTGAAATCAACAAAATATTGTTGTGGTATGGTGACCAGGCCTGCTTTTCATTTTTCCTGGCTCCCTTGTGGCTAGCTTAGCCCCAGAAATAATAACACAGAAACTGTATTCATTTAAACACTGCCTGGCCCATTAGTTCCAGCCTCTTTTTGGCTAACTCTCATATTTTGATTAACCCATTTCCATTAATGTGTGTAGCACCATGAGGTGGTGGCTTACTGAGAAGATTCTAACCTGTATCCATCTTGGAGAGGAGAGCTATGGCATCTGCCTCATTGCCTTCTTCCCAGATTCTGTTATGTCTACTCTGCCTATTTATGTTCTGACCTATCAGGCGAAATACATTTCTTTATTAATTAATCAATGAAATCAATAGATAGATAGAAGACCCACCTACATTGTTGAAGCCTGTGCAGGTCCAACACAGATAATTATCTTCCCTAACTGGACTGGTACAGAGTCGCGAGTAATAATCAGACACAACTTACACTGTCATCCTGGAAGGGCAAGTTCTCTCTCATTTATTCTCCAAACAGTTTATATATCATCCCATAAATTGAGTAGGAAAACACCTCAGGCTGTATCCTAGGTAACCCTGGTGAATGGCCTTTAGTCATGTCCGCATCTACGTGTATGCTAGCTGCCGTGTAGGCCATGAATTAGCATCTCTATATGACTTCCTCCAAATTACCAAGAAATCAGCACCAAACATCCTGACCAGTTTTAGCCAAAACCTCATCTCAGGAGATCTACATTTCTAACAAAAGAAGGAAGGAGCAGTACATCCTTGCTATTGTTACATGGAGACAGCTTGTCTGCAGAGTTATGTGATAAGCTCAGACCAGGCCCATGGCTTTTATGCCTGGCTGCTACACCATACAGAAATATGGACCTACAATCCATTCTCTCTTGTTAATTTTTAAAAACCCCTGTATTTCTCTAAAAGGACATATGGGTTGTGTCTGGCTTGGGCAAAGTCCTCTTTATTTACTGAAATGTTTTTGTCATTGGAAAGTGGCTTTTGTAAGATTTTTTGTCTTAGACATTTGGGGAGAAGAAGCTTTAAACCCGTTATTGACTGTTGACTTCTGTAAAGAGAAAAGATTAGTGATATGGGGTTGGTAAAGATCTTTTCCCACTCAGCGTTTTTGGTCCCTGACTTCAAACTCTACCACAGAGCTACAGTAGTGAAACAGCCTGGTTTTAACATAAAAACAGACACAAGTTCCAATGGAACTGAATTGAAGACCCAGATATCAATCCACACACCTTCAAACACCTATTTTTTACAAAGAAGCAAAACATATAAAATGGAAAACAATGTATTTAAAAAATGGTGCTGGCATAACTGGATATCAATATGTAGAAGAATAAAAATAGATCCATATCTATCACCATGCATAAAACTCAAGTCCAAATGGATTAAAGACCTTAACATAAAACCAACCACACTGAACCTCATAGAAGAGAAAGTGGGAAGTACACTTGAATGCATTGGCACAGGAGACTACTTCCCCAGCAGCAGAGACACTGGGAGAAACAATTAATGAATGGGATCTCCTGAAACTGAAAAGTTTCCTTAAAGTAAAGGACATGGCCAACAAGACAAAATGGAACCCTACAGAATGGGAAAAGATCTTTACCAACCCAATATCACACAGAGGACTGATCTCCAAAATATACAAAGAACTCTCCTCCAATTTCTTCCCCACACCTCTTCTCTTCCCCCTCAATCCACACCCAGTCTTCCTCAGTTTCTCTTAAGAAATGTGATTGCCTTCCATGGGTATCAAGATAGAATGACAAGAAAAATGTTATAATAAAACTAAGCACCTCCCCTTTGTATTTCATCTGGGCCAGGCAACCCAATATGAGGAATAGGTTCTTAAGAGCCAGGCAAATCATTAGGGACAGTCCCTGCTCCCATTGTTAGGATTTCTGCAAGTAGATCAATCTATACAACTGTCACATATTTGCAGATGGCCTAGGTAGGTTGCATACAAGTTCCCTGGTTTTTAGTTCAAACTCTATGAGTTCTCATGAGCAAGGTTAGTGTTTCTATGGGTTTTCTTGTGAGGTCCTTCATCCTTCTCACTCATACGATTCTTTCTGCCTCTCCTTTGCATGACTCCTTGAGCTGGCCCAGTGCTTAGCTGTGGATATCTGCATCTGTTTCAATCAGTTACTGGAAGAAGAATCTCTGATGACAATTGGGATAGTCACAAATCTGCTTATTGGAGATGGCCAGGTCAGTCTACATACACACTATTGGTAGGAATGTTAGCTCAAGTCTTCCTTGTAGATGCATGCAAGTTTCTCTTATATCAAGTTTCTAGCTGACCCCAAAATGCTCCCCCTTCCAGTCATCTCTTTCAGTATACTCTTCTGTTTTTATCAGAGTATATTTTAAGAAGAAATAGAAAGTTTATGAAGGGACAGTTGAAGATACATTTGTTACACAGCTCCTAAAACAGTGGCATTGAGAAATGTATTATTTACACAATGATTCACCTTTTACTCACTCAGAAGAGATTGTATATAAGTATTACTCTAATGCATGAGTAATTCAAACCTGTTTTTTTTCTGAAAATATATGTACAGTCTTAGGAACAATGAAGATTCTAGGAATCTCTAAACAAATTTGTCATTACCAAGCATCACCTCTGTAAAGCATTTGCAACGGTCCATGTCAAGAACACACTGTTCCCATCAGGTCTATTAGTTCCCATCACTCTTTCACCCCCAAAACATATGGTATATCTATGGTGGCCAAACCAGTTTTCCTAACAGAAGAAGATATTCAAAGAGACTCAAGATGTATTACAATCCTTCCATTGTTCTGAAAGACTCACACTGATGTTAATGCCATATTTGCTAGAATTGTGACAGAAGTTTTCCTGCATGAAGGCTCAAAGAGGTCATTACGTGAAGCTCTGAAGGTAAATCCTGCATTGTGTTGGAGGCCACAAGATATGGGGAATGATAGTGTCATAAAATAACTGCTAGGATAAGCTGATGATTGGGTATTAACCAGTTTATAACCACTGAGTGACTTCTATATTATCTCAGATTTATTTTGCAAAGCAACTCCTGAGTGTGTGTAGTAGAAGGTGACTCAGATTTGAAGTCCCAATGTGATCCAAGATAGTTCTACATCCCTTCCAAGTATTGTACAGAAGGAAGCATGACACCCACCCTGCCACACACACCATTTTGCATTTAAACAACACAGGTTCATTTCTGGGGAAACAATCCTTTGGTGAGTTATCAAGACCTTCTGCTCAACAAGGAAAGTATGGCCTTTGAGTAGGCTTTCCCAAAAAGTGCCCTAGTGGTTAAGATATTGATGATGAAGAGAGGTCACTCAGTGAAGGAAGAAACACATTCCAGATAGCAGAGGGAGTATGGACAACAAAGTCCTATGAGGACGAACATGATTATATGAGAGACTGAGGTGCTGAATAGTTCCTGAAGAGATATGAGTACTTAATACATTTCTGAAAAAGACACAACAAACTTGATATCAGTTGAAAGATTAATGTCTATTAGGCAAAGATAGTATTGCTTGTAGTTTAAATGATAATGTACCCCAAACACTTGGATATTTGAAATATTCATCCCCAATTGATGGAATATTTGGGAGAGGTTAAGAATTGTGCCATTTTCGCAGAGTTGTTTCACTGAGGGAAAACTTTGACATTTCAAAAGTCTTGTGTCATTTTCCAGTGTGTTCTTTGGCTCCTCTTTATGTGAAATCTGAACTGTTTCTGTTGCAATGTCTTTGCTCCCTCATCATGGACTTTAACCCTCTGAAATTGCAAGCCCAATATAATGTAATGTTTTCTTTTATAAGATGCCTTGGTCATAGTATTTTAGCAGAGCAATAAAAAAAAAGCAATTAAGCCACATGACCACACTTGAGTTTGAATGATCACTATGGCCTTGGAGAGGAGTTCACCATAACTTATAATGTAAATAAGGTAGAAGGACCAAAGAGGCAATAACTTCCCTGCATGAGCACAAGGGAATCTCTACCCATGTGGGTACTGCATACTAAATATCTGCAATGAGCTGTGGCAGGCTGCACACAAGGCAGAGGAGAAGGTGGCTCACTCCTGGGACTGAGTTTACAAAGAAGCTCAGCTTTTAGGCTAATAGATATGGATGTGTGATGCAAAGGTCTTGGACACCCATAGCTAATGTTGCCTATATCTCAACAGTACCACTTCCCCAATCTTTATCTGATTCTTTTGCACTGGTAATTACTTGCTTCATAGAATTTTCATTCCATACATAGGAATGAAGGGAAAAGTATATACAACATCAACAAGGCCCATGTGACAGTCACCTGGAGCTTACAGACCGTCAGGGGTAGAAATCTGAGGCTTCCCCTTACACTCATAGTTCTTATAACTACAAAGAAGAAACATTGATTGTCATGCTGAGGCATCTATGTAACCAAGAGGCCAGAATAAAAGGAAAGAGCAATGGAAAAGAAAATGTTGTGGAATCATCTTTTTGTATACCATGAAGAAGTGCCACTCTGATTAATTTAATAAAAAGTTGAATAGTCAATAGATAGATAGGATTTTTAGGCACAGAGGACTCTGGGAAAAAGAAGGGTGAAGTCATGCATAGAAAAAGAGGAATCAGGAAGCAGAACGGACAGTATGTAAATGAACTAAATGAGTCTCAGGAAAGTGCACAGATGATTAGAATCAGGTTAATTTAAGTTATAAAATCCAGCTCAAAAACAATCCTAGGTTATCAGCTAAGCTTTTATAATTTTATAATAAGCCTCCATGTCATTATTTGAGAGACAACATTCTCAATGAAAAAGTCTGATTACAAATGGTATCCAACGTTCAGATATGTATTTCCATATACTACATAAAAACATTAATAAAGATTTTGAACACACAAAAATAGACACAAATGTGGCTTTCTCTTCCTAGAATATATCATGAGGACCACAGTACAGAAGCATGTCTCACAGTCACTGCATCTCGGCTTGGGCTGCCATAGCTCGATGTGCAGTTTGTTTTGTTGATGCATACAGAAAAGTTTATAGATACACAGTAAAGCATATTTAGACAAGAAAAATTTCTCTAAAGAGGTTACAGTGTATTTAAAATGTATGTAGGCTTAAAAAGGAAAATAAAATGGGTATAAACCATCATAGGAAATAATTAATTGTAGTGGCGTAAACGAATTCAGACAGAGTGTAAAAAAAAATATATATACAGCTTTAATGTAGAAATAGACTTACAGAACCACCGTTCCCGCGGAGACCAGGAAAGCAGAAGCGAGAGCTCGGAGCTTGCTCGCCAAATTTATAGGCAGACATTAGCCCGAGGCGAACATGCCCCATAAGGGGCGGGACTTATCCCTACATCTCCCCTTTTTGTCTAAATAAGACAGAACTAAACCAAATACAACTACATACAATAACAACAAATAATAAATACAACAAACAATATTGAGAACAAAAGCTTTGCTAAACATTCTATCTCAAGAAGTCCAAATAATGTAAAGAGTAACTACAATTATATAATCTTCAACTCAGTCAAAGATCTGAGAAGGGAATAAACACTACTCAACAAACGAGATATATCCAAAATGTGCAACAATTGACAGAGACAACTGACTACCTGGGCAATCACCCAAAGTCTTGTTTGCATCGTTGAGTCAACCAATTTTGGCTAAGGCCTAACATAACTGACATACCATTATTAAAGGCAAGGAACTTTTCAAAACTATCTTACCCTGTCTTGGCAGGATATGACAGTCCTGTTTTATCCATTGATGCATGCTCTGTATCTGTGTCGTGGTTGAGGTATGGGCATTTCTTTGCCCAAAGGCCAGTTCTGCCAAATAGAAAGGCTCCAGATGGAGTGTTTTTGGTGCTCAACATTCTCTCGGGAATAGAGCGGTGTTGCCAGGAGCAATTGTGTCTCACTATCACGAAACTCTGAGTTAGATTAAAGGCCATTTTCTACAGCTCTTTGAAGAGGTTGAAGATTATCTATCTATACTGAGTATAATCTCTATATATCTAAAGAACCTGATTAGTCTAATTATAAATGACAAACTTAGATGACAATTAGTCTATATAATTCTCAATATCTATCTAACTTAAAGACTAAGAGAATAAACGACTGTGAAACAAATGAGGACAATGACCTCCAAATATAAACAATGTACAAATATACCTTGCAGTATGGTAAATATATATCAATACACAAATATTATATAAGTATCTTAATCAGAGGTAGAAATGTACACTGCAATATGGTAAATATATACAATATATATATATATATATATCAATACAATATATGTCAATACATAAAAATGTTTTAAACAGAGGTAGAAACATGCATGCGTACAATAGTCAATATAATTTAACTTTGTATCAATATACAAGAATCTATACCAATATATTTGTCTATTATCCCATCATCCCTCTTTTTTTTTTCAAAATGATCCCTGAGCTTATAAAATTCCTCCCCCAACCCTCAATCATATACTAATTATAATCAACCCCTAAATGATGTCCCTAAACCCAAGGGCAAACTTTACTGGGAGAGGGGACGTCGTTCTCTAGAATTACTTCCAGCTGTCATAGGGGCGATGTTCTTTCTGCGGGATCCTGTGAAAGTAAAATGATGGTTAAATTTCAAGATAATGTCTTTTAAAATTGCAAATAGTCTCTGAGTATTTTGTGCAGGTCTGGCCAAAATGTTGTATAAGATGTCCACCATTTCAGCTAACTAAGTTGGAACTGTCTTGTGCAGCTGGTACCCAAAGCAGGTCTTGTAGTAGCGCTATCAGTATCATGACGTCATATCAACCAGGTGGAGTTGTTGTTATGGGGCCCCATCTTCTTCCTGGAAATTTCAAATGTCACTTCAGGAAAAACTCATTGTTCATTATGAAAAACTTAAACATTAATCATATAGACATATATAGACATATATATATATATATATATATATATATTCAATGAAAGACATGATAGATATATTCAATGAAAAGTATGATAGATATGAAGAAAAGCAAAGGTGTTTTCTAAACTCATATTTCTTTCTGTCCCATATCATGGCTCTTGACATGAGACAGAAACTCCAGAAACTCTGGGTTTTTCGCTTAGTAACAGGCTTGGAATTGGAGAGGGACTGAGCCAGTGTCCAACTTCAAAACCAGCTTTATAAATTTAGAAATATGGTTTAATATATTTTACTTACACAACCTATTCAGTTTTCTTGATATTTCCTATAGGTCAGGTATTATTCCATCTGTCAGTATCCAAGCATCCAGGGTCCCTTGAATTTTTCAAAGATGAGTGTTTTCCTGTGGAGATAAGAACAGAACCCTGCCCCCATTCTATATGTTTTTCTTACCACCTGTATGAATATCATCGTTGTGGAGGAGTTGTCATTTCTCCTTTCCAAGAGGTTTCTCCTCTTCAAATAGAAACTTTATTAATTTTGATTGTATCCACAATTTTTCTTCTCCTGTGGAAACAAGAGCAAAACCCCTTCCCCAACATAGCACATCTCCTGGCTTCCACTGAGAGGTCAGCACATCTTTGAAATAAATCAGTTGATTTAGTTCAGCAGACTTTTCCATTATCCAATGTCTTTCTGCTGCTGTCGTTCCTTTCTCATTAGCGTTAAGAAAATTCAAGGTTAATAAAGCATTATGTAATCTATTTCTGGGGGTATTTTCGGTTCCTTTCTGTTTGTTCAGCATAACCTTTATAGTATGATTTGATCTTTCTATAACTGCCTGACCTGTAGGATTATTTGGTATAACTGTAATGTGTTTTATATTATAATAATCAAAAAAGCGTTTCATTTTCTTAGATACATGTGCTGGACAATTATCTGTCTTTATTTGCGCAGGTATACCCATGATGGCCATAACTTCCAATAAATGTGTGATTACTGAATCAGCCTTTTCTGAGCTCAGGGCAGTAGCCCATTGAAAACCTGAATATGTGTCTATGGTGTGGTGTACATATTTTAATTTGCCAAATTCTGCAAAGTGGAACACATCCATCTGCCAGATTTCATTCCTTTGGGTGCCCTTTGGATTAGCCCCTGCATGCAGTGGTGTTTGGTTATAGAAAGAGCAAGTAGGGCATTTCTTTACAATCTCCTTAGCTTGTTGCCATGTAATTGAAAACTCTTTCTTCAAACCTTTGCTATTAACATGATGTTTTTTATGAAATTCAGAGGCTTGTAGCATACTACCAATCAATAATTGATCAATTTCTGCATTACCTTGTGCTAGAGGACCTGGCAGACCCGTATGGGATCGGATGTGTGTTATGTACATAGGGCAAAGCCTGTTCCTGATCAAATCTTGAACCTGGAGGAACAATGAGGTGAGTTCAGTATCATCAGGTATAAATTCAGCAGTTTCAATATGTAAAATAACTCTTTCTGCATATTGTGAATCTGTAACTATATTAATAGGTTCTTTAAAATCCCTTAGCACCATAAGAATGGCATATAATTCTGCCTTCTGGACAGAATTATACGGACTTTGTTCCACCTTATCCAAGTCTTCTGATTTGTAACCTGCCTTCCCTGATTTATTGGCATCAGTATAGAATGAACAGGCTCCAGTTATTGGAGCATCACGGACGATTCGAGGAAGAATCCAAGAAGTTCTCTTTATGAAGTTAAGCTGCTTGCTTTTTGGATAGTTGTTATTAATGTCTCCCAAAAAATTAGCACAAGCTCTTTGCCATGGTTCGTTATCTTCCCATAATTTCTTTAGTTCATCAGCAGTGAAAGGCACTATAATTTCTGCTGGGTCTATGCCTGCTAGTTGACGAAGTCTCAGCTTGCCTTTTATAATTAACTCAGAGACTTTTTCCACATAAGTTTTCAGTTTCTTACTTGGTTTATGTGTTAAAAAGATCCATTCCAAGATAATATCATCTCTCTGCATTAAAATTCCTGTAGGAGAAATTTTTGATGGTAGTATGACGAGAATACAATCGAGCTCTGGATTCACCCTGTCCACATGTGCCTGTTGTAATTTCTCCTCAATCATTGTCAGTTCCTTTTCTGCTTCAGTTGTTAATTCTCTGCGACTGTTTAAATCTTTATCACCATCCAAGGTTTTGTTCAAATGAATTATTAGATCAGGTGTTATTCCAATAGCTGGTCGTAGACTGGAAATGTCTCCTAACAGTCTTTGAAAGTCATTAAGAGTCCGTAGGCGATCTCTCCTAATTTGTGCTTTTTGTGTCTTAATTTTTTGCAAACCTATTTTATAACCTAAATAATTAACAGAATCTCCCTTCTGGATCTTTTCAGGAGCTATTTGCAATCCCCATTTAGGTAAAAGTATCTTTATTTCTTCAAACAGTCTGTTCAAGGTATCCATGTTTGAATCGGATAACAAGATGTCATCCATGTAATGGTATACTATAGATTTGGGAAATTTCTTGCGTATTATTTGCAATGGTTGGTTCACAAAATATTGGCACAGGGAGGGGCTATTTAACATACCCTGTGGGAGAGCAGTCCAGTGGTACCTCCTTGAAGGTTGAGAATTGTTGTAAATAGGCACTGTGAAGGCAAATTTTTCTCTATCTTCTTTTTGCAAAGGTATAGTGAAAAAAAACAATCCTTTAAATCAATAACTATGAGAGGCCATCCTTTTGGTAATAAAGAGGGCAAAGGAATTCCAGATTGCAGAGGGCCCATAGGTTGAAAAACCTTGTTGATGGCCCTGTGATCTGTCACCATTCTCCATTTACCTGATTTTTTCTTAACCACAAATACAGGAGAATTCCAAGGGCTGGTAGATTCTTCTATATGTCCAGCATCTAATTGTTCTTGTACCAGCTGTTCTAAAGCCTGTAACTTTTCCTCAGCTAAAGGCCATTGCTTTGTCCATATTAGTTTCTCAGTCAACCATTTTAGAGGCAAGGCTGTTGGTATCTCTGAAGGGACATCAATTGCTTGTTCTTTTACAGCCCGAATGGCCGATTTTCTCAGTTTGTAATATCTTTTAATATTATTCTCAGAAATATAGGCTCTAGATTTAGCAGGAATGTTAATTTCGGTATTCCATTTTTGTAATAGGTCACGACCCCATAAATTCATTGTGATATTGGCTACATATGGCCTTAATTTTCCTATTTGTCCCTCTGGCCCTATACATTCAACCCATCTCGTGCTCTGCCTTACTCGAGATAGGGTTCCAATTCCCAGGAGCTGAACATTTATATTCTGAAGAGGCCAATATGGATGCCAAGATTCTGGGGTAATGATACTTACATCAGCACCTGTGTCCAGCAGGCCAGTAATAAAAATGCCATTTACACACACTCTCAGTTTAGGTCTTTAATCATTTATAGAAGTTTGCCAAAACACACATAACTTATCTTTCCGATCATTATTGCTTGTAACAGTAGGCATGGGGCTTCCTAATTGTCCTGATGAGGCACGTTCTCTACAGAAACTGGATATGACTGAACCATGTTTGCCATGGGGGCCTGTGAGGCCCCCCTCTCACGTTTCCCAGCTGTATCAGGTTGCCTTGTCTATCTCTTGTAGACCTGCATTCATTCGTCCAATGTCTGCCCTTTCCACATCTTCTACATAAACCTGAAGGCTGAGTCCTCCTATTTCTGTTATTTCTAGAAGATGCATTATTATTATTATTTATGAAAGATGCATTATTATTATTATTATTATTATTATTATTATTTCTGAAAATCCGTTGTCTACAATTCCTTTTAATATGACCCATTTTTCCACAATTAAAACATTTGGTATCTGGTGTCTCCTTTTACCATTGGAAATTGCTTCTTCTACCCATGCTTCAGTGCCATAATCAAATGTATCAACATTGAGTGTATGCAAGACCCATTCTTCCAAGGGTGCTGATCTGAGCTTTAAAGGGCCCAAAATACTTTTGCATTCCACATTTGCATTTTCATAAGCCAAAGACTCAATCATTATACGTCTTGCTTCTGGGTCAGATATTCCTATTTGTACAGCCTTAGTTAATCTTTGTAAAAAGTCACTAAAGGGTTCTCTCTGACCCTGTTTAACTCTGACAAATGATTCCATTCTCTGTCCTGGGTCTTGTACCCTGTCCCAAGCCCTTAAGGCTGCTGTAGTACACATGGAGAGTGTGTTTTCATCCAAATTAGCTTGTTCCTGAGGATCGGAAAAGGGCCCTTCACCTAGAATTTGATCTAGGGAAAAGTCAATTCCCTTCGCTTTTTCCTGCTGTTCTAAGAGTCTAGCCTCTTGCCTGAATAAGCATTTCCATTTCAATTGCGGTCCACTCTCGAGTACCGCAGAGCTCAGCTGGAGCCAGTCTGAGGGGGTTGCTCTGCTTGTCGTGGCCCAAGATCTTAGCATCTCTTTAACAAAAGAGGCTTGCATCCCAAAAGTCATGACAGCCTGTTTTATTTCCTTGAGATCATTCATACGCACAGGCTCCCATGTATCCTCCTTGATGACCCTAGGGTTTTTGGAACCAATCACCTTCTCTGTTGTTATTACTGGAAAGGCAGGTAGAGCTGTAGGTAGAGCTTTGTGGAAACTGTCCCGGAGAGACTTACCCACAGATGTAGTTAAAATTTGCCTTTCTACCCTTTGCTCTTCCTCATCAGAATTTAGAAATTCCTCAATCTTTTCAATTCTATTCACCATTGCCTTCTGCAATGTCTGAATCTCCTGTCCAGAATTATGTTCCAAAGCCTTCATTGAGGATTCTAAAGTATGAAGTTTGTCCATTAGAGATAACATCTCATCTTTGGACATAATTTTTATGGCATAAACCGTGCCTTCTTGTATTGACAATCTTTCCGTCAATCTGTCATAAGCTTTAGACAAAATTCGATTGTCACATTCAGCAGTTTTGATTCTCTCAGTTAATGTTTCATTTCCTACAGAAAGGGACTGAATCTTATGGTCCAGATCAGCTGTTCCCTCTTCCATAGTAATGAATTTCTCCTTAACATCAGCCTGAAGAACTTCAACCTGATTCTTGAGAAGATTGTTATCAGCCTGGAGAACTTCAAACTGATTCTCGAAAAGATTGTTATCAGTCTGGAGAACTTCAACCTGATTCTTGAGAAGATTGTTATCAGCCTGGAGAACTTCAAACTGATTCTTGAGAAGAATGTTATCAGCCTGGAGAACTTCAAACTGATTCTTGAGAAGATTGTTGTCATTCTCAATTGTTTTTAAGCGTTCAATCTCTACCTTAAGAATCCTGGATTCGTCTCGTAAAGACTTTATCATATTTCTATTATCAAACCATTTGGTGCCAATGAAAACTACGAATCCCAGAAGGATCCATAGATGTGGGGTGATAGACACCTCTTGTAAAATCTCCCACATGGTACAATTAAAAAAATCATTAAATTCTTGAACACTAATGTGTTCAGACATTTTATTTATAAAAGAAAATTTTTTTACCTGCAATGATCGGTTCCTGCCAGTGGTGGTCTCTGTGTTTTTGGAGCCTGTCCTAGAACTAGCTCTTGTAGACCAGGCTGGCCTTGAACTCACAGAGATCCGCCTGTCTCTGCCTCCCAAGTGCTGGGATTGAAGGCGTGCACTACCAAGGCCTGGCAGGCCTCAAACTCACAGAGATCTGCCTGCCTCTGCTTCCCAAGTGCTGGGATTAAAGGCGTGCTCTACCACTGCCTGGCCGGCCTCAAACTTGTGATCCTCCTGCCTCTGCCTCCTTCAGCAAATCCTACCGGCGTGGGCCACCACAACCGGCCAAGTCACTTTGTAACAGACCAAATCTGACACTGTGGCAGCTTTTGTTGCAAAACCGCAAGTACTTGAGCTTCTGCTAATTCAGGCAGTGGGGTTCCGCTGCAAAACTTAGCCAAGGCAGGCATAATGGGCCTGTGTCGCCGCCGAGTGTGTCTCGGACTCGGCACTGGGGCCGGAGTCACGAACTGAAAAACAGCACCCGGGAGGGTGCTGTGTTAGCTAGCGGGCTACCCGCTTGAGTCGGGGGCAAAATAGCCCGACGTTGGACGCCAAAATGTAGCGGCGTAAACGAATGCAGAGAGAGTGTAAAAATATATATATATATATAGCTTTAATGTAGAAATAGACTTACAGAACCACCGTTCCCGCGGAGACCAGGAAAGCAGAAGCGAGAGCTCGGAGCTTGCTCGCCAAATTTATAGGCAGACATTAGCCCGAGGCGAACATGCCCCATAAGGGGCGGGACTTATCCCTACAATTAATAAATAATAAGATAAAGTCTTTAAAGAGAAAATAAAAAATATATAACGAACAAGCCACATAAAGGTGGAAAATACACAGAATCTGGATCCTTATGGTATTGTATTGACTTTAATTTTTTTTAATTATTGTAGATTAAACAATAGGTGCAGGGAGATATTGGATTATAAAAACTACTAAATTAAACCAACTTATATATTTTAAAAGTATCTTAACTTCAAAATGGAAATCAAAAATATGTTACATTTGGAGACGAGATTATGCTTTTGTTTCCACAGAAAATGAAAGGTTGTGGATTAATTCAAGTCTATAGAGACCAAGTGTGATTAGGGAAAAACCCCTGAAAATCATGGCTATAGATATAAACAAATAAACATAAAATCCTACCAAGACATGTGACATATTTTACCTGATCAAACATAAAAAATAATTTTAATTGACTTCTGCACACTGCATATTCCGTTACTTGAGCTAATGCAAATATATATGTTACCTTTGAAAGTTTGTGCATTTTCAGAACAAGGGGACCAGTTACCAAAAAAAAAATGGGTGGCCAAATTGATCCAGCTTCTCATAATTCCTCTCTGTTGCAGTTTCCTCAAACTTCTGCATCCAGGACAATTTCAAGACAGCTGGCTGAGATGGCTCAGCCTCACAGACTACACTAGTGAGAGCTTTAGATAAGACTTACATTATCCTACCACACTAGGCTGAACAAGAGCTAGCTCCCCCAGTACTTGACCATTATATTATTTTTCCAGGATTCCTTAAAGATTCTAGCACCCTAAAACAACAGGAACCAGTCTAGAGAATATAACACCCACATTCACAAAAGGTGGAGTGGGTGGGTTTTGGTCATTCAGTGGGAAATTGTTACAGATCGTTTTTGGTCATAGTCAGAGTGAAACTGAATAAAGGAGATCAGATTCAGGGATCTATTTCTGAAGAGAAAAGGGGAATATAGTATAGAAATTATGGAATAAAGGGTATATAGTTGAATCTACATTTAAACAGCCATTAGTCTCAAATAGATTACAGTGGTATGAATTTCTGTATATTGATACAAATATAAGCTTATTTTTGTTATGTGGCATATGGACTTCTATTCATGTTTAAAACATTGTATCTATGCTACTGCAGGAAATGTTACTGTACACTGTAAATATTTGTCACTCATATTGGTTTAATTAAATGTGGATTGACCAATAACCAGGTAGGAAGTATAGGTGGGGCAACCAGAAAAGAGAATTCTGAAAAGAGGAAAGGCAGAGGCAATCACCATCTAAACAAAAAGGAAACAAGTTAAAATGCTGCACTAAAAAATGGTACCAAGCATGTGGCTAAACACAGATAATGAATATGGGTTAATTTACATTGTAAGAGCTAGTAAATAATAAGCCTTGCTAACAGGTCAAACATTTTATAATTAATATAAGTCATTGTGTGTTTCTTTGGGATTGAAAGACTATAGAGCCAGGTAGGACAGAAACTTCCATCTACACTATGCAGTACATTTAAAAATATAATATAAAGTTCTTTTCTCTAATCCTTTCTTATTTTATTTATTTATTTATTAAAAATTTCCACCTCCTCCCCTTTTCCCAACATCTGATAGCTTAGGGATGTTTTTAGTTAGCTCTTGTAACTTAAATAAACCCATTTCCATTGATCTATATGTGGCACTGAGACTCATTTAACTCATTTATGTACTGTCTATCCAGCTTTCCCACTTCTTTCATGAATGCTCATTTTCCCATTAATTTTCGACTTGTCCTCTCTGTCTGGAAATCCTGCTTAGCTATTGGTCAAGAATGGCCAACAACGGTTAAGACAGGGTTTCCCAAATTCTCTGTTCATGGTGGATGCTAGTGAAAATCAATAAAAAAAAAACTGGGGACTCAAAAGTTGGGATCTTAGGAATTGTGGTTTGTAGGGTGGCTTTCTTTGCTTTATGTTTAAAAACCACCTATGAGTGAGTACATGTGGTAATTGTCTTTCTGTGTCTGGATTACCTAACTCAATATAATGTTTTCTAGCTCCATCCATTTTCATGAAAAATTTAAGATGTCATTATTTTTTTCTGCTATGTAGAAGTCCATTGTGTAAATGTACCACATTTTCCTTATCCATTCTTCAGTCGAGGGGCATTTACGTTGTTTTCAGGTTCTGGCTATGACAAACAATGCTGCTATGAACATACCTGAGCACATGTCCTTGTGGCACTATTGATCATCCTTTGGATATATACACAAAAGTGGTATTACTGGGTCTTGAGTAAGGCTGTTTCCTAATTTTCTAAGAAATCACCACACTGACTTCCAAAGGGGTTGTACCAGCTTGTATTCCCACAAGCAATGCAGAAGTGTTCCCTTTCCCCCAAAACCTCTACAGCATAAGTTATCATCAGTGTTTTTGGTCTTGGCCAAACCACAATCCCAGAGGACTTAGACAAGAATAAGGATACTAAGGGAGACTTATATAGATCTTATCTACATGGGAAGTAGAAAAAGTCAAGATCTCATGAGTAAATTGGGAGAATGAGGACCTTGGAGGGAGGTTGAAGGGGGGAAGGCAGAGGCAAAGAGGGGAGCAGAGAAAAATGTAGAGCTCAATAAAAATCAACAAAAAAGAAACAAAGATGAGATCTCAGGCACAGTCATTATTCTGTCACTAAACGAGAGTTCCCTAGATAACTAGACTTCTCAAGTCCTCAGTTTTGTTGGGGATGACTGAACAGTGTGAATGTATATTCACCCCTATTTTATTCGGCCAACTAAATTAAGTTTTCTACTGCATCTATGGATGATTGTCTGCATGTACATTAGTGTACCACATGTTTTTAGAATTCAGAGAGGCCAGAAGAGGATCTGGAACTTCAATTATAGGCCATCATGAGCTGCCAGGTGAGTGCTAGGAATTGAACTCAGGCTTTTTGCAAGAACCATCAGTGTTATTTTGTTTTACTTATTTTTCTTTTGTCTTTTATTTGTTTAATTTTATTGGTTTATAAATAATACCATTCAAAATTTCCACTTCCTCCCCTCCTCCCATTTCCCTCCCACTCTCCCACTTACCCTACACCCTTCCCCATCCAGTCCTAAGAGAGCACAGGGTACTCTGCCCTGTGGGAAGTCTAAGGACCTCCCCTCTCCATCCAGGTGTAGGAAGGTATGAATCCAAATAGACTAGGATCCCCAAAATCCAGTACATGCAGTAGAGACAAATCCCAGTGACATTATCATTGGCCTCTCTGTCTGGCCCAATTGTCAGCCATATTCAGAGGGTCCACTTTGATCCCATGCTCATTCAATTCCAGTCCAGCTAGATTTAGTGAGCTCCCATTAGCTCAGGCACACTGTCTCAATGGGTTAACCCTCGTGGCCCTGACTTCCTTGCTAATATTCTCCCTTCTTCTGCTCTTCATCTGGACCTTGGGAGCTCAGTCCAGTCTTCCAATGTGAGTCTCTGCCTCTATCTCCATCTGTCACTGGAATAAGTTTCTATGGTGATATTTAAGATAGTCATCAGTCTGAATATGGGACAAGGCAAGTTCAGGCACTTTCTCATGCACTGCCCAGGTTGCTAGCTGGGGACATCCCACTGAACACCTGGGAACCCTCTAGAGCCAAGGGTCTTGCCAACCCAAAACTGCTCCCTTAATTAAGATATCTTCTTCCCTGTTCCCATATATGTCCTTCGACCATCTCAAACATATCACACTCCCAAGCTCTCCCCAACCCTCCCCTTCTCCCTATGATCCCAACTTTTTCCTGGAGATCTTGTCTGCTTCAAATTTCAAAGAGAATCTATATATGTTTTTCTTTGGGTACAACTTACTACTTAGCTTTTCTAGGATAGTGAACAACAGGCTCAATGTCCTTTGTTTATGGCTAGAATCTACTAATTAATGAGTACATACCATATTCATCTTTTTGGGTGTGGATTATCTCACTCATGATAGTGTTTTCTATTTCAATCCATTTGTACGCATAATTCAAGATATTATTGTTTTTACCACTGAGCAGTACTCTAATGTGTAGATGTGCCACACTTTATCCATTCTTCCATTGAGGGGCATCTAGATTATTTCAAAGTTCTGGCTATTACAAATAATGTTCTATGAACATAGTTGAAGAAATGCCATTGTAGTATGATAGGGCATCTCTTGGGTATATTCCCAAGAGTGGTATTGCTGGGTCCAGGGATAGGTTGATCCCAAATTTCCTGAGAAACTGCCACACTGATTTCCGAAGTGGTTGCACAAGTTTGCATTCCCACCAACAATGGATGAGTGTTCCCCTTACTCCATACCCTCTCCAGCAAAGGCTATCATTAGTGTTTTTTTTTTTTATTTTAGCCATTCTGACAAGTGTAAGATGGTATCTCAAAATTGTTTTGATTTGCATTTCCCTGATTGCTAAGGAGGTTGAACATGACCTTAAGTGTCTTTTGGCCATTTGAACTTCTTCTGTGGAGAATTGTCTTTTCAGTTAGTGCCCCATTTTTAATTGGGTTAATTAGCATTTTAAAGTCTAGTTTCTTGAGTTCTTTATATATTTTGGAGATCAGACCTTTTTGTGTTGCGGGGTTGGTGAAGATCTTCTCCCAATCAGTAGGTTATGTTTTTGTCTTAATGATGGTGTCCTTTGCTTTATAGAAGCTTCTCAGTTTTATGATGTTCCATTTATTCAATATTGGCCTTATTGTCTGTGCTACTGGGGTTATACCTAGGAAGTAGTCTCCTGTGCCCATGTGTTGTAGACTAGTTCCCACTTTCTGTTCTATCAGGTTCAGTGTGTTCAGATTAATATTGGGGTCTTTAATCCCTTTGGACTTGAGTTTTGTGTGTGGTGATAGATATGGATCTAATTTCATTCTTCTACAGGTTGACATCCAGTTATGCCAGCACCATTTGTTGAAGATGCTTTCTTTCTTAAATTGTATACTTTTAGCTCCTTTGTAGAAAGTCAGGTGTTCATAGGTTTGTGTGTTAATATCCGGGTCTTCTATTTGATTCCATTGGTCAACTTCTCAGTTTTTATGCCAGTACCAAGCCGTTTTCATTACTGTAGCTCTGTAATACAGTTTGAAGTCAGGGATGATAATGCCTCCAGAAGTTCCTTTATTGTATAAGATTGTTTGGCTATCCTGGGTTTTTTTTTTTTTTTTTTGTTTTTCCATATAAAGATGCTTACTGTTCTCTCGGGGTCTGTGAAGAATTTTGTTGGGATTTTTATGGGGATTGTATTGAATTTATATATTGCCTTTGGTAGAATTGCCATTATTACTATGTTCATCCTACCCATCTGAGAGCATGAGAGATCCTTCCATTTTCTGCTGTCCTCTTCAATTTCTTTCTTCAATGCCTTAAAGTTCTTGTCAAATAGATCTTTCACTTACTTGGTTAGAGTTACCCCAAGACACTTTATGCTATTTGTGGCTATCATAAAAAGTGAAGCTTCACTAAATTCCCTCTCTGCTTCTCTATCATTTGTGTATAGGAGGGCTACTGATCTTTTTCCGTTGCTCTTGTAACCTGCTATATCACTGAAGGCATTTATCAGCTATAGAAATTTTTCAGTAGAGTTTTTGGGGTCACTAATGTACACTATCTTATCATCTGCAAATGATGAAAGTTTGACTTCTTCCTTTCTGATTAGAATCCCCTTGATCTCCTTATGTTATCTTATTGCTATTGTTAGAACATCAAAAACTATGTTGAAGAGATATGGTGGGAGTGGACAGCCTTGTCTTGTTCCTGATTTTAGTGGAATGGCTTTGAGTTTCTCTCCATTTAATTTGATATTAGCTGTTGGCTTGCTACATATTGTTTTTAATATATTTATGTATGATCCTTGTATCCCTAACCTCTCTAAAACCTTTATCATAAAGTGGTATTGAATTTTATCAAATGTTTTTACACATCTAATGAAATGATCATATGTTTTTTTTTCTTTCAGTTTATTTATATGATGGATTACATTGATATATTTTCACATGTTGAACCAGCCCTGCATCTCAGAGATGAAGCCTACCTTATGGTAATGGATATTTTTTTAATATGTTCTTGGATTCTTTTTGCCAGAATTTTATTGAGAATTTTTCATCAATGTTCATGAGTGAGATTGGTCTGTAATTCTCTTTCTTGGTTGGGTCTTTGTGTGTTTTTGGAATCAGGTTGACTGTAGCTTCATAAAAAGAATTTGGCAATGACTTTTCTGATTCTATTATGTGAAAAACATCAAGGAGTAAAGGTATCAGCTCTTCTTGGAAGTTCTGGTAAAATTCTGTATTAAAGCAATCAGGTTCTGGGCTTTTTTTGGTTGGGAGGTTTTTTATGACAGCTTCTATTTCCTCACAACTATTTATATTGTTCACTCAGTCTTTATTTAATTTTGGCACATGGTACTTATCTCAAAATAGGTCCATTTCTTTTACATTTTCTGACTTTGTGGCATATAAGCTTTTGTAGTAAGACCTAATGATTCTCTGAATTTCCTCAGTGTCTGTTGTTATGTCCCCCTTTTCATTTCTGATCTTGTTAATTTGCATGTTCTCTCTCTGGCTTTTGATTAGTTTGGATAAAGTTTTGTCAATCTTGTTGGCTTTCTCAAAGAACCAGCTCTTTGTTTCATTGATTCTTTGGATTGTTTTCTGTGTTTCTATTTTGTTGATTTCAGCCTTCAGTTTAATTATTTCCAGTCTTCTACTCCTCCTGGGTGAGTCTGCTTTTTTTCTAGAGCTTTCAGCTGTGCTGTTAAGTCTCTAATGTGAGCTTTCTCCATTTTTTAAATGTGTGCACGTAGAGCTATAAACTTCCCTCTTCGCACTGCTTTCATATTGTCCCATAAATTTGGGTATGTTGTGTCTCTTTTTGTTGTTGAACTCAAGGAAGACTTTAATTTCTTTCTTTATTCCTTCCCTGACTCAGGGGTTGTTCATTAGTTGACTGTTCAGCTTCCATGAGTTTGTAGGCTTTCTGGGGGTAGAATTTTTGGTAAATTCTAACTTTATTCCATGGTGATCTGATAAGACACAGGTGCTTACTAATATTTTCTTTTTATCTGTGGAAGTTTGCTTTGTTATCAGGTGTGTGGTCAATTTTCGAGAAGGTTCCAAGAGATGCTGAGAAGAAGGTATATTCTTTCCTATTTCGGTGGAATGTTCTATAGATGTCTGTTATGTCCATTTGATTCATTACCTCCATTAATTCTCCAATTTCTCTGTTACGTTTCTCTCTGATTGACCTGTCCATTGGTGAGAGAGGAGTGTTGAAGTCTCCTACTATTATTGTGTGGGGCTTGATGTCTGCCTTGAGTTCTAGTAATGTTTCTTTTCATAAGTGGGTGTTTTTATATTAGGGGCATAATTATTCAGGATTGAGACTTCATCCTGATGAATTGTTCCTGTTATGAATATAAAATGTCCATCTCCATTCCTTCTTATTGATTTTAGTTTGAAGTCAGTTTTGTTAAAAGTTAGTATGGCCACAACCGCTTGTTTCTTAGGTCCATTTGATTGAAAAACTTTTCCCCAACTCGTTACTCTGAGTAGATGTCTGTCTTTGTGATTGAGGTATGTTTCTTGTACACAGTAGTATGTTGGATACTGTTTTCGCATCCAATCTCTTAGCCTGTGCCTTTTTATAGGTGAATTGAGTCCATCAATATTAAGTGATATTAATGACCAGTTGTTGTTAACTCCACTTATTTTCTTTTTGGTAGTAGAGTTTGTGTGTTTCCCTTCTTTGAGTTGTGCTAGTGAAGAATTGCTGATATCTGAGTTATTGTGGACATTGTTTGATTCCCTGTGTTGTGATTTTCCTTCTATTACTTTCTGTAAGGCTGTATTTGCGGCTATGCCTTGTTTAAATTTGTTTTTATCCTTGGATATTTTGTTTTCTCCATTGATAGTTAATGAAAGCTTGGCTGGGTATAGTAGTCTGGGCTTGCATCCATGGCCTCTTAGTTTCTGCAGTACATCTATCCAGGACCTTCTGGCTTTCATGGTTTCCATAGAGAAATCCATTGTAAATCTGATAGGTTTACCTTTATATGTTACTTAACTTTTTTCCTTTGTTGTGCTTAATATTCTTTCTTTATTTTGTATATTTTATGTATTTATTATTATATGGTGAGGGGATTGTTTTTTTGATCCAGTCTATTCGGTGTTTTGTATGCTTCTTGAACCTTCATAGGTATATCCTTCTTTAGGTTGGGAAAGTTTTTCTTCTATAATTTTGTTGAATATATTTTCTGTGCCATTGAGTTGTAATTCTTCTTCTTCTACCCCTATTATTCTTAGTTTTGGTCTTTTTATTGTGTCCCAGATTTCCTGGATGTTTTGTGATGAGAATTTGTTGGATTTGCTGTTTTCTTTGATCAGTGTGTTTATTTTCTCTATGGTGTTTTCAGCATCTGAGATTCTTTCTTCTATCTCTTGTATTCTGTTGGTTATGCTTGTCTCTGTCGACTCTGTTCACTTATCTAGATTTTCCATATCCTGCTGCCCCTCGGTTTGTGTTTTCTTCATTTCCTCCATTTCATTTTTCAAGTCTTGAACTGTTTCCTTTATCTGTTTGATTGATTTTTTTCTTGGTTTCCTAGGGTATCTTTTATGGTTTTAATCATTTCTTCAAACATTTGTTATTCTTCATTTCCATTTCTTTAAGTGAGTTTTTCACATAGGTTAAGGGACTCTATCACTTTCATAATGTCATTTTTTTCTATTTCTTCTGGATTAGGGTGTTCAAGTCTTCCTTTAGTATGTTTGAGGGGTTCTCTTTTTTATCATGTTGTTTTTCAGACTGTTGGAGGAATTCTTGCATTGTTACCTTCCCATCTCCTCCTTCAAATGCTCTCTGATGGATCTTCTGGTACAGGGCCCCTTGCTGGCCAGGAACCTTGAAGACAAAAGGCCTAGCTTTCTGCCTGCATGCTTAGTGAAACAAAGTAACTCCCACCCAGTTGCAGTCACCAACCCATCCCAGCCCCAAAACAGGTTGAGCTGGGCATTTTGGCTCCAAAAAGGGAAGGAGTGCCTGTGCACAAGCTGGGATGGTATAGGAAGGGAGAGGCAGTAGCCATGGAGCGAAGCCCCTGCAGCATGGCCCGAAAGATTAGGGGGTTGAGGAATGCCTGTGCTACATTTCCAGGGCTTCTGCCATCAGTCAGAAACACACTCACCCCTCTGATGGATCGTCTGGTACAGGATCAGGGCCCCTTGCTGGCCAGGGATGTCGCAGACAAAAGCTATATGAATTCTTTCTACTTACTAGCACTTTGCAGGGATCTGTCTCTTGTTCTCAAATGATTCATTTCCCATGTTCCTTTTTACTGATATTCTGTCACAACATGATCACTAAATTCATATTCATTTTGAAGTTGTTACTAAAATTAAAATCATGACTAAAAATGAGCAGATTCATGCGCTTTCTGAAACCTATCTACCAATGCTTTTTGTCCTGCAAAAAAAGCCATCACTGGGAATTTCCCCTTTAGAAATGAGACTGTCTTCTAGAACTGTAGGGTTGCACTCATCTGAACAGTCATCAACCTGTAGGGACAGTGGCTGATTGAATCTTCATAACTTCAAAACTTTAGGCTGCCTATAAAACCAAACAATTGTCGTGGTCATAACCAGCTAGTTCATATCACCTAATTTGTCTTGAATCAGTCCTCCATGAAGCAACCAGATAGATTCAGAAATTACATGTGTTAAGTCTCAAATACAGGATAAGTGACTGGGATGCTTATTTAATATATCAAAGGAGATGCTTCCCAACCAGTCTTTCTCAGTATTTCCAATACATGTTCCATTGCAACAGTTACAAAGTCCTGGCTTCTCAACACTTCTCACCCGACCCACTCTTTACCCTGAACAAATCGAGTACCTAAGCATCACTTCCCTTACAAAACCTTACATTTTTATATACCTTCAGTCATTTTGGATATGGGGTCTCTTGGTCTCTTGGCTTATTCCTGGCCTCTTGGTTCCTGGTTTCTCTCTTTTCCTCTCCCAACCCTTTCATCCCCTTATGGCACAGTTCAGTTTGGACCCTTTCAGATACTTCTGGCTATTTTCTCCCTCATCTCTACAATAAAGCATCTTGCTCTTTTATCCCATTCATCATGGTTTATTTCACACATATACTAAGGAAATTGAACAAAATATTCAAAGGTGCATGAATAGAATACTCTTTGATAATCAGATGAGAATGTTATTTAAAAATACAAAAAGACACTTGTGTAATCTTAACCCTTACCAGAAACAAATTTTAATGTATTTTATTATTTTTGTGTTTAAGTGTTTGCCTATATGTATGTCTGTGTACCACATTTATCCCGATGCTAGCAGAAGTCAGAGGAAGACATTAGATTTCCTTAAACTGGATTTACAGGCAATTCTGAGCCAGAACAAATAGGTACTGGGAATTTAACCCAAGTCCACAAGAAGAGCAACCAGTACTCTAACTATTGAGTCATCTCTTCAGATCCTCAACAACTTCAATTTTACTGGCTTGCCTTCAAGTAAACATTGGTTGAAGCACACTTGAGTTTAAGCAAAATCACATTTACAAGAAATCCAAAAGAATCGTAGTTTAAGCAATGCATGAATTTCTCACTTGTGAATGATCTGCCTTACCTTTGAAAAGCATGATATCTTTTTCAATAAACTTTATGCTCATGAAAGTTACAGGGTAGCAAGCTATTTCAGCTTTTGTCTTTTTGGATATCAGTTTGAATGACGACTTTCAAAAGTGAGAATTTTCTCCTGCTATAGTTGCTAATTATCCAAAACTGTACCACACACTGGCTATTTGAAAATGTTGTGAAGTAAACAATACAATATAATCATTTACCTTTGAGACCAAATTTTCCCCCATAAAACCAATATGTTAGCAGGGTTATCATGCCATGCTGCCTTGTTTTTCAATATTTTTATTTATTTTACATACCAACCACAGTTTCCCCTCCCTCCTCCTTTCCTGCTGCCTCTCTCCACCTCCCTGCTACACCCCCATCCATGTATCTTCCATCTCCACTTAGATGGGGTAAGGTCTCCCTTGGGTATCAATAAATCAGGTCACATCAAAATGAGACAGGACTAAGGGATGTCTTGGCTTCAGAATGGAAGTCAGCAAATGGGGAAGATGAGCTTTTGTTTCCACAGGAAAGGAAAATATATAGATTCCTTCAAAGTTAATTAACATCAGGATTTTATCAGGGGTGACTGTAGTAAATGGCGCAGCAGGGCTGCATCCCCAGCACCCCAGCCACCCACATGGCTAGCTTATGCCCGAAATAATTACATGGAAACTGTATTCATCTAATCACTGCTTGGCCCATTTCTATCTAGCCTCTTCTAGGCTAATTCTCACATATTAATTTAGCCCTTTTCTAATCATCTGTGTAGCGCCCCTAGGTGCGCTTACCGGGAAGATTCTAGCCTATGCCCATCCTGGGTTGGAGCTTCATGTGTCTGCCCGGGAGTTGGGAGCATGGCGTCTCTCTGAGGCGTCTGCTCCCGAGAGGAGAGCTGTCGAGTATGAGCTCACTTCCTCTTCCTCCCAGCGTTCTGTTCTGTTTACTCCTCCCACCTATCTTTTAACCAATAAAATGGGCCAAGGCAGTTCCTTTATTAGCCAATGACCTTCCTCCATCATTTCCCCTTTTTCTGTTTAAACAAAAAAAAAGGCTTTAACTTTAACATAGCAAAATTACATATAACATAACAGTTATCTAGTAAAAGTTACAATAATCTTTATCATAACTAAGGGAAATTATAACTATAACTAACTATTCTTAACTCCATCAATGACTCCAGAAAGATACAATACTACCTAAGCAAACAAGAAAAAAGCAACTTTTAAAAACTCTAGAAATGACAGAGACATCTCACTGCCTGGACAGTTACCCAAAGTTCCTCTGTACCGTTGGGGCATCCATCGTCAGCCTTCAGGCCCATGGTATCCAGCAGACATTTCCATAAAGCAGGAAAATTCAAAGTCAGTTCAGTCACTATCTGTTGTGTCCTGCAGAATGTCTCACAGACTCTTTCATGAGTCAGGAACCCCGAAAGATCATCTCACCTTAGGCAAGTTCAGTAGTCCTCTCTCTGCGGGTTCTCTGTGTCCAGTTTATGCAATAGTCCAGGCAAGAGCAGTTTCTTGCCCAAGTGGCTATCAAACTCCATAAGGTGCCTCTTCGATGCCCATCTTCCTCTTGAAGTACATTGGTGCTGCCAGGAGCAGAGTGTCTCATTGTCAGGAAAAGTCCTCAGTTATTAAAACATTAAATGTCCTATTCTGTAATCTTTGAAAGACATGAAGAATGTCTATCTAAAATATATCTCTATATATCTAGAAAATCTAACTAACATGACTACAAGCTTTACTATTATTGATGATTATCCATTAACAACTTATATTTCTTAATTATACAGTACATATTTAAATGAACTACACAATCACAACACCTTAATCAAAATCAGAAATATGTATACATATAACAAAATTGACCTTAAATCTCTATCAATAAAGCAAAGTCTATACTAATGCAAATTATTCATACCTATATCATATCCCCCTTTAAATGTAAAAGAACATTTATAAACCATATTTGGGAATATGGACACAGTTTTTTCTCTCCAAACTGCTTCCTGCTGAATGGGGGCGTCGTTAATTAGGTCTTTCATGGTATAACCTGTGTGCTAGTTTCATCTCAGTTGGCAGTTGAGCGAAGCAATTTTTTTAAGGCGTGCACAGGAACCATTCAGGAGGACATGGTCTATCATACCACATTGGGATGGAAGCAATCCACAGACTCTCACCCTCCGTGAAAACAAAATAAGAACCTCCATTCCAAAGTATCATATCCTTAGATCCAAATTCAAAATATCTATGTTGGATTAGTTCAGCAGCATTTATAAATAAATATCTTTTAGCAGCTGTTGCTCCTTCCTCAGAATTTAAATAATTCAAAGAGAGCATAATAGCATACAGTATCAAAATTCTCTGTGTATTTTCCATCTTTGTGCAGCTTTGTTTTAACCTCTATTTTGTTTATTTTTACTTTTAACTCTTTGCTTTTTGAGACAAGTTCTCTGTATCTTTGACCTGAACTAACTCTGTAGACCAGGCTGTCTTTGAACTCTCAGAGATCCGCATGTCTCTGCCTCCCAGGCATTTGGGATTAAAGGTGTAAGCTACTACACCTTGAACTCACAGAGATCTGTTTGCCTCTGCCTTCTAGGCACTGGGATTAAAGCCGTGTGCTACCACACACAACAACTCTCTTCCTTTTTTTGGTTTTTACTTTAAGAACTTCAACTTTTAGTCTGCATATATTTTTAACACACTGTAAACCATTTAAAATTTTTCTTTGTCTGTAACGCTCTCTTTACTGTATCTCTCTCTGTTTTTCTGACCACATGAGTCTTTAATTTACCAAGCAATATCAGTAGGATAAAAGCCGTGGCTTTGCCAGCTAGATTCAGTCCATTCCTTAGCTTTCCAGCCTCATGGCTGAGGTACTGGCTGTAGCCACGTTTACTGCCACAACTCTATGGCATTTCAAGGTCCCTGCCAGCCAGTGAGCTACAACAGACGACACTCAAGTCCTCTCTCTGTAGCCGGCCCTCCTGCCTCAAACAGTCAGAGTTTGCCCTGGCAGGATGGCCCAGAAAGCCAACATTTATAAACGGCGCAGCTTTTTTCCTGCTAACCCTGAAAACCGAAAAGCATGTGTTTAGCTTTTCGTCAACACCATTTAAGTGTTTCGTGGCAGGAACTCTTAATGAGCTGCAGGGTTTTGCAGCTAAAGCTGAGTCAGGAAGCCTCTCTTAGACGAGGTGCTTGCTTGCCTCTAGCAAGCAGAGTAGACCCGAGAAATTGTCACTATCAAGAAAACATGCTTTACTCTTTCCCAAGCTTTTTCAGGCTTTCTGTGGATTCAGTTGTCCACGTGGGCGCCATTTGTAGTAATATGGGGCATCAGGACTGCGTCCCCAGCACCCCAGCCACCCACATGGCTAGCTTATGCCTGAAATAATTACACAGAAACTGTATTCATTTAATCACTGCTTGGCCAATTTCTATCTAGCCTCTTCTAGGCTAATTCTCACATATTAATTTAGCCCATTTCTAATCATCTGTGTAGCGCCCCTAGGTGCGCTTACCGGGAAGATTTTAGCCTATGCCCATCCTGGGTCGGAGCTTCATGCATCTGCCTGGGGGTTTGGAGCATGGCGTCTCTCTGAGGTGTCTGCTCCCGAGAGGAGAGCTGTTGAGTATGAGCTCACTTCCTCTTCCTCCCAGCGTTCTGTTCTGTTTACTCCTCCCACCTATCTTTTAACCAATAAAATGGGCCAAGGCAGTTCCTTTATTAGCCAATGACCTTCCTCCATCAGGTGACACCTTGAAAATCTTGGTTATGGACATGAAAGATGAAACTAAATAATTCTACAGGACAGTTGATGTATATGTGGGTCCCTCTACTATGAGAGTAGTTCTGAGACGGGATAAGACAAATATTGTTGGTTACAGAGTCCTAGTGACTTATTATTACATGTTATCTTTTCATAAGGCTTGGTTAAACAGTCCAAACAAACTTATAAATTCAACAGTGACCTTTTACCTTCTCATAAGACAAAAAGTCATCCTTAGCTGACTTGTGCACAGTACACATTCCTTATTGGTGTTAAAACAGATATACATGCTACTTTTAAAAAATTAATTATTGTAAAAACAACAGAACCAGTCATCAATGAAAACAAGTATCCCAGGTAATCCAGTCACTCAGAATACCTCTGATGAAGTTTCCTCAAAATTCTGCATCCACAACAGTTTAAATTTGGTTATCTAATACGAGCCAGCAACATAGACTGCTCCAGTAAGAACTTTTACTTTCCCATCACACTGAGACTGTACAATAGTTATTAATTCTAACAGGGCTTGGTCTTTATCTCTATTTTTTGGAGTCTCCTAAATATGCTATCACTCACAGACAACAGAAAGCAGTCTAGAGAACACAATGCCCACCTTCTCAGGAATGGGTGATTTCTGGCCATTCAGTAGATGTTTATCATTGTTTAGGGGGAGTTAGTTACAAGTTATTACTGGTCATGGTAAAAAAAAATCTAAACAAAAGATGTTAGATTTGAGGATGTCTTTCTGAACAGGAAATGGGGAATACAATGATAGGATAATGGTTGATTATGGAATCACTTTTTAAACTAAAAAAAACTATTACTAATCTCAAATATTTAATATTGATATGAATTTTACTTATTGATACAAATTTAATGATAATTTATTATACTGTTTATATGTTTCTCCCCTTGTTTAAAGTATTGTACCTATGCAGCTTATTCAATAATATAATGTAATATTCTAGACCTTGAAATTATTATTACTAATTATATAGGATGATTAAGAAATATACATTAATTTTCATCTAACAATCAAATTTATGTCCATGTTAGGTATGTTTTCAAGGTCAAACATACATATTTTAGATAGATAGGGGTCTTCAAACACGTTGGAGATATTACAAAACGTGGCATTTAAAGTGTTTTGATAACATAAGGCTTTTCATGACAGTGAGTCATGTCTGCCCCTGAAAACACCTACTTTCATAAAAAGATGATGGATATCAAAGGCCCTCCAAATGGAGTTTGCTTTCTTTCTGATAAAGTTAACCATGGGGCAATAAACTGTCTTGATTCTACTACTGACAGTATGCTTTCAAAATTGGACAAGCAGGACAAAAAGACGGCAACTGCCAAATATTACCAAGACAAGATAGAACAATCCTTCAAAATTCCTTTGTCACAGAAAAATCTATCAAGTATTCTAGGCCTGGATGTCCCAAACTTGCAGAAGAACTTTGGGTTACTTTCTAGTCAACTCTTTCTGTCATTTCTAGATATTTGGAAGTTAATTGCTCTGCTCTTCCTTCTTACTCAGGTAAAATTATAACCTTCTCAGTCTTTGATGGGCTTGAAGACTAGATAGTTATATTTACAACTTTCCTTATTACTAAATTCAGGAATGAACTTCATAAAAGAGGTGTAAAATGTATATGGTTGAGAGTCTTAAAAGTTTAACTTTTTATCTAATAAGATGTTTTAGGGTTTTAAAAGATATTTTAGGATGGTAGTTCAAGTTATTAAGATGAAGGATGCTTAAAAGAAATCCCATACTAGCTCAGAATTGAGAAAAAATAGTTATTGAATTGTGGGTAGACTCACAAATCTGAATGCTCTGCTGGAATGGAGAACAGAAACCAAATACTATGGTCAGAAAAAAGGATAAACACATGCTCTACATCAGCATAAATGGTATAAGAGGCCCCATCTCAATGGGCCGGTAACCACTGGCTGTAAGACTCCCTACAGCAGAAAAAGATAGTTTACGATGGTAATACAAGTTATGATAAAAAGTGGTTTAGGTATAAAACTTTGGACTCATCAATATAAAATACATAATAGAGTAATAATTTTTCAGAGTTTTCCAAATACAATTGGACTAAACATTATGAATCAATTTCTTATCTAATATGTTTTGTATGTAGTTTCACTATGTTAGAATTAAAATATTTCCTTTTTACTTAGAAAAAAGTGAGAAAATGTTGGAAACCATATCAAGAAGTATTGCTTTGATTTGTTTAATAAAACACTGAATGGCCAACAGCTAAACAGGAGGTATGGGCAGGACTTCAGGCAGAGAGAGAACTCTGGGAAGAAGAATGGCTGAGTTGCCAGCTAGACTTGGAGGAAGCAGGTTAGGCAGAGCAGAGATGAAGCAATGCCTTGTTGAAAAGCATAGAGTAATATAAACGGGTTAATTTAAGTTATAAGAGCTAATTGAAAAGAAATATAAGATAATGCTGAGGCTCTCAGAGTCAACTATAAGTCTCTGTGTCATTATTTGGTGGCATGGTCCTGACTAGAAAGCTACTATGCTGGATACCATCAGTACAATTCTCCTGCAAATAAACAGGTCATTAAGACAAAGAGTAAACAGAATTATTCGAGCTTAATCTTGTTATGAATCAAATGGACCTATCAGAAATCTGTAGCACATTCTACATAAAACTATATATCTATATAGTTTTTCTCAGCCATTCATGAAACTTTATATAAATTGACAATATGGTAGGGAAAAAGCAACTATAAACAGATATAAGAATGTTTTATGAACACTCTGCATCCTATCTGACCACCATGAATTGTGGCAATCATCAATAGCAACATATACAAACTCATGGAAACTGAACAACTCACTGCTGAACAAAGATTGGGTCAATGTGGAAATCAAGAAAACAATTTAACACTTTTATAATTGAATAAAAAGTAAAACTTACCATAAAAAACCCAATGAAATGCAATGAAATCATTTTGAAGAGGAAAGTTCTTAGCAACAAATGTTTAAATAAAATACCCTGGAGGTCTACTTTCTTTTGGTATTATTTTTTTCCTGTTGCAACATTTTTAATTTTGTCACTAGTCAACATTTTAAGATTTCTCTAATATTGATATAGGCACTTACTACCATAAATGTACCTTTTAGAACTGCACTCATTGGGTCCTAGAGGTTTAAGTGTTTTGCATTTTCATCTTCATTCAATTCTAAAATAGTTTTCGATTTGCTTATTGATTTCTGTCCTGATTAATATTTTTTGAGATAGGACCTTCGATATAACTCTAGCTGTCCTGGAATTCTCTAGTAGACTATGCTGACAATTAATTCATATAGATCTCTGTTCCTCTGCCTTTCATGTTCCAGGATTAAAGATTGTACAATTATGCCAGGATTTGATGTAACTTTCTTTCAGTAGTGAGCTATATAGTTTCAATGGGTTTGCATACTTTGTTATTTCTGTTGTTGTTCAGCTTTAATTCAGGGTAGCCATATTGGATTAAATGTTATTTCAGTTCTCTTTTATTTGTTGAAACCTATTTTGCAACCAATTATGAGGTCAACTTATTAGAAAATTTCCTGAGCTTCTGAGAAGAAAGTTTATTCCTTTGAATTTTGGTGAAATATTCTGTAGATGTCTACTAGGTACATTTGATTTATGATTGTCTTAGCATTTCTATTGCTTTAAAGAGGCACCATAATAATGGTAACTTTTATAAAGGAAAACACATAACTGAGGTGGCAGCTTACAGTTTCAAAGATTCAGTCCATTAGCATCATGGCAGGGACCATGGTGGCATGCAGGCAGATGTGGTTCTGGGAGAAGTACTTAAGAGTCCTACATCTTTCAGGCAACAGCAGATCAATTGACACTCTAGATGTATCCCGAACATAGGAAATCTTAAAATCTACCCCACAGTGCCACACTTTCTCTAACAAGTCCATGCGTACTCCACAAGACCACACCTCATAATAGGAACATTATCTATGAGGTTATAGCGGGTACAATTACTTTCAGCCTACCACATTCCAATCTTTGGCACCCATAGCTTATAACAATATTAAAATGAACATGCATTTAGCCCAACATCAAAAGTCCCCATAGTCCATAATAATCTCAACTATGTTTAAAATTTCAAAGTCACTTTGGAGAATTATACACAATCTTAACTGAAATCACCTGTAAAAAATATAAAATAAAAAAGCAGATCACATATTTCCAATATATAATGGCACAGAATACAAAATATCATTCTAAAATGTAAAGTATTTAAGACAAGTGGTTGTTCAAAAGTAGACTCAACAATCTATAGTTTTAGCTCATCATTTCTTTATTATGTAGTCCTTCTACCTGTTCAGAATGAGATCCCTGAATCTAATATTTGCTTAGCATTTTTTGGGCATTACCAAAAATAACTTGTAATAACCCCCTACTAAACATTGTCAAATATCCATAACCCACTGAATGACCAAAAACCACCCACCCCAACTGTTTGGAATGTAGGCATTGTTTTCTTCAGACTGCTTTCTATTTTCTGGGGGTACTGGTATCTTTGGAAGACCCTAAGACTTTACATTGTAAATTAGCCAGCCAAAAATGGTTTTCTGTTTTGTGTTTATACCTAGTCCTAGCCCTAACCCTAACCCTAACCCCAAAACTAAACATAATCCTAACCTTAACTGCAACTATAACTCTAACCCAAACACAAACCCTAAATCTAACCCAAAACCAATGACAATTCCAAAGCCTGTTCTAGCCCTACCTTTAACTTAAACCTAACTCTAACCATTATCCTTACCCTAACCACAAGCACAACCCCATTATAGCCCTAATACTAATAATACTAATTACACTAGCCCAAACACAGCCATAACACTAACCCCAACCACAACCCAAATTCAAACTCCAATCCCAACCCCAAACTAATGCCAATCCTAACCCTGTCCCAACATTAACACTTATCACAACCACAACAACACAAATCTTAACCCTAACAGCTAATATGAGCCCAACCCTACACTAATCCATTTTCTACACCATTTGTAATCACAACCTTAATCATAAACTTAGTCTTATCCTTAACACTAACTCTAATCCTAACCCAAATACCAACCCTTACATCAAATCCATCCATAACATTTTTCATTACTATAATCTAACCTAAAAATAACAGTATAAATTTAACCTTAACACTAACCATAAACCTTATCCTGAACCTAGCCATAATCAAAGCTCTATCCCAAACACAAACCCTAATCTAAGGCTCAAATACAACTGAAATTTCAAACTCAGCCCTAGCCCCAGCAGCCTATACCTGAATCCTTAAACCTAACCACATGCCCAGCACTAACATAACCCCAACCATAACTTAAACCCTAATTCTAACTTACCCACAATCCCATCCAAAACCTCAAACTAGCCTTAGTATGGTTATTAACCTTAAACCCTAATGTCAAGACCAACTCTAAACCTGGCATTTAAATATACCTAACCGTAAAGCTAAATTCAACCCCAACCCCAACAATAATGTCAAATCCAAACACAAACATGGTCCTAAAAAAAAATCTAAGTCCAACCCTAAACCTAACCAAACCAGAACACAATGTCCAAAATCAATACTAACAACACACATAATCCAAAAGCAATTCACAGCAGTAACCCTGATGCTAAATCTTAAACATAATATAACCATAAGCCTTTTCCCAAACCTATCACAAAACCTAGCTGTAAACCTAAATCTAACCTCAATACAAAACTTATCTCAAACCTAACCAAACCCAACCACCACCGCCATACTATCTTAACCAAAACAACAAACACTAACCCTAATAAAAAAAACAACACCCAAATCTAAAAACAACCCTAACCTGAATGCTATCCCTAAGCACCATTCTTAATCCTAACTCTAACCTTAGCCCTACAGTTAACTCTAGCCATAACACAAACCCAACTCTAACCCTGGCACTAACCTTAACCCTTATCATAACCCTAACCTTAACCCTAATTGCAAACATACCCCAACCACAAACGTAATCCTAATCCTAATGCCACCTCAAACCTGCCCTAACCCTAAACTGACCCCCAACTCTAACCCTAACATGAATCCCAACAAGAACTCTATCCCTAAATCTAACTTCAACCCTAATAGGAAAGCTAACCTCCCAACACTAATACCAACACTAACCATAACACAAATCCCAAACACAAATCAAGACAGAGGCCTAGCTATAACACCAACAAAAACCCTAACCTGAACCCCAACCCTAACAATAAATACTAATCTTAACACTAAACCCAACCCAAACTTAATGGTCCTAGACATAAACCTAACACTAGACATTAAGCTTAACACTAACCTAATCCTAACTTAATGGTAACCCTAGACCTAGACATAACCCTAACCCTTACCTAAACACAGCCCTTGCCGTAACTGTAGTCTTAAGCGTAACAGTAGCCATAATATAAATTACAATCCTAAACACTAACCCAACCACAAATCCAGCCCAACTTTAGCCTTAACACTAACCCAAACCAATCCCAAGTTGTAGACCTAGCCCTAACCCTAGCCCCAACTCCAGTACCAATGTTAACACTAATTATAAATTTAACACAATACTTAACCCTAACATCTAAGAATAGCACTAAACCTAACCCTAACATTTAACAATAACTCTAACTGCAACCCGAACACTATCCCTAACACAAAGATGAAATCAACAACAACCATAATCCTAAACCTAACTAAAACCCTAACATTAAACCTACCACTAATGCTGATTCAAACCCCAACCTCAATATGAAACCCAGAACAAGACCAAACCTAAGCTTCAACCTGACCATAAACCTAACACCTAAACCAAAATTTAAATGCAACACAAACAATAACCCTAATACAAAATTCTCTTCCAAACACAATCTCAAACTCTAGACCTAAACATAACTATAAACCTAACCCTAACGTTAACCTCAACACAAACCCTAAACTAAACATAACCACAACATAAATGCCATTCCAAACCCAAAAGTTAAACCCAACCCTAAACCTATCCCTAACACTAAATCCAAGAACTCCAACCAAAACACAAACTCAAACCCCAACCTAGCCCTAGCCATAGCCCTAACCTAAACCCTAACCCTAATCCCAGCCCCAACTTCAAAACTAATCCTAAATCTAATCTTAAGCCATGAACTCAAACCACAATACTGTACCCTAATGCTAGCCCTGACCCCAACCCAAACTCTGAGTCAAACACCACCCTTAGCACTAATTCTATTTAGAAGTCCAACCATAGGCCTAACTCTAATGCTAACTATAAACCCTAACTCTAACCCTAACACTAAACCCTATAGCTATCTAGCAATAACCCTAAACTCTAACCTTGAACTTAACACTAACCTCTAAGACATGAACCCATACCTTAACCCTAAACTCAACACTAACCCTAACCCTGAACTCTAACTCAAAACCTAAACTCTAAACCATAACACTATTGCTAACCCAAACCCAAACTGTAACTGCAAACCCAAACCTAACCTGAACCTTAAGCTTTAAATCTAACTGCAACCCCAAACCCTAACCCTAACCCTATCCCAAACTCCAACCCTAACCATAACCCCAAACCAGGCCTAGCCTTAAACGTAACTCTAATCTTGACCAAAACTACTAACCCTAGCCCCAATCCTAACCTAACCTGAAACATGATGTAATTGAATTTTCCACTTATTTCCCTCCCCAATCTCTCCCCATGCCCCTTTCAAATACAAGACTTCATTACAAATAATCTAGGTGTTAGCTTCTAGTGTATTTGCAAAAAAATAGCAGTTATTTTGCTCTTGGAAGTGAGAAAAATTAATTCAATACAATTATATACATTAGTGAGTTTATAATCCCTATAGATACTATGTTTTAATAGGGATAGTTTTCAAATACTTTCATTTCATTTTAATGTTCAAGGATGTAAAATCACTGACCATCATTTCACATATTTATAGGTTATTTTTATTACTTCCTTTGAGAATAATCAAGTAAAGTTGTCTGCCAATTTTATGGATACCTTTGGTCTTTTCTTAGTCAATGTTTGATGTACTTTTAATGATGTTTATATTAGTCTTTTTCGAAATGAAGTGTTGGCACTGACTTTGTTTTTCCAAAGCACAGCCTGTCAGACCAGTCTGTGTGACTATGCCCTTTGTTATGCAAAAAATATTTGCTTTCATGAACAGTTCAATTTTTAACCAAAATTCCTCTCCCATGTCTGAATTATAAAACAGTTCATTTAAATCAGTGGTTCTCAACCTGTGGTGGTGTGTTGTAACTCCTTTTGGGGTCAAATGACCATTTTGCAGGGGTTGCATATCAGGTATCTATCATACAAAATATTTATATTATGATACATAACAGTAGCAAAACTTGCTGTTATGAAGAAGCAACAAAATAATTTCATGGCTAGGGGTCACCACAACATGAAATGTATTAAAAGGTAGCAGAAATAAGAAGGCTGAGAACCACTCCTCTGTTTCAAAGTTCCCAGTCTTAAATTCCTTTCTTAGATTCATTCTAAATTTTTATTTAATTTTTATAGAGGGAAAGATGGGGTGAACTAACTGAAAACAAGTTTTTCTTACTGGGAAAGAATCTTCTCTTAGCAAATGTTCATAGTGTCTTTATATTTAATCTAATAAGAATAGAAAAAATATATTGTGATGGCTAGGCCCAATTCCATTGTCTCATATTTCTTTTTAGAGATAAAATACTTTTAAGTTTTGATAATTCTTCTGTACTATGTATTTAATTTTTTCTCAATTAAAACCCCAATGCTTTTTGTACTTTCTCTTATTTATTTACTTACTTATTTGGTTATCTGGAAATTTGTATATTGATATAGAGATTAGATTATACTAGTTTTCTGATGTTTTTGAAGAATAGCAGCATGATTTTTTATATGGTTATCAAAATATCTGTAAATAATTTTAGTGATAAGGTAAACTGCAAAAATTACGCATTTTTCAATGTATTAGAGAACTCTCAAATATTATACTTTGTTATTTTATATGCATATACTATATATGTAGTTGTTCTAATATATAGGTACTTTTCCTTTTTTGTTATGTGTTTCATTAATAATTTTGTTTCTTGAATGTGAATTTTTATTTTTGCCTCTTTTATAATCATACCAATCAAAGCTAATATTTTAAGTATATCAATTATTTTAAAATATATTACATTTATTAATACAATTTTGTATAACTTTGTAATATTTTCTACATATAGAATCACATTTTCTTATGTCAAGATATTTTCACATCTTTAAGTTCTTTTCATTAAGTATGTGCATTTCTCTTGTCTGAATTATTTTGCTAAAATTTACTATTCTCCATAGAGTAAAATATTTTCTTTTTTGTTTATTGTTTTCAAGAAATGCTGTAATATATTCCTGTATTATTTAGGTATTCGTTCTGGATTTCCATCCTTGCCTTATCTCTGTGTCGTTGTGCACTGTCAAAGAATTTATTATGGTTAAGTTTTACCACCTCATACAATTGATACATATTAAATGCTCTCCCTCTTCAATTCCTATTCATCCTTCTCTATCTCTACCTCTCTACTGATATGAACATTGTTTTGGAATCAGATGCCTACTGACAGTGGTTGTGCCCATACTTTAATGTCTTTCAATAGAAGTGAAACCTATTGGTTTCTTGTCTTTTTGTTGCTGTTGTAGTTGTTTTTTGTTATTTTGAGATGTGATATTTATTCTAAAAAGAGGCATTTTATTGTTAGTTTTATCAGTCAATTTTGAACACTGGTATTCAACACATAGTATTTTCGTTATGCTTTTCTGATTGCTTGATAATATTGGATTAATGTAACAAATTCCTTTGACTATATATCTGATGGAACATTGTCAAAACAATACTTTTAATTAGTGGTAAGTTTAGTGGAATCACTTATAAATCTGTTTAGCTATCTCATTTTCTATTTGGATTCCTTTTCTATTACAGACCTGATAATTTTGTCATTAATATGGTTTTGTAAAATAAATGTATGTATGCAATATATCTTGGATATATACATCCCCCACTCCTTCTTTCCATTTCACACTTTACCTCAAGATATAACTTGTTTTAAACTTTATTGTAATTTCCTTTTTATAAACCAGCAAGTTCAATTAGTGCTGCCCACTTGTGCTCACGTTTGAGGTCCTCCACTGGGGGGTGATAAACCTGCCAATGCTCCCACACAACTTGTGCCAAGACAAACAACTCGCTCTCACTCAGAAGTCAGTAACTGAACTTGTGAAATAGGGATGAGAATTTGAAAGTACATTCATTGTACATACATAGAATTGGCTTTATTTTATCAAATAACTACTTCTTGTTATGTTCCAGCCATGGAAAATGGGTAATATACCCACTTTTCCTAATTCCTAAAAAAATAACTTTTCTCTTTCACAGTAGCTATCAAATGCAAGGATCGTTTTCGTGATGAATGGGACTTTGTTTCCACCTCTGATACTCAGTGCTGGGATTTTGGCTGGTTTGACCTTGGCAGATTGTGTGTGTAACTATGAGTACATATGTGTGTGAGCTCAGTTTTGCCTGGGTGACTTTGCTGTCTTTCCTATAAATGTGTTTTTTTCTAATTCTCCCAGTACAAAACTGACAATTTTTCCTGAAAATAATCTATACTAACTCTGTGAATCTTAGTATCCTTTGTTTTAATATTCAATATTGCTATTTGTTTGGATTATGATTTATTACTTTTTTTAAATTTTCTCTGTAGTAAAACTAGCATTATTAAGTTTCTGTATCATTATAAGAATGTCTGTTGAATTCAATTTTGTTTTAATTTATTATTTCTTATTATATACTTACATTGAATTGGCTTATTCTTGTTATTATAATTCATTGACATGTATCCTTAAAACATTTAAACAAGATTTTGTGTGTTTAGAGTTGAAGGATCTCATAGATATAAATTTTCTCATTCAAACTGAGAGTTCTGTATCTCCCAGTTATCTTTGAGAACATTGTGCTACTTTTTAAATTCGATTAAAAAAATAAAAACCCAGGTGTAAATAGTTTTAAATTAGTCCTGAGGAATCAGAATCAGGCCTGCTGTTCATATAGAGTTTCATGCCATTCACGCAGAAAATTGTGAAATCCTGCCTGTAATAAATACAGAAAGAAATAATAAATTTTAAGAACACATTCTACACAAATTTAAATATATGCTCACTAAAATATAGAAAGTTTTTATTGATTTTTGAGCTATACATTTTTCTATGTTCCCTTCCTTCCTCTCCCCTCTCCTTCAACCTTCTTCCATGGTCCCTATGCTCTGAATATACTCAAGAGATCTTGTCTTTTTCTAATTCCCATGTATATTAGATCTATCTATGTCTCTCTTAGGTACCTCATTATTGTCTAGGTTCTCTGTGATTGTGATTTGTAGACTGGTTTTCTTTGCTTTATGTTTAAAAACCACTTATGAGTGAGTACATATGATAACTGTCTTTTTGGGTCTGGGTTACCTTACTCAAAATGATGTCTTCTAGCTCCATCCATTTTCTTGCAAAATTCAAAATATTATTTTTCTTCTGCTGAGTAGCACTCCACTGTATAAATGTACCACATTTTCTTTATTCATCCTTTGATTGAGGGGCATTTAAGTTGTTTCCAGGTTCTGGCTATGACAAACAATGATGATGTGAACATATTTGGGCACATATCCACATGGTATAATTGAGTATCCTTAGGGTATATACCCAAAAGTGAGTCTTGAGGAAGGTTGTTTCCTAATTTTCTGAGAAATTGCCATACTGGTATTCAAAGTGCCTGTACAAGTTACACTCCCACCAGCAATGTAGAAGTGTTCCCTTTCCCCACATATTCTCTTTTTTTAAATTGTATTTATTAAAATTTATTATTACATGATAGAGTTCAGTAATATACAGGAGTTCTTCCAGCCACAGCTTCTCATCCCAATTCACCATCTCTATATATTTCACTTTTAGAAACTGCTGTTTAAATGCAGATGGCCTTATAAATTTCCACTCCTAACCTAAACTATTTCTAGCAAATAGGACATGACTAATTCACAGTTTGGAGAGCCCATTTTTCCCAGAATGACAGGCTCTCCTCTGGCAATACAATTCCCTCTGCCTCTCTCAGAGTAACATCTGGCAGCAATGGACATTTCCTCTTTAACATCTATCACTGTTGGATGCTTAAGTCACATCCAATAGTCAGTGAATCTCTTGGTTTGGGGAGGTCATTATCTCAGAGTTCAGAAACTGATAATAATGTTTGTGTGGCTTGCACATTTTGGTATAAAGTTTAGGACAAGTGTTCATGTACTGAGGGATCATTCAGAAGGGGCATATGTTCACATGAACATTTATTTTAGCAGGCAGACATAGATTAAACTGTGCGCACTCACCATCACCTCTTCCTAGCCATGTCTCAGGAGCAATCCAATTTGCAAAAAGAAAACAAGCTTTGGGTTCTGTGAAAGCAACAGTGAGCAATCAGGGACCATCAGAGCATTCTGGAGACTGTCTTCCCAAAACCTTTCTCAAGAACCAGTTTCTCTGTGGTGATAGTTAGCAACCAGAGTGTGCCCAGCTTCACATTTAAGTGTTCCTTCCTAGTTAGAATGACAATTGTGTGAGCATGTAGCTAAGTAACTGTGAGAAGAATGGATCTAATTTCCCCAGTGTCACTGCAATATCACCTTTCAGGACTAACAGCACTGAATGATTACACATATCATTTGGTAATTGTGTTTTTATTCATTTAACCCTTGGACATGCAATTAGATTATAAATGAGCACACATCAGAAAACAGCAAATGTAGCTGTTAACCCAGCTACATTTTTAACTACCGCTAGTGACAGTGTTTTTGTCTTGTCAACATTCATCAATGATGAACATAGTCAGGGACACAGAACATAGCCTTTGATAATAAAAAAGAGAAAAGAATAACTGATAATCACATATTCTCTAAGATAAGTTGCCATCAGTGTTTTTGATCTTGGCCATTCTTACAGGTGTAAGATGGTATCTCTGAGTTGTTTTGATTTGCATTTCTCTGATGGCTAAAGATGCTGAACATTTTCTTAAGTGTCTTTTAGTCATTTTAGATTCATCTTTTGAGAGCTCTCTGTTTAGGTCTGTACCCTATTATTATTAGATTATTTGTTCTTATGATGACTAATTTCTTGAGTTCTTTGCATATTTTGGAGATCAGACCTCTGTCTGATGTGAGGTTGGTTAAGATCTTTTCCCATTCTGTAGGATGCCATTTTGTCTTTTTGACCATGTCTTTTTCTTTATAGAAGCTTCTCAGTTGCAAGAGGCCCTACTTATTAATTATTTCCCTCAGTGCCTGTGCTGCTAGGGTTATATTTAGAAAGTGGTTTCTTGTACCAATGCATTCAAGTATACTTCCCACCTTATCTTCTATGAGGTTCAGTGTAATTGGCTTTATGTTGAGGTCTTTGATCAATTTGGACTTGAGTTTTGTGCATGGTGATAGATACGGATCTATATTCATTCTTGTACATGTTAATATCCAGTTATGCCAGCAACATTTTTGAATATGCGTTCTCTTTTCTGTTTTATATTTTTTGCTTCTTTGTCAAATATTAGGTGTTCATGGGTGTGTTGATTGATATATGGGTCTTCAATTTGGTTCCATTGGCCTCCTGTCTGTTTTTATGCCAATATTAGTCTAGTACTGTAGCTCTGTAGTAGAGTTTGAAGTCAGGACTTGTGATGCCTCTAGATGTTCATTTACTGTACAGCGGTGTTTTGGCTACCCTGGGTTTTTTTCCATCCATATGATATCTATTCCTGTTCTTTTGAGGTCTGTGAAGAATTTTTTTCTGGGATTTTGATGGGCATTGTGTTGAATCTGTAGATGGCTTTTGGTAAGATTGTCATTTTTTACTGTGTTAGTTCTACCTACCCAAGATCATGTGAGATCTTTCCATTTTCTGGTGTCTGCTTCAATTTCTTTTTTCAAAGATTTAAAGTTCTTGTCATACAGGGCTTTCACTTGTTTGGTCAAAGTTAGTCAAAGATATTTTATGCTATCTGTAGTTATTGTGAAGGATATTTCTCTTATTCTTTCTCAGCCGATTTATAATCTGTGTAAAGCATGGCTATTGATTTTTTGAGTTAATCTTGTATCCTGCAACACTACTGAAAGTGTTTATAAGTTGTAGAAGTTCCTTGGTAGATTTTTTTGGGGGGTTGCTTATGTCAACTATCATATCATCAGCAAATAGTGAGAGTTTGGCTTCTTTTTTATTTGTATCCCCTTGATCTCCTTTTGTTGTCTTATTGTTCTAGCTAGAGACTTAAAAAGTATATTGAATAGATATGGAGAGAGTGGCCAACCTTGTTTTCTTCCTGATTTCAGTGAGATGGCTGTGAGTTTATCTCCACTTAGTTTGATTTTGGCTATTTGTTTGCTGTATATTGCCTTTATTATGTTTAGGTATGTTCCTTGTACCCCTGCTCTCTCCAAGAACTTTATCCTGAAAGGATATTGTATTTTGTCAACTGCTAAAATAAAGTAAGTTTTTTATCTTTGAAATTTTACACGTATGCAAATTATAAAAAAATCCTTATGAAAAATAAAGAAAGAATAGTAGTAATGGAAAACACAAGACAAATGACAAGTAAAATAAACACTATTTTGGGAAAATAAATGTAATATGACAATCAGTTGTAATTATCAACTTAATTCAATTTAGAATCATCAGGCAGGACAGATTCTGTGAGTGATTGTCTACAACACTGTGGCCTGTAGGCATATCTTTGAGGGATGCCTCATGGTATGTGATGTGCAAAGATCTGGCCTAATTATGTTAGCACCACTCCCAAGTCACAGGTTCCTAAACTGGATAATATTGGGAAATCCAAGCAAACTACAAGTAATGAATCAAGTAAAAATGTATACTTTCTTTCTCTACGCTCTTGATTGTGATGGGACACCCAGCCTCAAACTCAAGCCACTGTGCACTGGTATGGGAGAATTGTCTGTATTCTGTCAATCATGTTATAAATAAACATTGATTGGCCACGCAGGAAGTATATAGGTGGGAAAACCAAACAGGAAGTAGAAATGATGCAAAGAGAACAGGAGAATTCTGGGAAGGAGGAAGCTGATTCCTCCCACTCCTGCCCAGACCAATGAAGCAGAACATGTGACATGCCCTGCCCTGAAAGGTACTGAGCCACATGGCTAACATAGATTAGAATAATGGGTTAATAGGCCAATCAGCTTTATAACTTATAGAAATCTCTGTGTGATATTATTTGGGGCTTGCCGGCTGTGGGGTACTGGACGAAACAAAAACCCCCAACAAGCAGGCCCAGCCAGCTCGTGTTACAGTGCACTGTATTATGGACATATGCACTAAATAACCTATTTATCTCCGAGGTTGCTTCATGTCATTATATTTTATCACAGCATCATAATGAAACTATAATGTGGACATATAGCACACTATGGTAGGTGTATTAAGAATATTTGGCAAATCTACCCTTCAGACAGGCTCCAATTTTCCCAACCACACTTGATCAATTTATGAGTTTATATCAGTGGACACATTGACAAAAGCTGAAAGAGGTACATAGTATATTCTGGGAAGGAGGATGATTTTATGATTACTGACATGAAATTGCCAGTGGCTGAGGAACAGGTACTTGGAAGGAGATGGGCTGTGTACTCAGATAAAATAGGTACGTATAAGGAATATTACAGGATAAGCACAGCATATAGAATCAGAGTCTGAAGTGAGATACTTGTTTTCTGAACAAAAAAAATGGATTTGTTACATGTATAGCTCTGTATGAGTTCATTGATAAACTGTAATGACAATAAAACCACCAAGTGATTCAAAAACAGATGCTTGGAGAGAAAGAGGGGGACGGGGAGAGAGAGAGAAAGAGAGAGAGAACACATAAATACATAAATATAAACAAAATGGTGCATATTCTATAGGTTCTGTGACCAAGTAGATGCTAAATTGTTAGCTGTTTTCCAGCAGCTGCTTCTGTAGGACACATCGAGGGCTTTTGGTTAATGCCCTGTGCCTGACATTAGAAAAACTGATGAGGCTCCTGTTAAATGTACCACAGTTATCCCAAGAACTCAATCCAAAATTAATAGTTTCTCAAGCATTTATTATGGGTATTTGGGTTTATAACATCATAAATGACAGAGAAATCTGATAGATGATGCTAATGCATTGAGAAAGATAAAACAGAGAGAAAATATTAATGAAACACACAGGGTTTGTAGGTCACCATCAAATGTCCAAATTCACCAATAATGGAACTAGAAACAAGACCTTCAAGTTAAAAGAAAAAATAATGTACACAGCAAAATCAAAGAACTTGAGGAAAAGGGAGAGTGACCTATAATCATGACATATTAAAACACAGTAGACTAAAATAAAAATAAGTGATAACAAAATGAAAGGGATTTATATATCTTTTTGCCATAAATGGAATATGATCTCAATTGCCCAGTTGAAAGAAATGACAGGAATAGAAGAAGGTAATCCATTTCCTTGCTCTCTCACCATACAAGAATGCACAGTTTGTGTACTGCAAAAATGAATCTTCACATCTCAACTCCTCTAATTTTAATTAAAATGTGTAATGATATCAATATCCTATTTCCTTTCCTCCATCCATATTCCTGTCCTTGCTCCAACTCAATTTTTCAAAATAGTGGTGACCCTTTCCTTGATTATTTTATAAATATAAAGCTAGAACATATAAAATTATTTAGTGTGTCTAATGTGTATATAGTTGGGAGTCTGAGAACTTTGTATTACATAAAAAATACCTACGAAAGGCTAATTCTCCCTCTCTCTAGAGTCATCAGTTGCCTCTAGCTTTTGCCTACAAACTGGACCCCTTGAAATTCCCCCTTTACATTATACATATCTGTTGGTCATGTAACTCTTCAGGTATTGTTCAATATTGTTGATACATGTATGTACCCTGGTATTCTTCTAAGAAAAAAATCTCACAGTAGGCTTCCTGGACTACTGATTCTTAATTTATTTTTAATAGTCTCTCATGTGAGATGGTCCTTGAGCCTTAGGTGCAGAAGTTGTTTTGTTGATTTATCCATTGCAGCTGGGATCCCATGATCAGTTAATTTCTATATTATGACCAGTTTTGTTTTCTTATAATTTGCTATATATCTCCCAGAGAGAATATATTTTTGGATACAAGGTGAGAGTTATAGTTATTTGTGAGTATAAAATCAAATTTAGAATGTAGTTAGGATTTATACTGATTTAATAAAGTGAAGTAATACATTCTTTAACATTCATTACCTTAATAAGTCTGAGTAGTTGTTTAGGCTTCTAGTACTAAGCATAGTATCCCTTCTGTTGTGTGGGACATAAGATGAATTAAACAATGAATGGTGAACAACAAGATAAGAGTGCCACTGTTGCACCTTAAGCATATTTTGCCAAGCTAGACAGTGTTATGTGGTATAGAGGTACCACAAGGTGATAAGTTTCTTTATTGCTCCCCTCCCATATTAACTAACATAATATTGCATAATCTTATAAAATTTATTCCTTGAAGAGGAGGCTTTCAATTTAGACCTGGTTCAAAGCTTCTGATCCCTGTGTCTGAAGTCTTCAGTATTTTCTGTTATAAGTTTTAATCTCTGAGAGGCACTCAAAAGCTATAGCAACATCTTATCTTGTTTTGGGAGTCTCTTGCAACTATTACAACTCAGATGAATATTCCTCATATTTGTTTCAGGCACTCTCTTATAGAGAATATGAGTCTAGTAGGAAACTTTGTCAGCCCAAGTAGTGCAAACTAACTTTATCTATATTAAAGTAAAATGTAAAAATTCATTGTGGTTATGCATGTTTGTACATAAAGAAATTCTTCTTTGTAGTATACATTGTTAAGTTTTAATCATTCCACATGGTTTTTCTAAAACCAGAAAATCATTTAATTTCTAAAAGTATTATTTGAATAACATATAAGCTGTTATTTGCAAATTATATACATATATAAAATGTATCTTGATTTGATCCATTGCACAATACTTCTCTGATACATATTTATGACTTCATGTCATCTTCAAAATACTAAGAGTATTTGCAATTAGTGTCAACCATATGAGCTTGGGTGTGGGCCATCACTGAGACATGGATAACCTCACAGCTGCCATATTCCCCAATCCCACCCCCAATAAGGCTCACTATGCCCCAGCTGCTATGAACTGTCAACAGTTCTTTATATGTTGTGGGGGCTTTGAGATCCTCCTCTACATCCATACTTATATGTGGAATTTTTGGTACTTTTCATGACTTGTTAAGAAACTTTGAATTACTGTATGCATTGTCTATGATATATCTATAAGACAGAATATTACAGCTCTGAAAAATATGGAAGGTATTTTGCATTCTACAATATAAAATATTCAGCCAAGATTTAATCATGCAAATAGACAAAATATCCACATTATTAGTATATTATTTTTCTATTATCTATAGCAAACTGTAAATTACATATGTACCAAGAATTGTTTTAAAATAAATGTCTTTGTAATTTATCTTAAAATGTTATTCTTCCTCTTATGTCACATTGGACTAGGTTCCCTATAAAAATGAAAAAAATATTAAATTTTGATACACATTACACCATGAACTTTTACAGTCTCACATCTGACATTTACAGGAGATAGTGAGGGCTTTGTATTCAGTCACATATTTAGACCATTCTATTATCTTACCTTCAACAGAAGCATTCTGTACAAGCTTTTGCAGTTGAATATCTGTGGATAAACTCAAATGATACTAAAAGTAGATAAATAAGTCTTGTCATATCTCCTTCAGTTTGCATTAAAAAAGTTTTCCCTGGTATTTGCCTTATATTTTCTGTAGCTGCAAGCTACTGAAAAATGACCCTTAGAAAGTCCATAGCATCTGAAGGACATGAACAAATTTGTATCCTTTAAATTATTTGACATACATAAATCTAGAAATGACTGTAACATTCAATAATTAATATGCAATTACTACTGTATTGTATTATTTTACTAATTATACATCCAATTTGCTTTTATTCCATTGTCAATAGCTAAGAAATCCTTAGACATTGACTATATGGAACAAGTTTCCAGAGTATAGCCAGCTCCCAGAAATGGTGTATAATTGTGTCTGAATACTGAGTACTCCATTCAAAGTTCTGATAGAACCCTATCATGCCTTCAGGCATGGGGTCCTCAGATGCCTGTTCTAAAATTCTACTGTTCTCAAAGCCCCTAACAAAAATAGATAGGGGTCACAGGTTTCTGAGCTAAGCATTAAGGCCACACTTCTAAAATTCTCCTATCTACCAGTGCTGAGAAGTATGAAGTCCCTAGATTCCTGTTATATAAGTCACTACAAAGAAAACAAAACAACATGAAATCCAGGATAACATGTTTCTTCCAAAAATAACTCATCCTGTCTTCCTATAATTATAAACCCCAATAACAGCAACCTGAAAGAAATTGCAAAAGATAGAGAATTGATAGAACAATTGCAACAATACTCAAACAACTCAGAATATAGTCCAAGGGAAAACATCAGATAATTGAAGGAAATAAGGAAGTAAATACAAGATATGAATAGAGTGATATGAAAAAGACAGAAGTACTGAGAAAAGGCAAAACTGAGATGGTACTGGATAATAAGGTCGAGTAAGTCTAATATAACCCTCAGTGAAAAGTCAGTATAAAAATAGATCATGCAGAAAAGAGAGTATAAGGGTCTGAAAACAGTAGGAAATTTCTCCAAAACTAAAAACATATTAGGGCACAATAGCATGTGTCAAAATATCTTCAAAAATTGAATTAACACACCATATTTATCTGACAAAGTACAATATCAACAGCACTAAAACCTTCAGAAAATGAATAAACTCATACAAATTAAACAACATACTACTGAATGAAAAGTGTGTCACAGAAGGACTAATAAAGAAAAATTTACTAGCAGTGAGATTTCAAATTAATAATCGGATGAAGCACCTGTAATCCTTAAAATAAGTACAAATCAAACTCAATGATGACATAGAAAAAGCAAAATTGACCCTTCAATTTGTGAAATGAAAATACTAAAATTGCAAAAAATCAATAAAACAAAGGGTTTGTTCTTTTAAAAAGAGAATAAGATTGGTAAATCCTTAGCAAAACCAACCTAACAAGGAGAGGAAGAAAACATAGAAGTTGAGTTGGGAAAGCAATGGGTGAAAATGACAAAAATATAGTACTCCCATTTCAACTCATTCCCAAAATGAAAAGATTTTAATTGAAAAATTAAAAACTAAAGATTCTAAAGACTCCACTAAAAATTATTAAGAGCTGATAATAATTGGAAAAAATGGCAGTATGCAAAATCAATGAACCAAAACCTGAAGCCTTCTGATATATCAATGAGTAACATCTTGAAAAAGCAATTGAGTAAACTATCCAATCAACACACACACACATACACACACACACACACACACACACACACACCACAAATAATATCTATGAATCTGCTTAACCAATTATATGAAAACTACAATTATAATTTTAAGACACAGAAAATATAAATTGATTAGTTAATGGAATCTGAAAAGAGGTTATTACTAGGTATTGGATGAATTAGTTTTGTAAACAATATATTGAAAAATAAAATGATTATGGGAATATTAACCTTCTTCTGGAAATGATGAGAACAATGTCTTTGACAAAGCCTCAAGATAGTCACTTTACAGCATTACTCCCCATTCTCTGGCTCTTACGTTATTCATGGAATAGATGGGAGAGGTGCTTAAGAGGACACATCCCTTACGGAGGGTTTTTTGGAAATTAAAATATTCTGGGCAGAGAGAATTACTTTTTAAAATGTGTGGTTGCTGAAAGATTTCTAATAATCTAATGGATCATCAAACAGTCGTACACAGACACCAGAACATTAACAATTATTATTAGTGGCTATAAAAAAAGAAGAGTGAGGACATGAATTTTAGAGATGCACTTTCCAGAGAAAGACAGGAAAATGGAATTGGGACAATATTGAAATAAGTATTCTTTCTAAATATTTATCAAATTTAAGACTATTAAAATATTAAATTTTAGTGCTGAGATGTTTAGAAAATTTAATCAGTAAAATAGACTTGGAAGGAAATATTTGTTTTACAAATCAAGACAGAAATTGCCCATAAATTCACATTGATGTTTGAATTTATTTTCTTGTTAAATGAAGCTTATCGAAGCCTTGATAAAAAGATACACATACAAAGGCAAATGTGAGCTATACATGTCAGTTATTTATCTTTGTAATTCTATGCAATAAGATGCACATATTTTCAACTCTCTATAGATTTATATCAGTCCTTACTTATTTTAATGTCTATCCTGAATTGATTCCTTTTGATAAATACTTTGAGTTTATGGGAGTATTGGTTATTATATTTCTCTTACTTGTGAATAAACATTTAAATGAAGTCTTTAAAGAAGTGTATTAGTTTTAACAATTGTAGAAAGGCCATTACCAAGTGGAACCCAGAAACAATATTCTGAAAAAGCAATTGGGAAAACTAACCCATTAAACACACACACACACACACACGCACACACACACACACACACACACACACACACACACACACACTTTTTGGTTTGGAACCAAAACAGACAGACTTTTCATCTACCATCTCTAAATATATATGCTTATATATACACATATGACTGTGCATGATTAGCAGTGAAATTCATTCATATTTTTATATTGTGGAATATACAATTTTAAGTTGGTCCCTCAGTGTCTGTTTTAATTCTTTCATTTTCATTTCTAACTCTGTTAATCTGGGTAATCTTTTCCATTTGGTCATTTTGGATAAAGGTTTGTCAATCTTATCAATCTTCTAAGATTTTTTTTTTGTATTTTTTTCATTAATTTCTGCACAGAGGGTGACTATTTCTTCCTGCCTTCTCATTTTTTATATTATTTTGATTTTACAAGAATTCAAGTTCACATTTAATTTATTAATTTAAGGTTTTCTCATTGATTTGATATATGTGTAAACTTAAATATCAACCCTGTTTTCTTGGAAAAACAAAATAGAATTTTCTTCATTTTATTTTATTATATTTATTAAAAGAGAAATAAAGCTATCTTTTTTCACTTTACATACAAATCCCAGTTCCTACTCCCTCCCCTCTTCCCATTCCCTCCACTTTCCTTCCCACCCCATCCCCCATCTACTCCCCAGAGAGGGCAAGGCAAATTGCTTTGGGGAAGGTCCAAGGTACTCCCCACTATATCTAGGCTGAGCAAGGTATCCATCCAAAAAGAATGGGTTCCCAAAAAGTGACTACAAGCAGTAGGGATAAATCCTGGTGACACTGTCAGTGGTCTTGCAGACTGCCCCAATCATACAACTGTCACCCACATTCAGAGGGTCAAGTTTGGTCCTTATGCTTGTTCCTTCCCTATCCACCTGGAGTTGGTAAGCTCCCATTAACTCACCTAAACTGTTGCAGTGGGTGCCCCATTCATGGTCTTTACCTCTTTGCACATATTCTCACTGCCTCCACTCTTCATCTGGACATTGGGAGCTCAGCCCAGGGCTCCACTGTGGGTCTATGCCTCTGTTTCCATCAGTTGCTAGATGAAGGTTCTATGGTGACATTTAAGATAGTCATCAATCCGACTACAGGCAAGAACAGTTTGAGCACCTTGTCCTTTAATGCTTAGGACAGGTCTTAACTGGAGTTATCCTTGTGGATTCCTTGGAATTTCTCTAGTGCCAGGTTTCTTGCTAGCCCCATAATGGCTCCCTCATTCAAACTTCTCTTTCCTTGCTCTCCATCTCTGTCCTTACTAGGTCTCCACTGTCTTGTTCTCTCAAGTTCTCCTTTCCCAAACTTTCTCTCCTCCTTTTCCCCTCCCACCCTCCCTTCTCCCGTGACCCCATGCTCCCAATTTTGTCTGGCAATCTTGTCTATTTTGCCTTTCCAGTTGGATCTACATATATTTTTCTTAGGGTTCAACTTGTTATTTAGCTTTTCTAGGGTTGTGGACTCTAGGCTAATTATCCTTTGCTTTACAGCTAGTATCCACTAATGAGTGAATGAATACACAACATGTATATCTTTCTAGGTCTTGGTTACCTCATACAGAATGGATTTTTCTAGTTCCATCCATTTGAATGTAAATGATGCTGAATGTAAACATGTAGAAGAATGAAAATAGACCCATATCTATACCCATGCACAAAACTCAAGTCCAAATGGATTAAAGACTTCAATATAAATCCAACCATAGTAAACCTGATAGAAAGGAAAGGTTCAATGCATGGTCACAGGAGTCCACTTCCTAAATATAACCACAGAAATACAGAAACTGAGAGGAACAATAAATAAATGAAATCTCCTTAAACAGAAAAGTTCTGTAAAGCAAATACACAGTCAATAAAACTAAAAGGCAGCATGCTTCATGGGAAAAGATCTTCACGAGCCCCACATCAGATAGAGGACTGAAAATATATATAGAACTCAAAAAATTAGACATCAAAATTCCAAATAGCCCAATTAAAAGTAGGGTACATAACTAAACAGAGAATTCTCCACAGAAGAGTTTCAAGTGGCCAAAAGACACTTAGGGAAATGTTCAACATCCTTAGCCATAAGAGAAATGTAAATTAAAACAACTCTCAGATACCATCTCAATCCATTCAGTATGGCTAAGATCAAAAACACCAATGATAGCTTATACTGGACAGGATGTGGAGTAAGGGGAATACTCCTTCATTGCTGGTGGAAATGCAAACTTGTACAAACACTATGGAAATCAGTATAATGGTTTCTCAGAAAACTGGGAATCAACCTAACTCAGGACCCATCAATACCTCTCTTGGGCATATACCCAAAGGATGTACGATAATATTATAAAAACATTTGATCAACCATGCTCATAGCAGCATAATTTGTAATAGCCAGAACCTGAAAACAACCTAGATGCCCCTCAACCAAAGAATGGATAATGAAAATGTGGGATTCTCTTTATTTCATACCACAAATTTTGATATGCTCACTTTTCATTTACATTCTATTTTTAGAATTTACTTTTTCTTCTTGATTTCTTAACCCCTTCCACTCAGCAGTGTATTGTTTAATTTTCATGAGTTTGTACACTTCCTGTAGTTTCTATTACATTCTATATCTAGTTTTATTTCATTGTAGTCAGATGAAATGTAGGAAATTATTTCAACTACCCTATATTTTACAGGATTCTTTTGTGTGCTAATATATAAACAAATAGTGCTACACTAAAACTAAAAAATTCCATATTTCAAATAAAATATTATTTTTTTCCTTTTCAATTTGGTCTTTTATTATTTTTATTTCTTTAATAATTTTTAGGGTGTTTTTGAGAGCAAGTCTCACTGCATCTCATAAACAACCACCTGTCTCTGCCTCCTGAGTGCAGGGATTAAAGGTGTGTGCCACCACTGCCCAGCTATGACTTTCTTTTATCTTTTTCACTTGAGTTGTATTTTTATTTTATACTACAGTAATACAAGCATTTGTTGCAAAGAGGGGCTGCTTGTTCATCACAGACTCCTGGCTAGAATAGCCCTGAAATAAAACACAGAAACTGCATTAATTCAATCACTGCTTGGTCCATTATCTCTAGTTTCTTATTGGCTATCTCTTTATTAATTTAACCCATTTCTATTAATCTTTGTGGCAGTGGCTTACCAGGTAAAATTTCAAGCGTCTGTCTCTGGGGGATCCGTGCTGTATCCCCTCACTCCACCCTTCTTTCTCCAAGCATTCAGTGTTGTCTTCCTTTCCTACGTAAGTTCTGCCCTATCAACAGGCCCAACATCTTTATTAACCAATGAAAGCCACACAAAGACAGAAGAACCTCCTACACCATTTCTCCTCTGTTTAAAGAAAAAGGAAGGCTTTAACTTTAACATAATAAAATTACATATAACAAAACAGTTATCAAGCAAGAATTACAGTTACAATATTTACATCTACTTTATCTTTTATAATAACTAATGAAAATTATAACTATATCATAGACTCCAGAAAGATATAATATTACCTATGTAAGCTGGAAGTGCATTGTAAGCAACTTCCAAAACTCTAGAATTGACAGAGACATCTCACTGTCTGGACAGTCACCCAAAGTTTTTCGGGTACCATCAGGGCATCCATCTTCAGCCTACAGGCCCATAGTATCAAGCAGACTTTTCCATAAAGCAGGAAATTTCAAAGACAGATCAATCATTTCCTTCTGTATCCTGCAGAATATCTTGCAGACTCCTTCATGAAGCAGGAACCCCAAAGGATCATTTCACCTCTAAGCATGCTCAGCAGTCATTTCTCTGTGGGTCTTACATGTCCAGGCAAGAACAGTTTCTTGCCCAAATGGCTAACCAACTACATAAGTAGCCTCTTTGATGCCCATCTTCCTCTTGAAGTAGATTGGTGCTGCCAGGAGCAGATGTATCTAATTGTCATGAAAAGTCCTAAATCTTTAAAACATTTAAATTCCATATTCTGAAGGTCTCTGAAAGATTTGAAGAATACCTAATTCACTGAAATATATATCTATACATCTAGTAAATCTAACATGACTACATTCTTGACTATTATAGATGGTTATCTATTAACCTATATTTCTTAATTATACATTACATTTTTAAATGAACTACACAATCATAATACCCTAATCAAGATTAGAAATACATATACATATAACAAAATTAAAGTCAAGATTGCCTGACTTTCTTTTCTTAATAATATTATATTTATTGTTAGAATTAGTGTGGGTATGATTTAGAACAGTGATTTTCAACATTCCTAAAGATACAGTCCTTTAATACAGTTCCTTATCTTGTGGTAACCCTGCCATAAAATTATTTCATTGCTACTTATAACTGCAATTTTGCTGTCATTATGAATCATAATGTAAATATATGATACTTCCTATGGTCTTAGATGACCCCTTTGAAAGGGTAATTTGACCACCAAAGTGGTCAAAACCCACATGTTGAGAACTCCTGATTTAGAAGATATAGTAAACAGAATTGATTGAAGATGAAACTTTGAAATAGAGAGTTAAACACACAAAATTATACACCACTTTTGATGAATGAGAAGGAAGCAAACAATGAATCAAAGAAATAAATAAATTCTCACAATGTTCTGTCGATTCCAGTTAACAAACCATCATCACTGGGATTCGAGTGGTAAATACGTTGGGTCAAAGGAAGAGATTTTTATTCCAGCATGTTTTGTATAACAGAATAGTCATCAGTAACTTATATTCATGACAGAACTATTTAAATTACACATTCATTGAGGCATAAAACATCATGTGTACAGGAAGAACATTAAAAAATGCACTTCATGTAGAGATTTTCATTTTCCTTCATCATCAATTACATCACTTATTACATATTGATGTCCTTGAAATAATTTATAGATTGCTCTTTCATTTGTAGATATGTCAACAATAAAAGTCATATCAAACTTTCCATAAAACTAGTCATGCTGTTTAAGTAAAATAATATCAAACAAATCCCAACATTACCAATAAGGAAGCATGGAAGAAATATAAATACTAAGAATGAACAACTCCTGTTTCATTCAATGATTTGAGAAGAGAAAAGTGCTGTAACTGTATATCCATTTCTGATTTTTTGATAACAAGGCTAATTTGAATTGCTGTAGAAGAGAGAAGAATAAAGAAATAGGATGAGGATTCTTCTGCTGTTTGCTGTGGTATACTCTGTTTGGGCTACCAATCAACCTCCATCTAAAATGAAACTTCAGACTGACAAAGACTCTTCAGAGGTATTAAGTGAAATCTGACCATGGAATGAAAAAGTGTGTCTGAGAAGGTTTTGCTGTTTGTCCATGTTTGCATATGTTTTTATGATCCTGTGTGCATACACATTATTCATTCTTATTTATGTATAAAGGTTATTTAACAAGCAGATGTGTTCAGGTCACTCCCTATACCTGAAAGAGTTTGAACTTGCTGTCTTTTCCAAATCACAGTTGTTTTTTTTTTTTTAACGTAAGGATGTTAGTGATACCACTGTATTTCAACAGTAACTTGACTTTGACATATTTAGTTTTTCATATCAAAATATCACCATTTACACATGGATCTCAACAATTAATTCATATTTTATAGCTCGTATCTGTATGCAATATAAAAGTGATTTCATATCGGCTATTTTTCCTATGTGAAAAACAGATGCAGTGAGTATTATAGGTGTTGAGGGGGAAAAGGAAACAGTAGATTAGGGGAAATGGTTCTGTTAGTATGAGGATGAGGAGAACACACTAAGAGAACCCCAAAATTCTTTTAAAATGTTAGGCATCCTGGCATGAGATGGCAGAGACAGCAGCATCCCTGTGGTTCAGTCTCCACATAGTACAGTGAATTGGTGAGTTCTGGAAGAGTTGGAGAATCTTTATCACAAAATTAATGTGGACAGTGATTGAGCAAGACACCTAACTTTGACCTCTGACAGCCACACATGCATTCATGAATTCTGTTCTACAAACACACACACACACACACACACACACACTCACACACACACATATTCACTGACCTTCCTAACGGGCCTTTTCCCTCGTAGTTTTCAGGGAATTTTCGCTCAATTTACTTAACATCTAGTGACGCAAAGATGCCAAAAGAAAATGGATTTCTGAGAATTTATACTCGTAACATTAGATATTATCTTAATCGTAATAATTCTAAAAAATTATCAGTCAGTTTTAACACAAGGTAAGTGACTTTTTAAATTTTAAGATGAGAAACATGTAGAATTATTGCTGGCAAAACACATTAACTATGTGTGGTTGCTCATAAGAGAATTTGATGACACTACTTTACTTGGTCATAATTTCTAAGATCATGTTATAATCTCAACATCTATGTGAATAAATGTTAGGATCACATAAAATTTTCTAAAGTATCTTTATGTTCATGAAATATGAAGACAGTAAGAATGGAACCTTGCTCTTCATATTTTGCAATTTTTTGGTAACTAAATTTACACATGCTCAAACCGGTCTTTATTTCTGTATACAGTTAAAAATGAGTCAGAATTTGTGCATATCTCTCCACCTGTTAATTGATGGTAGTATAAGCATACACCATGTGGTCTAATTTGTTTTGTATTTGTAAAATGTTTCATGTCAACTGAAAATAGTCTACAGAAACACAAATTAAACAATGCATAATGATGTAAGTCTAAACACTGGGCATTTGACAGCCAGAGACAAAAATCTTCACAAATTTCTAGCAGATCTGATTGGCTTAGTGAGTTACAGTCTAGCCAAGGATACACAGAAATTAATAGTCTGAAAAAACCCACTTATAGACAAAAAAAGATACATAAAATTCCATTTCATACAAGAAAATATACTGTCCTAACAGTCAAGAAATAATTTTAATCAAAGTGTAAAAACAGAGTTTTTGATAAAAATTATTCTAGCTAGCATTTATTTTCAACTTGTAATAGCATAGAATGAACTGGAAAAAAGAAAAAAAACAGCTGAGTAATTATCATTATTAGATTGACCTATGGGCATATTCATGGGAGGTTGCCTTAATTTCTGTTGGTGAATGGGCAGGCCAATATGAGCCACAGTCAACCTTAAAATGTGGTCCTAGGCTGTATGAAAATGCTGCCTAAGGATGGACCTCCAAGAACATGCCAATAAGCATGGTTTCTGCCTTATCTCACCTTCAAAGATAAACTATTACCAGAAAGTGTAAACAAAACAAATTCTTTTCTCATTCATTTTCTTTTTCTCAGAATGTTTTACAATAGAAAAAGAATGGAACTTGAAAATACTGAAGGTATTTTGTTGACTATAATTAAAATATGATCATTTACGAAAACATATACAACTGATATTTAAGTTTCAAAAATGAGTTAGGACACTCTCTCAATATTATAGCTATCACAAAAAGTTTTAAAAACAATACAAACAAAAATCCAAATCAAGCTAACCAATCAGCTAAAAAGAAAACAAAACAGAAAAAAATTGCATGATGCAATTTTTTCTTGTGCAGTTTTTTTTCTTACTTGAACATGACTTCAATTTTCCAATTGTAGACTTGTGTTCTAAAAACCAGAGTTGGTGAGAATCTGATAAAAGCTGTGGTGTGTTGTACTTACCTCAGAACCCAGCCTAGCAACTGAAGGATTGAATCAGTTGGATCAGTATTTTATAGGTCACCACAGTTTCAGAATAAATTGAGGACTAACCTGAGCTTTTTAAACCCTGGTCTCCAATGAAAAATAACAGACAGAGAAAAAGAACAAGCAGAAAATAAAAAGAATTGTTTATTATTTGGGGTATATTAGATACCACTATAAATTCTTTTAAATCTTTAAAGTATATTTTCAACTTGAATGTATAAAAAGTTGATTGCCGTAGAACTTGATACAAAAGGAAGGATGAGCAAGAAAGATTTTATGAAAAATTGTAGTGTTATGCACAATGTTCAAAAAATGAACATAAAGGTGTATATTAAAGATGAGAAATAAATGCATTTTAGAAGCAAATTCTGATATTGAAATAGAATACCCTTTGATTATTGCTGAATTATTTTAGTTTTTCAATGGAAATAATTAATATATTAATTTATATTTGTGTTTCAGATTAGGGTATTTTAATCAAAGAATGTTCTTATAAACATGCCTTTCTGTCAAAATACTGATAATACAGGCCAAATTTGTTTTAAAAGTGAAAAAATGTGACCCCAAAATAATATATTAATAAATGGGAATATGATATGTAAATTAGAATATTGGCAGTAGTATATCAAGTTTTAGCTAGTAAGTACACAACTCAGATTTTCTTTATTTGTGATCTCTATGCTCTGCTCATTGTAGATTTAACTGATGTCCTCAATTAAACATTGCCAATAAAAATTGAAGTGCATCTTGTAGTAGTTTGATACTTTAGGAAACTATTATTCATAATTTCCTGCACTCAAAGTTTGTATTAGTGAATCAGAGAAATATTTTGGGATAGAATAAAGAAAATTTTAAATATGTGCATATATAAAATACAGAGATTACTTTTTACCATGATGTGTGTTGAGGCCTTTCAAGACCTGAATGTAAATCTCTACCAACATGTGAAGAAAATCTCTTCTATCTCATTTATTAGGTGGCAACTCTTGACAATCACCAGCTCTAGGTCATTAACTCAGTCAGAATCTTTTTACAATATGGAGACACATTCTTTTTGCACTACAATGATCTGTTCAAACGATAGATAATTTTAAAACTGGCAATTGGGTATGGAAAGAACCACACTGTAGAAAGGACAATGAGTACGATGAATATAAAATACGAATGCTTACTTAAGATGAAAAATAACATATTTGTAATAACAAGTGGTGAATAACAGATAACTCCTTGCATTTAGGGAGGATGACAATTGTGAAAACCATACTGTTGTAGAATACATTGGAAATCTCGTTCTTGACAAGCAAGGTGTGTATCCAGTCTTTCAGGATGACTGTGCACAACAAATTCTTCAGTACATTCAGCTTGGCAATTTCAATGAATTGTTTTACAGCTACCACCAACTTCTTGAGAAAAGCAGCATAAAGAAGCGAAATTCATTTTGTCTCACCCCCCTCCCCCAGGGAACACCACTGATTCACAGAAGAAAGAAAATGGAGAATATACTGGTTCCAATAGTCTCTGGGCCTTAACTACAAGATTCCGTACCATCCCATATTTCTGGATTTACTCCCCAGATCTTGGAAAGAGAGGTTTGTAAAATCTCAAAACCTGCACCCATATTATCTAAGTCATTCTTTTAAAAATATTGCGCAAGTATATGTACAATACTACAAACACAAGATTATGAGAGACATCACATACTCAAATAAAATGAAAAGTCATTCTAGTTCTTGAGGTTATAAAACATTATTTAGTTTTTGACATTACAGTTACATAATTCCTCCTTTTCCTATCCTCTGTTCAAATATATCTATATGTTGCTCCTTGCTGTTTTTCAAAATCATGACATTTTTCATTAATTATTATTATATTCATATACATATATTTGACATGTATCATATACTTTATATGAAATAATACATAAGTTCTTGTGGTCTACTGAATTCTCAAAATATAGCAACTGTTTTTTTTTTTTAAGCTTAACAAAATAGACATGAAGCTGGGTGATGTTGGCGCACGCTTTTAATCCCAGAACTCGGGAGGTAGAGTCAGACGGATCTCTGTGAGTTTGAGACCAGCCTGGTCTACAGAGCTAGTTCCAGGACAGGCTCCAAAGCCACAGAGAAACCCTGTCTCAAAAAAAAATAGACATGATTCCTCATTAATGATGTTTATGAGAATGGAAACAATAGTCAGACTACTTAGTCTTTTATTTATGTAAGTTGAGTATGGCATGAAACCAAGAACTAAAACATTCAAATAGTAATCATAAAATTTGAAGTAATTTTTTATCATAATATTTTTATTGGTTATTTATGAAATTTTTATAATGTATCCCTGTAACACTTACTTCTCACTTCCCATGTCTGATCTCACACTTCTGGTCTTCTCCCCAAAATATTTTAAAAGTCCAATTTGAGTTACAATATTTAATATTTTTTATATATCAATCTTTCAACCCAGAGGAGAGGTGCAAATATAGAACTCTGAAAACATGAACCATGTTTTAATTAGTTGGTAATCTTAACTATATATCTTCTTATTTTTTATGTGCATATGAAGTTATTGGATTAATTGAGAAATTGAATGAATGAAAGATAGTTCTAGGATGTTTTAAATATCAATGAGCCACTTGCTATTTCTGTGGGAAATCATTGAGAAGTAATTTTAATAATTTAGGAAATTGAGTGGTCATTAAATGTATTAACCAAACATACTCAGCTATTGAAGCTGCAAAGAATGTTTGAATGTTCTATTCTACTTATGTAGATCCTGTTTCAAGTTTCATTGTAGCACTGAATTAACATAGTATCTAGTAATATTTGTGGAACATTGGAATATTCTGATCTTTTTAGTTATTTGATATTTTCACATCTTCATACATTTGAATTTTGATCAAATTACCACCTCAATCCACCATTTTTAACTCTTCCATAATCTACTCATCATTTCTCTCTCCCAATGTAACATAATTTTATATACACCTTTTTATTCATTTAGCATTATCAGTATGTGCTTGGGTATAGAAACATCCACAAAAGCATGGGCAAGCTATTTGTGTAAACTGTTGAAGTAATGTTGTTCTTTCTCTCTTGGCATCTATCAGCTCCCAACATCTTCTCTGTTTTGTGTGGACATCAACTGATCATTCACTATTAATGTTGGAATTTTACCTGTCTTGATCTTGTAGACGTATCTACTTCTGCTATGATTTCTTAAATATAATGGCCCTGACATATCCAAATAATCTACTTCTAAACAATCTTTTAAAACCTCAAGGTTTACCAATGTTTCCAAGACTTATTATGTAAAAATCCCTGAGGTTTGGTAGCAGTATGGGAAAATATAGAAGCCTCATGTGGTAATGAAAATTCCAGGGTTGGTTACTCATTCCATGCATATCAATGCTGACTCTGAATTAATCACCATGTACTGAAAGATTAGTTTTCCTGACAAGAACTGAGAGTTTCACTAATCTCTAGGTGTGAAGTCAATTTTTTAGATAAAGTTTGATATGAACATTTAACCTATGACCTATGTAGCCACTGCTTTTTACGACTTATGAATTAATTGGGACTAGGAATGTTTTCTCTTTTATGTAAAGGATATTGAATTGCTTTCCTTATTCAATATTTTTCTATATGTGTGCAACATACTGCTTTTTGGGTATTAGCACACACTGATTATTTTGATGTAAGAACTCACAATGCTATACTCAAAATGAGACTTAAATGGTTAGTATTCATAATGCTCTAAATTCCAAACTCTTATTTCTTCTCAGTCTCAGGCATGGCTCAATTTTCATTGATTAAAGTGTCAGATACCACCATCTTGTTTCAAGTTTTCTATATTAAAAACAGTGGGAAAACAATCAATATGACAGCAGCATTGTGTAAGTATCATATCTGATTGTATGTAGGAAAACTCTTGTTTGAAATTTGAGTGTGGGGATGGAGAGATGGCTCAGAGTTTGAGAGCACTGACTGCTCTTCCAGAGGTCCTGAGTTCAATTCCCAGCAACCACATGGTGGCTCACAACTATCTGTAATGGGGTCTGGTGCCCTCTTCTGGCCTGCAGGGATACACACAGACAGAATATTGTATACATAATAAATAAATAAATCTTTAAAAAGGGGGGGGGGACTGTAGAGATGGCTCAGAGGTTAAGAGCACTGGCTGCTCTTCCAGAGGTCCTGAGTTCAATTCCCAGCAACCACGTAGTGGCTCACAACCATCTGTACTGAGATCTGGTGCCCTCTTCTGGCGTGTGGGCATACATTGAGGCCAAATGTTGTACACATAATAAATAAATAAATCTTTAAAAAAAAAAGAAATTTGCCAGGCGATGGTGGCGCACGCCTTTAATCCCAGCACTCGGGAGGCAGAGGCAGGCGGATCTCTGTGAGTTTGAGACCAGCCTGGTCTACAGAGCTAGTTCCAGGACAGGCTCCAAAGCCACAGAGAAACCCTGTCTCAAAAAACAAAATAAATAAATAAATAAATAAATATATAAATAATAAAATAAAAATTAAAAAAAAAGAAATTTGAGTGTGTATTTTACTGAACAAAGAGACCAGGTACCCAAGGAAGTGTTTAGAAGAAATAAGTGTTTCCAAATATCATTATTAATGATGTGCTTTACAGAATTTTTATTTCCAATACCTTTGTACCTACTCTGTGGGTCTGTTTCAGTCTTTACAGATGTTTTGCCAGTCTTTCTGTAGATTAGAATGGTCCATGTGGTCATAACCATAACCAACTGTCACACACTGAATTTCTTGGGTTTTATCACTTAACACAAATGAACATAAAATGTGAGTTCAATTGTCTAAAAACTGAGTCATTGTTAGGACATTATTCTTAACTGGATGCCCTTTATATCATAATATTCATTCACACCATCACAAAATTTAAATAAGTTGCATTAAAATTTTGCTGTCACTAAGATTTAGTCCTTCATTTGTGATGCTTTAAAGCATGTTAACAAATTTGACTCATGATTATCTCCACAAGTAAATCAATTTAATTTTATTCCTTTTGGTTGAATCCACAATTTTGAAGAAGATTGACCTTCTATTAGGGGAGAAGTACAGCTTTCTTTTAAAAATAATACTCTTTATAATATAGTTGCATTATTTTCATCTTTCTTTTCTTACTTCAAACCCTCCTATGAATATACCAGCCCTGTGTCTCTTTGAAATACATGGCCTCATTTACTTTGACTTAACTTAATTTACTTGTAAAACACATGAATAAACCTGTTCAATCTGTATAATTTCACCTCTATGAATATGTTTTCAGAGCTGACCATTTGATACTGAATCACAAAATAGTCAGATCTTCCATGGGGAAGACAGTTTTCCCACTCTTATTTCTTGGTTCACTGCAATTTTAGAGCTGAGGCCTTCTGAGATTTTTGCCATTAACTTTATCATATCTATTGACATCATTCTTGAACAGTACCCATATAGGCAGCAAAGTAGGTAAGACTTCTTATGTGCAGCTTCTGATAAAGCTAAGAGTACAGGTTTTGGCTTTTTACTTTTGTTTCACCTCAGGAGAAAGGGCAGAATTGGTGGACTATGTAAACAGTTTAGATATTTTCTCCTATTAGCCTTCGGGTAAAAAACACTAGGGCATGAATTCTATGGCTAAAAAAGGGCAAAATAAGAAGCTATAATATGCTAATAAGTGTAAAATTCAGATAAAAACTAAACCAAGCACTGACTACATTTTTATATACACATTCTAAATGTTCAAGTATGTCAAGAAAGTTATCTAATCTTTCATGATTTTCAGAACTGGAAAAATAAAATAATTATGAAATTTTGAACACCCCCCAATATTTAAACATAACTTTAAGATGAACTTACTTTGAACAATTACCATTCTGAAAGGAAGGTTGTTGGAGACTATAGGAATTTACAACTATACAGCAAGGTTTAATGACTGCATATTAAAATTTAAACAGCATCAATAGACACATATCCTAATTTTTCTTCCATGAACTATAGCAACATCATCAACTCTGGATAATGATTCAAAGGAAGAGTATTTCAAAGCAACCAATTTATACAATATTCCTTCCGAAAATATCAAAGATATGACACAAACAGGTATTGGTATTTATTTGCTTGCTCATCTAAATCAATTTCCAATTGAGGCAACAAAACACTGATTCTGTATCCATATACAGTTCAGAAAGTCTCTAATTAAGTCGTTATGAATACCTGCTTCTTTGATCTATTTCACAGACTCATGTCCATCCTGAATGAATATATCAAATAGGTGAGTACTACATAATAATTATAACTGTCAACTCATTACAATAGTCCCATTATAACAGAAGAATAGTTTAAGGAAATTAAATCATTTTTTGGTATCATAGTCACCTTTCTAAGGTGATGGACCATCATTACTAAGGCAATCTATAAAATAAAGCATTTAATTCATGGTTTCTTCGTTGCAAAGGGTTAGAGTCAATAACCATCATGAGAGAGAGCATGATAATAGGCATGTAGACATAGTGCAGAAACAGTAGTTGAGAATTTACATTCAGATCCACAAACAGAAAGCAGACAGGAAATTGTCAATGATGTAGGTTTTTAAAACTTCAGAACCTGCCCCCAGGGATACACTTCTTCAATGGAGGCCACTCCCCCCACAATTTTTCCCAAACAGTTTCATTAACTGGGAACCAAGTATTAAAATGTAAGTATGGATGGCAAAAACAACTCCATTTAGGTCAATGAATGTAATGTGTTGAAAAAGCAATTAAATTGTTATAGGGCAAATGGTGTATTAATTTTATTTGTCAAATATACAATTGATAAAACAATAACTATGATAATTGTTTGGCTCCTCTGGGATCTTTTGTAAATTATTTACTTAGAATTGCTAAATACTTCACAATTTTCAATGAAATTCATTATTGTCTTGTATGATGTAGATCCATATGTATGTTTGGTGTTTGTGCCTCAGAAATTGGTATTTACATGTAAATTCTCCATTCACATATGAACCACTTAACCATTCCAGTTAGCATATTCACCAGAAAATATATAATTTCAAATACACATCATCATCCTATGGTCTATTTTTAACATTTTTATAACTTAGAATTTATTTATTGCCTCATTAATCATTTGTGTATATCAATTTATTTTCCCCCAAACATCAAATAATTAATAACACCTCACGTATGTATTAACTTTCATTTATAATTTTCCAGGTTATAAGAAGATTGAGACAATATTCATCAACACTTGTTCTATGGAATGAGAATCATAGATATAAATTTAAATAATATTTGTCTTCAAAATCACACATTTAGTTTTCTTAGAAAATACACTAGTTGACTTAGGTAGTTGCTTCCATGCTGTTCTCATGTCATAGTTAGTGATACTGTGTTCCTGTATGATTAAATTACTAGATTTCACATATTTACAAATGTGTTCTAAATAAAAGTATCTAACATGCATTATAAATGAGTGATTTATAATGATATATTTTTTCTGAAGTTTAGGAAAACTTAACCTCTACCAGAACTTAGGTGCATATTGTTCATTACCTTGTATGTAACAGAAAACAAAAAAGTTTATTGGTGGATAAACATAGTGCCAACATTAGGAAATTTGATAGTCAATGAATACTCAAAAACATTATCAAAATCGTTTTTGATGTGTATTACTCCATTTACATTAAAATCCAAGAGTGTCAGACCATATAAAATAAAATTTAAAATTTAGCTATGAGAATGTTAAGGGACTAAAAATAGTCTTACCTAAGGGAGAAGACATAAATTGGTTATTCAATACCAAATGGTTGGCATTGAAAACACATGTATAACTAGCATTATACATCCTAAACAGGTTATATTTAGGAATACACAGACACATGAATGTACACTCACATAAAAAGGCATTCCCATTTGATGTATAATTCCCATTTTGTAAGTTTGTTGTAGGTAAATGTAAAGAGCTTTAGGCAAATAAGTTTAAGGAAGAACTTTTAGACCTTTTAGCTTGTTGCTTGATAAGATGCAATTTATATCTGCTAAATGATGAGGCATGAAATTATGAAAATGAATAACACACCTCTTCCCATAGTCACCCATACTTCAACAGGAGCATGCCTAGTAATCCGTCTAAAAATATTCCACTAGCTGGGGACCAAGCCTTCAAACATTTAAGCCTTTGGGGGTTCATTCTTATTCAAATTACTACATTACACACCCTGGTCTCCATAGGCCTGTAGCCACATCATAATGTAAAATTCACTTCATTCATCTTCAAAAGTGTTCAGAGTCTTTCAGTTTCAAGCCTATATAAACATCCAAATTTCAAGGTTTCACCTGAGTCTCAAAACAGTCTTTTAACTATAACCACGTGTATAATCAAAAAAGCAAATTACACTCCTTAATACAAAGTGGTAACAGAATATGTAATGCCATTCCAAAAGATGAGAGAGGCATAGTGAGGAAATACTGGACCAAAGCATGATGAAAACCAATAGTGAAAACTCCAAATCCTGCAACGACATGTGTACTTGAAAAATTTAGCTAAATGGTTTTCCCTTGAAGCTTTGAGGACTGCAACACAATTCTCTATATTAGGATGGTTCTCATATCATGTTAACATCTCTGCTTAAAAGGTATCCCAGGCTCCAGAATCTCCAACATGCCAGGATCTCCAACATAACAAACTGTGACCTTCACAGTTTCATGCAATGACTTCACCAGGTGTCTAGTGACTCTGTTGTCACATACCTGGCCTCAGTAGCTTTCCTTAATAGCAGAATCCATAACTCCTTTACTTTATGCTTGTATAACTTCTGTCTTGAAATTTCCTCTGTCAATTATATTAGTAAAAAATTTCTTCAATTTATCCTCAGGCAGTATATTTTTGAACAAGAGCATAAAGCAGCCTCATTTTTGTTAAAACACCATAAGAATTGTCTCTAGGCCACTTATTAATATTCTTTCCCTATGAAAGGTTTTGATCTTGACGTACATAGTCCACATCTTAGCATCACTGTCTTCCAAGATCCTACATGCATTGTCCATCAAGCCTATTATACTACATTCAACTGCTTTCCTAATCCAAAGTCCACATTCTGGCAACAAGCAGCATTGTCAGGTATGTCACAGAAATTCCCCAGTTGCTGGCACGGACTTCTGTTTTAGTTACTGTACTACTACTGTGAAGAGGCACCATGACCAAGGCAAGTCCTAAGGGAACATTTTATTGTAGGCTTGTTTACAGTTTAGATGGGTTAGTCTAAGTTGAGAACCAGACAGAGAAGATTGTAGAAGAGTTGTTGAAAACTTTACTCCTTATTCTCCAAGCCATATGCAGCAAGGTCTCATGGAGACAGAGCAAGAGTCTTGCCTGGGCTTTTGGAACCTCAAAGCTTACCCCTAGTTGTACACTTCCAACATGGTTATACCTCCTAATTCTCTCCAAAAAAGTTTCACTAAGTACCAGACTCTTAGTGCCATTATCATTTAAATCACCATAACATACATGTCTCATTCAAAATCCACTATTCAGTGGAGTCAGTAGAGGAGTTCTGTGAAGCTTCATGGAGATATATAAAGCTGAAGCCATGGATGAAAGTTTCTTACCAGCTTTCTCTCCATAACTCACTTGTCTTGCTTTTTCATATGGCTTAGGACAACCTGGTGTGGGAGCTCCTTACACTCCTTCAGCCAATGTCCTTTAAAAAAGGGTGGGGGAGAAGTGTTGTGAGACAATAATCTATACCCTGGCACCTGTATTTTTAATAAATACTGATTGGCCAATAGTGAGGCAGGAAGTAGAGGTGAGGTGATGAGAATTCTGGGAAGAGGAACAAGTAAGTCTGAAGCGGTCATCCAGAGGCAGAGGAAGCAAGATGTGACTGCCCTGCCAAAAAGGTGCCAAGCCACGTTGCTAACACAGACAGGAATTATGGGCTAATATAATTTATAAGAGTTAATAAGAAACCTGAGCTAATAGGCCAATCAGCATTTATTTAAAATACAAGTGACAGGGTACAGTCCATTGTCCCACAGCAACAATCTACCTAGGAATGTCATTGTCCATATAGTCTAGACACTCTTCTATCAATCATCAATTAAGGAAATGGTTCACAGATATGTCCACAGACAAATCTGATGTAAATATTTTCTTAATTGAGTTTCCCACCACTTATAGGACTATAGTTAGCATCAAGTTGACAAGGAAGAACTAAGAAGAAACGTAAGAAGAAAAAAGAAGAGGAAGAAGAGGAGGAAGAAGAAAAAGAGAAAGTGGAGGAGAGGAAGAAGAGAAGAAAGTATAGAAGAAGAAGAAAAGAAACTAACCAGCACATTTACTACAATAAAGTTGGTCTGTACTCTTCAGAGCATAAGAGTAGACACAATTCAGATATTCACAAAAGAGATAGAAATTCTGGAAAATTATAAATGATAAGATTTATCATGTAGTAATTTATAAAATGAAACATAACTCTTGATGTTCCACTTCTCAATAAGATTAACAGAAGAATAAAATTTCTTCAAAAGTAATCAAAAACATCATTGTGAATTATATTTACACTCCTTTTCTCCCACCAGCAATGGAGGAGTGTTCCACTTTATCTCTATCCTCTCCAGCATAAACTATTATTGGAGTTTTTGATGCTAGCCATTCTGACTGGTGCAAGATGGTATCTCAGAGTCTTTTTGATTTGTACTTAACTGATGGCTAAGGATGTTGAGCAATTCTTTAAGTGTCTTTTGGCCATTTGAAATTCTTCCCTTGAAAATTCTCTATATAGCTGTACCACATTTTTAATTGGATTTTGATATTATAATATCTAGTTTCTTGAGTTCTTTATATATTTTAGAGATAAGTCCTCTGTCAGATGTGGGATGGGTGAAGATCTTTTCCCATTATGTGGGATGTTGTTTTGTCTTATTGATTGTGTTCTTTGCTTAACAGAAGATTCTCAGTTTTAGGATATCCCATTAATTAATTGTTGTTTGCAGTTTCTATGCTACTGGTGTTATATTTAGGAAGTGGTCTCCTGTGTCCATGTGTTAAAGGTTACTTCCTACTATCTCTTCTATGAGATTCCTTGTGGCTGGATTTATGTTGAGGTCTTTGATTCATGTGAACTTAAGTTTTGTGCAGCGGATAGATATGGATCAATTTGCATTCTTCTACATGTTGACATCCTGTTATGCCAGGACAATTTGTTGAAGATACTGTTTTTCCATTGTATAATTTCAGTTTCTTTGTCAAAATCAGGTGTTCAAAGGTGTATGGATTAATATCAGAGCCTTCAATTTGATTGATTCCTTTGGTCCACCTATGTGCTTTTATGCCAATACCAAGCTTTTTTTTTTATTACAACACTGCTATAGTAGAGATTGGAGTTAGGTGTGGTGATGCTTTCAGAAGTTGCTTCCTGGTGTCTGTGAAGAGTTGTGTTACTTGCCCTTTTTCTTTGTGGCTCTTAATATTCTTTCTTAATTTTGTATGTTCAGTGTTTTGACTATTATATGGTGATGGCACATTTTCTGGTCCTGTCTCTTTGGTGTTCTGTAAGCTTCTATTACCTTCATAGACCAATCTCTCTTCCATCTCTTGTAATCTGTTGGCTATGCTTGTATCTGTAGTTTTTGTTCATTTATTCAGATTTTCCATTTCTAGAGTCACCTCAGTTTTTATTTTCTTTTTGTCTCATTTTAATTTTCATGTCCTTAGTTCTTTGAACTGTTTGCTTCATGTTTTTGATAGTTTTTCTTGGGCTTTTTGGCTTTTAAGAGATTTATTGATTTCCTACAACTTTTTCTTTTCCTCCATTTTTTAAGGAAAATTTTTCATTCCCTCTTTAAGGGTTGCTTTCATCTTCATAAAGTTAAATTTAAGGTCATTTTCTTCTGTTTCAACTGGGCTAGGTTGTTCAGGTCTTCCACAGGTAGTAGACAATTCAAAAAAAGTGTGTATTCTAGACACAGCAGGACTGTTGCAAATATTAACTTTTAGAGACTGTGATAACAAGAACGATGTGTACTAGTTCAATACAGAAAAAAAAAATGACCCTAAAGAGAGAAAAGTGGGCACAAAGTCTCATCAAGAAGTTATTTGCATATGGTACCATTGAGAGAGGAAAGATCAGCTGTCTTAATGGCATGTCCCTGGATATAGTAACCACATGCTCAGGAGCGAAGGAGAACATAAAACGAATTCTGCTTGTTTTGTGTGTATATATGTTTTCATTTTATTTTTGTTTTGAGGCAGAAATAATCAGGAATTTTGTTGGGTTAGAAAATGGCTTGGCATAAGCCTTCTAGAGAAAAAGAAAGCCTGTCTTTCTTTGTCATGGCAAATAAAGTTCTCTAAATATTAAATATGTCCATGTATCATTAGCCTTTCTTCTGCTTTGTGTTGCCCACATGCAACTAAACTAGAGGTCCTAGGGGATATACAGAACACTGTACTTTATACTCATCTTATTCCTTCAACAGACCACGGACCTCCTGAAGACAGAGGTGTTCTTTGTGTTCTTGTTTTCAGGGGCCAATATGGTGCCTCACCTAATCCAGGCTATGGGCAGCTACTTGCTAGCTGACCTGCTCCCTAGATTACTGCTTGACAGACTTCAGCAAGAGAAAAACTTTTTTATTACTTTAAAAATAATGCTAAACAAAATTCCCCCTGCCACTCCTCCTCCCACTTCCCTCCCGCTTCCGAAACACTTCCTTACCCCCACCCCCACCAGTCCTAAGAGAGGGCAAGGAACCCTGCCCTGTGGAAAGTCGAAGGCCCTTCCAGGCTGGGCAAGGTATCCATCCAAAGAGAATAGGATCCCAAAAAGTCAGTTCATGCAGTAGAGACAAATCTCAGTGCCATTATCATTGGCTTCTCAGTCTCACCCAACTCTCAAACACATTCAGCGGAACCTGTTTGATCCCATGCTCATTCATTTCCAGTACAGCTTGATTTGGTGAGTGTACCATTAGCTCAGGTACACTGTCTCAATGGGTAAAACCCTCGTGGTCCTGACTTCCTTGCTCATATTCTCCCTCCTTCAACTCTTCAACTGAACCTTGTATGCTCATCCAGCGCTCTGATGTGGGTCTCTGCCTCTGTCTCCATCCATCACAAGAAAAAGGTTCTATGGGGATATTCAAGATAGTCATCAGCCTGACTACAGGACAAGGCCAGTTCAGGCCCCTTCTCCTCCACTGTCAAGGGTCCTAGTTGGGATCATCCCTGTGGATTCCTGGGAACCCCTCCAGAGCCAAAACTTTTGCCAACTCCACAATGGCTACCTCAAGTAAGATATCTCTTTCCCGGCTCCCATATCCATCCTTCCTCCATCTCAACCATCCCACTCCTCCAAGCTCTCTCCCAAGCTCCTCTTCTCCCTTCTCCTTTCCCCTCTTCCCTTCCCTTTACCCCATGTCCCCATGTTCCCAACTTTTGCTAGGCAATCTTGTCTTTTTCCAATTTCCAGGTAGATCTATATATGTTTTTCTTTGGGTTCTCTTAGCTTCTCTAGGATACAAAACTATAGGCTCAGTGTCCTTTGTTTATGGCTAATGAGTGAGTACATACCATATTCAGATTTTTGGATTTGGGTTATCGCATTCAGAATAGTGTTTTCTACTTCCATCCATTTGCATGCAAAATTCAAGATGTCATTGTTTATTATCACTGATTAGTACTTTAATATGTAGATGTGCCACACTTTCCTTATCCATTCTTCAGTTCAGGAGCATCTGGGTTGTTTCCAGGTTCTTGCTATTTCGAATAATGCTGCTGTGAACATAGTAGAACAAATACTTTTGTAGTATGATTGGGCATCTTTGGGGTATATTCCCAAGAATGGTTGGTATTGCTGGACCCTGTGGTAGATTGACTCCCAATTTTCTGAGAAACTGCCACACTGATTTCCAAAGTAGTTGCACAAGTTTGTATTCCCACCAGAAATAGTTGAGTGTTCCCCTTGCTCCACGTCCTCTCCAGCATAAGTTATCATTGGTGTTTAAGATTTTAGCTATTCTGACAGGTGTAAGATAGTATCTCAAAGTTGTTTTGATTTGCATTTCTCTGATGACTAAGGAAGTTGAACATGTCATTAAGTATCTTTTGGCCATTTGAAATTCTCCTGTTAAAAATTCTCTGTTTACTTCAGTTCCCCATTTTTAATTGGGTTATTTAGAGTTTTAATGTCTAGTTTTTTGGTCACTTATTTGTCTGAAGCATGGTTGGTGAAGTTCTTCTCCCATTCAGCAGGATGCTTTTGTCTTATTGGCTATATTCTTTGCTTTACAGAAGCTTTTCAGTTTTGAGGTGCTCCCATTTATTCAATGTTGCCCTTATTGTCTGTGCTACTAGGTTTATATGTAAGAAGTGGTCTCCTGTGCCCATGTGTTGTAGAGTACTTCCCACTTTCTCTTCTATCAGATTCAGTGTGTTTAGATTGACATTGAGGTTTTTAATCCATTTGGACTTGAGTTTTGTGCATGGTGATAGATATGGATCTATTTTGATTCTTCTACAGATGTATAGAGCCCTTTCACATTTCCAGAAATTCATATGAAGAATAGAATAGTAAAGTGTCAATCAAGCCAACATACTGATATTTAGAATGTAGGGATAGTGTGAAGAAAGCCCTAAAATTTATAGAAGAGTAAAAGCATAATGATAAAATATTTAATATTTTAACAGTTACCCCAGATATATTTCTTGCAGTTCTGCACACACACACACACACACACACACACATGTATTATACGTAGACACATTTCTGTGTTTTAGGCTGAGTCAAGAGTAAAAAAAACACAAAATTCATGCAAAGCATGAATCAACCAGATTTTACATAGCATTGTGTGATGAGTGCCCAGACTCTATGGATTATTAAATATTACTATATGGTAAATTCAAATTCAAAGTCATGTTATTTACTTTTCTCCAACTTCTGTAAATGTCTCTAATTAGTGGGGCTTCAATCTGTTTACATGTGCCTCTATAATTAGCAGTTTTAATTGGGTAAAATTGCTTCCTAGAATACAGGTCAAGTGTGTGAAGAAGGGCCTTGTGATGAAAAGCAAGCTTGAAACAAGGAAACATTTGGGGGCTCCCACAAAAAAATTTACATGTATTATTTTAAATATAAACTATTAGGAACTAAATTTTCTAAATAAAAGAGACAAGAAGGGAATTAATATGTGAAAATTGTTTGGTCTGTAATTTGATATTTTTTTTCAAAGTTCTAATGGCAAAATGTATTCTCAGAAGGCCTCAAACTACACAAAGAACTATAGGCAACAGAGGAAAGCTGGGAGCAAAAGTGACACTCTGCAGAAAAGATTATAACTTTTGGATGTCTAAGGCCAAATGTTCAACTTCTAAAACATTCATATAGATAGCATATACACTCCATACATTATATATATACACACACATATATAAAAACATACTTAGAGTAATATACTTTAAAATGAGTGTTAAATCTTTTCAAATCTCAGACCCAAAGAATTGAATAAAATTTCAGTTTAATTTGTGACAAGTATGTGATTATATATATATAATTTTATTATTTCATACATTATAGTGTGATTTGATCAAATCTTCTCCCATTGCCTCTCCTATAAGTCATACCCTATCCCTCCAAGAATTTTCCTTCCATAACCCTCTAGTTCTTCTTGCCAGAAATACCAAAATCATTGCCTTTTCATCCTCCCATTTTTGACTCATTTTGATTAGCATCATTATGTTTTATAAGCACATACAAATGACAGACATGTGACTGATAGCAGCCAAGTTATGGAGAGCATTCTTTAAATTAAAGTAAGGAAGCTCGGAATGTTGATAAAGACAAGATGATTAGCAAAATGATTCTTAGAAGATACAGATAGGGGAAAATAATATTTTTACTCTTCTAAATAATTTTAAAAAATGTGACAAGTGTTAAAAAGCTGAATTTGTGAAATCCAGTAAATTACTGATCTTGGGTCAATGTCACTGGGAAGGCAAATTACATTATTTCCTTAAAGGACTAATGCTCTTGTCTTTCTCTTTTTAGAGATAAAAGCCTTCTTAGGAGTAGATCTGCCTTCTTTGTGCTGTTTCTTATCTTGTTGATTAATGGAATATAATGAAATGTAAAGTTTCTACCCTGGATATATGTTATAAAATCTATTGTATTGAGAAGTAAAAGAGATTTTCCTAATGAGCCTTTATTGTCAAAGTAACACCAATCTCCTCTTAAGAGTTAACTCTAAAAATAGAAATCAAATCTGAGACCATAGTCCCCAAATGTTTTTGGTGTCCTTGGCATTTAGGAAGAACAAGGGTGCCAAGTGGGCCAAGAGTTTGGTCTTTTAGCCAAGAAGAAAATAGGCAATTTTCTTCATTATCATTTATCCTATAGTACTGTCTTAGCTTAGCTTTCTCTTGCTTCAATGAAACACTATGACCAAAAGGCAAGGTGGGGAGGAAAGGTTTATTTGGCTTACACTTCAGCATTGTTATTTATCATTGAAAGAAGTCAGGACAGGAATTCAGGCAGAGCAGGATCTCAAAAGCAGGAGCTGATATGGAGGCCATGGAGGGGAATTACTTCTGGTGTGCTTCCCATGGCTTGCTCAGCCCACCTTCTTACAGAACCCAGCACCAAAATCCCAGGGATGGCATCAACCACAATAGGTGTGGCTTCCTCCACTGATCACTAATTGAGAAAAATTTCTTACAACTGGATTTCATCAAAATATTTACTCAACTGAGGTTCCTTTCTCTGATGACTCTAACTTGTGTCAAGCTGACACACAAAACTACCAAGTCAAATACCCAGACATTTTCTCCCTCCTGTTCTCATCACTTCTCCTTATAAAGTGGTAACTATAAATGCTATTATGAAATTAGATTTTTGCACCTTAATGTCATCAATCTGAGTGGAGAAAATGGGATATGGTTTTCATAGTACCTCTCCACTGTTTTGTGTAAGAGATCCAAAAAGTATATCTCTGTTGGGGAATATTATTTTATGGTGTGTTACTTTTGTTTATGTTGCATTTGTTTAATTCTCTGAAGCTGTATTACAATGCCTGCCTAAAACCTCTAATGTTCTAATAAGAGTTGAACAGCCAATATAGAAGCAGAAGAGAGAAATAGGCAGGGCTGGAAGGCAGAGAGGATAAATATGAAAAGAAATTTGGTAGGGTGGATCTGGGAATAAGAAGGAAGGGAGAGGACTTCAGAAGCCAGCCACACAAGTCATCCAGCCACAGAGAAAGTAAGACAAAGAAGTTATATGGGAATAGAGAAAGATAAAAGCTCCAAGGCCAAAGATATATGGGATAATTTAAGAAAAAGTGACAAGAAACAAGACAAGCTGAGACTGGGAATTCATAACTAAAAATAAAACACAGAGTATGATTTATTTGGGAGCTGGGTGGTGGGCCCCACAAAAGGCTAAAGATTCAAATGAGTAAAACATGAAACAACATACATCTGTTTTTCTGTGTATAACTCTCAGATTTAGGAAGGTAAGAAATTTTCTGTTTCATTGAAAGAGAAGTACATTTCAAAATGAAGGGAAAATTTTTTAGCATTATACCGCCAAAGGCTCTACTTTGCAGGAGATGACAGATTTTACTTTTGATTGTCCCAATCAAAATCTCTTCATGGGCTGACTAATCATCCCTCAATTAAGCTAGTCTTCCTCTTTTTTGTTTTAGATAATGCATTCAGATTTTCTTGTACTGTTTACATTTTCCCAAATTCTGTCCAACTATGGAAAATCACCCTGCCATCTTAAACTTTAAATGGAAATTCTTCTTTAGCAAAAATAAAATTAACCTCCTAATTTTTTATTTTATTTCCTGATTATTCTCCTACACTAAAAAGTGTACATGTAATCTTAAAATTAAAAAAATCTCCCTCAGATAGCATTATGATATTTATCCGAACATAACACTGTGATATTAGATTTGATTAAATACTTTTATAATATTTGGAAAGTTATACATGTTATCCAATGAGATTAATCATAGAGTAAATTTACAATCAAGTATGGATAACTTTGATATTAAATTAAGCAACTATAAACAACATTGTTCATGAATTAGACAAGGATGACAGTGAGCTATCAGTATGTTCTGGTACACTAATATAATAAAATTAACCCAAAATTGTAGATTCAAAAAGAAATTTAATGAGAACAAATGATAAGACTTTTTCCTCACTGATATGTTCTGTTTAGATATTATATAAAATGCTCCTTTGGATAAGATGATATGTTAAATTCAAGGTATAGACAAACAAATCAACTTTGAAATGAATTGGAAGTGTTTCCTTGAAATTAGGGGGTTATTTTAGAAATACCCACTTAATGAAGTATCACAGTTACTGGTCATCAACATGTATCACTTCATCTTTAAAAGTAACTAATAACTTTGGTGTCAGTATGTATTGATTATCTAATATGTGTATGAGTCGTGGTTGGAATGAGAAAGTCCCCCATATGTTTCTGCATAAAAACCTTTGGTTCTCAGTGTATGATATTCTATATGAAAGTCTAGATCATGTGGAGATCAAGAATGCATGCCATTGGAGAAAGCTTTGAGATAATATAGATTTACCACACTTGTTTGCTCGCTCTAAGTGCTGTTTATGATAAATGATATGAACTCTCAGCACCCTGGTCCAAGTCTGCATATGTGCTTCTTTCTGCCATGATTATCTTAATTGAAGGACTTTTTACTCTCTGGAAACATAGGCCCAAATAATTTAATTATTTCATAAGTTGTAATGATCATGGTGATTGTTTTTTTTCATTGCTGGTTTTGAAAAACTCTATAAGGATTGTGCTCTCAAGTGTATAAAATCAACTGTATACATCATATTTTCCAATAAGAGAAATACATGATCTATATTTCCAGATCATTCTCTTCAACAATTGAACTACCATGTTTTGAAGAAGACAGAAGTCATGCACAAGTAAGGCATCTGTTTGAGTGAAGCAGAAGGATATCTTTGGTCTGATTTGTCATATTTAGTTTGCATATTTAAGATCTCATTCTATTGTGATAATGTGGTGATGTGGCTGTTTCTGTGTCAATTTCACTATAATTGAAGAATAGTTTGGATATGCATTATGAAAGTTAAGTTTTCTCAACTTGACACAAACATGTGTCTTGTGAAAAGGCAGAAACACATTGTCGTGATACTAAAACCAGAAAGACCTCTGGGCTTGTGGAGGGACATTTTTGTTTAGTATTTATATGTAAAATCCCAACAGAGCTTGACTCATGACATTTCTGAGCATGTGGTTAGGAGTTGTAGAAGAAATAAGACTTAGCAAGCCATAAGGATCAAGCCAGTAAACAACACTCCTCTACTCCTCCACTCATCCATCGCATCTTTATTTCCAGCCTCCAGGTTCCTTCCCTGAGTGTCTTCCCTGGACTGCTTCAAGGATGGATTGTAATCTGCAAACCAAAGATGATGTTTTCAAATTGCTTTTTATCAGTATTTTATCATCACAATACCAAAGCAAACTAGAACATACATGGTTGGCATTAGCACTAGTACACTAAAGGCTTGTTTGTGTGTGTGATTTCATGTGTAAATATTAATGCATGGGTAAGGCTCTCTTGTGTAATTATGAAAATGTGGCAGTGAGAGATAGGCCTATGGAGCATGGTACTTTGTAAGAGTCTTTCACTTGTACATAGAAATCAGAAATTTCCCCATTCTTGTTAGTAGTCACTAAAAACACCTCTGCTTCAATTTCCTCAGTGCTGAGATAAAAAAGCTTCCCCCCACACCTGGTTTATTCATATAGTTTCTGGTGATCTAAGGTACTCAATATTCCATTGCATTTATTTTATAAAATAAGTCATCTCCTTGACCCTAAGAAACATTTCTTAAACAACCTTATTTTGACCTGAATTAATGAGATTAAAATTTTATGAGTATGATGTAATTTTTACTATATTAATAATTAACATAAGATTATGTGCAATATTGAACTTAATGTTTATTGAACTCAATGTTATTGCCATTGAAAATTTTCACATAATACTGATACAATGAAAATATTTAAACATTATTAAGCATATTTTCAGTGTTGAAACTAAATTTCTGTTTTTATAAATGCTCATTCATTTTAGAGTGACTGTGCTCAAAGGCCGATAAACCAGAAAAGATCTAAGAGAAGCGGAAATAGAAATTTTCACACGTGAATAGGGGGGTTGGTAGCACAGCACAAATGGTGTGAAAACAAGGCTAAAATACAGGTGCATTATCAGATGCTAAAGGAGCAATAGAGGAGAGGCATAGGTAAGTAAATTCATTGATAAAAATGTGATTTACATGTCACAGTGAAACATGAGCTTGCATGCTAATTGTTACAATTTTTCCAAACCAAAAGCTGAAATTCTCATATTGGTGTGAAATAAATGACTAAGGAGAGTTTTAGGTATTTTCTTTCACTTTCAAAAAAGAAAACATGATTTTTCTATTCCTAGCAGGTGAATCACTCATGTCTGGCCAAAGTTCTGTTTGAATTCTACAAAGGAGTCAGTATTAAAGGAAGCAAGATGGCTGGACAGAATTCATACTCTTTGTTCTATAGAGAATCCTAAAGCCACTTAGAGAAAAATGAGCTACTTTCCTTCGAACGTTATTTAGTTGCATATAACAAAACAGCTGATTATGGGTCTAAGTAAAACATCTTGTTAAAACAAATGGAAAAAGTTACAACTTTGAGTTGCCTTTTTAGTAAATGCTCATGCAAGTGAAGCAAACATTCACACTTACTTATTTGGCAAAAGCACATTCTTTATTCTCTAGAGAATACTATTCCCATTTGGAGAAAAGTTATCCATTTTCCCTGGAAAACTGTTATTCTTGCTTACATCAAAATAACCCTGCTTACAATCCTAATTAAAAACCAATTGATAAATATATTCAGAAGAACAAAAACATTGAGTTTCCTCTTTAGATAGAATGCACAGGAGGAATCCTGCTCTGTGGTCTATCTGAGAAAACAAATGCTATTTCTTCTAAAGAGAACAAGTACCCCTTTTAGAGAAACATGGCCTGATTTCCTATGAAATATGTGGTTTGCCTCACACAATAGTTCTGCCTATATTTCTAATCAAAGCAACTTTTTCTTAAGTCAAGTAAAAAATATACTGCATTTATACAATCAAGAACTCTGTTTCCTAATTAGTAAATACATAGGATGCAATCGTTCTTAGTTAACTGTATGAGAAATTGGTACTACTTGTTCTGTAGAGAATAGTTATCCCATTTAATGAAAGGTGAGCTCTTTTCCTGTGAACATTATTAACTTGTATGTAACAAAACAATTCTGGTTAGGTGCCTAAGTAAAGCAGTTTGTTATAACAAGTGAAAAATTCCATATTCTTAGAAGGTTAGGAACTTTGAGTTTCCTTTCATTCATATGAGTGAAGCAAACATGTTAAGTTACTTAATTCAGAAACGCATACTACTTCTGTTGAGAATATTAATGCCATTTTGAGAAAAGTGAGCTCTCTTTCTTTGAAAATATTAATATACATGCAATAAAACAGCTATTTATATGTGTAAATAAAATACATTGTTAAACTAAGTTAAAAAATATACATATACAGATGATCAAAAATTTTGAGTTTCTTTTTTCAAAAATGCTCATGCAAGTGTGTCAACAGCTATGCGGTCTAGTCTAAGATCAGCATTTGACTACTTGTCCAATGAGTTTCCTTGGTAAAAGGCACCTACTGAAACAGACTCTCACTTAGCAAGGACTATGGTACTGTATTGGAATTTTAGAAAGACTTACTATTAGTAAGTTATCAACTTTAGAAAAACATACTGATAAAAATAATAAAAATTTAACTGATAAGTGTTAAATTTAACTGATACAAATGTTAGAAGGACTTACAGTTGATAAGACCCAAGCCTTAGAAAAACTTAGTAATGAAAATAATAAAAATTTGGCTGATAAGATACAAGTCATAGATGGAATTACTATTGATAAGATATACGATTTGAAAGATTTACTACTGATAATATACAAGCCTTAGAATTAGTTAGAAATGAAAACAAGAAAATTTTGACTGAGAAGATACAAATCATAGAAGAACTTACTATTGATAAGACACAATCTTTATAAAAATTTACTACTGACAAGGTACAAGACTTAGAAAAACCTACTAATGGAAAGAAGAAAAATACTCAGACACAGATTACTTTAGAACAGAACCTACCTCACCATTGCACTATTAAACTGAAGAGGAGCAACCCAAGGTTATTAGAAAACCAACCTTAATTTATCCAGTTACCATACAAGAATGACCACTAGATAACAGGATCCCCAAAGGATATACAAAAGTAAATTGGAATCCTGTAAATATTATTTTGAAAAGATTAAAGGAAGCAGTCATTTTGTATGGTACTGGAGTCTTTTGGGGATACCATTTCCTCAGGCCTCTACAGAGTCCAATCAATGCACTACAGATGGTGAAGGTTCCAGGGTTCAAGTCCCTGCTTGGGTGCCAATTTGTCAGGGTCATTTTGGGTTACTAACATCTCAGGCACCAAGGAGACCACTCAAGGTGCTACAACCAGAGAATAAAAAATAACTAAGGGGCCCTGAGGGGAAACAAAGCAGCTCACATGCAATTTCTCCTCAGCATGTCTCTTTATTGTTCTTTCTTACTTGTCCTCAATTCTAATTCTTCTGTCCTGTTTATAATTTATTAGCTCTAAGTCTCTGTCTCGGTTCTAATTCTAATGCTCTGCTACATTCTTTTTTTTTTTAAATCTTCTTTATTTTTCTATCTCTGCTAATTCCTGGCATGCTTCTGCTTCAACTTCTGCTCCAGCTTCTGTTCCTGCTTGTTAGTTTGTTCTCATCTAGCTAAAAAGACACACAAAATCTTGCAGGTATAGGTAACCAGGCAGTCTACATAAACAGACAAGGAAAGTCTATGGACCTTGGTTCATTAGCACTTTGTTAAATGTTAGCAAGCTCTAGGGGCCTTTTAGATTTGAATTTTACACTATTACTCTAAGTAGTTGAAACAAGGAGACCCAAACCTCTAAATCATCAGATCCATAGTTTGATGCTTGTCAGAGGTGTCAGTGTAGGTTTATCTTTCTCTGGGCTGTGGGTAGATGGTTAATTATTTTTCCTGAAAGTAAGACACAAGCACTAAATCTTCTGAACTAAAATTATCAGTCAAATGAGGTAAAGGTGATAAACATAAAGAGTTAGGAATCTCTTATTGCAAAGTCAGTTTTAGGTCATTTATTTTCTTATTTATAAGTGAGTTAAAACCAAGGCATGCTTATTTATTTCTGTGAGCAGTTATGAATCAACAGCTCGGGGCATGTAGTAATTCTATGTCATTGGATATCTGAGAATTTCTTAAATGAAATACTTTTTTCCTGGACCCTAAACATTGACCAAATGCCTGTCAATAAAGATAATTGCAAGAAGACAGATCTCTACATTTACACTAAAGAAAAAACAGAGACCTATAGTGGGAAGTAGGCCAATATTTTGTACAACAGCCATTAGAACCAGTTCAAAAACTATTTCCTAAATCTATAATTTACCATCAAATGGATATCTTACTAGCTGATTCAGATGCAGATACTTCAGAAAAAAATGTTTGAAGAAGTAAAGAGCATTTGTCTTGTTGGTGATTACAAATTTCTCCTGAAAAAATACAAAGAGGAGACTCTAATATGTATTTAGGAAATAAGATATGTTTACAGAAAATTCAACCATAGAAGCTACAAATTAGGAGAGATCAATTATGAACTCTTAATAATTGTCAAAATTTATAAGAAATGTTAACTGGCTATGGTCCAAAATTGAATATACAACTTAAGAACTAATTTATTTATTTTAAACCTTACAAGGACTTAAATATTCCAAGAAAACTATATTCTGAGACTGAGAGAGAATTGGCTCTTATAGGAAAGAAGTTATATGGTGCCCATATGGACCACTTAGATACAAAGCTTGATTATATTCTGGATATTTTATCTTCTATACAAGAGTTATTATGCAGAGAGAAGACAATCTCTTAAAACAAATGTGTATCCCACACAAAATGAAAAATTAAATACCTATTTAGAAAAGGTTTAATGTGGAGCTGATCTATTGAGAGCTCATCAAGACCGGCTGGACTGTGACTGAAAAAGCATGGGATAAAACTGGACTCTCTGAACATGGCGAACAATGAGGGCTGATGAGACACAAAGGACAATGGCATGGGGGTTTGATCCTACGTAATGTGATGGCTTTGCGGGAGCCCAGCCAGTTTGGATGTTCACCTTCCTAGATATGGACGGAGGTGGGAGGTCCTAGATCTTACCACAGGGCAGAAAACCCTGACTGCTCTTTGGACTGGAGAGGGAGGGGGAAAGGAGTGGAGGAGGGGGAGAAGGGTGGGAGGAGGGGGCGTAGGGGGAGAGGAGGGGGAGGGAAATGGGAGGCTGGGAGGAGGTGGAAACTTGTTTTATTTTTCTCCTTTTCTCAATAAAAAAACAACAAAAAAAAACCTAAAGTATTGTTTTTCTATTTACATGGTGTCTCTTGTTAATGGAGAATCCTAAGGAATAAAGTGTGAAATAAATTTTGACATGTAAATTAAAAAAAAAATTACCTCACCTCTTCCCATTCCTCTCCCACTCCACCACTCACCCTCCTCCCTCCCACTCCCTCCTTAAGAAAGGGCAGGGAACCCTGCCCTGTGGGAAATCCAAGGCCCTCCCCTCTACATCCAGACCTAGGAAGCTTTGCATCCAAATAGCCTAGTGTCCCAAAAAGTCAGTACATGCATTAGAAACAAGTCCCAGTGACTTTATCAATGGATTCTCAGCTCCTTTTGTCAACCACATTCAGAGAGTCCGGTTTGATTGCATGCTCATTCAGTCCCAGTCCAGCTCGACTTGGTGAGTTCCCATTAGAACAGGCACACTATCTCAGTGGGTGGACGAACCCCTTGCAGTCCAGAATTCCTTGCTCATCTTCTCCCTCCTTCTGCTCTTCAACTGGACCTTGGAAGCTCAGTCCATTGCTCTGATGAGGGTTGTTCCTCTGATGAGGGTCTCTGTCTCTATCTCCATCCGTCCACAGATGAAGATTCTATGGTGATATTCGAGATAATCATCAGCGTGATAGTGGGGCAAGGACAGTTCATGACTCTTCAAGGACAGTAGTTGACTCTTCAGTTTCCATGAGTTTGTAGGCTTTCTGGGGGCAGAATTGTTGTTAAATTCTAACTTTATTTCATGGTGATCCGATAAGACACAGGAGGTTACTAAATTTTTTTTTGTATCTGTGGAAGTTTGCCTTGTTACCGAGTATGTGATCAATTTTCGAGAAGGTTCCATGAGATGCTGAGATGAAGGTATATTCTTTCCTATTTGGGTGGAGAGTTCTATCGATGTCTGTTAAGTCCAATTGATTCATTACCTCCATTAATTCTCTAATTTCTGTGTTAGGTTTCTGTCTGATTGACCTGTCCATTGGTGAGAGAGTAGTGTTGAAGTCTCCTACTATTAGTGTGTGCGGTTTGATGGCTGCCTTGAGTTTTAGTAATGTTTCTTTTACATATGTGGGTGCTTTTATATTAGGGGCACAGATATTCAGGATTGAGACTTCATCCTGATGAATTGTTCCTGTTATGCGTATGAAGTGTCCATCTCCATCTCTTCTGATTGATTTTAGTTTGAAGTCAATTTTGTTAAATATAAGTATAGCTACACCCGCTTGTTTCTTAGGTCCGTTTGATTGAAAAACCATTTCTCAAACCTTTACTCTGAGTAAATATCTGTCTTTGTGGTTAGGGTATGTTTCTTGTAAGCAGCAAAATGTTGGATTTTGCTTTTGCATCCATTCTCTTAACCTGCGCCTTCTTATAGAAGAATTGAGACCATTGATATTAAGTGATACTAATGACCAGTGGTTGTTAACTCCGGTTAATTATTTTGGTGGTAGAGTTTGTGTGTTTCCCTTTTCTGGGTTGTGCTTGTGGAAGGTTGTTAGATGTATAAGTTATTGTGGGTGTTGTTGGGTTCCTTGGTTGTGATTTTCCTTCTAGTATTTTCTGTAAGGCCTGGTTTGTGGCTACGTGTTGTTTAAATTTGTTTTTATCCTGGAATACTTTGTTTTCTCCATTGATGGTGAAAGAAAGCTTGGCTGGGTATAGTAGTCTGGGCTTGCATCCATGGTCTCTTAGTTTCTGCAGCACATCTATCCAAGGCCTTCTGGCTTTCATTGTTTCCATAGAGAAGTCAGTTGTAATTCTGATAGGTTTATCTTTATATATTACTTGACCCTTTTCCTTTGCTGCCCTTAATATTCTTTCTTTATTCTGTATGTTTTGTGTTTTGATTATTATATGGTGAAGGGATTTTTTTTTTGATCCAGTCTATTCGGTATTCTGTATGCTTCTTGTAGCTTTATAGGAATATGCTTCTTTAGGTTGGAAAATTTTCTTCTATAATTTGTTGAATATATTTTCTGGGCCTTTGAGCTGTAATTCGTCTTCTTCTATCCCTATTATTCTTAGGTTTGGTCTTTTCATGGTGTCCCAGATTTCCTGGATGTTTTGTGTTAAGAATTTATTGGACTTGCTGTTTTCTTTGATCAATGAATTTATTTCCTCTATAGTATCTTCAGCGTCTGAGATTCTTTCTTCTATTTCTTGTATTCTGTTGGTTATACTTGTTCTGTAGTCCCTGTTCATTTACCCAGATTTTCATATCCAGCCATCCCTCGGGTTGTGTTTTCTTCATTACTCCATTTCAGTTTTCAAGTCTTGAACTGTTTCCATTACCTGTTTGGTTGCTTTTTCTTGGTTTCCTTGGGTATCTTTGAGGGATTTATTCATTTTTTCTAACTTTTTGGTATTCTTCTCATCCATTTCTTTAAGGGAGTTTTTCATATCCTGTTTAAGGGACTCTATCACTTTCATAATGTTACATTTAAAGTCTGTCTCTTCTACTTCTTCTGGATTAGGGTGTTCAAGTCTTCCTGTTGTATGTTCACTGGATTCTGGTGTTATCATGTTGTTTTTCAGATTGCTGGAGGAATTCTTGCATTGGCGCCTGCCTATCTCTTCCTTCAAATCATGCTAAGAGAGTCTTGGTGGCTTGGTCCAGTCTTTGCTTTGGCTACCTGTATGCTTCAGGGTTTTTTCTTGTTCTGCCCTCCCTTAGGTCCCCTCAGCACTGGAGCTTCTCAGATACTCTCCATCCTGGAGTAGGCTGGGGTGGTGGATCTAAGGACCACACAGATGGAAAGAAATGCTTGTGGAGCAAACTGGGATGGGGTAAGTAGAGAAAGGCAGTAGCCAGGGAGAAGCCCAGCTGAATGATCTGAAAGTTCAGGGGATTGTTGGGTACCTGTGCTCTATTCCCACGGTGTCCGACCAGCCAGCTGAGCACTCACTTAACCCCCATGGGGGGTGGAACTTCTGGTACAGGATCAGGCCACTTGTTGGCCAGGGACCTCACAGACAATACGGCGGGCTTGCTGGGTGCAGGCTTTGTGAGACAAAGTAACTCTTGCAGTAGTTGCACTCGCCACTTTGTCCCCAGACCCTCAGCCCCAAAGCAGGCTGAGTTGGGGGATGCTATGACCACATAGATGGAAAGGGGTGCTTGGGGGACAAGCTGGGATGGGATAAGAAGAGAAAGGCAGTAGCCAGTGAGAAGCCCCCACTGAATGGCAAGAAAGTTTAAGGGAATGTAAAGTGCCTGAGCTCCCTTTCCAGTGCATCTGCTAGGAAAGGTTTCTAAATTGATTCTCAAAGAAAAATTGACCCTTTATCAATTAGCAGGAATAGACTCAGCAAAACTTATGTTACCTTTTTTCTAATGCTGAAATTGCCTCACTGTGGGCAGAAAGTAAAAACTGAAAAAAAGCTTGTAATTTTGGGGAGAGATTAAAAACAAGCATCCACAAAGCAAGAACCTTCTTATTATAAAATGAACTAATTGGATTCTCCCTTATATAAGGATGGGAATACCAATTTCTGAACGCTCTACATTTTATACTGATGCAAATAAATTAGGAAAAACAGATTATAAATCAGCAAAATAAAGTGGCTTAAAGCCCTTATGATTCAATTGAAAAATCAGTGTTATAAGCTATTCTTGCAGTATTAATAGATGTTTCAGAACATCTTAATGTTGTTATTGATTGTCAATATGCAGTAAGAGTTGTTTCAGATATTAAAACTACTGAACTTATTGCACATTATTCTGAATTAACATTGTGATTTAACTACAGAAAGTAATCAGAAATAGATATCATCACTTGTATATTACACCTGTCAGATCCCATCATACAGGTCTATTGGGTCCTTTAGCACAAGGTAATGATGAACTTGATCAGCTATTGATAGGAGATGTGCTAGAAGACTCATAATTTTATAATAAACACCATGTTAACACAAAGGTTTAAAGAAAGATTTGTTCTATCACTTGGCAACAAGTCAACAAAATATCCTACTTATTCTTAATACAACCAAACTCTATTACCTGCAGGAAGCAGCCCAAAAGGTACTCAAAAATGAAATTGGGGAAACGGGTGTGTTTCATCATGTATAGTTTGGAAAAGTGAAATATATATGAGCACTATAACATAGATACATATCCAGAATTTCAATGGGCAAGTGCTTTTAAGTTAAGAAATGGCAGATTCTATAGGTAAATATTTATTAGAAATCGTGGCTATTATGGGTATGCCTGTACAGATTAAAATTGATAATGTTCCAGCATATGTCTCTAGTAAAATGAAATAGCATTCTTGCATATTACAACACAAAGCATATTGCAGGAATACCACGCAATTCTACAGGCCAAGCAGTTATTGAAATATCTAATCCATCTTTAAAGAAATACTTAATAAAAGAAAAGTGATAATAACGATGCCCACAGATATATTACACAATGCCTTATTAATTTAAACTTTTAAAATACTAATGAAAGAGGAACAATGGCTGCAGAGAGACTTTAGATAATAGAAAGAAACTGCTGAATTAAATCAGACTATATGTTTTAAAGATATTTTGACTTCAGAATGGAAATCAGGATGTGTGTTTTGTTGGGGAAGGGGTTTTGCTTTTATTTACACAGGAAAAATAAAAGCAATGTATGCCATCAAGATTGATAAATATTAGATTCAAACAGAAGAGACCTCTTGATTAGGAGAGGTGATAGTTCATCAGCCAGCTTGCTTATACATTCAAAACTAACTTATAAGACTAACAAATGTCTTTCATTTAATTAGGTATGGGAAAAATAATCTTTTATTGTTGACATAATACTATTTCTGCTGCCAAATATTTTTTTGTCTGAAAGAATATATAAATTTTCAAAAAGGAACTCCCCTAAGTTAGGGTTGGGTCAGAATTTTGTTTTGTCTTTCCAGAAGATAAAAACTGTCCAACTAAAGAATCCAGAGACCACTGTACAAATGAGATATCTGAAGAAGAAGGAAAAACCATCTAGAGAAAATTTCTCAAGAAAAAAAGTAAATTGGCCTAATGGCATAAGACATATCCAATAGTGTAGGATTTCACAAATCTTCTCAAATATGTGCTTTTGCTACTCTCTACAAATGTAAAAGACAAATGGTCTTTTGTGGTCCAAATTCAATTAAAAATCAAAGCTGGCTTTGGAGTTGGATCATGGTTCCTTCCTTCTCTAAACTCAAGCATGTTTGTTAAAGGAAAATCCAAAATCCCGTCTCATGTCAGAAGAACCACCTGGGATGGAACAGAAGAAAATCAAAATCAAGGAAGTATTCTATTGTGACTAATCTCATAAGCCTTTGTTTTATTTTGACTCTAAAACTTTTCATAAGGTATACATAGTACCTCAAAATTTATAAGATTGCAATATATCTTTATATATGAACTTTCTATTGTGATATTAATGGTCATATAGAGTACTAACTAATTCTAGATATAAGCTTCATCCATCTTCCTGTAGTGATTTTGGACTTGAATCTGAGCAGGTAACTAGGAATTAAGCTTGAGTATATTTAACAAATGTATTTAACAGACTGTGGTCCTTTAACCTCTCTGAAGTCTGTTACATGTGAAATTTAAAAGGCTTAATTTTTCTGCAGTGAACAATGACCATTCATAACAGTGATTTTTAAGTCCATAAAAAGATGATGGGGCCTCACAACGACAATTCCACAAAGATTGTGGTAGTACCAATAAGCTGCCAAATGCCACCCAAAAGCCAGTTTTGGACTTCAAACTGCTCAAAACAAGTTCAAAGTGGTTAACTTAGATGGTCTAGGACTCTAGCCAGGACTTCAGATAAGCCCTGCACACAGAGACTGAACAACAAGTAACACAGCTAACTCTCCCTATTCTTGACCATTATCTCGGTTTTCTCAGGGTCCCCAAAGATGCTGTCACCCCTATATAGCAGAAAATAGTTTTAAGAGTTTAACACCCATATTCCTGAGAGGTGGGGTGGGTAGTGTTTGGTAATTTGGTGGATTAAGAATGTTTGTGTTTAGTGGGGGTATTGGTTGTAAATTTCAAATTGTTACTGGTCTTGGTAAGGGAGGGAATTAAACAAGGGAGGTTGGATTCAAGGATGTCTTTCTGGAAAGAAAAGGGGGGGGTGGGAAGGATAATATAAAATGATAAGATTTGAATGAACTTTTAGATGAAGAAGCAACTACTAGCCTCAAATATTTTAAATTGGTATCGTTGGTCATTGGTATGAATTTTTTTTTTTTTTTGATTTTCGAGACAGGGTTTCTCTGTAGTTTTTTTTTTTTTTTTTGGTGCCTGTCATGGAACTAGCTCTTGTAGACCAGGCTGGCCTCAAACTCACAGAGATCCACCTGCCTCTGCCTCTCGAGTGCTGGGATTAAAGGCGTGTGCCACCAATGCCCGGCATTGAATTTTTTTTAATGATACAAAATTAGGGTTATTTTATTACGCATATTGAATGTATGCTTGTGCTCTTATTGAAGGTATTTTTGTATATTGATACAAATTTAAGGTTAATTTTGTTATACTGTTTCTATATTTCTATTCTTGTTTAAGGTATTTGCTGAATACAAAAACTACAAATAAACTGGACATTGGGAATGTAATTATTACATAATAATTGTTTTTATTGTATACAATTTTACTGTGTTACAGTTAAAACAATTCCTTTTTATTTAGAAAAAAAGCATATTTAATAGGGATGTTGTTCCATGTTTCTGAAGTGGATTGGTACTGCCAGGAACAGTCATATCTTACTGCTGTAAAGTCTTATAATAGTAAGATACCTTAAACAAGAATAGATCCAAATCTTACCATTTTATCTTATCCTTCCCACATCCCCCCTTTTCTTTCCAGAAAGACATCCTTGAATCCAACCTCCCTTGTTTAATTTCCTCCCTTACCAAGACCAGTAACAATTTGACATTTACAACCAATACCCCCACTGAACACAAACCTTCTTAATCCACCAAATTACCAAACACTACCCACCCCACCTCTCAGGAATTGCTTGTACAAGGGATGCAAACATGCTAAGCTAATCATATTAGAAAAACATACCACCAGTTATGTAGAGAATATTAATACCATTTATAGAGAAAAGTGAGCTTTTTTTCTAGGAACATTCTTAAGTTTCCTGCAACTATAATAGTTCTGATTAAGTGTCTAGATAAAGCACTTTAATAAAACAAGTGAAAATGTAATAGTCTTAGAAGATCAAGAACTTTGAGTTTCCTCTTTTGAAATGACTCTCATAATAATTAAACAAACATGCTCGGTTAATTATTTAAGAAAAACAAACTGCTTCTTCTGTAGAGAATGCTAATCCCATTCAGAGAACACTTAACTCTTTCTACAGACACTACTAAGTTGTATGCATACCAAGATCCACCATTCTCAGTGGAAAGCTATTGCATTGCTTGAATCAAAACAGCTGTTTATTCGGTCACAGTCCAGCTGGCCTTGGTGAGCTCCCAGTAGATCAGCTCCACTGTCTCAGTAGGTGGGTGCACCCCTTGTGGTCCCGACTTCTTTGCTCATGTTCTCCCTCCTTCTGCTCCTCATTAAGGGGGGTGAGGGAAATGGGAGGCTGGGAGGAGGTGGAAACTTGTTTTTTGTTTATGTTTCTTTTTCTCCTTTTCTCAATTAAAAAAAAATAAAAAAAAACAAAAAAAAACAGCTGTTTACACACTTAAGTAAAACAGGCTTCTTAAAGCTAATTTAAAAACAATGTATTTAGAAGAACAGAAACATTGAGTGTCCCACTTAGATAAATAATGCACAAGAAAAGGAAACATGCTTTGTGGCCTATTGGAGGAAGCCATACTATTTCTCCTGAAGAGAATACTTAGGCGATTTAGAGAAGAATCACCTGATGCCCTCTAAAGCATAGTAAGCTTTTTGTGTCAAAATAGCTTTGCATATTTGCCTAAGAAAAGTAAATTGTTAAAACCAAGTGAAAAATGTAATAGATTTAGAAGATCCAGAACTTTGAGTTTCCTCCTTAGAAAATGCACATACATGTGATGCAAAGATAGTTACCTATATGAGAAAAGCATACTACTTGTTCAATAGAGGATTCTAAACTCATTTAGAGAAAAGTGATCTCTTTTCATAGGAGTGTTATTCAGTTACATGCAGCAAAACAGCTCTATATGTGCCTAAGTAAAGCACCTTATGAAAATCTATTGAAAACTGTAATACAGTTAGAAAACATTGAACTTTGCATTTCCTCATTAGAAAATGTTCATACAAAAATGAAGCAAGCATGCTCAGTTACTTCTTTCAGAAAAGCATAGTACTGTTAGGTAGAGAATATTAATATCATTTAGAGAAAAGTTTCCTTTTCTCCCTTTGAAAGCTATAGTGTTGTTTTCATCAAAACAGCCCTGCCTACAAGCCTAAGTAAAGCAGGCTTCTCAAAACCAATAGATAAATGCAATATATTGAAAAGGCCAAAACCCTTGAGTTTCCCCTTTAGATAAAACATGCACAAGAGAATGAAACATGATCTGTGCCCTATTTGAGAAAAACCATACTACTTGTTCTAAAGAAAATAAAATGAAAAAAAAATTATTTGTTTGCCAATTCCGTTGAACTTGTCCATATTGGGTTTTATGGTCTAAGTTGATGAGGACAACTGACCAGGTCTCTTCCTTAAGAGGGCACCAGATCTCATTACAGATAGTTGTGAATTACCATGTGGTGGCTGGGAATTGAACACAGGACCTTAGGAAGAGCAAGCAATGTTCTTAACTGCTGAGCCATCTCTCTAGCCCCCCTCCTTCCTCAGACCTCCTTCCAAATCCACATTGCTCTTCTTTCTTTCTCTCCTTCCTTCTGTCTATCCCACCTCCTTTCATTGCTTTCTCTATCACTTCCACCTCTGTCCATCCCTCCATTTCTCCCCCCTCCTGTCCTCCTTCCCACCTCTTTGCTCCCTCCCTCTGCGTCCCTCCCTCACTCATACCCCCTACTTCCCTTTTGTCCCTCCCACTTCCTCCCTCCCTCTCTCTATTCTTCCCACTTCCCTTCCTTCCTAGAGAAGAGTGGCCTGATTTTATAAGAACGGTATTAAGTTTTTGCATTGAAACAGCTCTTTTTATTTGCCTAAAAATGGAACTTGCTATAATCAAGTGAAAATTTAATACACATAAAAGATAAAAAACTTTTAATTGCCTCTTTAGAAAACATTCATACAAGTGACATAAACATACTTCCTTAATTATATGTGAAAAGCAAACTAATTGTTCTGTAGAGGATGGTAATCCCATTTAGAGAAAAATGAGCTCTTTTCCTATGAACATTATTAAGTTGCATGCAAAACCAATTCTGCTTATATGCCTAGGCAACACACCTTGTTTAATGAAGTAAAAATGTAATGCTATTAGAATATCAAGAACTTTGTGTTTCCTCTTTAGAAAATGTTTATACAAAGGAAGTATACGTACTGAGTTATTTATTTCAGAAAAGCATACTACTTGTTCTGTAGAGAATAGTAATCCTGTTAAAGAAAAGTGAACTTTCTTCCTTTGAACATTATTAAGTTGCCGGCAACAAAACAGTTCTGATTAAGTGTCTAGGTAAATATTTTAATAAAACAAGTGAAAATGTAATACTCGTAGACAGCCAAGAACTTTAAATTTCCTCTTTAGAAGAAGTACATGCAAAGTGTATGCTAAATTACTTATTTCAGAAAACCGTACTACTTGTTCTGTAGAGAATCTTAATTCCATTTATAGAAAAGTGAGCTCTTTCCTGTGAACTTTATTGAATTGCTTACATACAACCACTTTGCTTATGTGCCTAAGTACTTTGTTATATCCAAGTGCAACATGTAATACACCTAGAATATTAAGAACTTTGAATTTCATTTTTAATAAACACTCACAAGTGAAGCCAACATACCCAGTTACTTATGAGAAAAACATACTCCTTGTTCTGTAGAAAATATTAACCCCATTTAGAGAAAAGTGGCCTTTTCTTCTTTGAGAGCTATTGGGTTTAGAGCACCAAGATATCCAAACCCTATGAAAAGTATGCTATTTAAAGCTAATTGATTCTCTTAGTACACTTAGAATTGCAGTGTCCAAGGATATGTCCCCAGGTAGGTCCTTGGGCAGCAGAGGAGAGGGAGCCTGAACTGGCCTTATCCCATAGCCACACTGATGAATATCTTGCATATCAATATAGAACCTTCATCCGGCAATGGATGGAGATAGAAACAGAGACCTACATTGGAGCACTGGACTGAGCTCCCAAGGTGCAAATGAGGAGCAGAAAGAGGGAGAACTTAAGCAAGGAAGTCAGGACAGCGAGGGGTGCACCCACCCACTGAGACGGTGGGGCTGATCTAATGGGAGCTCGCCAAAACCAGCTGGACTGTGTCTGAATGAGCATGGGATCAAACCGGACTCTCTGAATGTGGCTGACAATGAGGGCTGACTGAGAAGCCAATGATGATGGCACTGGGTTTTGATTCTACTGCATGTACTGGCTTTTTGGGAGCCTAGTCTCTTTGGATGCATACCTTCCTAGTCCTGGATGGAGGGGGGAGGGCCTTGGACTTCCCACAGGGCAGAAAACTCTGACTTCTGTTAGGACTGGAGAGGGAGGGGGAGGAGGAGTGGAGGGAGTGGGAGGAAAGTGGGAGGAGGGGAGGAGGTGGAAATTTTGAATGGTATTATTTATAAAGCAAAAATAAAAAAATAACCATTGAGTTTTTCCTTTAGATAAAACACATACAAGTGAAAAACTCATGCTCAGTGGCAAATTTGATATAAAAAAAATGTACTACTTCTTCTGTTTGGAATATTAATTGTATTTAGGAGTGGTCTCTTTTGCTATGAAGTTGTTTGCATCAAAACAGGTCTACATACAAGTCTAAGTTAAAAAGGTTTATTTTAAGTAGATGAAAACTGTAGTACACTTAGATGATAAACTTTGAGATTCCTCTTTAGATAACACATGCACAATGGAAAAAAACCTGCTCACTGGCCTATTTGAGATAACCATACTACTTGTTCAGTAGAAAATTCTAATCCCGTATAGAGATAAGTGGCCTGCTTTCCTGTTAACATTATTAACTTGTTCACATCAAAATAGCTCTGCATCTATGTCTAAGTAAAGTACCTTGTTAAAACCAAGTAAAATATTGTAGTGCAATTAGCAGAGCATGAACTTTGAGATTCCTCTTTAGAAAAGAAACATGCAAATGAAGGAAACATACTCTGTCTCCTATTTGATAAAACCACATTACTATTTCTCTAGGTATTTCTAATCATGTGTAGAGAGATGTGACCTGTTTTCTTATGAAAGATATTAAGTTGCTTGCCTCAAAACAGCTCTGTATATGTAAGTTGGCATGTTAAAACTAATAAAAAATGTAGTACACTTAGAAGAGCAAAAACTTAAAATTGCTCTTTAGAAGACTCATGAACAAGTGAAGGAAGCATGCTCATTGCTCAATTTGAGAAAACCACTGTGGTTGTTTGAAAGAAAATGGCTGCCATAGGAGTGGCACTATTAGAAGTTGTAACATTGTTGGAGGAAATGTGATATTCTAGGGGTGAGCTTTGAGGCATCTTATGCTCAAACTACACCCAGTGTGGATACTGAATGTTTCTGTTGCCTGTGGATCAAGATGTACAACTCTCAGCTCCTTTTCTAGTGCCATATCTGCCCACATGCCACCCACTATGATTATAATGGAATAAACTTCTGAGATGTAAGCTAGCCCTAAATAAATGTTTTATTTTATAAGAATTATTGTGGTTATGGTGTCTCTTCATAGGAAAAGAAACCCTAACAAAGACTCTTTGTTCAGTAGAGATTACTAATGATATTTAGAGAGAAATGACATATATTTCCTATGAGAGATATAAGTTCCTTGAATCAAAACAGGTCTGAATATGTAACTAAGTAAAGCTGGTTTGTTAAAACAAAGTGAGATAATATAGTACACTTAGAAAAGCAAGAACTTTTGGTTTCCTCTTTAGAAAATACAATCACAAGGGAAGAAAACATCATTGGTTACGTATTTAAGAAGACCATACTACTTGTTTCGTATGGATTCTAATTCAAATTAGACAGAAGTGGTTTGCTTTCCCATGAAAGATATTAAGTTGCTTGCAGCAAACTACCTCTGTTTATGTGGCTAATAAAGCAGGATTGTTAAAACCATGTGAAAAATGTAATAGTCTTAGAAGATCAAGAACTTTGTATCACTTGTGCCTGTGATTGCTAAAGACAACACTATGTTCATTCAAAGTTACAACTTATTGCAGAGCCTTTCACTCTGGTCTCCTATTCCTCTCTTTGTCTTGATACTAACCTTAGTCATTATCTTTATCCTACCTGAACCCTAGCCTTACTAAATGCCCTTGCACTGTCCTCCAATAATAAGCTCATATGCTCTGCTTTCTTGTAATCACTCACCACATCCTTTGCATTACTTCTCTGGGGTGTGCATTGGTACAAAAAACCTTTCACTGTTTTAAAAATACTACCATTTTCACTCTGTTCTTTAAAAACTTGATCTGTTCAGCAAGGTACACGTTGATTGATCCTCTCATGAAGCTGGCTGCTTCAGAGTTGTTGGTGAACTCCATCTACATCTGTTGTAAAGGTTATTTTATTTCATTGTAGAAGTACCTTGATATTTGTAAACATGTCTTACACATTTTTTAATCACTCATGCTTGTGTTAATCCAAGATCATACTATAGACTGTTTCAGTGTCTTTCAGAAGTTGTACACCATTCTCATATGCTCTGTTTTCTTGTAAATGAATGACCGTTTCTTTTCCAATACATCACTGCCACCTGCACTGCTCTACCAAATATACGCCAAAGTTCTTTGGTCTATTAAAGTACTTCTATTTCATTTCTTCTTCACAAAGTGCCTTTAATTATCAATGCTCACAATGTTGTTCTGAGGCAGAGAAGCTTCAAAATTCTTCAAATAAAATCGTGTTCTTCATTGTAAACAGTATATAGTTTTCACTGTAGTAGAAACACAATTAATTTTGGAACTATGCCACTCTGTTGTGTGCCTTTCAGTCACTTGTGCATGTGATTTCTAAAGATGACATGGTACACTGCTATAATACCGTGTCCTATTGAGAAAGCACAGATTCTAATGCTCTGCTCTCCTATTCCTTTCTTCTTCTTAATCCTGACCTTAATTTTAAGACTACTGTTTTTGGCAATCCTACAATAATAAAAAAAAACTCTTATGCTCTGCTTCCTTGCAATCACTTCTCACTTTCATGAATGTATTCCTCTGTGAGGTGCATTTGTTTTTGCTGTTGGAAAAACAGTCTGGTTTTCATTTGGTTTGTAACAATCTGGCTTCAGGGAACTACACAGTGCTGCTTTGATGTGAGCAACATCTGAATTGCATGAGGAAGGACATTCAGACTGTTGTACATGGGTCATTGTTTTTACTGTTTTAGATGTACCGTGGGTTTTGCCAATACATTCAGTCCTGCATTTTAGTCACTTGGGCCTGTGCTTGCTAAAGAGAACACAAAATGCATTCCTTTTCCAAGTAACAGATTCTTATGCTCTGTTCTTCTGTCGCTTTCTTGTTCTCAATCCTGGACCCTAATTTGAACCCTACTGTCCTAAGGAAGTGCTACCATAATATACTCATATGCTCTGCTGTCTTGTAATCAATCACCAGTTTCCATAAAGTGCATTTCTGTGCAGTGCTTTTGAAAAATGAAGTTTTTGCAGCACTGGTACAGCTTTCATTCTGTTCTTAACAAACAAGATCTACCTGGAAATATGTGAGATGCTATTCTGTTGCAAGTATCTTCAGAATTACGTGTGAAAAGACATCCTAAGTGTTGCAAATGGCATCAAGTTTTCACTGATGTAGAAGTGCAATCAACTTTGCAAATATGCCTCCAGCCTGCCATTTAGTCACTTGTGCATATGATTCCTAAAGGTAGCCCTATGTTCTGTTCAAGTTGCAGATTCTGATGCTCTGCTCTCCTATCCCTTTCTTGTTCTTGACCCTTACCCTGGTACCTTAACTTCAACCCAAACTCTAACCCTAATGAATGCCCCTGTGCTCTGCTAATAAAGTCATGTGCTCTGCTTTCTGATAATCTCTCACCACCTCCTTTCTATCACTTTTCCGTGACATGTATCATGATGACAGAGCTTTTATTGTGGTAAAAGTACTACAGTTGTCACTCTGTTCTAAAAGAAACCCTGTTGTATTTAGGAACATACACGCTGATCCTCTCTTAAAGCAAGCAGCTTCAGAGTTGCATGAGAAATCTGTTCAAACTATTGTAAATTGATTTGGATTTCACTGGAGAAGTACATTTGTATTTGAAAATATGTCTTGTATAATATTTTAATCATGAATGTGTGTGCTACTAAAAGATGATTGTGTGTATTTCTTCAGTGTCCTTGTGCAGCTGTCAACTATTTTCATGTTCTCTGCTTTCTTGTAAATAGTCACTTCTATTCCAGTACTTCCTAATGAGGTACCTATCATGTATCTTGGTGTCTTCAGATAAAACCTTTTTCATTGTGTTTAACAAATTGGCTTTAGTATGGAATGCATGTGCTGCTGTTTTGATACAAGCAGGTTCAGAGGTCTGTGAGTAAAACCATCGACTTTATTGTTAATGGGATATAGTTTTCACTGTAGTAGAACTTTTATGGCTTTTGTGAGCAAACCATTAAGCAGTGTTTTAATCATTTGTGTTTTTTTTTGAATTCCCAAAGACTTTAGGGAATCATTTTTAATCGTTTTTAAACAATAGAAGGTACAGAGTGGGTTCAAGACAGAGCAGCTGTTTTACAAAGTGAGCTCTATGCCTGGCTCAGTTCCCAGTATGAAGGGACCGAATCCATCCAGTCCCCTGGTTCTCAGTCTGTAGAGAGAGGAGGTTAGAGGGATAAAGGCAGAAACTCTCAGGTTACTGAACAGCTTATGAAGAGAGCAAGCAGATGAGAGAGGACACAGTCAACAGAAACTAGGATGTCTGAGATCAGAGGGTGAAACAGTCGTCATGGAGAAACAGTCGCTGAGCACAATTAACATCAATTCAAATTATCATCAAGAGAGTACGGTGGAGGAGAAGCCGGGACCACAGCCCTTCAAGTTCTCAGGCTAATGGTGCTGTGGTTCAACAGTCTGTGGAAGGTGGCATAAACCAGAGATTCCACCGCCATGGCGTGCAAAAGAATTGCGATAGCAGCACATGGATGCCTGCCCATCTAGAGTATGGGCTCAACACTGCTGGAAATCCAGTCTGGGCTTTCGCCCCTGCAGAGCTCTATGTTCTTTTCAAAGGCAGGAGGAGGGTTTCTTCATGGATGCTTTCTACCCACTAGGTTTTCCTCATTTCTTCATCACTTATACTAGAGAAGATGCTGCAAGCTATCTCAGCTAGCTTCTAATTTGGCCAGGGCACCAGGACTACACGCATGATTGACTAAATGACCATGTCTTCTTGGTTCTTCCAAGGGTAGGCTCAGTATGCTTCTTTGGATTGAATAGGTGCGATCTTGTTTGAGAAAAGTGTGTAAATATAGGACCATATTTTGTTGGTCTCAGTCCTGGAGAACTGGTGGAGCACTCCGCGGCTCTTGTACAGTTCGATGACCGATTTTGCCTCATCCTTGTACCATCGTAGTTTGGTAGCAACTGCTTTGGGTTTATCATCTTCTTGTTGGACAAGTGGCTCACCAGTGATGTCACCAACCCCCAGCACTTGAGGAGGGTTGAAGTCCAAGTTATACCCTCTCCCGCTAGAAGGGTGACTCCATCTTTGGTTCAGAAGATCTTTAAGTGTCTCAAAAGGGATATTCAGACTAATCACTAGGTCCGCATCACAGATTCTGTCCAAGGCTTCTTTTGCCTGTACTAACATCCTCGGGAATCCGTCTAACAGCTAGTGTTGGATGCTCCGGTTCTCCAGTTCTGACACCATTAGGCATGTGATCACATGATCTGGAACCAAAGGACCTTTGTCTAGGTACTGCTTTGCCATGTCACCAACTTCCATGCTGGCCTTGAGGTTCTCCCGCAAGAAGTGGCCGCTGGAGAGATGCTGGAGGTGAAAGTTCTGGGCGATCCTCTGGCATACGGTGCCCTTACTGGAGCTGGTCGGCCCGAGGATGTCCGTGAGCAGGAGTTTGGAAACCATGGCTTTGGAGGGGAGGGGATGGCATGGACGGCAACCCATGCACTTGGCCTGACCGCCCCTGCCTCGGTACCCTCCACACGCGAGGATTTGCCTGCCCTCATTTGTGTTTTCAAAAGATCACACTGTATGTTGTTTGATTTACAGATTCTTATGCTTTTCTCTTCTACTCCTTTCTTTCCATGACCCTAATTTTAACCTTACTTTTGCAGTGCTACTATAATATATTCACGTGTTCTATTTTCTTGTAATCAATCACCACTTCCTTAGAGTACATCTCTGTGAGGTGCTTTGGTGTAAGGAAAATTTTGATGTGGCAAAATTAGAATGAAGTGCACTTTGTTCTTAACAAACCAGCTTCACTTAGGAATGTTGTTTTGATATGAGCACAATGTTAACTGCGGGAAGAAAGAAAAACCTTTAAACTATTCTTTATGGAATATAGTTTTCACTGTAGTAGATGTACTATGGATTTTATACATAAACCACAGGTGTACTATGGATGTTTTACAAAAACCAGTCTTACATTTTAGTCACTTATGCATGTGTTGACTAAAAATCACATCAATGTTCTATTCCAGTTACAGATTCTTATGCTTCACTCAGCTATTCTTTTCTTGTTCTTGAGCCTAACCCTAAGTGTAATCCTAAATCTATTTTCCTTGTGTAATCCTAAAAGAATAAATTCTTATGCTCTGCTTTTTTATAATCAATCTTCTTTTCTTTTACAGTGCTTCTCTGGGAGGTGCATTTGTATAACGAAGCTTTTGCTGCTAGGAAATTAGAATGATTTTCACTGTGCACTTAACAACCCTGCTTTACTTATGTAGATGCTGCTCCTCTAATGCAAGAAACTTCCATGTTGTTAGGGTTAGGGTTCTGATTAGCGATAGGGTTAAAAGTTTAGAGTGTTAGGGTTAGAATTAGATGGATGGGGGTACAGTTAAGGATAAGTTTGGGTTAAGGTTATAATAAGAGTTGGTATAGGTTTAGAAGGTTAGGATTTGGGTTAAGTTTAGAATGAAGCACTGTAACACAACTAGCGATTAATTTAGAGGAAGGAAGAGAACCTGAGATTCTTATCAGCACGTGGAAGTATGACCCTGTCTGTAAGGATGGACTAGGAAAGCACAGCTTATCCATCTCTAACAGAAGTTGTACATAGTAGCAACCTTGAAGAACACATGCACATGTGGCTGACAAATACGCCTCACAATGACATATTTACAAAATCAGTGTATTACTACTGCAGCTGTATCCAAACTCGATTTGCTAAGAATTACTCAAAGAACTCTAAAGTTGCTTGCTTCAGTACAGCAGTGCATACAATCCAAAGTGGAATTGGATTGTTAAGAACAGAGTGAAAATTATAGCACTTTTATAACAGAAAGCAGTTTGCAACAGTAATGAAAGTTAAAATAGAAAAGGACTGTAACACTAGATGGATTGTTTTATAGGAAAGCACAGAAAAAAGAATTTTACTCTAATACATCTGCAAGGTTTCTTCTTGAACAATAATGGCAGATAAAAGCACAATATACACATCTATAACTGAAGCAGTATTCAGGGATATCCTTAGAAAACATACATATATGTTATTAAAATGCATCTCTAAAGTATATTTGCCTATATGAATATAGTACCACATATAGCATTAAAATATCACTCAGGGTGTATTGGCCTATCCAATGTACTACCACTAAAGTTATATCTAAATAAATTTTACGACAAAGTGTGCTAGATTACACATATACCTCAGAAGTTACTTGCTTCAGAACAGCATAGCATACACTCCTAAGTGTACCTGGATTGTTAATAACATAGTGAAAACTATAGTTCTTTTACAATAGAAAGAAGCTTATTATATGGATGAATGTTACAATTGAGAAGTACTATGACACAAGTGGGGACTGATTTATAGACTATCAGAGAAAATGAGATTTTTATTGTAGAAAATCAGTAATTGCACTGATTGAACAAGAAGAGAAAAGAAAATCAGCATACATATCTGTAACTGAGTCACAATCTCTGATGAATTGGTCCATACATACAACACATTAAGGATACTTGGTTATGCTTACCTGAGGTACCTGTGACTATTATGATCTAGAAAACAATAGAAGAGGGGAAGTTCAAGAGTATAGGTTGTTCTCCACAAACTCACATCAAGAACCTCTTGCTGAAGACAACACCTACAGAACACATTGAATATGCAAAAGTCAAGTTGGTACCTTTCTAGAAACTTCACTCTTATGTTCTAGTGCCTTTGGTACAGGAAGATACTCTGCATGCTACCAAAAGAAAAATATAGACACCAACCCAGTCACAAATTCTTGGATCAACAATGATGTGATACCTGCAAGATATGCTAGTGCAATAATGGCAGCACAAATTGATGGGAGTAACTCACCAATATATAATATCTCCATCAAATCGCTCTCCTCAAAGATCAGGAAACCCAGCAGAAAAGAAGTCAGAAAGATTGTAAGATCCACAGGGTATGGAAGTGACCAAGAAAAAAGGTCCTGTAAATAAACAAGATCAAAGTGGGTGAAGAGACCCATATCCAGACAATATTGAGAGAGAGAGAGAGAGAGAGAGAGAGAGAGAGAGAGAGAGACTAGAAATTGAAATTATCCATTGCCCCTTTCCAGTCAGAAATTGGAGAACCCTGTAGAAGCGGGGGAAGAAAGACTATATGAGTCAGAGGATATAGAGGATACCAGGAGACTATGGTCCACTGAATCAACTTAACTGGACTCATATGGGCTAACAGAGACTTAAATGGAAAGCACAGGGCCTGCATGGGTCTGCACCTGGTCCTCTGAGTATTTGTTATGACTGTTAGCTTGGTTTTCTTGTGAGATTCCTGATAATGGAATAGGGTATATCTCTGACTCTTTTGCCTGCTCTTGAGGTTCTTTTCCTCCTATTGGGTTGCCTTGTCCAATTTCAAGATGAGGGCGTTCACGTTGTCTTCTTGTATCTTGTTTTGTCCTTTTTGGCTATCATCTCATGGAGATCTGCTTTTTTCTGAAGAGGAAGAAATAGGGGAGTCAATCTGGGAGAGAGAAGAGGCAGAGGTTCTAGGAGAAATGCAGGGAGAGAAAATGTCATTGGGATATTTTGTATGAGAGAAGAATCTATTTTCAAAACAAACATACAACAAACAAACAAATATATATTAGCTCAGAGACTGAGGCAGCATTCATTGGACCTGTACAGGTATGCACAAAGTCCTTTGCTTATATGCTATGGTTTATATTTTAGTGTATTTGGGATCTCTGAGTGTGCAAATGAGTATCTATTTCTCATGCCTTCTCTTTTCCTTTTTTGCCCAATTCCAATGTGTTAGCTTTTTTATCATAATATATTACATTTTATTTTATTTTGTTTTACATTATCTCTTAGAAGCCTATTTATTTTCTAATGGGAGACAGAAAGGAGATGGAATTGGTGAGATGGGAGGTTGGGAGGAAATAGGAGGAATAGAGAGTGACGAAACTAAAATCAGAAAATATTATGTGAGAAAAAAAGGATATTTTACATGAGAAAATGAAGTTTATTTTCAATAAAAGAGAAAAAAGTGAAGAACAATGAGGCAGGGCCATCTAAAGTAACTAGAGGTTCTGGATGTGATGCTTAAAGCTCAGACCAGATTATGATTATTTGAGAACTAAGAAAATTCTTAGTTAATTAAGGTCTGTGAAACTAGTATAAAATATTGGTGGTGTGCTGGGCCCCATTGTAGTGTATGGCCTCTGTGAAACAGAAGAGGCTTTGGCAAAGCTAGAGGATTTACACAAGAATGTAAACCAGGTTTGCATGGTACAAAAGCAAAATGGTGTGAGAGAGAGAGGAGAGGGTAGAAAAATGAATCTCTCATGGTCTTCCAAACACAGATTTGCTGGACTTAAAGTTTTTAGGAGGAAAGTCATGAATGATCCAATGCTGTGTTAGTGAATCTTTGGAGTGTCTTAAGGCCAGATCATTAATTCACAATTGGAGTAATGAGAATAAGTGACCAGGAGGAAAAGGTGAAACAGACTAAATTTCTTTTTGTGGTGGGCAATTATCTTCCCCAAGGAGTATAATTGGCACATCTCTGCCCTACAAGAGAGCATTCAGGGATGGGATGGATGCCTCTCTAGCACACACCCTGCAGACAAATTTGGGGAATTTCAACTGAGAATGCAAACTTAAAAAGCAATTATGAGGTGGAGGACAGGGGAGAACCTATAAAGCTACCTACTCCCCAAAGGGCAGTTAACATCAAACAACATAGGATGCCAAGGGGTCAGGATGAAATAAAAAAAAAACATTCAAGATCCAGAAAGGGTAGGAATCATCTGTGTGTCCCAGAGATATTTTAATAGCCCAGTGTTGCAAATAAAGAAACCAGGTGGTTTCTGGAGGATGGAAGTGAGTGACAGGGAGTTAAATAACCTACTGCCTCCCATTTTTGAAGCTGTGTCCAATGTTGCTCTTCTACCTGAGGAGTTGGTACAAGAAAGAGAATAATTTCATTCACCTGTGGATCTTGATAAACATGCTTTTTAGAATTTCTTTAGCTGCTGAATACCAACACTGGTTTGTGTTCACATTCAGAACCAGTTTGGATTCATATGAGATATATGACAATGGACCTTCAATATACTTTGCCAAAGTTATCTCCATAGTCTCACTATTTAGGTAAGATGGTGTCCCAGTATATGGCTCTGTTACCCTCTCCTCCCTCCATAAATAAATTCCACTATATAGACAAAAAGATGCCAATGTCTGAGTGCCTTTCAGATTTAGAAACTCATTTGGAAGACTTGTAAGTGCACCTGAGGAGTGGGGATGGGCAGTTGATTTTCATAACGTACAAGGGCCCAGTAGTTAAATTTTAGAGAGCATTGTAATCAGGTAGGCTGTGTATTATACACAACAATGCTATTGAAAAAAATCTTGCAATATCCTGGGTGAAAATAGAAATCAGTTGCAGTTACCAAAAAGGAATCTGGGCTACAGGTGAATTTTTATATCCCATCTGACCAAGGTTATCGCTCCTCAGTAAAATCTGATTAAAAAAAAATAGTAGTCAGCCTGCACCAATTTGACAAAGAAGTGAGTGACTGACCTCCCAGCTAGACTGCTAGTCTCTATGCTTTTTGCCTGGGACAATTCACAGACCCTTCCCCACCCATCTCAGCCTCAGTAGCTGGTCAGCAGGCAAGGCTCCTATGGATAGGATTCTCCACACCCCCATCAGACCCTGTAATTTACAAGTCGCACTCTGCCCCTAAACTCACCCATCCCAGGTGACCTCAGCAGCTATCTGAGACATATATATCACCTGAACCAATGGGACCAAGTGGTGAGGGAATGGCCTCCCAGCTGGACAGCCTAACCACCCCAAACCTACTCACCTACTCCCTGTGACCTGAGCAACTCCCAGAGACATAGATATTGCCTACACTGATTGGACCAAAAGACAAAGATACTGCCTGTACCAATTGGGAGAAGAGATGCATTGACAGTGCAAGAATATATTTAACAACCTAAAGTTGTTCTGGTGCCACCAGAACCTAGTGATTCTGCAACAACACTATGTGAAAACCCCAACACAGAAGAATCAGGAAAAATGGCAATAAAATTAATTTATTAAGATAATAGAGAAATTTATACAGGTAATAAAATTTTTTCTTAGAAAAATCCAGGGTAAACCAAGCAAAAAAAAGTGTAAGAAATCAATAAATCTCTTAAAGAAAACCAAGAAAAAGCAATCAAAGAAGTGGAGAACACAGTTAAAAATTTGAAAATTGAAATAAAGGAAAGAAAGAAAGCACAAACAGAAGAAATTCTGGAAATGGAAAATCTGGGTAAACTAACAGGTGTTACAAATGGAAGTATAACCAGCAGAATGCAAGATATGGAAGATAGAATCTCAGATATTGAAGATCTGATAGAGGAAATAGATTCATTGGTCAAAGAAAGCATTAAAGCCAACAAAGTCATAGCACAAAATGTCCAGGAAATCTGGGATACCATGAAAAGACCAAATCTAACAATAATAGGGATAGAAGAAAAATAAGAATACCAGCTCAAAGGCACAGAAAATATATTCAATAAAATCATAATAGAAAACTTTCCCAACCTAAAGAAGAAAATGCCTATGAATATACAAGAAGCTTATAAAATACTATATAGACTGGACCAAAATAAGTTCCCTTACCACGTAATAATCAAAACAGAAAATACACAGAATAAAGAAACAGTATTAAGAGCTGCAAAGTAAAGAGGCCAACTAACATATAAAAACAGGCCCATCAGAATAACACCCAGCTTTTCAATGGAGACTCTGAAAGACAGAAGGTCCTTAACAGGCGTTTGGCAAAACTAAGAGATTATGGATTCCAACCCAGAATACTATACCCAGCAAAAATTTCAATCATGATAAATGGAGAAAAAGAGATATTCCATGAAAAAAAAAACAGATTTAAACGATACATATCCATAAAACCAACCCTGTGGAAATTACTAGAAGGAAAACACCAACCTATGGAAGTTAACTACACCCACAAAAGTACAGACAATAGATAAACCCACATGAACAAATCCTGAAAAAGGAAGACACATACACACCCACACTACCACCAAAAAATAATAGAAATTACCAATCACAGGTTATTAATAACCCTTGATATCAATGGACTCATTTCACCTATAAAAATAGACACGGGTTAACAGAGTGAATACAAAAATAATTTCCATACTTCTGCTACTTACAATAAATACACTTCAACTTCAAAGACAAACATTACCTCAGAATAAAGCATTGTGAGAAGATTTTTCAATCAAATGGACCCACAAAGCAAGCTGGTGTAGCCATCATAATATCTAACAAAATAGACTTCAAAAATAAAGGTAATCAAAAAGCTAAAGAAGGACATTTCATATTCATCACAGGAAAAGTCCATCAGGATAATATTTCAATTCTGAACATTTAGGCCCAAAACATAAGGGCACCTACATATGAAAAAGAAAGATAAGTGAAACCTAAATCATACATCAAAACCTATCCACTAATAGTGGGAGTCTTTAAAACCCCACTCTCATCAATGAGCAAATCTGACAGACAGAAACTTAACAGAAATAAAGGAACTAACAGATGTTATGACTCAGATGAACTTAACACACATCTATAGACCATTTCATCAAAACACAAAAGAATATAACATGATGAGTAATTCCCCTCTGTATGCTATGAATATAAAATTCTAGACACACAAACAAACCTCACAGTTTCGCCACATTTTTTTCTGGATGGGCTCTGTTTACTGGCAGGCACTATAGCTCTTTTAAGAGAGGTGCAGTAAAAATTGCAAGACTTTTTTTTTTAAATGGTGGCTTCCTGATTTTTCAGCACAAAGGGTTCTGACTCTTTCGGGAAGTCTGGCTATGGAGCATTTAAATGGGGTTTGTGAATAGAGTGTTACAACTTGCTTAATGGCAACATAGACCTGCTGTGTGCCTGAAAATGGGTCAATGTGCATGGCTATCAGAGACAGCAAACATGCCTCAGCCATGTCGGACTGGGCAGAGTTGGTCCTAGTCACACGTGTGTAACATTTAAAAAAAAGTGCTACTGGTCAAAAAAATTACAGATACACACAAAATAAAAACAAATCCAGATGGAAAAACTTGTAAATTAGTCAAAGTGTTGGATAAATTTATGTAGGCTTGAGAGAGAGAGGAAAAAGTGTATAGACAGTTATAATATAAAAGAGTACAGCCAGTCATTGATTAAAGAAGTAAAGATAATAAAATAGATATTAAACTTGTAGAAAAAGTAATAGAGTTAGGAAAATAAACCACATAAATATGAAATATACAAAGTCTGGATTATGTATATTATTTTGTTTTCTTTAAATTTTGGGGGGATTTCTTTTTTTTCTTGAAAAAATTTCCTCCTCCTCCCTGCTTCCCATTTCCCCCACCTCCCCCACTCCTCTCCCCCTCCATCCATTTCTTTCCCCCTCCCGCTCCAGTCCAAAGAGCAGTCAGTGTTCCTTGCCCTGTGGGAAGTCCAAGGTCCTCCCCCTTCCATCCAGGTCCAGGAAGGTGAACATCCAAACAGGCTAGGCACCCACAAAGCCAGTAGGATCAAAACCCAGTGCCATTGTCCTTGGCTTCTCATCAGCTCTCATTGTTCGCCATGTTCAGAGAGTCCGGTTTTATCCCATGCATTTTCAGTCCCAGGCTTTTTTGACTGTGAATGAACTAAGTACAGAGAGACACTTCATTGTATAGGCTGCTAAGATAACCCAACATATACAGTTTAAAGGTATCTTGACTTCAAAATTTGGGTCTAAGGATATTTTGCTTTGGAAAAGAGGTTCTATTTTGTTTCTACAGAGGTTGAGAGCCTGTGGATTCCTTTCAGACTAAAGAGGTTTGATCAAACAAGACCCCCTGAAACAATGGCCTAGGCGGTCCAATATCCATGATGACTTCAGGACTGCTGGCTGAGATGAATCTACCACACAGCATACCCCATGACAAACCTGATTAACAGTACCCCCAATCAGCAAGAAGTAGTCTAGACAACAACACCCAAATTTCCTAAATGATTATTTATAAATGTTTGTTCACATTTAAAGGGGTATGCTATAGATATGAATACTTTGCATTGGTATGGACCTTGGTCTATTGATACAAATTTAAGGTCAATTTTGTTATATGTATATTTCCATTCTTGAGTAAGGTATTGTGTTTATACAGCTCATTTAGAAATGCAATGTAGATAATTAAGAAATTAATTAATTGAGAAATATAGGTTAATAGTCATCTATAATAGACAAGTTTGTAGCCATGTTAGTTAGAATTTCTAGATGCACAGAAATATATTTCAGATGGATAGTTATTCTTCAAACCTTTCAAAGATTAACAGACATTTAAAATGTTTAAAAACTTAGGACTTTTCATGACAATGAAAATGAAATGAGAGTCATCTTTTCCTCGCAGCAACAATCTAATTCAAGAGGATAATGGACATCAAAGATGCTCCTTATGAAGTTGGTTAGACATTTGGGCAAGAAACTGCTCTTGTCTGAACTGCTTGATGTTATGCCTGATGAACCAGACATGCAGTACCCACAGAACTTGTCTAAAGGTGAGACAGTCCTTCAGAGTCTCTACTTTATGAAAAAGTCTTCCAGAAATTCTGTAGGATACAGAAGAAAGTGACTGACAAACTGCCAATATAGGTGGAACTGTCTTTGAAATTTCCTGCTTCATAGAAAAGTCTGTTTGATACTATTGACCTTTAGGTTGAAGATGGGTGTCCCAATGATACAGAGAACTTTGGGGTAATGGTCCAGGCAGTGAGATGTCTCTGTCAGTTCTAGAGTTTTGGCAGTTGCTTACAGTGCACTTCCTGTTTACTTAGGTAATGTATCCTTCTGGGGTCTTTTATGGAGTTGAAGAACATATAGTTATAGTAATAATTTTTCTTAGTTATGATAAAAGATAGGTTATATATAAAACTTTAGACCTATAAATATATGATAAATGATAGAGTATTTTCCTTGTTTTGCAAAATATAAAAGAACTAAATATTGTAACTATAATTCTTGCTTAATATCTGTTTTGTTGTATATAATCTTGCTATATTAAAGATAAAACCTTCCTTTTTATTTAGACAGAAAATATTAGGTGATGTATGATTCCTGTCTTATGCTATGAATATGTTTTATTGTCATTGGTTAATAAAGAAGCTGCTTTCAAACAATAGATTAACAGAATATAGTCAGGCTGGAAAAGATAGAGAGAGAGTAGGCAGAGTCAATGAGAAGCCGTGTAGCTGCTGGTGAAGAGGACAGATGCCTGGGAACTTTACTGGTAAACCATGAGCCTCATAATAAAATGTAAAAGTGAAAATGAGTTAATTTAAGATAAAAGAGATAATTATCAATTTGCTTAAGCTAATAGGACAAGCAGTGTTTTAAGTAATATAGTTTCTGAGTGGTTTTTTGGGTCTGGGTGGCCATGTATGAATGAGCAGTCTCTGCCAACAATAACTTCTTCTTAGCACCCCATGAAACTTTCTCTAAAACTAACCATATACTAGGTTACAAAGCAAATATTAACAGAAACAAAAAGTTGAAATAAACCACTGTATCTTCTCAGATTTTAAAGTTAGAATTCAAGAATAACAGAAATTGCAGAAAGCCTATAAACCCGTGTAAATTGAATGATGTTCAACTGACTTATTAATGGATCAAGGAAGAAATAAAGAAAGAAATTAAAGACTTTCGAGAATATAATGGCGATGAATGTACAACATACTGAGACTTATGGAACACTATGAAAGCAATACTAAGAAGAAAGTTAATAACATTTAAACTCTACATAAAGAAATTAAAGAAATCTCAAACTAGCAACTTAACAGCACACCTGAAAGCTCTCAAACAAAAAGAAGAAAACTCACCAAGGAGGAGTAGACACTAGGATATAACCAAATTGTTGGCTAAAATTAATAGGATAGAAACAATAAGACCAATAAAAAGAATCAATGAAACAAAGAATTGGTTATTTGAGAAAATCAAATAGTTAAAAAAGATAGACCAACCCTTATTCAAACTAACCAAAAGGCAAAGAGAGTATGTAAATTATCAATCAGAAATGCAAAAAAGGGACATAGCAACAGACACTGAGGAAATGCAAAAAAAAATCATATCATACTTCAAAAATCTGTACTCCACAAAATTGGAAAATTTGAAATAAATGGATAATTTTCTGGATAGTATCACATACCAAAATTAAATTAAGACCAGATAAACAATTTAAATAGATCATAACCCGCAAGGAAATAGAAGTAGTCCTTAAAGTCACAAAAAAAAGCCAAAGACCCAATGAACTCAGTGCAGAATTCTACCAGAATATCAAAGAAGAGCCAATACCAATGCTACTCAAATTTTTCCACACAAGAGAAACAGAGAGGACATTTCCAAACTCCTTCTATTAAGCTACAGTTACCCTAATACCCAAACCACACAAAGATGCAACAAAGAAAGAGAACTATAGATCAACCTCATTAGATGCTGGGAAAAAAAAACTTCTATGAAATCTAACACCCCTTCATGCTAAAGGTTTTGAAGAGATCAGGGATACAAGGAACATACCTAAACATAATAAAAGCAATATACAGCAAGCCAACAGCTACCACCAAATTAAATGGAGAGAAACTCAAAGTGATTCATTCCACTAAAATCAGGAACAAGAAAAGGCTGTCTACTCTCTCCATATCTATTCAATATAGGCTTGAAATTTTAGTTACAGGAATAAGACAGCAAAAGGAGATCAAGGAAATACAAACAGGAAAGGAAGAAGTCAAACTTTTGCTACTTGCAGATAATATGATAGATATGTAAGTAACCCATAAATTTCTACCAGAAAACTCAAACAGCTGATAAAAAAATGTTCAGTACTGTGGCAGGATACAAGATTAACTAAAAAAAAATCAGTAGCCCTCCTATATACAAATGATAAATGGGCAGAGAGAAGGGAAAGAAAGAAACTCCACCTTTGACAAGAGACTCAAATAGCATAAAATATATTGGGGTAACTCCAACCAAAGTGAAAGACTTGTTAGACAAGAACTTTAAGTTTTGAAAAAAAAAAGAATTTGAAGAAAATATCAGAAAAATGTAAAAAATCTCCCAATCTCTTGGATATAGGATTAACATAATAAAAAGGCATTGTTACTAAAAGCAATCTAAAGATTCAGAATTTCAAAATTTCAGTTCAATTCTTTACAGACCTCAAAAGAAACTATACTTAACTTGTTATGAAAAAAAAACAGCATATAAAAACAATCCTGTACAATAAAAGAACTTCTGGAGGTATCACCATCCCCTATTTCAAACTCTTTTATACAGCTATAGTAATGAAAACAGCTTGATATTTGAATAAAAACAGGCATGTGGACCAATGGAAGCAAATTGAAGTTCCTGGCATTAATTCACACACCTATGAACACCTGATTTTTGACAAAGAATCCAAAACTGTACAAAAGAAAAAAATCATCTTCAGCAAATGTTGCTGGTATAACTGGATGTCAACCAAGAGAAGTTTGCGAATAGATCATCTATCTCCATCCACAAAACTCAAGTTCAAGTGAACCAAAGACCTCAACATAAAACCAGTTACACTGGTCCTGATGGAAAAGCAAGTAAGAAGTAGACTTGAACACACTGGCACAGAATACCACTTCCTAAATATAACACCAGGAGCATAGACACTGTGGGAAACAATTAATAAATGGGACCTCCTAGAATTGAAAAGCTTCTGTAAGGCAAAGGACATGGTAAATAAGACAATACAACAGCCTACAGAATGGGTAAAGATCTTCACCAACCCCAGATCTGACAGAGGGTTGATCTCCAAAATACATAAAGAACTCAAAAAAACTAGACATCAAAATACCAAATAATCCAATTAAAAATGGATACAGATCTAAATGAGAATTCTTGACAGAAGAATTTCAATGTTCAAAAGATATATGAGGAATTGCTAGACATCCATAACCATCAGAGAAATACAAATCAAAAACAACCCTGAGATAGCATATTACATCTGTCAGAATGGCTAAGGTCAAAAATACTGAGGACATCTTATGTTGGAGAGGATGTAGAGTAAGGGGAACTGCTGGCAGGAGTACAAACTTGTACGGTCAATTTGGAAATCAGTATGGCTGTGGTTGGGGCCTCTGCAAAAACAATCAAAGGAAGATAGTTCTACTAGGATTTTGGTTCCCATCATGGAAAGATGCAGAAGCTTGGTATACAGTCTTAGAACAGCAATTAATGGTGATAGATAAGACGCTGCAATAGTAGAAATCCATTAGTGGCTCTACTGCCATTACTGTAGAAATTGCCTTTTGGCCAAGCCCTTTTGTGGGGTCATGCAAAACCAAACACTACAAAGGTGCCATATATAGTTACAGCAACCAACAAGAGTGGTATCAGCAAGCTCAATCACCAATACCATGCAAATGATACTGAAGCTAGTGTTGTTTCAAGCCAGTGATCCCCCCAACACCCACCTCACTGCATGTAATTGAGCCTCCTGTCAAACCTGAGAAAGTGCTAAAAGGGACATCCCCAATTTTCTCTGATGGTAATTGATGGTACTAGGAGAGTCTCCAAACAAAAATAGATGGAAGTGGCAATACAAATAAACAAAGATGCTATGTGGCTCAGAAGAGAATAAAGAGAAATTACCAGGTAAATAATCTGAAAGATGTATGGATAGTAGTAACACAAAAGCAGTGAGTGGTGATCATCTGCATTGACAGTTGGGTGGTATTCAAATTTCTGATCTAATGGATGGAGGAGAGAAAATGGCAAGTTATTAGATGGCCTTTGTGGGAGCAATGTATATGGAAAGAAATTTACGACAAAAGTACAACAGTAACTTGAGCCCCTGCTGTTTTATCATATGGAATCCTATTGCCTTCTGAGTCTCCCAGGGAATCAAGAAACTGATGCCCTCACCAAGGTGTGGGGCCTCTACTTTAAGGTATCCCTTAAAACAGCACACTAGATTCATATATATTCTGAATATAAGAGAGTCAGAATGGGCTAGAAAATAGTCAAAGGTGCATGGCATTCTAATAAAATACTCTCATATACAGTGTGTTGTAGAGACCTGTGGGGCTTATTCCTGGTTACAGCATCAAGATGCTCTGATGAGATGTGTGCACAAGTGAAGAATTGGGAGATAGATTATATAGGCTCCAGCAAATGATTGAAAGGTGTAAATATATTCTCATTTGCATTACACGGACACAGGCATTATATAGGCCTTTTCCTGCAAGCAAGAAACTGGGAGGCTACCATCAAGGGCCTTACCCAACTCAGTTTTATGTATAGGTGCCTACATAGAATTTATAGTCACCAGATCACCCACTTCAGGAACAATAATGTGCAACCCTAGTCTGAAGAAAATCAGGTATAATGATACTTTTATCCCCCCTATAACACTATTGGGGTTGGGTTAACTGGAAAAAAAGAATGAGTTTCAAAAGCAACAGCTGAGGACCTTAAGTGCAGACTGGACCCTAATGTGGGTGGAAGAAGGTTCTTCCAGAAACTATATGACTGTTATATGAGAACCCAAGTAAGAGGGATGGTTTGCTACCCAATGAGTTATTTGTTGGTGTGGCCCCTGCAATAAAAAAGGCTATGATCACTGATGATGGGTACATGTCAAAATTAGACAGTAAGACCCTATTGATGAAGATGCTGCAATGCTGTGAGCACAGGTGAAGGAGAAATAAAGCTGGGAGTAAACTGTAGACTAGCTCTTGCTTCCATTGACTGGTATTCACTGTGCCTGAAGATGGTATACTGATAGCTCAGGGGTAGGACTGTTTGCAGCTGTGGGATCATGTGTAAGAAAACTGTGAATTTACATACCGGAGTCCAGCTCCCAATGAGGGCACATCTGAATTGGTGGATGCAAAAACAGCGACAGAGAAATCAGACATAGGACAGTTCTTAGTTTCATTTTACAGGACATGGACAGAGAGGAAGCACATATCACTATGGCTTGAACTACTCTGATAACCTGCATCTCACACAGGCTTTATTTCTACACAAAATAATTTTCTCAGAGAATTTAAGCATTGATTAAAAAGTCTTTTCATGGTACATAGTTTTTCTAAAGTCTTCCAAAATTACAAAAGCATAAAGAAGTAAAAAGAAGCAAAATGAGCAAACAGCAAATTTCATGAGAACTAAAGTGTAACATTATGATAAAATCAATTATTTTAACTCAATTTCTTTTCCCCTAACATCAGTGTTGTAAATACTTGTGGTTCCAAAAATACTAGACAGAATGTCTCCATTTAAGTTTGACTAAGGTAATAGATCAGAAGTTACTTCCTACTACCTGTTATATCAAGCTTTTTCTGTATTATACTATTAATCTCCTGTAGTGAATATCTGATTTTTCTTGTTTAAATGTTTTCTCTTCTATCTTACATAAGACTACCATCATTTCCTTTGGCTTTGGAAGTGTTGTGCTCTGTTCTTTGTTCTTTCTACAATATCAGAGCAGTCCTCTTCTGACAAGTTTGCTCATGAAGCCAGGCAGTGTTTCTCTTTGTCTCTGCCATAAACTCTTGTTTCAATATGTTTCCTATCTTTATTAAAATCATGCAAAGGGCAAAAGAACATCAAGAGTCCTAAAACTACTTACTTTCCCTTCAGGAGGGTACCAAGGCCTGTCATTAATTTTATATTCAAAATATTTTCTTGTCCATGCTAGTTCCATGTTTCTGAGGGAGAACATGAAAGTCTAATGGTTGAATCATAGTTTTCTAACTGCTAAAATTTTCATAAGATTTTCTTCTTTTTCCAGATCCTGTGTCTCATGCTTACTAATACGAGTAAAGTAATAGGTTCTATATAAGATGCAATTTCTTGCACAAATGATTCTTCTACGGAACTGCCAACTTCGGCAAAAAATATTACATTATCCCAGCTCTACCCTTCAGTGTGGGGTCCTTAGCATCAAGGAATTCAAATATTAAACATATCAAAAACACTGGCAAGAGATTTGTAGCATATTTCACCAAGGACAGGTAAGAGTCAATCCAAGTCATCCAAAAATTGGCATGTTGTCAAGCACTACCTTCAAGATAATTGGCATTGCCACTTACCATGAACTATGGATGGGGCATAGTGAAGAACATGGTAGTTTAGAAGAAACTGCAGAACTTTGATAAGTAAATGTACTTAAAAGCAAGGGCATTAAAGGAATGTCCTGGGATGTATATATTATCCCTGTGGGAAAGACAAAGGCCTTGAAGGAATATTCTTAGCTTTTTCCATTACCAAAGATAATATTCTCAAGATATAATGTCCTCACTATACTTCCTTTTTCTTAAGCTAACTATAAACATCACCCCATGAGTTTCTTGATTTATTAATGAAAGGGAGAAGTGCTCTGCTTGCACTGCTTTTGTTCTTAAATGACGTGAACCCCCAAGTCCCTAATTCAGATCTTCAACATTTCTTTGGATCCTCATAGACTTAGTCTCACTGGCCAAAGTGGGTCAACACCAACAGTGTTGCTTAACAAGACCCCCCTTCTGTATTATTAATACACTAAGCAAGATATTCCTACTGGTACAATAGGGGTACAACTTGCACACATAAAAATAACAGCTTTCCTATTGTATTAAAGGCCCATTCCAATGGTCAGGGAGGTGACTTATATATATTTATGCTTGGATTTGTGGTTCCTGATCATATACTCAAATTTTCCACTTACAGAATTCTCTTGGTTTGTGTTTTATTTATTGTCTCTATTTCTGTTTTCAAGTCTTGAATCGTTTCTTTCACCTGTTTGCTTTTTCTTGGTTTCTTTAAGGGATTTGTTGACTTTTTTCATTTTTTGTTTGTCTTTTCCTCCACTTCTTTAAGGACATTTTTCGTTTCTTCCTTAAGACCTGCAATAATTTTCATGAAGTTATTTTTAAGGTCATTTTCTTCTGCTTCATCTGCATTGAGGTGTTCCAATCTTGCTTTTGTAGAGCCACTAGTTTCTGGTATTGTCATGTGTCTCTTTATTCTTACCTTTTTGTCTACTCATCTCATCTTCCAATATGTATAGTTGGAGCCTGTGCTTCAGGGGTCCTTTTTCTTCAAACTGGTATAGTTGGGGCTGTGGCTCTGTTGAGCACTCTTTCAGAAGAACAGAGCCTCTGGTGATCTCTCCTCCAGGTTCATCAAGACCCAGGACTTAGATGGTTATTCCTTGAGGTAGAGGCAGGGCTATGGTTCTGGTCACTCTCCCCCAGATGTGTCAGTTACTCAGGCCTCTGGCACTCATGGGTGGATTGGTTGCTTGGGCCTCCTATGGCACTCCCTGGTAGGTCAGTCACTCTGGCCTGCTCAAGTGACTTCTTAAGTATAAAATCCCATACAAAATGCTTATTGAATTACTATTTAAAAGAGTAACAATAACCACTTCATTGAAACCATCTTATTCTTAAGATATCACATCATTCTAGTAGATATATATATATATATATATATATATATATATATAATAAAATGCATTGTAAAATCTGAAAAATTCATACTGAACTCATAAAATGTCACACAATTTTAACATAGTATACTTTTTCTTTTTACCATACCAAAACGCTCTAGTGCACAGGTACAACATAGATTTCATAGTCCAATTTTAGTAAATTCATGAAGAAAATTCTGTCAAGCATGTTGATAAATTCATCCCCTCCAAGCGTATTTATAGTACTGACCTGAAGAATATATTTTTATGTATACATAAACCTATATGCTCAGGTTCAGGATATAAGAAGAGAACCTCCAGGAATAATTTCTCTTGTTCTATCATTACCACGTGAGTTCCATGGCTCAAACTCTGGTGGCCAGGGATCCATTCTCCTGTTCTTCCATGTGGATTCCATGGGTCAAAATGAGGTGGTCAGACTTATGGCAATGTCCTATACCTACTAAGCCATCTCAATAACCTGTGTATGTTGTTTTATACAGCAATCCTAAGAGTTTGTAATTTCCCAACTGTTCATCACAGAAACTAGCCCATGATTAACCAGTAATTTTTAAAGCTTTCAGGTTGTGTCAAGGAGATGTTGTGAAGGCTAAATTTATGTTTTAATTTCAAATTTTCTGTGCACTAGTGATCTATAAAACAAAATTGTCTCTAACCAGTAAGCCCCACTTACCCAAGGACAGATAACTTTCTGGAATGCTGGGAGCTGCTGATCATGTAAGATAACAAGCCACTCTTTTCTGCTTCTGTAAACAAGCTTGGATGCCTTCACTGCACAGGATGTGATTAGTCACACTCAGGTTGGAGGTACACAGGCAGAAATCTTGCTTACATTTGAATGGATAAAGGCAGGATGTATGTAAAGTTGTGAGTTTTGCCTTTATAAACTCCTGACTAATGTAATTTTTGGACATTTTCTGGGAATCCTAAATATGGTCTGGTCCAGTGTCCATCATCCTGGACAGTATTTAATAAAGCTTGCTTCAATTTTGCATCAAAAAAATGTGATAGTGGTCTTATTCTCACCTGGTGGGATTAACATTTTCTGGAGGCCACAAAGAGACCAGACTCCCACATAATTCTAAACTTAGACTTTCATTCTTGGAAACTGATGCTGAAGGGCCATCTCAGGAAGTGTGTACCTTGAGATGTTTAAAGGCCCTGAGGCATGCTTTAGATTTTACAGACCATGAGAGAAAACTGGCCTGCTGACAAATGCAGCAAGTATCTACAGAGGCTTCCCCTGATAAGTCATAGTAATTTTATATGATATTTGGTCTGCTGGGATCCTGATCTGGGGTGTGGAGGGGTTTGACTGATCCTAATCTTCTCCCATTCAGGACAAAAATTGGTATGTCACCCACCCATCTAATTCTTTTGTTTGGAAAATTATTTCTGTTTTTTTTGTATGTGAATGGGTTTGTGTTTTTAGATGTAATAAGTTTTGTTGCAAATATAGGAGCCAAAATGAAAATGGGCCAGTCTCAGTTGAATATATGTATGACAGTGACCACCAAATAATTTTGTTTGTGACTGGACACCTTTGAATGTGTGAGATTCCTGTGATCTATGTTCATTGGTTAGGTTTTGTTCTCTTTGCTACTACCAGTGTCCAGCCACCAGTTAAAACAGTTTGCCATGGATGCTTAATGGCCAAGGCTCAGAGTTTACCTCTGAGTTTTCTGGTCACTAGATTCAGTTTAAAAATGTCTTTTGAGTGTGGATAATATTAGTTGTTTTATGCTGTTCTACTTTATTGAATAGCTGACTGTAGAGTTGGGTTAGGGTTCTCTTTCTCTAAACTCAAGCATGCTTATTTTAAAAAGTCTCCTCTCTGTACTATAAGTTAGGTGTGTGCCTGACTCTGTGACAGTGAAAAAAGAACAAAACAGCTAAAAATTAAACATTTGGTTTTATTTAACTGCCTAAAATTTTTGATAAGATACACACCTTAGGTTCTTTAGATTATTAGGTGAGAATGCTTTTATACCTCAACATTTTTATGTTTATTAAGTGTACTTGAAAATCTGTAACAAAAAAGTTCACTTAATACTCAAAACATGAGGGGCTTATAGTTAAAAATATATGTATAGGTACTCTTACATTTCGTGCGGCAACACCCATTATGCCAATGTGTGGCTTGCCACCATTTTAGCTGTTGTTCCCCATTAAAGCAACTACTTTGCTGACAGCCATGTTTCCTATTTGAAGAGTGGGGGAGGGGAGCATGTGACTTTGCCACAATCCTGATTAAAGGTGACCACATGGTATAAAGCAGCCAAAGAGACATCAGCAGATCTATAAGATATTTTGGATTAGAATTATACTGAAAACAAACTCCAAAAGAAGGTTTATGAAAGATGTTATTTAAAAAGCAATGTTTGTTTACTAAGTTATTAAAGTTGCACCTCCATGCTTTTATATAAAATAAAGTATCTTGTACTGGTAGCCAAAATTTGTATTGTTAAGAGTCACCAAATTGATATTAGTTTTAAAGACAAGAAGGGGTTTTGAAAGCAACTGAGACTTAGCATTAAGTGGTGATGCTTGAGTTTCAAAGGAGAATCCACTAGAAAGACCCTAGCAGTTTTAGAGATACCTGTGCCATGTGCAGACCACCAGGAATAGCATCCATAATGAAATGGAATCTAGAACAAAGGCTGTGTGTGTGTGTGTGTGTGTGTGTGTGTGTGTGTGTGTGTGCTGCCAAGGGTGGAGCTATAGTGGTGACCCAAGCCCTTTTGGAAAGGGCAGAGGATTAGTAATGAATCCCAGATATTAAGCACTGAGTTATTTGCATTGTTGGAATTTGGCATTGCATTGTCCATACTATGGTTTAAATAATTAGTTTTTAAAAGTACTTTTTAAAAAGGGTACTTCATTTTTCATATTGAGAGATTTTAAACTTCTTTAAAATAAAATTTTGGAGTTTCAAAGAAAGATTAAATTAAAAAATGAACTGAAAAACTGTTAAAGATAATTAAGACATTATAGTTATTGTTCAGTTATGTCAAGGGATCAAATATTCATTCACTATTCCTCAGTACTATGCTTGTAATCATGCTGAGTTCAAATGAAATTAAGTTAATCACAAGTTTTATTTAGCCTCTTGTAAGTGTTTCAAGTTTAAGGCTAAAACTAGTTACTAAAAAGGTTTGACTCAGATATACTTAAGAGATTATGAGATCTGGTGATATGGCATTTAAAATGTTTAATGAAAAAAGGTTTCCATGACAGATAGAAAAGTCATATCCTATAGATGGCCCTAAGGTTTACAAGGAATACTAAGGGGCACAGATTATACCACCTAGATTGTGGTAATACTAACCACTGGGTGAATTTTCCCAATGCTTTGCCTGCTATTAGGACCCTGCCCAAAGTGTAGACTAGCAGGACACAAGAGAGCTGATTACCCACCTTGTCTAGACAAGGTAAGCCATTCCCCAAATTGTCTCCCCCACTGGAAAGTCTCTCAGATCTTTTTAGTCTGGTAGCCAAAAACTGATGCTATCCTAGGACCTCTCCCATGGAGACCAAGGGAATCTAGAATAACCTAAGTAGTGGATAAGTCTCTGTCATTAATGGACACATAGGCCATTTGAATTATACATCCTGCCATAATTAATCCTCCTCAGGTCTCTGATGTCATTAATGGCTACGCTAACCATAGCTTTGTCAATTTAACAGAAGCAGCAAACAGCTCCTTTCCTTCAGTTACCTTGTTAGTTCATTTCATATGTAAAATCAGGCATTGCTTTATCTAGAACTACTAGATGTGCTGGTGACAAGCACAGACAGATTTGCCTTGCTAACAGGCCTCATATTAAAAGATGAATGGAATGGGTTTCAGATATTACTTTTTATGAACTCTCTTTCAAATGACTGCTCTTAAAATGAACAAGCTGTGCTTCATGGTAAATGATTGGGTAAAAATGGTTTTAAGTTTAAGAAAGCGTTCTAATATGTGCAAAAATCCAAGGATGTGAACGCTTAAGTTTTGAGAGTCTAAGAAAATGCTTAAACATGTGTAAATGCAAGTTTTAAATGTATAGGGAAGTGACTTAAGGTATATGAAAAATGAGAAATATTCTCTTTCCCCCTATATGCTATTTTTATACTAATATCTCAAAAGTTCAGAGTTTAAGCATTAATCAATGGAGTTCTTATAAGCTGATAAAGCATTGAGTACTATTAATTATAATGCTATTATTATTCACAAGCTCAAGATTTTCATTTTCCTTGAATTGTCTTCTTAATACAGACTTAAAGGTGCTTCTCATCAGACTAAAAACATCTCTGGCATTTATATCCAGATCTCTGAACAGAGGAGAAAATTGGTCATCTCTTAAACCCAAAGACATAGCTTTTGTTATGACTCAAAGATGTGAGTCTACTCCAACCTGTTATCTGCTTTTTCTACAATGTGGATTTAAGTACAAATTTCAAAGAGTGGAAAGGAAAATGTATTTAAAATTTTTGTCTCGTTTTGTAAAGTGAAAAGAAAATATGAAAGGATAAAGGAGTCAAGGGAGTCATAGGAGTTGACTCTGACTGTCATAGGCCAAATGGACTCAAAATAAGTACTCCTGTCATATCATAAGTCAACAGCTTAAGTTTCTAAACTTTGACTTATATCCCTAGTGTATATCGGTCCCAGCAGATGTCCATATGGCTGACAGATCAAATGCAGATCTGCCAAATTAAATCTTGTTATGGTATTCATGCACACTATACGAAAATGTGTTGCTGTGATTGGTGTAATAAAATCAGAATGGCCAATAGCTAAGCAAGAGGTAAGGGCGGGACTTCTGGATAAAGAAAGACCTCTTTGGGGAAGAAGGCAAAGTCACAAGCCAGAAACAAAGAAAGCAGCATGAGTCATATGGAAAGATGAAATAACAAGTCATTTGACAGAATGCAGATTAAAATAAATGTGTTACTTTAAGCTATAATAGCTAGTGATACAAGGCTAAACTAAGGCTGAGTTTTAATAATTAAAAGAAAGTGTCTGTGCTTTCGTTTGGGGATGGAAACAGAAGATAAATTCTGTCTACACAAACTGCTCCAAACAGTATGTACCCTGAGCTTGCCAAAAGCTGATATGAACCAGGTCAGCTGAAATGATTGCTCCCTGTTTCTTAACCTGGGTCAGCTAACAAGATGCTTCTGATGAATGTCCCAATGCCTCAGTCCCAGTTTTGACTTTGAATAAGTTGAGTAGGGTCAGACCTATCTAATATTTTGATGAGATGAATTAGTGAGTACATGATACTATATGTTTAGTGAAATAAAACACACAGGAAGAATTTCAAAAACATATTTTAATATCAGTATCTGTGTAACTTATTACCTATAAAAGAGGAAGAGTTTGAAGTTGTGGAAGGTGAGGGCACCAATCCAGGCTTGGGCAGTCCAATAATGGCATCACCTGTCCTTCCCACTTATCATCAAGTTATTCACATTCCTGTATTCTATTGACCACAGGATGAGGATAAAAGGTTAGATAAATTTGGCAACAATCAAGCACATGACAGTGCAGGGGCCCGAATACTTAACAAATTCTGTACAATCTCAGGATGTTCCTTTAAAATTGGAAAGCAGTATGAGAAGGTGTTTAGGTGTTCACCTGCACGTGAAAACTAAAAAAGATTACACATGGTTAATCTGAAAAAAAGTAAGCCAGACACCATCAAAATACTGTGTTGATTCTGGAGAGATGGCGCCATGTAAAAAGAAGTGCCTGGGTAAAGATGAGGGCATAGGATCAGACCACACAGCCACATAAATTTCCTGGTGTGGTGTCACATGTTTTTTCAATCCTACTAGAGCAGACTAACAGGGTGATTCAAGGGACTTGAGGGTTATTCAGTTTTTGGTAAGGCAGCAAGCTAGAGTCTAAGTGACAAAACCTATCTCAGAAACTAAAATAGTGATGGAAGAAGAAATCTAACACTAAACTCTGGCTTCCTGCGCTCAAACACAAAAATACATGTGGCCACACACAAATACTTGGAAATCTATGCAACAAACACACACACATACACACATAGAGAGAGCGAGAGAGATCCCCATGCAATCATAGAATATAAACAAAAAACATTGGTTCTTCAAAAGTGAGGAAGAGAGAATATATAGCAGTTCAACACTGTTGTAGATTCTCACATGGCTATGCAAAGAGGATGGAGGTTTCCTTAGCCTGAGATCCTCATTGACATTAATAGACAACCTTGTCCCACACACACATCAATCTCTGTGCCTCTTGATAATCTCTTTATAATGAAAGCCACAAGGTATTCCCTTCATGGAACTCTCATTTAGTTTGAAAGTCTTCTAATGACTTTTAAGTTGGTTTCCTGAGAAGTCACATACTATGATTCATGCCCTTTCTCCAGCCTGCTTTGTGAGTGCTTTCAAAGGATTGAACACTCTTATTTGCCTTTTTCTCTTACTTATATTACTTAAGACAACTAGTATTTTAGGGTACTTTGTACAACTTTCGCTGTGCTTGTTAGTTTTCTTCTCTTACTTTTCAACAACATGGCACAAACTTGGGTCATCTGTGAAGAGGGTACCTTAGTGAGAAAAGATTTCTATCAGATTGGGCAGTATGCAAGCCTGTAGGACATTTTTCCTGATAAATGATTGATGTGGCAGGGCCCAGCACATTGTATGTGGCGTTGTTCCTTTCTAGGTGGTCCTGAACTGTTTAATGAAAACAAGTTGAGTTAGCCATAAATAGCAATAAAGAAAATACATTCCTTTCTGATCTCTGCTTCAATTCCTGGCTCCAGGTTTCTGCTTTGAGTTCCTTCTTTAGCTTCCCTCAATAATGAGATATAAAATAGTAGATAAATAAGTAAACATTTTTCCTCCCTCTCTCTGGCTAGTTCCATTCCATATCCGTACCTTTCCCAGGCAGACATCCCATGGCTCTAGCATCTGTAACATGTTGGGGTCTCACACACAATTCATGATTCACCTTCCAGGTTCATGCAATGGGTAGTGATGGCCTCCAAGCAGGGACTTCTTTATCATATTCCTGGTTCAATGACTTTCCTTAACCTGTTATTTATGTACTCTTCATTATTCTAAAGCTAGAACTACATAGCTGAAGATGCCTGGTTCTGATACCTGCTTGAGATGAAACCTGGCCCTCTTCTTAAGTTATATTTACAAAAGCTTTCTTTGATGCTTTCCTTTGTTGTTTGTTTTCCTTCAGGAGCAGATGTTTTCTTAGGCATTTCCATTTCACAAGTTGGAAACATAGCTGGGGTCTTATGCTAAAAGCTCAACTCACTTTATTTCTTTTATATGAGGACTTTCTCAAAGCTTCTCATCTACTGAAGCACAAGATTTGGTGCCAACACTACATTCCCTGGTGGTTTTTTTCCTCCTCACTTTCTACATTTGTATTACTTTGTACCTCATTTACTCTTTTTAATTGTATGTCTGCATAAAAGTGATTACTAATAATACTATTAGGTCGCAAACCCGAAAAAAAAAAACAGCTAATTGAGGTGCCTGCTTAAAATATCAAAGTAGACCTGACTGTGAAGTTTTCCCAGCAGCCTTCAGTTCCAACCTGCTGCAGGATGTGGGCTGCATATCTCTCCCTTTACCCAAAATTATTCTAGCCCTGTTCTGGGCTGCCCTTTCTGCAGTTAACCTTCCCTATACAATCCAGCTGTTTTGGTTACCTGGCTGTAAAGTTTTTTTTTTGAGTCAGGGTTTCTCTATGTAGCCCTGGGTTTCCTGGAACTAACTCTGTACACCTGGCTGGCCTCAAACTCACAGAGATCTGCCTGCCTCTGCACTGAGTGCTAAGATGGCATGCTCGACCACTGCCTAAAAATCCTGACCTTTGTCTTTCCGTTAGATGCCCCTCTGCCCTCCCCACTCTCCTCACATGGCTCACCTCAGAGTCATGTGCATTCTGGGCTTTCTCAGCTATCACTACCTCTGGCTATGCTCTACATTTTATGTAGAACAAACATTCTCCTCCACCACCTAGGAACAGTCATATTCCTCATTTTTGTTTCTCTTTTCATGAGGAAGGCCCTTTAAGCTCTGCTTAGAGCAGAAAACTACTTTACTAGATGAAAGTCCCAAAGATTTCCACGTTTCTGAGGGTAAAAAAAAAAGCTTGATAAGGCCTGCATAGCAATATGTGGTTCCCTGGTACTAACTTCTGTCATAGTTATATTTCAATTGGTGTAAAAAGAAACATTACCAAGAAAACCTATAAAATAAATCGTTTAATTCATGTCTTGAATAGATTTACGGGATAAGTTCATGGTCATCATGGCAGGGAATATGGCAACAAGGTGGAAAGCATGGTGCTAGAGAAATAACTGAGAGCTAATATCTGATCTACACTGGGAGTGGTGTGAGTTTCTGAGACCTCCAAGCATACTTTCAGTGACAAACTCCTCTAAAAGACCATATTGCCTGATCTATCCCAAATATGTCTCCCAGCTGATGATCGAATGTTCAAATATGAGCCAATGGGGACAGTTCTCATTCAAACCACTATACTCCTCAAGTTATTTTGGTTCATGGTACTTATCACAACAACAGGAGTCAAGCTAGTACAGAAATTAGTTATAAGTTTGTGGGGTATTGTTGTAATAGAACTGGCATGGTGTTTTAGGGCAACATTTTGTGAGGAACCTAGAACTTTGATCTTGAGTACTCAGAGATTAATAGGCGATTGTGGGAGTTCAGAGGCTAGGAATGCTAAAAGAGATGTAGATGATTAAAGTCTGCATCTCAGAGAATCAACAACCATATACAAGCTATTTGTATGGTGTTTTGAACTAGATGTATGTGGATTCTGCTCTTCTGGGCATGAAGAACCAGTTCTGAATAACAAGAGAGTAGAACCACTGATGTGAATCATTTACTCTACTGAGACAATTAAAATTGATTATCAGTGAATGAAAAATCAACTATGATGAAGTAGACATTATTCCCAACACTTGGGAGGTAGAGGCAGGCAGATCTCTGTGAGTTTGAGGAGTTTGAGGCCAGCCTGCTCTACAGGAGCTAATTCCAGGGCAGGCTCCAAAGCTACAGAGAATCCCTGTCTCAAAGAAAAAAAAATTAAATACTGAGGGAAAGTCTTCTGAGAGGGGTATCCTCAGGGTCAGTAAAAGCAGTAGGAAGAACCAGTTGCAGAAAGGAATGTCCATATTGGAGTGAGACCATGGAAGCCATAGTTTGTAAGCCAGTTCAATTAAACTTTTGTTCTCTGTGCCATTTGGCTATGCTGGTTGCATAGTAGTAACACTGTTAATTAAGGAAGAGGCAAGTGCCTCCATTTTGGTGATCAGCAAGTTAGTTTGAGAACCCTCTGGTTTTGTAGGGCCACTGAGCCTATTGGGGGTGAGCTGGTTTTGTAGCAGTTGTAGGGACAAAGTTGACTCCTAGATAGTATCTGCTAGCTGGGTGGATATCTTCTGGGAAAGATATATACTATGACCCAGTTCCATTACAGTCAGGCCTAGCACCACTACTGAAACTGTCAGATAAATTTTAATCATGTCAGGAAGAAGCACAGGCCACTGTAGTCTGTGTATTACCTGGAAAAAAGCAAACTATCTTCCCTCAGTGTAGAGTAAGACTCAGAAACGATAGAATCGTGAATCACAGGGCATTGGTTGACATATATATTCTCCAAAAGAACATGAAGTGACACCAGAAGAGGGTGCCTTCTGAGGTTAGTAAGAATTTTGAGATTGATGCATTGACAACAATTGAGAAAGGGCAGGGTAGAGAGTGGTTATTGAAAAGGTAATGGCTGTGTATTACTCCATTCTTGAATTTTGCAGGCACATGGATAGAATTAGAAAACATCATTTTGAGTGAGGTAACCCAGACCCAGACAGACAATTATCACCTGTACTCACTCATGAGTGGGTTTTAAACACAAAGCAAAGAAAACCAGCCCACAAATCACAATCCCTGAGAACCTAGACAACAATGAGGACCCTAAGAGTCCTCATACATAGATCTCATCTACATAAGAAGTAGAAAACCACAAGATCTCCTGAGAAAATTGGGAGCATGGGTATCTTGGGAGAGAGTTGAAGGGAGGAAATAGGCAAGGAAGGAGCAGAAAAATATGTAAAGCTCAATAAAAATCAATAAAAAAGGAAAAAAAGAGAAAAGGTAGTGGTCTGGTGTTTTTAGAGGAGAGATATCATCAGAGGTGAAGAGGGGGTGTGGGGAAATGGTCACAGGTCTGCAGAGTGTGAAGTTTAGAGTTATGTTTGTGAGGAAGGTTGCTGCCACAAGGGATTGGTGCAAATTATCACAAAGGAATCACAGATTTGTACTGAGGTACTCATCAGTGTAGTACTGTCGATGTGGGAAGTCTCATGGCGTTATGTAGGATGGCTATCCACAAGGTGGGATTAAAGGAGAGGTTCCCAAGCTTGGAGACTTCTGAGTTTGAGTTTGGCTCTGATTGTGTTATTGTCTCATTTATAACATTGACTATAGTGGACAGATTCTTCTTAAGAGATCTAAAGTTAAAAATATTCTATCTACGGTAGGAGGCCCAAATCCACAAAAGTAAGTAGAGGCACCTCCGTGAACTAGCCTCAGGCCCGTTTGTCATCTCAGGTGTCTTGGGTGGTCACGATGGCTATGCTCCTTTAAGGGTCAGGTTTTACTTGTTGGGGCTATATCCCATAGCCCGGGGAAGAATAATATATCTATATCTATAACCAGAAATGAGCAACCTCCCTATGTGATCTCAGCTTTGACATTTTGGTTTGTTTGTTCTTGGAGAAAGAAAATATATTTAAACGTAGCATGGAGGGAATGGGTCAGAGTAGAGCCACAGTCAACTGAGCAGGCAGCATGGAGATAAAACGTAACGTGGCTGTCTGAAATACATCCTGAATAAAGACAGAAGGTAAAGTTAAGGAGCTTAGGGGAATCTTTATCTGGCCATATATTTCAGGTTTCCAGGCATGTATCATATTCCTAGTTGATAAGAGGGTGTAAAGGATCCCAAGACCAGAAGAAGGAAAGAGCACATCATCAAAAATAAGCAGTAGATGGTAGGCAAGAGAGTTCAATCTTTTTCAGACCTCTGGATCAAAAGAAGTACTTTTTAGGCAAGTGGTATGGAGCTCATTTCAATTTATGACAGATGGATCCAAGTTCTAACTCCCCAAAGTCAGGTTGTTATGATCCAGTGTGGCCCCCACAGTATGGGCTGAAGTCTTATGGATGATAAGCTTTCAAAGAAACCTGATATCCTGGCAAAAAAATTTTGGGTAATAGAATTAGTAGAGGGATAATGGAGGACACATTCAGCATAATCCCAGAAAATTGTCTTTAGACAGTGAGAGAAGGTAAGCAGTCTTGAAGTGGGGCTGTTTCCAGAGGAGGGAAAGTTTCCAAAAGAAAAAGCCAGCAGTGATATTAACTCAAATGTTTTGAAAGAAGAAGGGGGCTTGGGGCATGGCCTGAATGAGAGTTAGAGCTAGAAGGAAGGAGGAGGCTGAGTAAATGGTGAACTTCAAAAGACAGTTCTGATACGTGAGACTTAATAAGTCCTTCTGCCTTTTTTTGACCTTTTCCAAGGATTGGGGCCAATAGGGAAGGTGCCATTGTATGTCAAAAAACCCTTGAAACAAACTGAGTGATTTCACAGATGAATTCTGAACAATTATGTAATTTTCTAGACCTAGAAAGTCCAAAATATCATTCTTGAAGTGAGAACAGAACACTTATGCCCCTTCAGCCATTTTAAGTAAAGATTCTACCCTTCTAAAAACAAAGAATCTACTATGGTAAGAAAATATCCAGGTTTCTTTTATAAAGATGTTTCTATGTAAAATCTGTCTGCCAGTACTCTCCTAAAAGCAATACCAAAATTAGTTATGTTGTAGGAAGGGGGTATTGCAAGGCCCATTGTTGGGAGGTTTGAGTTCTGGAGAAGGACAAAAAGGCTAGGAAAAAGAAAACTTGGAAGAACTAGGTAGGAGGTCGAGACCCATACTGTAAAGATTTGTGAATAGCCATCAAAAATGGTTTTGCCTAAGCATCAGGGAAACAATACCAGTCTTGCATAAGAAGCCAGCCTTGGGGACCCACAATCACTCCTATAGTTTGCTTTGGATTTCAGGATAGGGATGAGTCAAGAGGAGAATCAAGGAAGGAAAGTAAGACTGTTGACAGACTTCCTTAGCAGTCTTATTAGCAAAGTCTTTTCCCAAAGTAATACGATTGGTAGGGGCCTTGTGACTTCAAATGGAAATAATTTTCACTTTGTTGTGAAGATAAGAGACTTCTAGCAGCCTTAGTATATAGAGATATATTGGCAACAGATGTACCCTTGGTGATAAGAAAGCTACTACCCCGCCAAAAGGTGGCATGGTGGTGAAGAATGTGGAATACATATTTAGAATCTGTGTCCATATTGGTGGTTTTGTCTTGTGCTAAGGTGAGGGCTCCAGTAAGGTTTATGAGCACCGTCTTCTGAGAAGTAGCACATGCTGGTAAAATGAGAGACTCTACAACCTGGCAGATGAGACTATGTGACAGCCCACTTGGCAGAAGACAATAGAGCTGAGAAGTAAGTGTCTATCTATGAACCAAGTATAGTCAAGAAATGACAGAAAGGAAATGGAAAGATGTAGATTTTTTTAGGTAAGGGTTTCAAGTGATTCTAAGCAAGAGTGAAGGAAGATAGTAGCCTCATTTAGGAGTATATAACAGTGTTGAGAGCTGGGCAGGAGTCAAGTGAGATATTGGGATTTTATAGAAAGGCTATGTGGAAAAGTTAAAGCTTAAAATGTGACAACATAGAGAAACTCTTATGTTGATAGGAGACTTTAATCCATTGTGATGAGAGGACATAGACAGAGCCATCAAAGTTGAACATAGAGGTCGCCTGGATGCATAAGGAGGCATCTACTAGTGCCCAGAGGCAAAGTTGCCATTCCCCAGCTATTGTGTCTAGGAACATGTCCCCAAATCTCACAATTCCACATTTTCCAGAGGTATAAAGGAAAAAGGGTTGGTGACATTCCGAGAAAGTCAGAGGAGGAGACTGTAAGAGTGAATCTCGGAGATGAGAGAAAGAAGGTGTGACAGACTTAGAATGAACTATAGGCACACTTATGGGGCTGCTTCACACAAGGAATGAGCAAGAGGTCAAAGTTGAAAATCCAGGTTCTAAGGTACCCCATCAGGCTCAAAAAGGAGAGAATCTCTTTCTTGTTGATTAGAGGTGTGAGGAACCAGAGGTACTGAATATGATGAAGAGAGAATGGGACTTTTAGTGAGTAACAGGAATCCTAGACACTTTACTTGAAGTACAGAAGTTTGAGATTTGTTTCCTAGGAAGTTGCGAAGTATGTTGTTGTGATGGTAAGAGATGTACAGTACAATGTCATCTAATAGTGGGTTAAATGTCTGGGGGATAGGTTGAGAGAAAGGAAGTCAATGGCCAGAGCTTGGCCAAAGAAATGGGGCCTACCTTAGAAGTCCTGAGTTAGGACAGAGCAAGTAAGATAGTTAAGACACTGTTCTGGTGTCAGGGTCCACTCAGGTGAAGGTAAGGAGGCCATGTGAATATAGGTATAAAGGAATGATAAATAAATAACCCTGAGATCTAAAACTGTAAAGTGAGAGGTAGATGAGAGACTCTGAGAATGTAAACTACAGAGGTTACATAATGCAGGTTGTATGGGAAGGTCAAACATGTTAATAATCTTGAGGTTCTGGACTAGGTAGTTGGGGCCATCTGCTTTTAGGACAGACAAGATAGGGGTGCTAGAGGGTGCCAGGGAGGTCTTGAGTGTTTTCTGTGTTTAGGTTTCTATTGTTGGTAAGAGCACCATGACCATGGTAATTCACTATTCTTCATTTTATTGTTTCTTTAAACACATAGTTATCATTTTACATACCAATCCCAGTTTCCACATCCTCCCCTCCTTTCATCCCCCCCACTTCTCTCCTCACCCCACCCCTATCTACTCCTCAGAAAGGGTAAGGTCTCCCACGGGGATTCAACAAAGTCTGGCACATCACTTTGAGGCAGGACAAAGCCCTTCCTGCTGTATCTAGGCTGAACATGGTATCCTGCCATAAAGAATGTACTCCAAAAAGCCAATTTACGCACTAGGAATAAATTCTGGCTCTAGTGCCAGTGGCCCCACAAACAACCCAAGCCACCCAACTATCACCCACATCCAGAAGGCCTAATTTGGTGCTTTGCAGGTTCCCCAGTTGTCAGTCTGGAGTCAGTGAGCACCCACTAGCTCAGTTCAGCAGTTTCTATAGGTTTCTCCATCATGATCTTGACCCCTTTGCTCATATTATTGCTCCTCCCTCTCTTAGACTGTACTCGTATTCTGGAGGCTTGGCCTAGCGCTTAGCTGAGGATTTCTGCATCTGCTTCTGTCAGTTGCTGGATGTAGGTTCTATGATGATAATTAAGGTAGTCATCAATCTGATTAGAGGCAAAGGCCATTTCAGGCACCCTCTCCACCATTGTTTAGGGGCTTAACTGGGGTCGTCCCTGTGGATTCCTGGGATAGTCAATAATGATGACCTTGGCAAATTTTTAAAGGAAAACTTTTAATTAGTGCTGGTTTATAGTTTCGGGGTGTAATTTATTATCATGACAGGACATGGCAGCATGCAGGAAGAAAGGATACTGGATGAGCTGAGTGTCTTACATCTTGATCTGCAGGCAGCAGAAGGAAATACTGTGTCATTCTGGCCAGACGTGAGCATATAAAACCTCATAGTCTACCTTTACTATCAGGGGCTGACTGGGAAAGAAAGTAAGAGTTAAGGATAATCATGCCCCCTTGAGAATTAGGATCTAGGTTGGTGTACTGAAGGAGAGCTTGTGTAAATTGAACTCAATATGATTCCCATTTGTCCTCCAGGTGACCCATCTCAGTTTGTTGAAATTCATCCCATTATGGGGGACATTTTGGAGGCCAGCCAGTAGGTTTAGTCATTTTGTCTCATGACATCTTGGCAGGGGACTTATTCTCAGCATGAATCCAATAATCCCAGTAATTTTATGAATGGGGAACTGTCTTAGCCCCACCTGATAGAAATCATCCTTCCATTGCACACGATCTGCATGGGCCTTCACAGCCATCTATAAACACTTTCTGTTCCTCAGGTGTGAGAGTAGGGGAGAGAATGCCATAGAGGTGGTGCCAAGAGAGGTCTGGGTGAGGTACCTAACTTATCTGATGAAGTTAGAAGGGTCATTAGAGAAGGAGCCCAGAGGATTTTCTATCTGGGAAATGACGGCCATATACAATGAGACATGCTACTTAGGTCTTCCACTTCTGCATGGGAGTGAGTATGATTCACTGAAGGAATGAAGAGTTCACAGAGAGCAGCTGCGACTTGACATTGTGTGGCATGGCTACAGTTCATTGCGAAATCCCGGGAGAGGTTTTTGATGAAGTGCAGTCCAGTGAAAGGAATCCCAGCATTTTGGAAATTCCAGTACCATGGAATGACTCGCAAGAACAGCAACAGGGCTGGAGTAGAGCCAGCTGGAGCCCAGAAGACAAGCTGTATGTGCTGCAGAGGGTGGATCTAGAAAATTATTCAAGTCCTTGCTAGGAGTCCCGAAAATACCAAGTTGCAAGGTAAGGGGGAGTTGTGGGCCAAATAGAGCACATAGAAGGCTGGAGTGGCCAAGTTGATGTCAGAAGCATGAAGGCTAGAAAAGGGGGCAAAATTCAGAAACACTGACCTGGCAAAGCCTGCAAAAGAATATTTCCAGCCTAGATGGTACTAAATAAAAGCAAGAGGTGTTTAGATCTGACTCAATTAGAAAAAAAAGATGATTGGCTTTAGAGATTCACTAAGATGACATAAAATGCCTGATGCCCTCATAATCTCCATTAGGGGATATAGGAGCGATGGCACATGTAGACATGACTGCTGATATGACTAGCTAATCCTCCTCCTCCTCCTCCTCCTCCTCCTCCTCCTCTTCCTCCTCCTCCTCTCTTCCTCCTCCTCCTCTCTTCCTCCTCCTCCTCCTCCTCCTCCTTCTCCTTCTTCTCCTCCACCTTCGGGAACTCATGAGGTTTTGTTTTATAAATTGCATGCTGTAAGGAAATAAATGAGTTCCTGCTTGACTCAACTCCCTGCTGCTTCTTATTGTCTCCTGGACTGGTGGCTGGGAGGCAAGCAGCCCACTTCACCTCTTCCACCAGGGCCAGTTGCTGGAAGCTGGGGTCTACAGAGTGCCCCAACACCACGTGGATCCCAGACATTGAGCACTGAGTTATTTACACAGTTGCAGTTTGGTTTTATTTTGTACAGATTGTGACTTTGCTCTGGTTTTTCCCTCTTGAATTGAGAAAATACTTAACTTACTTACATTTTATAGGAATGCCCATCTGAGAGACTTTGGGTTTTAAAAGACATTGTGAACATTTTAAAGAGACTTTGGACTTTTAAGTGTTTGAACTTTTAAAGACTGTATAATTCTTCTTTTTCCTTTTATTGAAGATACATTATTTTCTTATACACTGTATCCAGATTATCGTTTCCCCTCCCTCCTCTCCTTGCAATTCCTCACCACCTCCCCATTCCCTCCAGCCCAGATTCACTCCCTTTTTCTCTCTCACTAGAAAAGACCACTTTATAAGAGACAAACTCAACATGAAAAAATAATATATAATAAGATGAAGAAAGACTATCATATCAATGTTGCACATGGCAAACCAACAGGAGGAAAAGAGCGCCAAGAACAGGCAGGCACACGAATCAGAGATCTACTTATTCTCATGGTCAGGAGTCCCATAAAATCACAAGATAATAGCTATAATATATAAGCAGGGGATCTGGTTCAGATCCATGTAGGCCCTGTGTTTGCTACTTCAGTCTCTGTGAGCTCATTTGTGTCTTGCTTAGTCGTTTCAAGGGGCCTCGTTCTGGTGTCCTCTATCCTCTATGATGCTTCCAATCATGGTGCCTTCTTCCACTGGATTTTCTGAACTCTGAGGAGAAGGATTTGTTGGAGAACTCCAATTTAGACTTTACCAGCCTTTTTCTTTTGGGCCATCATTCAGTTCCCAAATCATGACACTGTGATTTCTTATTAGTTATGAATGCTCAGCCTAGCTTAGACTCATTTCTGGCTAACTCTTTTAACTTAAAATCACCTGTTTCTCTTTATCTATCTTTTGCCTCAGGCCTCGTTACCTTCATTTCTGTATGGCCTATGCTGTGTCTGCTAGTTGGCTGCTTTTTGGCTGACCCTGGGAATCTCCCACTATAGCTCCCTCATTCTCTCCTCTCTTCTTTTCTCTTCTTTCTCAAGCCTAGGTTTCTCTTCTTACTTATTATCTCTGCCTGCCTGCCCCATCTACCTAGCTACTGGATGGTGAGCTCATTATTAGACCAATCAGGTACCTTCGGCATACAAAGCAAAACATCATTGCATAATTGATACCCACCGTACATTGATAAACAAATGTAATATAAACAAATGTAGCACATCTTTGCCTAGTTAAAGTAATATTCCAGAATATTATTCTCTCTTTCCCTCCCTCCCTCCCTCCCTCCCTCCCTCCCTCCATCCCTCCCTCCCTCCCTCCCTCCATCCCTCCCTCCCTCCATCCCTTCCCCTGTCTCTCTCTCTTTCTCTAAAATTTCTGGCTGTGGGTCTCTACATCAGTTCCCATCTGATGCTGGAGGAAGCCTCTCTGATGATGACTGGATAAGGCACTGATTTATGGGTATAGCAGAATATCATTAGGCATCACTTTCTTGATATTTTACACCAGTTGTGTTTCATTTTACCCTAGGACTCTGGGCTATCTGGTCTCTGGTTCTTTGTTACACAGGCATTGTGAGATACAGATTCCTTCTCATGGAGTGGATCTTAAGTAAAATCAAACATTGGTTGTCTACTCCCACAAGTTTTGTGTCACCATTGTCCTAGCACTTTTCTCAGGCAGGGCAAGTTGGAGGTCAAACGTTTGGAAGCTGGATTGTTGTCCCCATTTCTCTTTTCATAGAGAGCATACAGAGTATCTTTTCACACCAAAGCGACTAGAATTTAGGCATGAAGGCTCCATGTAGTCACCAGCTTTCACTCTTCCTATTCAGTAAGATCTATGGAGATTGTCCCTGTTGATATGACCCAACTGTCAGTTTGCAGAGAACAACCCTATTTGTCTTAGCATCAGCCCGTGTTGTTTGGGGAGTTTGTGAGACCTCCCCCCCCACTGCCCCCACCGCATGGCCAACAACTCTATTGAATACAACCCAATCCCTCTTTTCCAAGCCTTGTATGACTGGACTACAAGAGATGGCCAGTTGAGACTCCATATCCACGTTACTAAGTCCTCATCAGGTTCACCTTCATAGGTTCTAGGAAGTCGCCACTGTACCAGGTTCCTACACCACCACTCTGAAATTTCCCCAATTCCAGCCATCTCTCCCTGAACTCTTTCCCTCCATCCCCCCTTCTGTACTGCTTCTGTCCCCACTCAATGCAGCTCACAAGTAAAATCTATTCTATTTCCCTTCCCAGGGAGATCCCTGCATTCCCCCTAGACCCTCCTCTTTTCCTAACCTCTCTGGAGCTACAGATTGCAGCTTGGTCATAATTTATTTAGTGGCTAATATCCCCTTATAAGTGAATGCATACCATGTTTATCTTTCTGGGTCTGGGTTACCTCACTAAGCATTATTTCTTTTCTAGTTCCATCCATTTACCTGAAAATTTCCTGATGTCATTTTTTTAACAGTTTTGTAATTGTTCATTGTGTAAATATACCACATTTTTTATGCATTCTTCTGTTTAGGGACATCTGTGTTGTTTCCAGTTTCCGCATATATAAATAAAGCAGCAATGAAGATGTTTGAGCATGTGTCTTTGTTGGTGGATGGAATGTCATTGGGGTATATGCACAAGAATGGTACAGCTGAGTCTTGAGGTATATCGATTCCCAACTTTCTCAGGAACCACCTGTGGTTTATCAGGGTGTGCCTACTGTTGTTGAAGTTTGGGAAAAGGCAAAAAGTGGTGGGATGGAAGTTAGAAAGGGAAGATGTGCGGAATCCACAGGAAATAGAAGCAAGGAACAGGAAAACCTGCCAAGAGTGTTCTGATGCAGAGTTTGGGATGAGATTGTGTCAACTGTGGGCTTATTAAAACTTGGAATATTTTGTATGGTGTTTGTATGTGACCCTGTGGATGAACAAGAAAGAGGTTGTGGTTTGATAGTGATTTATGTGTCAAGCTGACAAGGAATCATTGTGCTGATTTATGTTCACTTAGCACAGGCTAGAGTCATCTGAGACGAGGGAATCTCAATTAAGAAAATGACTCCATTAGATCAGGATGTAGGCAACTCTGTAGGGCGGTTTCCTAATTAGTGATTGATACGGAGGGTCCAGCCCATTGTGTGTTAGCACCACCTCCGGGATAGTGGTTTTGTTTCTATAAAAATGCAGACTGAGAAATCATTGAAAATCAAGCCAGTAAGCAGCATTCTTCCATGACCTCTGAATCAGTTGTTGTCTCCAGCTTCTTGTCCTGTTTGAGCTTCTGTCTTGACTTCCTTCTGTGATTAACAGTGATGAGCTAGCATAAGCCAAATAGATCATATTCTCCCAAAGTTGCTTTGGTCAAGGTGTTTTATCATAACAATAGTATTTCTAAGTAAGAACGTGGGGTTTTTTGGTTTTGTTTATTTGAGGAATTCTGAGTTAAAGTTTCTGTTTACCTGTTAAGAACCTGGCCTGGGCTGGATCCAGGATGCCATGTTAGAACACTGTTAGCAGCACTGCCATTTGGAAGCCCACTTTTTGCCATAGCAGTCATTCTCTCATAACCTTCCCTCATACACTCCCAATGTGCTCCTTTTGGTGAAGTTGTCCTTGATTTTCACACCAGCGACAGAACAATGTGTTTCCAAACATGACAATCTGCCTGGACTCCTGTAAACTCAGAAAACCTTGTTCAGTGTTTCAGGCCTCCTGTACTATATTTTAACTTCAATGTGTAAACCAAATACCAAACTTATATCCTATCACCATCACCCTAAACTCAGTTCTTATTACACAATGGAATCAATGTCAGCCTGTAGAACCTACAATATTCCCACTATCCATTCTTTTTTTTATTGAGAAAAGGAAAAAAAAGTATCTGCCTCCTCCCAGCCTCCCATTTCCCTCCCCCTCCTCCCACCCTTCTCCCCCTCCCCCAAACTCCTCCCCCCTCCCTCTCCAGTCCATAGAGCAGTCAGGGTTCCCTGTCCTGTGGAAAGTCCAAGGTCTGCCCCACTCCGTCCATGTCCAGGAAGGTGAACAACCAAACTGGCTAGGCTCCCACAAAGCCAGGACATGAAGTAGGATCAAAACCCGGTGCCATTGTCCTTGGCTTTTCATCAGCCCTCATTGTTCACCATGTTCAGAGAGTCCAGTTTTATCCCATGCTTTTTCAGTCACAGTCCAGCTAGCCTTGGTGAGCTCCCAGGAGATCAGCCCCATTGTGTCTGTGGGTGGGTGCGCCCCTAGTGGTCCTGACTTCCTTGCTCATCTTCTCCCTCTAAGCAGGGAACCCACTATCCATTCTTGAGTAAATTGTGTTGACTTGCCCAAAGTCTACGCTAAATGCATACTTCTCTGCACTCCTGTGGCTTCCACTGCATATTCCCACTATCCATTCTTGAGTAAATTGTGTTGACTTGCCCAAAGTCTACGCTAAATGCATACTTCTCTGCACTCCTGTGGCTTCCACTGCATTTTGACCCATGCTAGTTTCTCAAAAACTCAGACGAGTGTCCTGACTATGGTTAATCGTGGTTGTCAGTGTGAGAAATGCCTGCAAAACACACTAAATTGTTCCCATGGCAGATTTTTATGGAGATGAATAAACTGGGAAGGAAAGGCCCACACTAAAGATGGAAAGAGACAAAAATTAGGCTCAGACTCTGTGAAACAAAAACCCAGAGGAGACAATAAGCAAATATATTTACTGGAGATTTCTGAGGTGGTGCATTTAATTGCCCCAGCATTGGTTGTGGTTCATAAATAGAGATTCTTGTGCCTTTGAATCCTTAATTACAGGTTTCCAGGCCTTCAGCCTCAGGCTAGGGTTGCTTCACTGATTTCTCTTTTCTGGCTTCCAACATTTTGAAATGAGAATCTACAGGGTTCCCCAATTGTGCAACCTGGAGTGGCTGTATCAACAATACCCTGCTTCTAGGCCTTCAATGAAACTATGAAGTGTATACCAAAATTCCGTTAAGTCTGAACTATACTCCCATCTTGAACTTTCTCTAGCCCGCTACTATTTTGATCAGCCAGCTTAGCCCAGTAAGGTTATTTTGATTCCTTTATATTCACTCTCATAAACATGACCTCACCCTAGGGTATTGTGCTGTCTGCCAATAATGGTCACTAATGTGGGGCTTGGGGTAGTGTAGGTATATTAAATTTTAGAAATATATTTGAAAAACATAGATAGAGAATTGTAGTGAAGACACTATGAATAACCGACTTCTCTCCTCTCTAATATGGAAGTGGAGTAACCAAGTTAATCCTCACTGTTACTATCTCTGTATTCTAACCTGACACAGTCAACAAAGTTTTTTTCCCATACCAAGAAATTAAGACATTTACATATTATGTTAAGCTTAAAGTCTTTACAAAACTTTGAAATTCCTTCCCACCTTCCTTTTTTTTTCTCAAATGCTTTGGACAGAACTGATTTATAGTAAGACAAGTACCTTAAGTACCTTATCATTAAGATGAAACACACAGCTCTAGAGTCTATTTTTATAATTTCTGTTTCAAACTATTTCCTTCAGTTCTGTTCCAGGGTGATCAGATGCTAACACTTTTTCAAAACACTGAAACTGGGCCCCAAACCTGAGACACATCCCAGATGAGAGCACTATAAACTCATACATCCATGAAAGATAACAGAAATAGAATATGGTGTTTAAAAGAGCCATAGAGATTGTCTTTACAACCCTTAAAGGTCCAAGCTTCAAGGGGGAGGAAAATGAATCAACCCCTGTTCTTGAAAGATAAGCTATGCAAAAAGAGTGATCTTGAAACTTCATTTTGCTTTGAAACATTAAAGAATTTATTGTAAACACAGAATGAAAACTGGTGAACTTTCTTCAAAATCAGGTCTAACGGCCAGAGAAAGATCCCATGGCAGTGGGAACCTTCCAGTTCAGTCCACCTGAGGCTTTAGGACAGGCTGAGCTCGTCAAAGGGATAGTCAGTGAAGCCGTTCTCTGGGGTCCCCATCTGGCGCAGGTTGGCCAGGTAGCCACTCATCTTGTGAAGAACACGGGCCTGCTCATCCAGACAGTGATGCTCCAGGAAGTAGCAGAGGTCAGCAACATGTTTCTCCTTGGCCAGCTTGTGGAAGTTCAGCAGGCTCTGGTTGATGGTCAAACTCCATGGCCTGGAGGCCCCCCTGCCAACTGCCACGCTCTGGTGTCAAGATGCTCGGGAAGAAAACAAGGCCACCGCGCTTATTCTGCAGGAACATGAACATCTGGGCACTGGCCTTGCAGCTGTGTGACTTGCTCAGGAAGAAACGCTTGAAGTTCCCCAGGGCCACGTCATCACGATCAAAGAACAAGGCCATAGACAAATATACATATGAGGCATGGAGCTGCAGCTGGACATGGTTGTTTACCGCGTCCTCGCAGTTGCTATCAGAGTTCTGACGCACTTGCCAAGAACCTTCAGCCATGGTGGGCTCTCGAACACCACAACAGTATCAGCAGGACCTGTACCTGCTTAGAGGGGCAGAGAGGGTAGGAAGGGAAAGGACCCCTATCCCAGAGTACCTCAGCAGAGAGGAAGAACCTCAGGGGAGCGCAGCAGGTAGGCCTCAGGAGGCTCCTAGGCAGCAGCAGAAATGAGTGTTGGCGCCTGATGATGACATCATTTAAGCGCCAGGGCTTAGAGATGGGAGGGGGCAGGGTGGGGCGGGGCGGGATGGGGTGGGGAGGGGAAGGGCGGGGCTGGGCAGGATGGGGATGGGCTGGGTGGGGCTGGGTGAGACAGGGCAGGGCAGGGTGGGTTGAGGTGGGATGGGGCTGGGCAGGGCGGGGCGGGCCATGAGTGCAAATTTCCATATCAAGGCCATCTCCTGAGCCCTGGCTCACATATACCATATATTTTAAAGGACAGTATAAATCAAAGCCAAAGTTTAAACTATATCCTCTGAATGCTTTATAAAGCAGTTTCTCTGAATATCGTCAAAATGTTATTTCTTTCAACATTCTGCTTTTGGCTTTCTTAGATAAAGTTAGTACCAGAAAGCTTTATTTGAACAATAGTTCTTATTAGTGACCTCAACTAGCATTCACTTGACCCTATGAACACAGGGTTAAAAATCAGGTTAGTCATCAGTGTTCAGTGCCATCAGTAAACCAAGCAACTATGTGATGACCTTCACGTCTACATCAGATTTTTAAATACAAGAATTTTAAGTATTTTATCAGAAGTACAAGCGATAATTGTTTCTTAATGAATGAGGATGGTGAGTGAGAAACAGAAGCTCATGCCATTTCTGTGAGTACTACAATTATTCATGGCGACTCACCTCCATAAAACCTTCCTTTTACTCCCATTTTCATGAAAGTAGGTTTTTGTTGTTTATCATTCGCTATTATTCAGAAGGTGACTGAAATTAGCATTAGGAATGCAGTTTTGTCTTCATTCTTAAGAGCAGCCTCTTAAGAGGAGGCTAATATTGCACTGGATTCATTAATATCACAACTAAAATGAGTATAAAAGTTCATTATGTACATCTATTTTTTTATATTATGTAAAAGTAAATCCATTTGTCTCCTTTAGAGCATTTCTTTTAATTCTGGAAGAGAAATATAATGCTAGGCTTTTTACTTCTGAATTCACCCTGTTTTAAAAATTTTATCAGACAATTTCTGTCATTTATTTATGTGATCTAATGGAAATGTCAATTATTATAGGATTAAAAGTATGGATGATTTTATGAATCAGAAAATAACAGGTGTACTAGAAAAATAACAAAGTTTCAAAATATAGCCTTCAAAGAAGCTGTTTCGAAATTCTTCTATCGATATCTTAAATAGCCTTTTTTTAGGTATAAGGTTTATTTTACAATCATGTACATATTGGCCAATGTCCATGCACATGCAACAGATAGGTTCAAGTGACTTGTGAGGCCATAAGAGTATGTTGGATCCTTTGAAACTGGAGTTATAGATAACTGTGAGTTGTCTTGTGATGGAGGAAGGTCATTGGCTAATAAAGGAACTGCCCTGGCCCATTTTATTGGTTAGGACATAGGTAGGTGGAGTAATCAGCCCAGAACGCTGGGAGGAACAGGAAGTGAGCTCAGAGACTCAACAGCTCTCCTCTGGGGAGCAGACGCCTGAGAGAGACGCCATGCCCCGCTCCCGGGATGAAGCTCCGACCCAGGATGGACTAGGCTAGAATCTCCCCGGTAAGCGCACCTTGGGGTGCTACACACAGATGATTAGAAATGGGCTAAATTAATATGTGAGAATTAGCCTAGAAGAGATTGGGCCAAGCAGTGTTTAAAAGAATACAGTGTCCATGTAATTATTTCGGGCATAAGCTAGCCAGGCATGCGGCCGGGGGTGCTGAGAACGCAGCCTCGCCGCCCTTATTACTACAGTCTTGTGTGGGTGATAAGAACCCAACCAAGGCCTAACACAATAGCACCAAGTTCTCTTAACCACTAATCCATCTTTTTCGCCTCCTGCATTGCTTTCTAAGTTTTTGGACGCCTGTCTTGTGTCTGTAAAAAGACTGTGATTTTGAAGGTTAAGAAATTTATTTTTTGTAATTGGCTTTTTATGTTATGTATGCCATTTCTACTTTCTTTCTTTGGGTTCTTTGCTGTTATTTTGGTTTTTTTTTTCTCAAGTTTTGTTTTTTAAGACCTTCTTCTACTTGTGTCTTTATAAAGCACAGTGTCAAAATGTCCTATTTTAACCTTATAAGGTTCATATTGTATAATATATTATAGTAATAATATAATACATATTAAATCATATTATATTATATTACATTATATTATCACATTGCATCAAGTACCCTAACACCTTCTTTAGGGAATTGGATGCATATCTAATAAAGTTTTGTAATGTTTCTCTGCATCATGTTTTAAAAAATTCAATAGTTGGTGATTCCAACATAGTTTTATTTCATGGAAATAATGTAGTATTCAGTGTACCATGCATCGGTGTGATTTATTTAAAAATGAGTTATTTACATCTCCTGGTCAACATCTAAATATCAAGATCTTTTCTTGAGTTTACTCTGGCCCAACCTTCACTGACTGTCTAGGAAGCCATAATTCCAATTCTGTGGTTATGAGAAATATGTAAAATAGTTGAAGAGATACCTCTATACAAAAATAAGAAGTTGTATTTTATGTAAGAACAAGTTACATGCAAGAAAGCATGGCACAAAGGCATAGTAGGTAAGAATCAAAATATAGAAGGATTTGACAACTAAATGTTTCATAAATTTTACAAGGTAAGCTTTTATGATAGGCGAAACACAAAATAGGCATTTTGCTTATAATTTACTCTTAAAGTCAACATCTTTGTATATACAGTTTATGTTGAGCTACCAATGTTGTATTTTTTGGAAGCATGATGAAAATATATTGTATGTGAAAATATTTTTAAATAAAAAATTCATGTGATGCAATAAAGGAAATTGTCATCTTTTGTTCTCAATTAGGAAAAGAACTTTAGGGGAAGGAGAAAACACTGGCATACATAGAATCACAATGTGTGTACAGTCAAAAGACAAAAGTAGAAAATGTATTTTTTAAATCTGAAGGAATTTCTGGAGAATCTCAGTAACCATCATGCTTTAATACACTCACAGTGTCTCTCTCTCTCTTTTTTTTTTTTTGGTTTTTCGAGACAGGGTTTCTCTGTGGTTTTGGAGCCTGTCCTGGAACTAGCTCTTGTAGACCAGGCTGGTCTCGAACTCACAGAGATCTGCCTGCCTCTGCCTCCCGAGTGCTGGGCTTAAAGGCGTGCGCCACCACCGCCCGGCCCTCACAGTCTCTCTTAATTCCTTCATCAGGCATGTTCTTACTTTACACTTAATAATATTTATGTTCTATTTATAGAACACTATATACTTTTGTAAAAATACCAAAATTGGTTAAAAACTGAAATGCAAGTATTAAACCAAACTTAAACCATAGCATCACTAGTAGATTAAGAAAGGCACATGAAGACAGCTATTTGAAATTCAAATGAAAACTAATTATTAGATATGACACCAAAAGTACATGTGTTCTTTTTCTCTTTGGGTGTCTGCCATCCAACTCCTAAATAAATACACAATAACTTATTTTACTTATTTTATTCCCAGACTTATCTTGACTTGTTTCTGGACAGCTTGTCTAACTTAAATTAGCCAGTCTCTCTTTTTTTATGTTTTGCATCTGTACCTTTTACCTTTCTTTATTCTATATGGATATCTTCTCTTCTTACTCTGTGGTTGATTGTGTGGCTGGGTAGCTGGCCCCTGGCATCCTCCTCTTCTATTCCTTTTCTTGCTCCTCTCCCCTCCTCTTTCAAGCCTAGATCTCTCCTATTTTTTTCTCTGCCTGGCAAGCAAACATATTTCTCTCTTCTGCCTAGCTGTTGGCCATTAAGCACTTTATTAGACCAATTAGGTGCTTTAGAAATCAAAGTAACACAGCTTTACAGCATTAAACAAATGCAGTATAAAATAATACAATACATCTTTGTATCATTAAACAAACATTCCACAGCATAAACAAATGTAATCCCTCTTAAATTAATTTTCTGTAAGAAGTACAGGCTAAAGGCTAAAGAAAAACAAGTAAGTTTGTTCAGCATGACATTTTTTTGTACCTAAGAATCAAAGTAGTAAAAGGCATCAAAGGGGAATGTAATGAATTCCTGCAGGCCTGTTATGAGATAGGGCTTTATTCTTGAAAATATTTAATGTTATCAGCATACTCATGCAATAGAATAACTTAAAATATGTGCTTTTTGAAGCTGTGCTTTACCCACAAAAGGTAAACTTGTACAAGCACTAAAGTGTACTTGACATTAAAAACATTGGAGGAAAATAACCATCTGAGAAGAATAAAGTCTGTGGTGTACACGAAAGGAAAATAGCTTCCTGTCATTTTAGCTATAGAATTTAATATTTATTGATAAAATAATGTCTATAATTATTTCATTAGTATTTAAATTTACAGGGAACTATGCAAGTTTTCTTTCATTGAGTACAATTAAAATATTTTGAGATTCACCCATGTTACAAATGATACCACCGAGTCATTTTATTCAGAGTATTCTTGTTTTTATTTAGTGGTTTTAGGTAGTTTTACAAATGACTTATATAACAATGTCAATGAAGAAATATGGGTAAAAAAGATTCTGATATTGACCTCACACTGTATAAAATATCAAAAATAATGGTCATGGCAAAGCAAAACTTCATTGAGTTTTACAATGTTAGATATTACAGCTATGATTATGGTGCTAATGGGTGGCCACCCAATACAGCTCAAATGCAAAATAAGTGTTTGTCATAGGCAAGTAGGTGGCAATAGGAAAAATTTTACTCAATTTTCTTCCCACTCTTCTTCATCTTCATTATCCTGTTTTCGCATTATCAGTTCATAATTTTTTAATATGCTTGTTATAGGAGTATTAACAGAGTTGTAATTCCATCCTTTCTTCATAAAAAATTTCTTTAGTATGATTGGCATATCATAGCCCTTGTGTACAATGAAATCCTTAAAGGCAATTGTCCCATAGAGATTTTCAAGTACATCTGGTTTGCAAAAGCTTCTACCTTGAACCTCAAGGAAACCCTTATGGTCATTTATAGGCTCTTTACTAGGTAGTGCTTTTAACTGCTTGGGTTTCTGACATGATAACCCATCTTTTAACTTCTCCTTGGTGGATGTACAACAATCATGTGATTTTTGGAGTTTCATCTCAAATATTTTTGCCTCTTTGGAGAATCTGATGACTTTTTCTTTGCTTAACCCTCTGAAGTACTTGAGCTTGGAAGGAAGAGGACACATATTCTTGTCTGAGGATTCCTTACATGTTGGCTGATAAACATTGTCCATGGTAAATTGTTGCACCACATCCAAGTTTTCCAGTGTGTCATCCAATTCATAGATATCATCACCTCCTCTTTGTGTGTATCTATAATTAAGAGAGTCAAGCAAATCTTGATTTGTGGATGTGTTACCGGGAAGAAAATTTCTTTGACATGACTGGAATTTCTCAGGAGTTTCCTGGTTGAAATTTCTGTGAAGGAATTTCCCATGTTTGCTGTTCTTATTTGAGTTCCTTTGATTTTCTAAGTGAGGCGACTTATTCAGATTCCAATCACGTTTTGGAATCTGCAGCAAATTTATGAAGTGGTCTTCAACATCATCTTCCATCTGAGACAAATGATCGAGCTTGTGTTGGTTTCTTCTACTTCCTTGCTGATCCACTGACATTGAATAAATCAGTCCCAAGTCCTGGGGCAGCTTTCTCTGGTTCTTATTGGTGGCATTATTGGGTGCTTCATCAGAAATTCTGGGGAGAAAGGTACCCTGGATTGTTCCTGACAGTATCTCTTCACGTGACTCATAGTCTCTAGTAAAGTCTTTGAGCTTTGCTTGAGAAAACAGCCGGTGATGGCCCTCAATGAAAGGAGGAAATGTCATTTGCTCCTTTTTGTGCTTCAAGACATGCTTGTATCTGGGTACCTGACCAGACTGATTCTCTGGCAGCCTCTGGTCCCCCATGGCATATCTGGCTCTGCGACCACCACTCCAGAATGAGTTCTTGTTTCCCTGAGGATGCTTGGTTGCTAGGAAACTTTACATTCTGCTTTGATGAGCAAGATGGAGTGCCTACGTCCCAGTTCCTCCAATTCTATTCTACACCACATGATCACAATACCCACTACTGATAGACTAGACTTTTAAACCCACCAGAAGTTTAGGATAATTTTAATTCTTCCACACATTCCTAGCATATGGTATGGTTACATCTTTTAATTTGAGAACATTCTAATATTGGTTCAGTGGTATCTCATTATGGTTTTCATTTGCCTTTTTATGTAGCCAATAATATTAAACATGTCCATATACTGGATATTGTTGTCATTCATAATTCTTCACTGGCTAAGTATATGTTCAGTTTTTTAAGCTCTTTAGTTTGTAGTGATTGTAAGATATATTTCACTGAATTTTAATAGTTGTTTGTGTTCTGGATTAAATTGCTTCATCAAATATATCATTTGTAAAATTTCTTCTTCCTCCATCATTTGTCCCTTCATTAGTCTGCTTCATAGAGCAGAGTATCCACCTTTGATTAAATTCCATTCAGCTAGTTTGTGCTTTAATAAAGTATAGTTTTAAAATGCACTACAGAATTTTTCCTTTGCAAAGATAATGTGTTTTAGTTTTTGTGCAGTTTTCATTTCTAGGTTTTGTTCAATCATCTATTAAAATTTAATGTTTTGGATCATGAAGATAATGATTAACGTATCTTAAATTTTTTGCTTATGGTTAGATAATATTGAGAAAGTTTTTGTGGCAAAGGGTAAGTTTTTATTCACCGAATCTATTTTTTAATTTTTCTGAAACCCAATTTTCTGTATTTACTTTCTGATACTATAATTTATTTTTACTATTTCTAGCAAGCTATTCTACTGTGTTGCTTCCTATAGATTTACAGCTTTGAAACAGGTCTCTTAATTTATCCACCTGTGGTTATTCTTTCCAAAGTTTTTGTTGCTGTTGTTTCTTCTGGAACCTTTGGATTTCTGTGAGACCTTTTAGCACTGTTTAATGGCTACAAATGATCCCATTTTGATTTTGATGAGGGTTCTGTATATTAGATAAGAGTAATTGATATGTTAAATGTTTTGCATCTTCTGGACTATGAAATAGGTATATATCTATTAATGTATATGTTTTTCTACTTTTGTTAAAAGTATTTTATCATTTTTGGCACATGTCTATCACTTATTTTCCCTCTAGCTTTTCCTTAAATATTCCACATCTTTGGTACAATGAGTTTTATTGAGAATGTGTTTGGATGGAGGGAAAATGTGTTCCACTGAAGCTCATGATTGCTTGTCATGAACTTTTCCTGTGTGTGGGAATAAAATGGCATCATCCAACTGTACAGCTGAAACAGGTTTGAAAACCCTTACATAGCTTAAGCTGGCCTCAACCAATGCAACCTCCTGCTCCAGCTTCCTGAATAGTAAGTTTTACAATGTGTAGGTTGTATATGTTTTATCTGTAATAAACTTAGTGCTAATTGCTCGTAGTGCTTTAAGCAGGTGGTTCCACTGCTTTTTTGACTTTTAGTGGTTTGGGTGGGTAGTCTGATGATATTCTTCATTTTATTTCCTTTTTATCAAAGCTGTATTCTTCTCTGGTTGGCCAGCCATGTGGATATCATGATATCTGTCATTTATACATTTTTTTTGTATCAAGTTACTTATCTGATTATCTTTAACTTAGTGCTAGCATGGGTATCTACCTTTATTCTTCTCTCTTGATTATTTTGGGGGGGGGAGTTTGCTTTGTATTTCAAGGCAGGGATTCTCTGTGTATCAGTCCTGGGTGTACTGGAACTCGCTTTGTAGACCAGGTTGGACTACAAATATCCACCTGCCTCTGCTTCCCTAATGCTAGAATTAAAGGCATGCACTGCTGATTCCCATATTGAACGTTTTGCAGAAAGATGGTATACTAAGACATTTGTAGACCTCTTTATTTACTTAATCAATGTTCTGTTTTAATAAGGATCAATTTCTGATGCCTGATAACCAGATGTTGCAAAATATTGTCCTATGAATCACCCCCATTGTTGTTATATGCAAAAACAAATCTAGTCTGTTTTATTTGATTGTGCTTAGAAAATGAATGGTAATTTACATTTATTAGTCTATTACCACTAATTCAGTGAAGCTGCTTTGAAGTGACTAAAGTAACATCATCCTGTTCTGACTTCATTTTGTATTTTTCTTAAGCAAGTCTCAGTCCCAAACCCCCAATCCCCAATGGTCATGTCTACCTTGACAGAACATTGATTTTGATGGCTTTGACCATGGTCCAAATGAATTAACCAAAATAATTAAAGTAAATTTAAATATCTAAAAAAGACATGAATAAAAAATAATTGGTATGCTTGTTGTATTTAAAATATTACTAAGCTCTGTCAGGAAAAAAAAATATTTCAAGGTAACTCTGACCCTTATCTAACTTCAAATAAAATGATGGTGTTATGGTTCCTGCCACACAACATTATGGCTGGCACTTCCAGGTTCCAGGGCCATGCATGCACCGACAAGCACTCAGGCAAAGTACATAGCCACCTAGGATCCTTAGGCCCTACATGTCCTACATGTAGCATGGTCACATCACATACGTATGACACAACTAGGCAAGCCCTTGTTCACATGTGCTACGCAGCCTTTAAAAGCATGCACGCTGGCTCCACGCTCTTTCCCTGAACCAACTTTCTCAGGCCTGCATGCACATATCTTTCTCTTTAATAAACTCTTAAGCAGGGTTCCAGTTGTATGTTTCGTGATCCTTTCTCGCTTGCACATGGCCATTTTATTGGTGCCATGAGACTCTGTATACTCTTCCACCCCTCTTCTGGGACCCAGACCCTGTATCAGGTTTCTCCACAGCAACCCTCATTCTATCTGCCTGGTCGCTGACCTCTATGCACAGCAATGGCTTTGATTGGTGAGTTTTTCCTTTCCAGTCAGCTTAATCATTTCTCCAAACCTGAGAACTTGACTGTTGAGCTCCCAGCAGTCATCAACCACAACCTTCAATATTATGGTTGAACCCTTTACTGACATTCATCCCTGGTTGCTTCCCATAGCTATGAACATGACTGGACCACCCAGGGTTGTCCTCCAGCTCACTTGGATAGCCTCTAGCTAGACTCTATTATGAACCACCACCCTAGCATGGAGATGTCCAGCTACTGGCCTTGGGGTTTGCGTTGTTTTCACCATTTTCACATTTTCAGCTATGGGAAACAAACCCTCAAAACTATCAGTCCAACCTCCCCCCGCCCAAGATATCTTTTAGAGACCCTAAAACCCCAGACTTTAATTTCTTACTTACAGATTCCCACTCTTCTTTATCCTTGAAAAAAAGTCCAAGTACCCTTTAGATAATAACCTAAAGTTGCTGCCTAATACACCTTTGATCCTGATATTCTGAGGGAGCTTTCTAACTATTGTCAAGGCATAGGCAAATTAAAGGAGTTTCCTTGTATCTAAGCATTTTTACTATCTAAGCTCTAAGTCTAAGCCTTACAAGTCTCTGTCCTTACAAGCTGTGTACCTGCTCACATGTTCCTAGCTATGCCATCTAAGACAGAGGAACACCCCACTTCTGCTCTGAACCCTGCTAACAAACCCCCACCTTTCCGACCTCAGCAGACAGCTACTTCTACCTCTTCAGCTCCCTCCTGCCCCCCCACCACCAACAACTACTCTGTCAGTTCCTCTGGATCCTTCCTCCTCTCTGGTGTCATTCCAGGGCAGCTGCCCAGCTCTAGCACCCACTTTTACCCCTCCTATCATGTGCTCGCATGCTGCAAAGGAACCCAACCCTGACCAAGCCAAGCCAGCTAAAGTTCTCCTGTTATAAGAAGTGCTAGTGTTGATAAGACTTGTCAGGGTACATGTTTCTTTCTCCCTCTCAGAACTCTCCCACATAGAAGAAAAACTGGGTTCTTATACATCTAATTCTACCTTTTTCCTAAAGCAATTCCAATATATCGCCCAATCTTATAATCTCACTTTTCATGATATTTATATAATCTTTCTCTAATTTATATATTTATATAATCCTATGTCCTGAGGAGTGCAGGTGAGTTTGGGAGACTGTCAGAGGACATGCAGATGAGGTTCACCAACCTAATGCAGAACACCCCCTGGGGGCAGAGGTGGTCCCCAGGTGGTAACAATACTGGGTTTATAACACCTCAGGTAATATTTTAGCTAGAAAGCAGTTTTGACTTGCATTCTTGTGGGTCTCCATAAGGCTTCACTCAGGCCAGTAACCATGATAAACTCTTAGAGGTTATTCAGGATACAATGAAAAATCTATCTGCATTTAAATGCCTCACTGAAACTTAATATACTAACCTAGATCCAGAGACCACAGAAGGCAGACAGTTACTCATGACTTTATTTTTTTCTCAGAGCTACCCTGACATTAGGGCTAAATTTAGGAATTTGGAGAAAGGCCCCTTGACCCTATAGACAGAAGTCTTAGAATTGGCTTTTAAGGTGTACCATGCAAGAAATGATAAAATCCATAATCATAACTGTCAAGTGCTAGCCACGGCCACCCAACCAGCCAAGGTGACAGACTTATCGGTCCTTGCTGTCCATGCTGATCCTTTGCCACCCAGGGCTTGAGAACTGCTAGGCCTGTGTTTCAAATGTGGTAAAACTGGGTACTGGGTCCAGGCATGTCCTAATCATCATATTGGTCCCATGAGACCATGTCCAAAGTGCCATAGGGAAGGGCACTGGGCAGTTGATTGCCCTCATTCACATCATGGCATGGAGACATCAAACCCAGAAAATTCCCAAATCGGCCTTCTAAATCTGGCCATGGACTACCGAGGTTGCCCAGGCTCTTTTGACCTGACCACAACTATCATCTATAATAGGGAACCATGGGTAAATTTCACAGTATCAGGATAGTCCATCTCCTTTCTCTTGGACACCGGAGCCACATAGTCAATACTGAGAGAGTTATGGGGTCCTGCTTCTCCTTCTAGTTTCCCTATTGTTGGGGTAGGAACACACCAGGCCAAAGATCCCTTCCAGGAACTGACTAGAAGCTTGATTTTATTCATATGACCAAAATTAGATGAGTTAAATATCTCTTGGTTTTGGTGGACACCATATCTGAGTGGATCGAAGCGTTCCCCACCACTAACAAGAAGGCCCAGTTTCTGATGTTCTTCTTTAGAAATTAACCCCCAGATTGGAATCCCAGCTCTTCTTCAGTCAGATAATGGTCCAGAGTTTACCTCTCAGATCTCTCAAACTTTTTCTAAGGCTCTTAACATTCTCTGCCATTTTCATATCCCGTACCATCCTCAGTCCTCAGGGAAGGTAGAATGAACTAACCATTCCTTTAAAAATGTTCTTGTTAAGATGTTACAGGAGCTTCACCTTTACAAGGTAAAACTTCTACCTCTGGATCTTCTCAGGCTCCAGGCTCTCCCCCAAACCCCCCTTTCCATTTGCCCTTTGAACTCATATATGGGTGGCTGATTTTAAAATCTAGCCTCTCACCTAAACCTCACCCCTCCCTGATCACGTGCTTACACAGCTGCTGTTTCATCTTTGCTCCCTATTATGGGATTTTACTGACTACTCACTACCTCAACCCTGCCTATTTCCAATTAAAATTGGAGATCCTCTTGTCCCCTCTCAGAACAATGCCCCTCACCCCTCTCCACTAAATGACAGGGCCCCTTTAAAATAATTCTTATAACTCCACAACTGTCAAACTTGAAGGTCTCCTTCATGGGATTGACCTGTCTCATCTCATACCTTTTACTTTTCCATTTCAGGACCCCTCCCTATATACAGTAACTCAAACAGGGCTCTGATCCCCTAAGTTCCAGAGGATACAAAGATCAGCTATTTTTTCTCCAGTGCCAGAAGAATAAAGTCTCATTACCATACTCAGCTCTCCTGTTCCAAACTCCATATGCTCTCCTTTCTAATTGTCCCTTTTCCTCTTTCTCCTATCTGCTTTACCAATTTCTCTGTATGTCCAATGTGATACTTAAATTTCCAGTTAACAATTCAGCTGTTGTTACAGAGGCAATCATTAAACACAGAGTTGGAAGCACAAAGACTGTCAGAGGCCTACGTGGTATAGGAGGTCCTTCTGTATTTGTGTTGCTTTTATTGGTTGAATAAAGAAACTGCCTTAGCCTTTTGATAGGGCAGAACTTAGATAGGCAGGGAAGACAGCACTGAACGCTGGGAAGAAGGGCAGAGAGGCAGATGCCATGGTTCTCCTGCCCAAGACAGATGCTGGTTAGACCCATGCTGGTAGGCCACAGTCAAGTGGCGATACACATTAATGGAGATGGGTTAAATCAAGATGTGAGAGTTAGCCAATAGGAGGCTAGAGATAATGAGCGAGGCAGTAATTTAATTAATAGAGTTTCTGTCTGATTATTTCAGGTGTAAGCTAGCCAGGTGGGATGGAATAAAGGGGCCCCAGGCACCCTTCAACACCCAGGAGGTAAGAAACAATAACAAGTTTTGGGATATTCACAACCCTAAACTCCAAAGGGAAACTCATGAAATGGACTTTATCATGATACTGACTGCAGCAGTGTCTCCTGGATGTAAAGGTAATACTGTAGTGCTAAAGAAAACAAGTGCCTTAAGATTTGCTTCAGGTAAAACATTAATAGGTCTAATAATTCCCCTTCTCTTCCCTCCTCTTCCACTATCTTCTATTCCAACACTATACTGCTGTAACCATAAGCTTTCAATATGTCTAAAATTTATCTCTTTTTAAACATTTTCATAAGCTCCAGGGAGCCAAATTGGACTGACATGAACAGACCAGACTCACCGAAGAATAAATATTATTCAATTCTTCCATTATCATTCCTGGTCTCTGGAGCCCCTGGGAAACTCCTTCATCTACCTTGGAAACCCAGGGAAACCCTCCTCCACTTTCTATCTTGGGACTCTTCTCCCTCAATCAACAGAATCTAATATTTTTTTTCTAAACATAATCTTCTGTCTTACTAGCATCTTGCTAGGTCGAAGCTGCCAGCCATCCAATTCCACAGAGTCCGGGAAACATGGAAGTAACCAGCTACCCCAGGACATAGTTTAGCACCCCAACTCTCTGATGCTGATAAAGCCAGCAGGAAGAAGTCCCAAAAGATGTGAGCTCCATTCCCACCCATTGGAGACCCACAAACCCTCATTATTTTTTTTTTTTAATAATAAACAAAATGGTGGAATGTTATGGTTCCTGCCACACAGTGTTGTGGCTGGTACTTCTGCGTTCCAGGGCCATGCATGTGCTGACAAGTGCTCAGGCAATCTAAATAGCTATCTAGGGTCCTTAGGCCCTATGGAACTTATATACAGCATGGTCACATCACCTATGTATGACCCAGCTACGTAAGCCCTTGTGCATATGCATGACCTCCTTTACCTATGTATGACATAGCTACATAAACCCCTGTGTGCATGCACTAGGCAGCCTTTAAAAGTTTCACGTTCTCTCCTGCACCAACTTTCTCAGGTCTGCGTGCACAAATTTTTCTCTTTAATAAGCTCTTAAAGTGGGTTCCGTTGTGTGTTTTGTGATCTGTTCTCTCACACCAGGTAATTTCACATGATCTTTATGGGTTTTGCTTTTAAAACCTCTGTATTGCTCCCTAAGCTTAGACATTAAGAGACTGATTTTTCAGAGACACAAGCCCACTCTTTATCTGTCCATCAATGAAAGTAACTTAAAACTTTTTTTTAAAAGATTAATTTATTTATTAAGCATACAATGTACTGCTGGCAAGGAAGGCACCAGGTGAGCCACCATGTGGTTGCTGGGAATTGAACTCGGGACCTCTGGAAGAGCAGCCAGTGCTCTTAACCTCTGAGCCATCTCACCAGCTCCCAACTTAAAACTTTTAATTGATATAAACAGCATGGTTGTCCATAACTGTTTGGTTTAATCTTAATAAATGCCTCTTCACCAATACAAGAAACTCCAATCAAACCAGATTAGACCGAGTTAAAATGCCTGTGTTTAATAAATGTGGCACTCTCGGGTGGACCGAGATAGTATGTGGGGAGAAAAGTCTACGCAAACTCAAAACTAAATATTCCTTTAACCAGAATGAGCCTAAATACCCTGTGGGAGTGGTCCTGACCCTCCCCAGGGGAGGGGTCAGCACTTGGCAGGCTGGAAGTTGGAGTCTGGACTGGGGCAACACCCAGGCCAGAGGCTTCCAATCATCTCAGACTTCTGGGTATAAGAATATTAGATGGCTGGGGTGATGCGCCCAACTTAATATTACAATTACTATCTCACTTGCATTATATCATTGGTGGTTCCAGAGAGATCTCACACTTCATGGGAATCATCTTTTTTCCTAATCTTCTTAGCCAGGGAGAGAGAGATTGTAGGGGAGGCACCTCCTGATAAATGTTTCAAGGTCCAACTCCTCTCACTTAGTCTGGAGATGTCTGGAATGACAGGTGTTTTCCAGAGCATAAAAACCAATCAAGTCCTTCTGACACTCCTACGAAGGTAAATCTGTGTATCTGAATAAATAAATAAATAAATAAATAGTAAATAAATAAATACTAAAGCTGGTTCTGATTTCTGATTCTTGTTGGGGAGGATGAGCCCCAAAATGATAGGCCATTTCTGTTGAGTCTTCTTCTTCTCAATAAGGGAGGTATTAAAGACCCTCTTCATGACGTGGAAAGAAAATTCCAATGAGAAGCTCTTCCCCAGTCTTTCCATACTAAGTTGGAACACCAGTAGTGAGGGACCCTGCATTCTGCTCATGCCTTTTCTGAGATATTTGGTTTAGATTTTGCTTGAATAAATAGGCAGTCAACTATGTGAATGACTAAATAAATGCTGGGAAAGTTTGGCCCAGAGAGTTAATTTGAATGTTTTGATTCTGTAGCTGGTGTTTTTATTTTATCTTGTCCCCTCAAAGGGGAGCTTAGTATGATTGAGATTTTGTTGGTTTTTCTGGATTCTGGTACTGTTGTGAGTCACAAACATTATACAGTAAAAGTACAGCTGACATATCACTAGACAAGCTCATCGGAGTTTTGAGAAATTACAGAGCTTTGGGAACACCTGTCTTTTGTATAGTCACTGTCAATTCTGTAGAAATCTTGCAAAGCCATGGCTTTTCCCCTTCCATAATGGTTTCATCACAAAATATTCTAGCAGTGCATAAATCACTCTAAACATAACTTTCCCCATACTGGCAGCTGTGTGATCTTTTCCCACATTGTGCGGCCCTGGTCTGAAAGTATTTACTCAGCCAAAAATTTGTTGCCTTTACCCCTGAAATATACAGGAAAAAGCTTAGGCTGCTTAACCAAACCCAAAGAAAAGAATTATTTCTCACCTGGATGTCAACAGGCACCCTGTCAGGGCTGAAAGAGGCAGTCTCTAAAGAAATTCCCTTTAATTCAGCTAGCTTTTGTTTTGGCCTCTGCTGATTGCCATTGTTACCACAAAGCTATGTTCCCAGTGGAAGTACTCAGAGAATACAACAGTACTGCTACATTTTTCCCTTCTCTTTTTCTATGCAAATATTAATCACAAACTTCTAGTTTAACTAGTCACACTTAAGAAAGTAGTTAGCACACAAAATCCCCCTTTTTCTCTTCTTAGAATTTTGTACTGATTTAATCCTCCCGGTGTCTACAGGGGAGCTTCACAGCCATGCCCCCTATGAGACATAAGGCAACTGCCCTATCTGCCTTACCTGTCTTGTTAGCCCTAAGAAATGCATGTTATTTAATCAACGAATTGTTAATTATTTCTGTGTGGGATTGGGAAGAACACCAAAAGGGAACAGCAAATGGAGAACAGCAAAAATCATCCAGGGGAACATCGAGAGAACATAGAAATAATGAACAAAACATGATAAAAAATTATGTGAGCTAATATGTTTGCCTCAGATATCTTTAGTCAGTTTTTGCATGATATAGTGAGCCTTCTGAATCCTGAGAGATTTAAGGGGGCACCACAACATAAACCTCAGTATGTCATTGTGTGGCACCCTCTCTACACCATTGTTCATTTGTCTCTTTAAAAAAAAATCTTCTCACATATAGTACATCTCAACCCTAGATTCCCCTCTCTCCTTTCCTTCCAATCTTTCTATCATCCCTCCCCTCTCCCCATATCCTTCCTCCCTCTGTCTTTCCTCAGAACCAGACCTCACAGGAATATTAACCAAACATGGCATAATAAACTACTATAAGATCAGACACATACCATCACATCAAGGCTGTTCAAGGCAACCCAGTAGGAGGAAAAGTGTCCCATAAGTAGACAAAAGAGTCACTGACCACCCCAGCTCCCACTTTTAGAAATCCAAAATGATGCCAAGCTACTAAACCATAACACATATGCAAACGTCCTAGGTTAGACTCCCTGATCTCTGTGAGCCTCCCAGAATCCAGGTCTATTGATTTTGTGGGCTGTATTCTCGTGGTGTCCCTGACCACTCTGATTCCTCCACAGAACTTCCCGAACTCCACCTAATGTTTGACTGTGGAATTCTGCATTTGTTCCTGTTAGTTGGTTACTTGATGGTTAAAATTTCTCTGGTAATTTTTATGAAGATTCTTTTAGGCTTTGGTCCCAGAACACTCTGTAGGCAGGACAAATTATCGGTCAAAAGTTTTGTGGATAGGTTAGTGTCCCGATCCTTCCAATTGCAACCTTGTCTGGTTACAGAAAATGACCTGTTTAGGCTCCATGCACCCCATTACTAGGAGTCTTTGGGTTACTTAACCAAAGACACCAACATAAAACCAGATACACTGAACCTGATAGAAGAGAGATTGGGGGAAAGCTTTGAAAACATTGGCACAAGAGACAACTTCTTGAACAGAATACCAATTATACAGACATTAAGATTGACAATAAATGGGACCTCATGACACTGAAATACTTCTGTAAGGAAAAAGACACCATCAATTGGACAGAAAAGCAGCCTAAAAATGGAAAACATTTTCACCAAGTCTCTACCTGACAGAGGACTAATATCTAGAAAATATAAAAAACTCAAGAAAAGGCGGTGACTGGCGGTGTCGCCTCCCTGGCGGCGCGCGGGGAGGGAGGAGCACGCGGAGTGGCTGGGTGGGGGTGGCGGACTCCAGTGTCCTGGTGGCAGCGGCAGGAGGCCAAGGGAGAGGATTCCAGGCAGGAGCGGAGGGCGGGGGCCGGCCGCTGCTTCCCGGCTCTGGGTTGTGTCGCCTCCGTCGCCTAGGCGGTTGGGGGGGGGGGGGGTGTCTGTGGGGCGGTGCGCGTGGTGGTGGCGGCGGTGGGGCGCAGCGCGGTTTTGTCTGGTCCTGCGGTGCGGAGCGGCTCGCGCGGTGGCCCGGGAGGCCCTCTTCTGCTTCCCGCAGGACGCCAGGCCAAAGGCGGGCATCTGCTGAGGCTCGGCTGGTCTGTGACCCTGAAGGGAAGGGCAAGGGACATGGCGACGTGGAGGGAGAGCAGTTTGTTTTTATGGTGGATTACATTGACGAATTTTCGTATATTGAACCACCCCTCTCTGGGGTGGAATTCCACTCTGGGAGGAATCCTACTTAATCATGTTCCAGAGAACTGCTGGTTTAGATTTTAGCTCTTGACGAGTTGGGAAAGCAGTGAAGGATGCTTAGACTACTTAACATTCAAATTACCCTCCGGTTTATCATCTTTAGAAGACTAGACTTCTTGATGTCTAATCTACTGCATCTCTATTGAATTAAACCATGACAATGAAACCTATAGCCCTGGCCATCATCTATGAACTCTAATTACATTGATTCGTACCACTTGAAACTTCCTCAGGGAATAAAAAATGACATCGGCAGTGGTTGACAGTGGAGGTTCTGTTCTGGAGCTTTCCAGCAATGGAGTAGAAAATCAAGAGGGAGGTGACAAGGTCCCTGAATTTCCAGCAGTGATTGTGGAGCCAGTGCCCAGTGCAAGATTAGAGCAGGGCTACGCTGCCCAGGTTCTGGTGTATGACGATGAGACTTAACATGATGCAGGATGTGGTGGAAGAACAAGGAGTTGAGACCGAGAATTCGGAAACAGTGGAAGCATCAATTCATAGCACTAATGCACACTGTACAGATAAGACAAATGAAGCTGCTGAAGCCTTGCTTCATATGGAATCTCCTACCTGCTTGAGGGATTCAAGAAGTCCTGAGTTCATCCATGCTGCGATGAGGCCAGATGTCATTACAGAGACTGTAGTGGAGGTGTCGACGGAAGAGTCTGAACCAATGGATGCCTCACCTATTCCCACATCACCAGATAGCCACGAACCAACGAAAAAGAAAAAAGTTGGCCGTAAACCAAAGACCCAGCAGTCACCAGTTTCCAATGGGTCTCCTGAGTTAGGAATCAAGAAGAAAGCCAGAAAAGGAAAAGGAAACACAACCTATCTGTGGGAGTTTCTTTTAGATCTACTTCAAGATAAAAATACTTGTCCCAGGTATATTAAGTGGACTCAGAGAGAAAAGGGCATGTTCAAACTCATGGACTCGAAGGCAGTCTCGAAGCTTTGGGGAAAGCACAAGAACAAACCAGATATGAACTATGAAACGATGGGGCGAGCTTTGAGATACTACTACCAAAGGGGGATTCTCCCAAAGGTTGAAGGAAAGAGGCTTGTGTATCAGTTCAAGGACATGCCCAAAAATATAGTGGTCATTGATGACGACAAGAGCGAAGCCTGCAGTGAAGACCTGGCAGCAGCCACTGACGAGAAGTCCCTAGAGCAAGTATCACTGTCTGCAGAAAGTCTCCTGAAAGCAGCAACTTCTGTACGTAGTGGGAAAAACTCATCCATAAACTGCTCCAGAGCAGAGAAGGGTGTGGCTAGAGTTGTGAATATCCACTTCCCCTGCTCAGGACACTTCATCCAGGTCTCCTACCACCACAGCATCTGTGACAGCGGCAGCAGCTCCAAGGACAGTTCGTGTGGCAATGCAAGTTCCTGTGGTGATGACATCACTGGGTCAAAAGATTTCAACTGTGGCAGTTCAGTCAGTCAATGCAGGTGCACCATTAATAACCAGCACCAGTCCGATCACAGCCACCTCTCTAAAAGTAGTCATTCAGACGATCCCGACTGTGATACCAGCCTCTACTGAAAATGGAGACAAAATCACCATGCAGCCTGCCAAAATTATCACCATCCCTGCTACACAGCTTGCACAGTGTCAATTGCAGACAAAGTCAAATCTGACTGGATCAGGAAGCATCAACATTGTGGGAACCCCCTTGGCTGTGAGAGCACTTACCCCTGTGTCACTAGCCCACGGTACTCCTGTCATGAGACTATCTGTGCCTGCGCAGCAGGCTTCTGGCTAGACTCCTCCTCGAGTTATCAGTGCGGTCATAAAAGAGCCAGAGGTTAAATCAGAAACAGTGGCAAAAAAGCAGGAACATGATGTGAAAACTTTGCAGCTGGTAGAAGAAAAGGGAGCAGATGGGAATAAGACAGTAACCCATGTAGTGGTTGTCAGTGCGCCTTCTGCTATTGCCCTTCCTGTGACTATGAAAACCGAAGGACTAGTGATGTGTGAGAAATAAGCGAGCTCTGACGTGGCCTGCAGACTGTTCGTGTTGTACTGACAAACATTGGCAAGGGAAGACATCAAGAAAAGCCAGAGGAGGACTTCAGACAATTGTGCATAGAAGAAAGCAATCAGACTTATTGGAATAGTTACCTATCCCATGTTTCAGTGGGAAGTGAACTACACATTGAGATGCTGACAGAAAACTGCCTCTTAAAGTAGGAACAACTGAACCCTCAATAAGCAAACAGACTGAAAGGGACCAAGCAGCCCACTACAATAGCAAGTTACACTAAGAGTTGGAACACTAACACCTGTAAGAGGTTACATAGTTTTCAGTGGGACGGGTTCGGATGGGTGATCTCATTGTTACATATAGCAATTTTTGATGCATTTTTATATGCATACCAGCAATTATTACTGTGTTTGCACAGTACTCACTTAACTGGTGCTATGTGAAGACTGCTAATATAGGTATTCTAGAATGTGAACTGAGTGGATCCAAAAGCTCCAAAAGAGGATAACAAAAAGATGTAGTGCGTTTTTTGTTTTATTTTTTGTTTTTGAATATATATATATCATATAGCTTAAACTGTTTTAAAACAAAGGCCTTAGACTAATTTTTGGTTTTCTTCCTTGAAATAAGCTGATGGCTTGTTTGTGTAAAGCTTTTTTTATTAAAGGAAAAAAATTTAAAAATCTTGTACCTAGCACAGTATTGTTATAGAATTTACATGTAACATTTTATATGGTAGTTTAAGTCTGTTGGTTTCTTAATTGTGAAGAAATTTACTGTAACATACCTGCGTCACTCAAGTCGGCCCTGGCGTCTCGCAGACACATCAGCATCAGTTCTCATGTGGTTTGGAAATTCAGGTTCAGCATGAACTTGTCAGGTAGCTCTAATACCTGCTGTTTGTTTTCTTTCTCATTCTTGTTCCTTCTTTCCTCCTTTTTTCCTCTTTTGTTTTCTTTTTTCATTGATGTTTAAGAGGGAAAGTACCAGTGTTCAGATTTGAACTATGATACTTTGTATATTCAACATTTGAAGTATATTCTATTTTGTTGTACTCTTGTTTCAAAGTGTATTCAAGTAGTTTTCTGAAATATAGAAGTGAAATTAAAAAAAACTCAAGAAACTAGACATCAAAATTCCAAATAATCCCATTAAAAATGAAATACAGATATAAAAAGAATTCTCAGCAGAGACATCTCAAATAGCTGAGAAACACTTAAAGAAATGTCCAACATCCTTAGTCATCAGTGAAATGCAAATCAAAACAACTCTGAGATTCCATCTTACACTTGTCAGAATTTCTAAGATAAAAACACAAGTGACAGCTTATGCTGGCAAGGATGTGGATCAAGGGGAACACTCTTCCACTTCTTATGGTTATGAAAACTTGTACAGTCACTTTGTAAATCAATATGGCATTTTCTCAGAAAATGGGGAAATCAAGACTCAGGAAAACCACTCCGGTTCATTGTCGTTCTGTCTGCAACAAACTACTCTTATCCTCTCCAAGAAAGAAAATTCCAATTATACCAATCTGCTCATGGACACACACACACACCACCACCCACAGCAGCAGCAGTAGCAGCAACAACAACAGCAGCAAAACAAAACCAAGATTCTTTTTTTTTAGCATTAAAAAATTAAAATAGAAGTAAATTCTTTTTTTTATTAAGAAAAGAAGAAAAAAAACATAAACAAAAAACAAGTTTCAACCTCCTCCCAGCCTCCCATTTCCCTCCCCCTCCTCCCACCCTTCTCCCCCTCCCCCCACTCCTCTCCCCCTCCCTCTCCAGTCCACAGAGCAGTCCGGGTTCCCTGCCCTGTGGTAAGTCCTAGGTCCTCCCCCCTCCGTCCATATCTAGGAAGGTGAACATCCAAAAACACTATCCTGAGTGAGGTGTCCCAGACCCAAAAAGATGAACATGGGATGTACTCGCTCATAATTGGTTTCTAGCCATAAATAAGGGCCATGGAGTCTACAATAGGTGAACCTAAAGAAGCTAAGGAAGAAGGTGAACCCAAGGAAAAACATATAGTTATCCTCTTGGCTAAGGGAAGTAGACCAAATTGCCGGGGAGAAAATTAGGATCTTGGGGGTGGGGTGGGATGGGGGTAAGGGGAGATGGGGAGAGAAAAGGTAGAAGGGAAGGAGGGGGGACTTGGGGAATCAGGAGAATTGGGATAAAGGAAAGGTGGATAGGGGAGCACGGAACCACAATTCTTAGTTAAGGGAGCCACTTTAGGGTGGGCAAGAGATTTGACCCTAGAGGGGCTCCCAAGTGCCCAAGATGAGGTTCCCAGTTAGTTCCTTGGGCAGCTGAGGATTGGGAACCTGAAATGACCCAATCCTAGAGCAATACTGACGAATATCTTGCATATCATCATAGAACCTTCATCTGGTGATGGATAGAGATAGAGACAGAGACCCACACATGAGCTCTAGACTGAACTCCCAAGGTCCCAATGGGGAACAGAAAGAGGGAGAACATGAGCAAAGAAGTCGGGACCACGAGGCGTGCACCCACCCACTGAGACAGTGGAGCTGATCTACTGGGAGCTCACCAAGGCCAGCTGGACTGTGACCGAAAAAGCATAGGATAAAACCGGACTCTCTGAACATGGCGAACAATGAGGCCTGATGAGACGCCAAGGACAATGGCACGGGGTTTTGATCCTACTTAATGTGCTGGCTTTGTGGAAAACCAAGATTCTTACTAGCTCCCACAACAGGGGACCTGTGACAGGTGTTAGGTGAGGTCATCTTATCTTCACAGCCATAGGCATTGGGTTGATCATATTAGTCATTTATTTTTTTGAGTTAACACATGCCAGAATCTGCTCATAGCTGTGGAGGCTTTATTCTTTGTTGTTGGTTTTCACATAATCTGTTATTTACCACTCGAGGTCAAATTGTTCTTGTTCTTCAGTTTACATTTAGGACAGCCAGTGTGCAGATAAATATCAGGCATTCCTTTCTGAAGGCCCATGGATCAAAGAAATTCCAATATAAGTACACAGTCTAAGAGAGCCTTTGCAGACAACTATTTAGTCAAATGGATAAGGGTAACTGTATCTTTTCACTCTTTAATGACCATGAAAGAAGGGGAATATGTTCTGATTATTTGCTCCATCAATATGAGATATGTCTCTTTAATACCTCATGAACTTAATGAATTCCTAGTCTTTTAAGATCCAATATTAAAGTAAAAACTCTCAAGTAAATGTTCTCTTTGACCTAATTTTTGCTCAAATTTATTAGAAAGCATAAGTACTCACCATAAATAGCTTACAACATGTACACATAATCTAAAAATTAAAATAAATTAAAATAAAAATAAAAATATAGAATGCCCATTATCCTCAGCCTATTTGTGTCAGAAATACTGGAAAGTAAAGACAAAACACAAAACTGTTGATCTCAGGGTGTGATGGAATGGTTAAAGAAATCAGACATAAAGAAGGAAAGAATAGAGAGGAAAAAGATTTGAAGATGCTGGCCAGAAGGAGCAACAGAGCCCTCATATACAGTCTCCTACCCAAGCAAGCTGTTCTTCCTTTGCTTCGAGCTGTTACTGGCACCTGGAAGACTATGATGCTAAGGTAAAGAGTTCTTTCTATTTTCTCCACCAACTGACTGCAGGGCTAGTTTAGACTACCCCTGCCTGAGACCCACCCATAGCCCTATAGCCAATACTCCCACAGTTTTCCACCAATTTTCCTTTTATCCCAAGTACTCCAAGAGCCCAGTGTTCCCTGCAAGTACAGCAGAGAGCTGTGTGCATATACAATAGGTACAAAGGGTAGGCTGGGGTGGAAGGTGTATGGTGGCATCTATCCCACAGTGACACCTAAAGGAGACACCTTACCATACTAAGCCCCTGTCTCGGAGATCACTCATGGTGACAGCTCTTTGATTCAAAACTCCTGAGAGTTCTAAGGAAGAGCAAGGACAAGTCACCCATAGTTTTGTAAGTTACAGGCAAACAGTCAAAGCCATTCACAGATGCCAGTACCCAAGAAATTTTTGCTATACAGGGACAGAGTTTTCCTTTCAAAATCAGTCATACCACCTCCGTTTTACTTTCAGGAACTTTTCACCTTGAACTCAGGGCAATCTTGGTATCACTTTATTTGTTCTATATCAGAAGACAGCTATGTTTTTGTCTGCATGTTAAAATTGCTCAAGAAATGTGAAGATAAGTAAGTCTTCCCTTCCCCAAGATAGCCTGCTTCCAAATGCCTCCACTAAGCTATTAACAGCTCCAGAGCCCAAGAGCTAGGTGTGGGGTTGGGAAACTAGCCAACAGTGGACTGGCTTTCCCTCTGGGACATTCCCAGGTGTACAGAATGGAGTATATGCCATCTCCTGTTGTTCGTCCCCAGGGAAGAATACCTGGGGTCTGCTTTACCATCTCTAGGTTTAGGTGCAGCTGCCTAAGTTTCTACCATTTAGTCAAGGATGAAATCTTCCAACAGTAAAAGATCAAAGCACCACACTCATCAGGGTCCAGGCTCCTATTCTCTATTCCCAGTAGATGTGAAGGCTGTCTGTGATTCCCACAGTGATAACTTGTGTTTGAAGAGTCCCTTCCTTGTAATACTGAATATGTCATGACTCCACTTCCAAGTCCTTCTACACAATTTTCAGTCAGGTATATCACCTTGACTATTTTTAAATCCTGAAGGAACTCCTAAGTAATTAATGGGCATAACTGCATGTGTCTAGGTGATTTCAGAGTTCAGTGCCTGGCACAGACAAACAATTGAATGACTGGCAGATCAAGTTGTGGGGAAAAGGAAAACAACAGCTTTATCCCTTCAGGATGGGGGGAGACCAGGGATGAAAGACTATTAAATGGACACTGGCTTGGGTATTTTAAAGGGCCTCCAAGTCCTGCCTTTCCCTCAGGACTCCTTTCTAGATACTTGGCCCTGTGTCTTTCAGTCATTTCTCCTGTAAGAGTCTTTGGGGAACAAGAAACTTTCCTCTCTGGGAGCCTCCTTTAGCTTTACCTGCTTATCTATGTTCCTCTAATCCTGATTCAAATCCCAACTCCAGAGCCAGCATCTCAGTGAGCTCAAACAGCATATGACAATTGACATATATTACCTGTATCCAAAAGGCATTTGCTTTTTTAAAAATAAACCTGAACACTGTGGTTTACATTGGACAGGAAAGTCATTCTTGAGCCCAGTGACAAGTGGTTGGACCTAAATCATCTGTCTCATTTTAATCTGCATAGAGTTGAGCAAATGAGTCATATCTGCTGAATCTGCTGGAGCCTGACAAGAGACAGAAAGCATTTTCCTTTAGAATGCTGTAAGAGACACCCTCTACCATCTTTATATTTTATAAAGTTATGTATGTATGTGTGTAAATCAACATTCATAATCAAGGAAGATCAAGTTGACAGAGGTATCTGACTGTACCAATGTCTAATTTGATATCTTCCCTTGCTGTACCCAGGTTGACTAGTTTCTTTAAAGCCTATATCTACAGACAGTTTATGTGTGCCTGTAGATAAGGAGAGACAAACTGAAAAACTTAACACACCTTTTTCTTCCTACAAAGAGATCAAGTTACTGGATAATGTAATGATTCAACAATGAAGGGACATTTTGAAAATTTCCATGGGCGAAAGATACAGACCACCAGGCTAATTAGGACAATTAAGGCCTACCCACCTCGGATAGGTGCAAGCTAGCCAAAGATCAACTTGGATCCTCAAGACCCAGGGTGGTGGGAAAATCCACACACTGCTTGGCACCTTGGAACACAGGGTAGGTGGATCCCTAAGTATATGGTGTTTAAATGGTAGAGAAAGGGAAGTAAAATAGTTCATGTGCTATGGAAATAGGTAGAAGAGTGGAAGTGATGGCAGTGAGGAATAGGCTGAGTTGGGAGGCCTTTGCTGCCTGGAGTCATGCTGATATCCAAGCCTGGGTTGCTACCAAAGGCTATATCTGAGTTTGTGACCCTACAGTGGCCAGAGTCTTAGTTGATGTGTACAGCTGCTGTTGTAACCAAAGGATGTGTGGTTTCCTGAGTTCTGATGGGTCACCTGGGACCATGTTGGTGTACAGGGTCCATGCTTCATTTGGGACCATACAGATCTAAGTTGCACATAATGCTATGCAGGGCCATGGGCCAGTGCTGCAGCTGGAGGTCATGTCTGGGTCTGTGGCCTGATTGCAGCCCCAGGGTCTGTGTTGATGCCTGGGGTCAGGTAAGCCACCTGAGTCCATGTTGGTGGCAGAACGTCATGAAGATCAAAGCAGCCTGCACTGCTATCCAATGCTATGGTGACACCCAACCTACAGGTGTAGCTGAGAACCATGTTTGAGCCCTGGGTCTCATTACAGTCAGGGTTCATGTTGCCACCAAAAGTTACATGAAAGAATGGAGTCAGGCCACAACCTGTGGCTTTGTTAGTGTCTGGGAGCCATGCTACCACCACAGCCACCCTGATCTGAGTGGCCTGTGCTTCAACCCAGAGCCAGGGATGCTATCTGTGCCCAAGCTGCTACCAAGGGCCATGTTTGTGTCCATGGTCTTGCTGCAGCTAAGATCTGTGTTGATGTCTGTGGCCCATGTTCCCTCAGGAAGCCATGGAAACCATGCATGATAGAATCAGAGGGCCATGCTGAGATGGTCCTGATCTTCATTGGCCTTGAGATAGCTGGCCCTGTCCCACACTGGATGCTGTAGCAAGACAGCTGACCTTGACCCTCATGGGAGAGCAACCCACCCCCTGCACTTGGGAGAGATGGCCCCGCTCCTCACCACTGGTAAAAGGGAGCTAACCCTAATGGCATGGGTGTATGGGAACTGGCTCCAACTCTTGCCTGAGGATGGCCCTGGTGGTCTTGTTTCACCAGCTATCCAGACCCACAGCTAGACCTACTGTTTGTTCATCCTAACATCTATCCCATCTAGGACCTTCTGAAACTCACGAAGGGACTGATTCTGTGGAAGAATAACTGCAGGATCTCTATGACTCAGGGTGGCTGAGGAATATCCCAGAAGAGTTTCAGTGAGGATCCAATATTGACTGTATTGTAGAAATCAGAGGCCTTGAACCAGACCAATGACTCATTTCACTGAACATTTTGAAGTAAAGCTGATTGAACAAAAGGGTATACACTGTGTGACACACCTTGGATGTCAATGCCAGCAGGACAAATGAAGAGGTGTTGGAGAGGTGGGAAAGATGAAGGAGGGAAGAGGATTTTTGTTGTTGCTGCTTTGTTTTGTTCTTTTGGTTTTGTTTGTTTTTTTTTTGTTTTTATTTACTTTCGCTTGACTTCGTTTTAATTTTCATTTTGGGGGGCTGCTGCAGGGAGAGGGGAGGATATGGGGGACTGGGGTAAGAGTAGAATTGGGGTGTACGATGTTAAATTCTCAGTTTAAATAATGAAATCATGTTTTAAGCAACAGTATAAGAGTCCTTTAAATTTTTTGCCAGCAACCAAGAGCAAGCTAATGTCAAAGCTCAGAAGTATATACTTTGTAAAGGCAAAAATCATAACTATATCAGTGTTAGATGATGGTCAGAGTAACCTTGTCACATTTGTTTAGGCAGAGCATAACAACATGAAAATTAATTTTTATATTCCTTTTCTGTCATTAAATTTATATTCAGTTTGTACAAACACTAATCTTTTTTGGTTAATACATCTGGACTATTAACAGGGTTATAGGAATCTTAAATGTGTTTTGTCAAGATGGGTGTGAATGTTAGAGATGGGTAGAGGACTGAGAAGTGCCTAAGCAGACACAAAAGAGAATCAGGACAAGATGACACTACCATAATCTCTTTGATTTTAGTTACTTTGTGGGTGTAAACTCCAAATTCTTTAAATGTTTTATTTGATCCCTTTTCTCAAACTTATAGCTTGAAAGTTTATAGTATACTTTCTGTCTAGATAGGAGACAAACATGATAGCAGCATTCAGAGTGAACTTCCTGCTTTAAGGGAAGTTATCATTAAGGCTTCTGGGATTACAAAAGGTAAGGATTACTACAATTTACCTTATACAGTCTTGGATTAAGTAACTGTATCCTGAAGAATAAAGAATTTAGCAAATAAAAAAGGAAGATGATAGCAGTTTGTTCTTTTTACTGAGTTTGTGTATGTTATTGTAAGTGAAAAGAGATTAAAAAGGGTATCCAGAGCCACGTGTTGCTGGTGCTTGCCTTTAATCCCAGCACTCCGGAGACAGATGCAGGCATATCTCTGTGGGTTCAAGGCCAGCCTGGTCTACAAAAGTTAGTTCCAGGACAGGTTCCAAAGCTACAGAGAAATAATGTCTCAAAAACAACAACAAACAACAAAAAAGGGGTTATTCAGGCTTGGTAGTGCATAAACAAAGGTACATGGTGGACATGCTGCAAAGAAATCCCAAGAAGAGAAAGAATATATTTTATTTCATTTAGAATAAACAGTCTTGGAGGTGCAAGCACCAAGAGCAAGTGTCAGTACCTTTATCTTCTTAAGTTTTCCACTCCTTCCTGAAGTGCCCAGTCTAGCTGGAAAGGTTGTTAGCAGGAGTCTAGAGAGAGGCTGCTCTGTTCTCTCAGAAGTTCTGCAGGAACTGCATAAATTCCTTCCAGAAAGGCTAGGGTGAAATAAGCATAGCCATTTTAGTGGAGTTGTTTCCAAAACATCAGGGGGTGCTGTTCCTAATGATAAGGGTTTCTTCAAGATGCTTAGGTTTGGCAAATTAGACAGTGCCAGACTGAAGCTGCCAGGAATGCCTGAGCACCTAAACTTCTAGCTCCAATTCAGTAATCTCTCATTGTTGGGCTCCTCTTCGGGCATCCAAAAGTCTTTTTCATTTTGGGTAGATTTACATTTTTAATTATATTAAATACTGAATTTTTCAGAGATAAAATTATATTGTCTTTAAATTAGCACACCTAGGACACAAATTATACTGATTTTGAACCCTCAGACTACCTGATAGACCTTTATGTACAGGTCAGCATTTAGTGAGTTCTTATGAGAAAGAAGTCCCAAATTTCAATTGAGGTTTTAGTAACAAAGAAAAATTATTCTACAGACCAGCAGGTTGACCATGGGGGCACAAAGAGAATAAGCTTCAGAGGTAAAAACAAATTTACAAACCATTCTATCAAGCTGAAAGAGTTACTAATTTCCTACCAAAATTTCTTCTAACCCAGTCAGGCAAGGGCTTTCTGCAATACGCATAGAATTATCTGGCAAACCTTCTCAATGTTCCCTCTACATGTAAGTAAGTGATCAAGAAAGGCAAACGAGTTCATTCATTCATTTATACATTCATTCAAATATTAAAATATTCCTTCCTGTTGTGAACCAGTTGCCCTCACTCCCCCTTGTGGTCTGTAATTGACAAGGATGTTTGTGTTCTCTCTGGCCGGTGGGTCTCCACAGAAGGAGTAGTGGTATAAAAGGTTGCTGGGCAAAATAAAGGCTGCTGTTCTTCAGCCTGAAAAGAAGCCTCCGTGTCTCAATCCCGGCACCCCCCGCCAGTCTTGGTTATCCAGGCTGCACTGGCCGCAGCACCTTCCTAGTTTCTTTCACCTTTTTGAAGATTCCTGACTGTTTGTCTTTATTTATGAAGACCTTTTAGGAGACTATCTGTCAGGGTCGCTGCAACCAACAAGGCCAGCAGAGTATCATTCCAAGGGAGATCAGCAAGAAGTCTGATTCAGCATGACTCAGTAGCTAGTGTTGGTTCAAACTTCAAGAGTCTGACATTACCTAGTTTATTTCAGGTATATTTAAACAGAACACATTTTGGAAATGTTTTATGGTAATAAGCTCAATGCTGTGTGTAGAACAAAGTCTAAGGCATAATATGTTGAAACTCTTCTAAAGAACAAGTGGCATCTTCCATAAAGGTAGTTTTTAGAGATTAACAGGGAAAGAAGGCTCAAGGTAAGTAATGCTCCTGAGAGAGCTGATTTGTTCTGGATATATATATATATATATATATATATATATATATATATATATATATATATCCTGGTCACAGAGGTCACCAGGCTATCAACTGCATCCATTCCCTGCCTTCAGGGCAGAAAACAGGCGATACATCTCTTGCTTTGAAGATTTCCCTAGTGCTTGTCTGTGAACACAAGAACATGTATGCTTCCTACAGGTATCAACTTCCTCTTCTGTCCAGTGGGACAGGCCTGGTGAGCAAAATTCAAGCCCAGGGCCATATCTTGTCCTGTTATTTTTATGGTGAGTTAGTTCTCTCTGGTGAGTCCAGCCAGAGATCAGCTGTCTAGAGGGTTGGTGCACCATTCTGAAAAAGTACCTGAGAGACTGTCAGAGGGTGCACTTTCTCACTATCTTGGAGATTTTCCACTGCTGTCCAAATAAGCTACTATTTCAGTGGCTCAGTGGGTTAGCATGGCTGGAATTTCTCTGGAGCCTCTGTATGCTGCAAAAAGCAAATCTTCAAGAAACTAATCATGCATTTGGAGAGTTTGAGAACTCTTTTTTCTTAATTCCTTTTTTCATACAACATATTCTGATCATGGTTTCTCCTTCTCTCTCTCCTCCCAGATACTTCACATCTATCCAACTCCGTGCTTTTTGTCTCTTTATAAAATTAAAATGAATCTTAAGCAAGTAATAAAAAAAAGATTTTAAAAGAAAAAAAGAAAAAGCACAAGAAACACACACATACAGAGTTTCAAAACTATAAAAACACAGAATCAGAAACCATAATAAACAAGCAAAGGAACAGTAAGATAAAAAAATTGCCAAACAAAACATTGTGAGAGAAAAAACTACAATAATACCACTGAGTTCATTTTTCATTGGCCATCTATTGCTGGGCATGGGGCCTACCCTTAAGTGTGGTTTTGTATCCTGAGTGAGACTCCATTTTGTGAAACTAATTTCCTCCTTGCAAGTGCTTGTCAATTGAAGATAGCTTCTTGGTGAAGGGTGACAGTTTATGCCACATCTCCCTCTCAGCACTAGACCCCATCTGGCTTGAATCTGCATAGGCCCTTTACATACATCCTGCCACAGTCTCTGTGAGCTTACATGTGCATAATTTCTGTTGTGTCTGAAGGACACTGTTTTCTTGCTGTCATCCATCCTCTTGGGGTCTTTTTTCTGCTTCTTCTCTCTTCTTTTACTTATCTACCTGAGCAAAGGGGAGGGGTTTGATAAAAACTGGAGAAATTACCTTTATTATGCTGCCAGGTCCAGCCAGCAGACACAATGAACTAGAGAAGGACTGGGCACCAATATACAGTTATAGCATTTATAGGTCATATAGCATCATTTTGGCCACCCTTAGGGTTTGTATATGTGGGAATTCATATAGTCAACCAGAAAGAGAACTGAGGGAGGGAAAATATTTTTAAATAGAAAAAGCTGAGTGTCAGTGTACTATTTACTTGCAGAAATTTCTGTTCATTGGGAAATAATTTCTTTATATCCATTACTATTAAGACAGAGGAAATGAAAGCACTCCCTCCATACCAAAAGGAAAAATAAGGATTTACTCTGTACCTGACAAGAGAAGGCTGATTTTGAAGTAAACTTGGGAAAGACACTGAGATAGTAGTGCTTCCAAGGGTAATTTTCAAGAATGAAGAAGCAGTTTTCTTAGTATTCTAATACATGAGTGTCACGCCCACCTCGACCAGCAAGGAAGACGCATCACCAGAGCTCTTCTCGCAGGCAGTTTTATTCAGGACTTTTTTACAGCAATCTTTCTCCTTCTGTTCTCTCTTTCTCTCTCCCATTCTCTCTCTCTCTCTCTCTCTCTCTCTCTCTCTCTCTCTCTCTCTTTCTCTCTCTCACTGGGCAAACCTCTCCCAGCCCTTAAAAAGGCATGAGCTACCAACCCTGGATTGCCACGTGGACACTGCCCATAGGCCCACACATATGCAAGCAGCTGACAATCATTTCGTGATAATAGCATGAGTCAGGCCTTAGCCATAATTGCCATCAGGTGTGGCTCCATGCAGCTCTCTACAGTTCCCCCTTTTTGTTTTGTAAAGCAACAGGCAAGAGTAGAGGTCTGATCTCTGTTAAAAATGGAACATGTACTAGTGTCTGTCCAGGTGTCATCCATTCAGAGAACACTAGACCTGTCCGGTGTCTTTTTACAGAGGTGGGAGTTAGACACCAACCCCCATGCAATCAGACTTGCTCTTGTTGAGGTCGACTTCTCTGACCTCAAGTGCAGTGCACAAGCCTCACATCCTGTGCTCAAATATAGATAACCAAGCTTGAGGGGACTGTCCTGCTTCAATGACCATGAAGGCCTGAATGATCATAACTGCATTGTGATGCTGTGAATCCCTTATGTGACAAATGCACCATAGGCATACCAGGGAGGCAAGCACCATTAAGCCTGCCAGGGCTCCTATTCTGCCCACTCCTTTAGATGATCCATGGCTATAGTGATCCAGGAGGATAGTCCTTCGGCCAGGCTGGTATCTATGTGTGTGGAATTTGCAGTCACTATCGCCACTTGCAGATTTTCCAGTTGTTTTTCCAATTCACCAGACCAATTACCTAAAAGACAGCTAGACAATTCTCTAGACAGATTAGCTGCATGAGTAAATTGACATGGGTCATCCTTGAATTCCCCAAGAATGACTCCTTTATTGTGTTCAGGGGCAGAATACATAGAGATAGCCACGCTCCAACCAAACCCACCAGAAACCATTCTCCTGCCATCAGGAACTCCTGAAGGTCTAGTGCTCAGAGCAGCTGTACTCCAGCTTGTCTCAGCTCCAGCACTTGTTGTAGCATTTGCTGATACTCTTAACACTACTGTGGCATCCGCCAGGCTAGGCACCAACTGAGCTGAGGCAATGTGCCTTCCACCACAGCCACCTAGCAAAGCTCTGCTCCAGCTGCCTCTTAGCCCCAGCTGCATTCGTTCTGGGTCCAAACTGATGCATGGGGTGGAGCGGAACTCAGGAAAGCAGGCTTGCTGCTCTGCAACCACTGAAAGGTGGAGCAGAACTCAGGAAAGCAAGCTTGCTGCTCTGCAACCACTGAAGGGTCCCCACTTACACCATGTTCTAGGGAATTTGGGCATTGTCAATAAGTCTGGCTACTTCCTGCTGAGCGGGGACGCTGCATTCTTACTGCTGTTTTCCAGTTGTGCTGGGATGTGGGTCATAGTAGCGGGGGAGAGGGAAGGCTCCACCTCCCCACCATCCTGGCTGGGACAGAGGTCCAGGCCACAGGGCCTTATTGCAGTTGTGCTGTGCTCTTATGCCCTGAGGCACACGCTGGGAGTGAGCCTAGCATTCTTGCCTTGTCGGTCCTCCAGGCAGGTCCCAGAGTTTGCACTCTTTGCAGACCCTCAGTGCCTCTTGGCCTTGGAGCCGCCTGAAGCTCCTTGGCCTTGGAGTCTCAGCTCCTCACACTCCACTGCAAACTTTTCAGGAGGTGTCGCTAATTCAAACCACATGAATATAACTCCCTTCCTTAGCGTACCTTGTTCGGTGGCTAAATCCAGATCTCTACCAAGCTTGTCCCAGGATGACACATTAAGATTGCCAGAGATGGCAAACCAAGGGGCAATTGTGTCACATTCAGCCAAAAACCTCTCCAATGTGCTCCATAACAGCTCGTTAAGAGCCAGAAAAATTGGGTGTGATGTTGAAGCACCCATTCTAAAATCCTATTCTTTCTTTTAGTTTCACTTTGACCCGTCCACTCTTGTCATGGCTCTGCTACCCTGCTCTCCCTTCTTCTACCAGCCAGAGTGGAAAACCTGCTTTTTGTCGCGGATCCCCAGCCTTACCTGAGGATTTACCAGTGTACCCCCTGACTGCAGCAAGTTCTGGGCTCCACAGAGAGAGGTTTGGAGGTTCCCCATACAGGCCACCACTTGTCATGTTCAGCCTCGACCTGCAAGGATGACACAACACCGGAGCTCTTCCTGCTAGCAGTTTATTCAGGACCTTTCTCTCTTTCTCTCCCCCATTCTCTTTCTCTCTCTCTCTCCTTCCCTCTCTCTCTCTCTCTCTCTCTCTCTTTCTCTCTCTCACCAGGCAAACCTCTCCCAGCCCTTAAAAGGCATGGGCTACCAACCCCAGATTGCCACGTGGACACTGCCCATAGGTCCATGCATATGCAAGCAGCTGACAATTATTTCGTGATAATAGCATGAGTCAGACCTTAGCCATAATTGTCATCAGGTGTGGCTCCATGCAGCTCTCTACACATGAGCCCTACCCTAAATATCAGCTTCCCCAAACTTTGAAGCTAGGACTATCACAGACTTTCCCTATATGCTTTCTCTGTTGAGCTTATTTAGACTCATGAATTCAGTACTACCTGTATAAAAATGTGTCCCATATGTTGTTTTCAAATTCTGGCTATCCACCTTGACTCCTGTACTACAATTCTGGGTTTTGTCATTTTATTTTTATTTATTCAAATTTACAAACAACATAATAGGTTTTAGCATCACATTTTTATATGCACCTTGTTTATATTGATTCTTCTCATGCCCTCTTTGATTGCACTTCTGTTTGTTCTTCCACCTCCTTGTAGTCCCAGTTTATCACATACAACCTGTTGCCCCTTTCTGCCTTTCCTTTAGAATGCTTTTTCTCTGCTCTCATCATTCTCTTTCTAGTTAATGACCTAAATCCATTCCTCAAACATATATAAAAATTAAAATCTGGGATTTATATATGAGGAAAAACATGGCACTTTCATTTCTGATTCTAACTTACATTATAATAATAATTTCTAGTTATATTCATTTTTTCTACAAATAACCATGATTTCCATTTTCCTCATAGCTAAAGAATCCCCTCTCAGAAATAATATGCATATATATATATACTTATATGTGTGAATATATACATATATATTCCCCTCCTTTGTCTAAAATAAAAAGGTTATAACTAAAATAAGAAAAACTATATACAATAACTATAAGTAATATATACAGGCAATAAATACATCAATAATGTCTAGTTCATTTGCATTTAACAAATTGAGAGAAAATATTCCATTATCCAGCCTATCTTGGTGAGTCTAAAGTCTTATATGTATTTACTTTCTATCCTAACTAACATTATCATGCCAAAATATCTTTTGATATCTCTCAAACTTACACACTTTACACCTCTTTAGTGAGTTTCTTTTCTGTGTCTGGCAAACAAGGAAAACTATAACAAGGAAGACAATTATCTAGTCTTCAACTTCCTCAGAAAAAAATAAAATAAAAACCAAGTAAGCAGGAAATGTGAGCAAGTGACTTCCAAAAATGTGAGAAATAACACAAATTGCTGACTGACTGAAGAATCACCCCAGTTTCCTTTGCAACATTGGGGCATCCATCTTCAGCCTACACACCTAGAATATTTGACAGACTTTTTTATGAAGCAGTATTTTTGAAGGAATGTTCTACACAATTTTCTTTCCAAATTTTGGCAGTCACTCTCTTTTATATCCTGATTCTCCAATTAGGACAGCATATTGTAATCAGTCAAAACAAGGGCACATTCTTGCCCAGTGACTTTAGTCACAAAGAAAGTAAAAACCATGTAGAGTGTCTATGATGTCCACCATCTTCTCCAAAGTAGATTGGTGTTGGCAAGAGCAAACATGTCTCATTGTCATAAAAGGAACCTGTGTTATTGACACATCTTAAATGCCATATTCTGCTGATCTCTGAAGTGTTTGAAGATGACATGTCTATCTAAAATATATCTCTGCTTGACCTAGAAAATATACTTATTGTGACAATTTCAATTATAATAGGTGACTAATTACTAACCTGTATTTCCTTGTTAGCCTCATTAGTTTGTAATGATTACTTTCAAGGACCAGGAATTTACATTACATTGTTAAGTGATATGTAAAGGTGCAGCAGCTTGAACATGTACATACAGTATATACTAACAAAATTAATCTCATATTAGTATCAATATACAAAATTTGTAATCAATAGACAAAAATCCAATCCAATATAACATACTGAAAACTAGTAGTTGTTTTTTAAAAGTAGATTCAGTAATCTACCCTTCAATCTTATGTATATCCTCCCTATTTTCTTTTCAAAGTAGATTCAACAATCTGTCTTTTTATCCAATCATATCTGTATCCCCCTTTTTTCTTTTCAAAAAAAGAACCCTGAACTTAATCTCCTTTGTTTAGCTTTTTTCCTGACTATTACCAATAACAATTTGTAATCGATTCCCCCTAAACAATGAAAAATATTCATAATCCAATGAAAGTTCATAAACCATCCACCCACATTCCTCTTGGGAATGTGGGTGTCATGTTCTTTAAATTTATGCTCTACTGTCTGGGGGCAACGGAATGTTTAAGGGATCCTAAAAAGAAAATTTTTAGCTAATTGTCAAGTCTTGGTAGAGGTACCTGTATCATTTGCTGTCCAGTCTCTGTATAATTGGAAACTACAGGGCTTGTCTTCAGTCCTGGCTAGAGAAGTCTATGAGACTGAATCATATTAGCTAGCCACCTCAAAATTGTTCGGAGTAGTGGGTAGTTCATAGACAATTTTTAGGTGGTATTTTTCATCTTAGTGTTGTTATCACAGTCCTTCGTGAATCATCATTTTGGAGCCTCAAACTCCTTTTAGAGACTTGAACGGTTGCTGATAAGTGTGGGCCTGGTTCACTGCAGAAAACTAATAAAGACTCAAGCCAAAATCAAGCACAAGAAGATACTTGAAGCCTTTTTCTAGAAATAATTAGTATTATATATGACCATTAATATTATAACAAATATATATATATATATATATACATATTCTTACAAATTTTGAGATAATATTTATACCATATGAAAAGTTGTTAAGGAGTCAAAATACAACCAAAGAGTTGTGAGATTAGTGGCAATAAAATAGTCCCTTAATTTTGGTTTTTCTTTCCCATATCAGGTGGCTCTTTTGACATGAGACCCAGATTTTTAGATTTTACTTTAACAAGAATACTTCAGTTTAGAGAAGAAGAGAGCCATACCCCAACTGCAAAGTCAGTTTTAATTTTTACTTAGACTAGAACTACACAAAACAATTTGCATTATGTGTCTGTAGAGAACAGCAGAAACAAACCTTTGGGAAACCTGATGTAGGTGGGTCTTCTTTCTATGTGTTGCTTTCATTGGTTAATTAATAAAGAAACTGCTTGGCCTGATAGGCCAGAACATAGGTGGGTGGAGTAGACAGAGCAGAATACTGGGAAGAAGGGATGTGAGGCAGACACCATGATTCCCCTTCCTGAGACAGATGGTGGTTAGACTCATACCAGTAAGCCACTACCTCGTGGTGCTGCACACATGAATAGAAATGGGTTATTCAAGATGTGAGAGTTAGCCAGTAAGAGGCTAGAGCTAATGGGCCAGGCAGTGTTTAAAAGAATACAGTTTATGTGGTGTTATTTCCGGGGCTAAGCTAGCTGTGCGGGAGCCTGGCAGGACAAAAAGCAGACCTGCCCATAGCTCCTTCTACAGAAAACTTCTGAAATTTTATCCTTTTCAAGCTGTGATATACAGATATGCCAGTTTACTGCTTTTCTTGGGACATTATCATTGGATGGTTCATCACTTTTCTTTAGATATCTTATTTATCACAGTGGTCTTCTAATCCCTTAAGGGGATAACTTTATTCTCCTGAAATGAGAAAAACAAAACACTTACCAAACCTAAATTTTGGGAAAATTCTCTTTTGAAAAATTATATATGATCAAATGAAAAGCATTTGCTAGTTTTATAGGTTAGTTTAGAATTAACTTAGAAACCATTTCCAAATAAATTTTTAATTTTTACTCTGTTTATGTGGTAAAAAAAATTCATTTTAAGATAATATCTTCACTCTGAATTAAAATCCATGTAGGTGAATGCTTGGAGAGTAATATGACCACTATGCAGTAAAGGTTCAGATCCACATGATTCACATGTGCATTCTGTTATTTCTCTTCCACCAAAGCCAAGTCTCTCTTATCTTCAGCTGATAATTTCCTGGGACTATTTAAGTCTTTGTCACCATCTAAGGTTTTGAACAAATTACTCAGCTCATCAGGTTTTACCACAATAGTGGTCCATAGATAGAAAATGTCTCCTAGCAAACTTTGAAAGTCATTAAGAGCCTTCAATTGATCTCTCCTAATTGGTACTTTTTATGTTCTAATTTTTTGTAAACCTATTTTATAGCCTAAATAATTTATAGAATCTATTCTTTGTATTTATTCAGGAGTAATTTGTAATCTCCAACAAGGCAATTTTCTTTAGTTATTCAAACATTCTTTCTAAAATATTAACATTTGAATCAGCTAGAAAGATGTTGTCCAGGTACTGGTAAACTATTTATAAATGAAATTGCTTAGGTATCATTTCTAATCTTTGATGTACCAAAATTGGCAAAGGTGGGGCTATTTAACATTCTCTGGGAGAATTCAGGTGGGAGAATCTTCCATTGCTATCTAATAACAAGCTGAGAATTAATATAAGTAGGCACCATGAAGAAAAATTTTTCTCTATCTTTTTTTTTGTAAAGAAATAGTGAAGAAACAATCTTTTAAATAGGTAACTATAAGAGGCCATCCTTTAGGTAATAGAGAAGATAAAGTAATGCCAGATAGTAGAAAACCCATTGGCTGAATCACCTTATTAACAGCTCTTACATCTGTTACCATTCCCCATTTTCCAGATTTAATTTTAGTAATAAACACAGGAGATTTCCAAGGTTTAGTTGATTCTCCAATGTCCTGATTATTTAGCTGCTCCTGTACCAGATGTTCTATGCTTTGCAGTTTCTCTGTTGTTAAAGACCATTGTGTAAACAATACAGATTCATTGTCAACCATTTTAAAGGTAGGAATGTTAGTCCCTTTGAAATATCAGCAATTGTTGTGCCCTGTTCTTTGACAACCTGAATGGTCAGTGACTTTTTTTTATAATACCTTCTAATATTTTCCCCAGAAACACATGTAAATTTATGGTCTGCTTCTGAGACTGCAGGGATGTTCATCTGGGTATTCAATTGCTGCAACAGACTATAACCCTATAGATTTGATATTATTTTAGTCACATATTGCCTCAGCCTTCCTCTCTGTCCTTCTAGCCCTATACATTTGACCCATCTCATGTGATGTTTTACCTGGGATAAAGTTCTAATCCATAAAAGCTAAACATTTACCTCCTGAAGATGTCAATTTTGATGCCAAGATTCTGGTGTAATTGGAACATCTGCACATGTGTCTACAAAACCTGCAATGACAAAATCATTTATTTATATTTTTAATTTTGGTCTTTGCCATTTATAGAAGTTTGCCAATATAACTCACTTAATGACTTCTCCTAAACTTTTTTTTTCTCTTTTCAATGTCTGTTTTATCGTCTAGAGCAGTATGTTCTCTTACAATAGGCATTAGGATATTTGATTATTCTTAGGAAGTTGTTTTCTCTATGATGACAGGAAATGACTGAACCTAACTTGGCATGGAGGTCTTAGAGAGGCTCTTTAAGGAATTAATTGACAGCAAAAGGGTTTCATTGACTGCCCCATGTTGATCTATATACATTAGTCTAATGCCTGACTTTGCCATACCTTTTGCTTAATTCAGAAAGGAGGGGCATTCTGTTTGAATTATGATTAGAAAAAGCATTGTTTCTAAGATTTCCCTGTTTACAGTCCTTTTTGACCTTGTTTGCCACAATTGAAACATTTGACATTCCTGTTTTTTTTTTTTTCAAATCTCTGCAAATCATCTCTCCTATTCAAGTATCATCATGGTCATTAGATTCAATACTGATTGTACCTCAGATTTATTCCTCCAAAGGTGCAGATCGAGTCTTTCACAGTCTAATTATACCTTTGCATTAAAATTAGAACTTTTAAAAGGCAGGGATTCAATTATTATTTTCTAGCTTCTAAATATAGTATTATTCTATTTTTTGCTCAAGTCAATGTTTGTGAGAAATCAGTGGAGGTTTTTCTTAGGTCTTGTATCATTTTAGTAAATGACTTATTTTATTTCCTAGTTATTCAATTCTGTCTCAAGTATTCAAAACTGCTGCACAGCATAAAGCCTGGGTGTGTTCCTCATATAGAGTACCTTTTATATCAGCATAATTTCCCTGTACAAGAAGTTGTTCTTGTGAGATTTCTATCACTCTAGCTCTACTTTGTTGTTCAATAGTTTTAGCCTCTTATTTCTATGAGCTCCTCCAATTGTAATTGAGAATCAGACTCCAAGACTGTTCTAACAAAGTCTTTCCAGTCTTGAGAGATAATTATACTACAAGTTGACCACAAATTTAACAGATGCCAGATGCAATATGAATTCTAATTGGTCTTGATAATAAAAACCCAGAGTCAGATATAGGGGTTAATGCATAATGAAAAAAGAAACAGAGCAGCCAGGCACTAGTTCTTACCTCTAATGAATCATCAGATCAAAGGGGCCATCTTGTCTCTATGAATCCTCAGACTGAATGCTGTCTCTATGAAAACTCAGACCTCACCTGAGCTCCTGTCTCCTCCTGACATATATTCCTTTCTCTGCCTGGCCATTTCACACCTGACTCCACCTCCCTTTATGCTGGTATTAAAGGCATGTAATCGCAAGTGCTGGGATCACCTTTCATGAGCCCTGTTTCTCTTTTAAACAGATTCAATCTCATGTAACACAGGGTGGCTTTGAACTCAAAGAGATCCATCTGCCTCTGTCTCCTGAGTGCTGGAGTTAATGGTGTGTACCACCACTGCCTGACCTCTATAACTAACTAGTGGTTTAGTTCGGCACTCCGATCTTCAGGAAAGCTTTATTTGTTAAATCACAAACAGCATATCACTACACAAGCCTTTATTAGAGATATGCTAAGATTCAGGATAACATCACCATAAAGCAAGGTAACTAAAGACCAAACTCCAGAGGCTAGAGTATTCTTATGTTTCACATTTGTTACCAACCATCTCTTACTGAATATTACAAATTAATACAAAATGTATGTGTAATATGCCTACCTAATTCTCCAATTCTATAGGCTCAGCTTCTTTTAAAGCCACACTAGTCTCTCTTACAAACAGGATAAATTGTCTCTGAGATTTTTCTGATGATTAATCTGAATTATTATTTTTCTGATGATTAATCTTGGGCAGCAGCATGACTGAATTAAAAGAAAACTGCAAATTTGGTAAAGCAGGGGCTGTGGAGAGGGCTCAATGTTGATAAGGTTTCTGTTCTGCCTGGTTTCTGTCCTCCCACCAGATCCCACAATCATTTAGCCCCAAAGAAATCACACAGAGGTCTATATTAATGATAAACTAATTGGCCCATTAGCTCAGGCTTCTTATTAACTCTTATAACTTATACTAACTCATTATTCTTATCTATGTTAGCCACTTGGCTCAGTACATTTTTCAGTGGGGCAATCACATCTTCCTTCTTCTGTGGTTGGAACAGGACTGGGGAGGAATGGGTTTCCTCCTTCCCAGAATTCTCCCATTCTCATTCATGTAGTAATAGGGGCGGCAGGGCTGCGTTCCCAGCACCCCGGCCGCCTGCTCGGCTAGCTTATGCCCCAAAATAATTACACAGACACTGTATTCTTTTAATCACTGCTTGGCCCATTCTCTTCTAGGCTAATTCTCACATATTAATTTAACCCATTTCTAATCATCTGTGTATGGCACCCCAAGGTGTGCTTACCAGGGAGATTCTAGCCTAGTCCATCCTGGGTCGGAGCTTCATCCCAGGAGCGGGGCATGGCGTCTCTCTCTGAGGCGTCTGCTCCCGAGAGAGCTGTTGAGTCTCTGAGCTCACTTCCTCTTCCTCCCAGCATTTTGTTATGTTTACTCCTCCCACCTATCCTCTAACCAATAAAATGGGCCAGGGCAGTGCCTTTATTAGCCAATGACTGTCCTCCATCACATTCACCCACCTCTACTTCCTTTCTGGTTGTCCCACCTATACTTCCTGCCTGGATACTGGCAAATCAGCATTTATTTAAAACATAATTGACACAATATAGACAATTGTCCCACACCACTTCACCCTCTTTGAAAAAACAAAACAAAACAAGAACATCCATAGTCCATTTTTTGGGAATGTCGGTGTAGTTTTCCATGCTACTTCTTGCTGTTTGGGGCACTGATAATCTTATAGGAACCTAAAGAAAATTTAAAATTATGATCAAGTCCTGATTGGAGTATCCTGTGAGTCTTGATCATCTCAGACAGCAGTCTTTAATATATTCTGTTCCTACTGGAGATTTCTCAGGTGGTGTACCTTGATCAAACCAGATATTTTTTTAAGTCAGAATGAATCCACAGTCTCCCATTTCCCGTGGAAACAAAAGGAAAATCTCTTCTATATTCTGTCAATTATGTTTTAAACAAATGCTGATTGACCAGTAGCCAGGCAAGAAGTACAGGCAGGACAACCAGACAGGAAGTAGAGGTGGGTAAATGAGAACGGGAGAATTCTGGGAAGGAGAAAGCCCATTCCTCCCCAGTCCTGTTCCAACCACAGAAGAAGGAAGATGTGATTGCCCTGCTGAAAAAAGGTGCTGAGCCATGTGGATAACATAGATAGGAATAATGGGTTAACATAGAAAAGAATAATGGGTTAATATAAGTTATTAGAGTTAATAAGAAGCCTGAGCTAATGGGCCAATCAGTTTATTATTAATATAGAACTCTGTGTGATTTCTTTGGGGCTAAATGGCTGTGGGACCTTGTAGGAGGACAGAAACCAGACAGGACAGAAACCCAGACAACAATTGGTTTTTTAATTTTTGACTCCAGATTCACCTGTTTTTAATTTTTTTCTTATGTCAGTGGGGATTCCAGAATTTCAGTCTCAGTCTCATTTGCTTTTCAGATTTCTCTTCTTTTCTAGCTTGGAGATTCTTGGCTTAAGAAGCTAATTGTGCTCCTTTTTATCAGTTCACACTATAGATTGCCACCAATAATGTCTACTACTTAGCCAATGATCCAACCTAATTAATATATTTGCTTTAATTATGCAACTATTAATTGATCTTCCATTTTCAACTGTCCTCACTCTTCACTTTAATGAAAGAAAACAGTTGATGGGTTTATCACTGGAGGGTCTTCTGTTCTTTTATGTTCAACATCACAAAAAAAGATCCTTATCTTTCTTATTTGTCTGACCCTCTATATGGGTGGTGTAAAGTTTTGGCAACAAGTCACTTTAATAGAAAAAATATTAGATTTAGGTAATTTAGAAATAAAAATATGAAGACAATATGTATTATCACCTCCAATAGATGTCACTCATGATGGCTACAGGTGATTACAGGGAAGCAAAACTAATATTCAGCACCATTATCACTATGACTCAGGCAACATGGTCAGAGGTTGTTAACTGTCTTCTTGACCCATTTTTTCTGTCTGGTATAAAGAAACAATAGTATTTCAATATTTATTAAACTGAAATTCTTCAGGTAAATTTGTAATTCCATTTCTATGTTGTTAGAATGAAGCAGAGAGGACCAAAAGTAAGTAAACATTGGGTTAGTTTATAGGGCAAAGGATTCATTTATTTTAATTTCTAACCCATCTTATTTTATTAAGTTCTTTCCTTGGGGCTTCTGTGCTTATACTGGCTGATACCACACACATAAATCAAGATCTTAGACCACCACATCGTGACACTGAATACTTCATACTCCATATTCACATAGATTATAATAAAAAGCAATTTTATATTTTCTAAGATCTCTTGTATTTCCTTTCCCAATGACCTTCTATATATCATGAGCTACAAATGAGCGAGACATTTCTGTGATCACATACTACTGTAAATCCATTTTAGACATGCTAGATGATCTGGCTTCATTCTTTAGAAGTGGACATTATACACAGATTTGTATTGTTGCAAAAACTAGTCTAACAGAATGGAAGTACTAGGGAATGTTCTGTAAGGACAATGTGAGCTCCTGTTCTTGTTACCCAGAAACAACTTTACAGCCAAGTAAAGAGTCTCAAGTTTTTGTCCCTGTGGCTGATAGTCCAAGTCTGTCAAAGTGGAGCTCAGGAATGCTGCTCCAGGAACTCCATCTGGTGCAGATTGCAGAGTTAGACACATATTGCTATGAAGACCTTGATCTGCTAATATAGATATTGGTAGCAGAATAAATTGAATGGGTAGTGTGAGGGCTATTCTTGATTGTCAATTTGACTACATCTACAATGAACTACAATCCAGAAATGCAGGACACAACTATGTGATATTTTCTGCTTGGTTTGAAGTGGTTGAATACACTTCTAGTCAGAACCTTTGAGGCAAGAAGACATACACTTTTGATCTGTACCTTAAAGCTGGAAGACACAGGTCTTTGACCCAGATCTTGAGCTGGGAAGACACGAAACTTTGGTCCAGATATTGAGGCAGGAAGACACACCTTTAACTTGGGCCATACCTTCTGCTGGAAAGTTATATAAAAACATGGAAGATGGAAGCTCTATCTTTTCCTGATTCCCCTCACCTTACTAGCATATCCATTCCTTTACTGAAATTGGATCCCACTTCTTCAGGTCTCCAGAAGATACAGAAGACCATCTGAGACACTGAGCATTGTGGGACTTAGCAACTACTAGATTCTTGACCTTTTTGTTCACAGCTAGCTGTTGTTAGATTAACTGGACTAATATACATGTACATATGTGTGTGTGTGTGTGTGCATTTATATGTCTGTATATACATATATATGGAAAATATATGACATATATACAGGATATATTCATTCCATAAGTTCCATATGTTCCATATATAAGTTCCATATATATTCCATATATATATATATATATATATATATATATATATATATATATATATATGTCCTGTGTCTCTAGAGTACCTGTTTACTGATGGACATGCCATTTTTCGTGGCCAGTTGGTGCAGGTTCAAGAAGCTATACTTAAAAATTGTCTTCAGATGAAAGGTATATTTCATGACTTAGAGGCCACCTTATCAGACATTTCCATATGGAGTGTGATCTTATGGAAGGAGTTGTTGTTACTACATTGGTTCTTTTTATTTTCTCCATCTTGTATTTTTTATTATTTTATTTTATTACTTTAAAAATACCAATTCAAATTCCCACTTCTTTTCCTCCTCCCACTTCCCTCCTATTCCCCACACACACTTTCCTCCCCCATCCAATCTTAAGAGAGAACAAAGCACCCTGCTCTGTGGGAGGTCCAAGGCCCCCACTACATCCAGGTTGAATAATGTATGCATCCAAAGAGAATAGGATCCCAAAAAGCCAGTACACACAGTGGAGACAAATCCCTTTGCCATTGTCCTTAGCCCCTCAGTCTGCCCCAACTGTCAACCACATTCAGAGGGACTAGTTTAATCGCATGCTCATTTGTTCCTAGTCCAATCAGAATTGGTGAGCTCCCATTAGCTCAGGTAAATTGTTCAGTGGGTGAACACTTAATGGTCTTGCTTATACTCTCCCTCCTTCTGCTCTTCAACCAGACCTTGGGAGGCAGTCCAGTTCTCCAATGTGGGTCTCTGTCTCTGTTTCTGTCTGTTGTTAGACAAAGGTTCTATGGTGATATTTAAGATAATCATCAGTCTGACTACAGGGCAAGGACAGTTCAGGCACCCTATCCTCTATTGCTTAGGGTCTTAGCTGGAGTCATTCATGTAGTGATGGGGCAAGCAGGCCTGCTTTTCATCCTGCCCAACTCCTGCATGTTTAGCTTTACACCTGAAATAACAACACACAAATTGTATTCATTTAAACACTGCCTGGCCTTTTAGTACTAGCCTCTTATTGGCTAACTCTCACATATTTATTAACCCATTTCTAATAATCTGTGTAGCACCATGAGGTCGTGGCTAACTGGGAAAGATTCAGCATGTCTGACTTGGTGGCTGGCTCCATGGTGTCTGACCAACTATGCTTTCTTTCTTTCTCCCAGCATTCTGTTCTGTCTACTCCACCTATCCAAATCCTCCCCTATCAAAAAGCCAAGGCAGTTTCCTTATTAACCAATGAGAGTAACACATAGACAGATGACCCTCCTCCATCATTTCACCTTTTTCTGTTTAAACAAAAAAGAAAAGCTTTAACTTTAACATAGTAAAATTACATATAACAAAACAGTTATCAAGCAGGAATTACAGATACAATATTTATATCTACTTTATCTTTTATCATAAATAAGGAAAACAATAACTATCTATCTATTCTTCAACTCCATCAAAGATTCCTGAAGGATATAATATTACCTAAGTAAACAAGAAGTAAGAAACTTACAAAACTCTAGAAGTGACTGAGACATCTCGATGAACCTCCTCACTACAGAATGGTGCCCAGATGTGGATAACTGAATCCACAGAAAGCCTGAGAAAGCTTGGGAAAGAATAGAGTAAAGCATATTTTCTTGGTAGCAGCAATTTCTTGGGTATGCTCTGCTTGCTAGAGGCAAGCAAGTGCTCTCATCTAAGAGAGGCTTCCTGACTCAGTTTTAGCTGCAAAACCTTGTAGCTCTTTTAAGAGGTCCTTCCACAAAACAGTTAAACGGTGTTGACGAAAAGCTGAATGCATGCTTTTCGGTTGTCAGCTGTAGCAGGAAAAAAGCTGCGCCGTTTTAAAATGCCAACTTTCTGAGTCGACCTGCCAGGGCAAACTCTTGACTCTTTCAGGCAGGCAGCCCAAAGTACTCGAGTGTGGTCTGTAAGCAGAATGCTGAAGCTTGCTTGCTGGTAGGGATCTTGAAACACCACAGAGTTTCAAGTACAGCCAGTACCTCCACCATGAGACTGGAAAGGTAACAAATGGGCTGGATCCAGCCATCAAAGTCACGGCTCTAACCCTCTCCTTAAAGACTCATGTAGTCAGAAAAAGAGAGATATACAGTAAGGAGAGATTTAAAAAAAAACTCTAAATGGTTTACAGTGTGTTTAAAAATATATGCAGGCTTGAAAAAAGATTAAAGTTCTTAAAATTAAAAAAGAAAAAAAGAGAGTAGTTGGGTGTGGTGGTGCACACTTTTAATCCCCAACACTTGGGAGGCAGAGGTAAATTGACCTCTGTGACTTCAAGGGGCAGAGGTAGATTGACCTCTGTGACTTCAAAGTGTGGTAGCACACACCTTTAATCCCAATGCCGGGGAGGTGGATATCTCTGTGAGTTCAAGGACAGCCTGGTCTACAGAGTTATTCCAATACAAAGATATACAGAGAACCTGTCTCAAAAAGTAAAAGTAAAAATAAAAGAAATAGAGGTTAAAACAAAGCCACACAAAATGGAAAATACACAGAGAATCTTGATATTGTATGCTATTATGTTCTCTTTGAATTGTTTGAATGCTGAGGAAGGAGCAACAGATGCTAAAAGATACTTGTTTATAAATGCTGCTGAACTAATCCAAGATAGATATTTTGAAAATATCTTGACTTCAGAATTTGGATCTAAGGATATGATACTTTAGAAAAGAGATTCTTCTTTTGTTTTCACAGAGGATGAGACCCTGTGGATTCCTTCTAGACCAATATGGTATGATAGAGCATGCCCTCCTGAAAGGTTGCCATGAACACCCTCAAAAATTACTTCACTCAACTGATGACTGAGATGAACCTAGCACACAGGTTATACCATGAAAGACCTAAGTAACAGCACCCCAATTCAGCAAGAAACAGTTTGGAGAGAAATAACTGTGCCCAAATTCCCAAATGTTGTATATAAATGTGCTTTTACACTTAAAAGTGGAAATGATATAGATATGAATAATTTACATTGGTATAAATTTTGCCTTATTGATAGAAATTTAAGGTCTATTTTGTTATATGTATATGTATTTCTGATCTTGATTAAGGTATTGTGGTTGTGTAGTTCATTAAAAATGTAATGCATAATTAGGAAATATAGGTTGTTAATGGATAATCATCAATAATAGTCAAGCTTGTAGTCATGTTAGATTTTCTAGATATATAGAGATATATTTCAGTAAGGTAGGCATTCTTCATATCTTTCAAAGACTACAGAATATGCCATTCTAAATGTTTTAATAACTTAGGGCTTTTCATGTCAATGAGACACGTCTGCTCCTGGAAGCACCAATCCACTTCAAGAGGAAGATGGGCCTTGAAGAGGCTCCTTATGGAGTTTGATAGCCATTTGGGCAAGAAACTGCTCTTGCCTGGACTGATGCAAAAACTGGACACAAAGAATCTGCAGAAAGAGGATGGCTGAACTTGCCTAAAGGTGAGATAGTTTTTCGAGATTCATGACTCATGAAAGAGTCTGCGAGACATTCTGCAGGACACAGCAGATAATGACTGAGCTGCCTTTGAAATTTCCTGCTTCGTGGAAAAGTCTGCTGGATACTTTGGGCCTGATGGCTGAAGATGGTTGCCCTAATGGTACAGAACAACTTTGGGTGACTGTCCAGACAGTGAGATGTCTTTGTCATTTCTAGAGTTTGGAAGTTGCTTATTTCTTGTTTAAAGAGGTAATATTATATCCTTCTGGAGTCTTTGTGGGAGTTGAAAAATGGTTAGGTATAGTTATAGTTTTCCTTAATTATGATAAAAGATAAAATGATATAAATATTGTAACTGTAATTCTTGCTTTATAACTTTTGTTATATGTAATTTTACTATGTTAAAATGAAAGCCTTCTTTTTGTTTAAACAGAAAAAGGGGAAATGATGGAGGAGGGTCATCTGTCTATGTGTTACTTTCATTGGTTAATAAAAAAACTGCCTTGGCCCTTTGATAGGACAGAAAATTAGGTAAGCGAAGTAAACAGAACTGAATGCTGGGAGGAAGAAGGCAGTGAGGCAGATGCGATAAAGCTCGGACCCAAGAAGGATGTAGGTTAGAAATTTTCCGGTAAGCCCCCATCTCATGGTGCTACACACATTAATAGAAATGGGTTAATCAAGATGTGAGAATTTGATGAAGGAGTTAATTTCATTGGTTAATAAAGAAACTGCCTTGGCCCATTTGATAGGCAAGCTTTTCGGTGGGTGGAGTAGACAGAGCAGAATGTTGGGAGAAAGAAGACAAGTCAGGCAGTCGCCATGATTCTCCCACTCCAGACAGACGCAGGTTAAGATCTTTCCTGGTAAACTACCTTGTGGTGTTACACAGATTATTAAAAATGGGTTAGATCAATATGTAAGAGCTAGCCAATAAGAGGTTATAACTAATGAGCCAGGCAGTGTTTAAAAGAATACAGTTTCTGTGTAATTATTTTATGGCATAAACTAGCCATGTGGGAGCCGGGGTGGCCGGAACGCAGTCCGCCACTCCACATTCAACAAGAATTAGCTGATAAGAGGCTAGAACTAACGGTCCAGGCAGTGTTTAAAAGAATACAATTTTTGTGTTGTTATTTCAGGTGTTAAACTAGTCATGCAGGAGTGAGGAGGGACGGTAAGCAGGCCTGCCCACAGCTCTTCACTACACATTCGTGTGGATTCCCTGGAATTTTTCTAGAGAAATGTTTCATGATAATCCTAAAATGGATCCTTCAATAAAGATATCTCTTTTCTTGCTTTCATATCTGTCTTTCCTCCATCTCAACTACTCCATTCCCTCAAGCTCTCCCAAACCCTCCCCTTCTCCCCTCCTCTTCCCTTTCTCCCCTTTTTTCTACCCCCCTTGGCTCCCATGCTCACAAACTCACTCATTAGTGGATACTAGCCATAAACAAAGGACATTGAGCTAAACTGAAACAAGATTTCTCATGAGAGGTCAAATCAGGAAACCAGTCCCTCCAATGTTGCTGTACCAACTTAGTGAAGAAGGACAAGGGAAGGCTCCATATCAGGTGTTTCCTTCTGAAACATTAATAAGGCTCCTCAAAGGGACCTATTCTCCTCAACTCTAAAGAGTTTCCCAAGAGTTCTAACCTCTTAGACCTGTTCTTCTTAGTTACTATGAAGTATTCTCTAGAGACTTGTAGTTCTTAACTAGAACTGAATTCAGTATACAGACATCTCTTACAAGTGTCAGAAGAACTTGGTCCATCTTTGTGTCTGAGAACACAGTTGTCATTCCAGACCTCTTCAGGATTAGTGAGGGCCATAGAGCCCTGGAATTTCTTCAGAAGGCACATGCCCTGCATTCTTTACACTCTCTCTAAAGGTCTGGAGTGAGACTGAGTCTCGCATGCATGGGGTTAACTCATTGGGGCCTCCACAAATGAAATAATCCTCTCAAGAAAGAGATAAACCACTGCACTGATTATTAAGATTATGAGTCCATTCATTTTGGTTCCTGACTAAGAGGAGATTAATACTTCAGTCTTTGTGCTGAAGATTCGGGGTACAGAATTTTTAAAAGAAAAAAAAAACTATAGTTACAACAATGTTAGGTAAGAGTCAAAGTAAACCTATAACAATTATTTAGGTAAAACAGTTATTTTAGACACAACACAACAATTTGTATTTATTAATTCTCATTTATTTTAGCTTTTGTTATTTTTTAATTAATATATGCTCAGTTAAGATCATGGGAATTCCAAATATGTTGCCAAGGCAGACATGGCTGTTGTAGGGAAGAAGACTGATAAGTGTCTAAGCAAATACAAACTAGAGCCAGGATAAAATGTTGCTACATTAGCCACTACAGAAAGCATTAACAAATCAAAGTTTATGCCAAGGTAATTCAAAAAGTATGCAAATGTAAAGTGTCCAAACAGGCAACAGAACTTGACAGCACCAATCACATGTTTCTGACATTTGTGTCATTAAAAATACAAGAGAGATGGGGCTTGTCGAATCGCCTTCCACAGTTCAGAAAAGCTACTGAGGCCAGGCTTGTGGTAGAGGAGTCACTAAATGGAGTCCCTGAGAAGGAAGCTATTACATGCATCTATGAAGTTGAAGCCTGGATTGTGTTGGAGACTCTAAGATGTTAGAGATCCTGGAACCATGGGATGTCTGTCAGGGAGAACTCCATATAGAATGTGGAACAAGCCAAAGAGAAAGAAATATATTGTAGTCAACAAAGCTGGAAGGAATGGCAGATGTGAAGAGTCATCTAAGCCCTTTGAGATCATAAATGGGGTTGCAAAAATTGGAGCTTTCCCTGCTGGATTTCAGGGTTGATTTCTTCCAGTATTTCCCTACTATGTTCCATTTCCTCCCTTTTGCAATAGTAACATATAGTCTGTGTCATTGTATATTGGAAGTAAATAATTAGTGTTTTGTTTTTGATTTTTGATATTTCAGGGACTTACAGTTAAAAGATTTCCCCGAGTCTCAGAAGAAAGTGTGGTGGTTTGGGTGAGAATAATACTATAGACTCATATATTTCAGTGGTTGGTCCCTAGTTGGTGAAACTGTTAAGGATTAGGAAGTGTAACCTTTGAGGTTTCAAAATCCCACCCCATTCCCAGTCTCAAGCTCTCTGTTTGGGCTCGTAGATAAGATGTAAACTTTAATCTAACGTTCTCTGCTTGCACTGCCGTACTCCACACTATGCTGGTCATGGACTAAGCCTTTGAAACAGTAAGAAAACCTCCAAGTAAATACTTTCTTCTAAAAATTGCCTTGGTTGTGGGACCTCTGAGGGAGTAAGCCTGAGCCAGGCCCTCTGTGGTTCTGGGTGCACCCAAGCCTGGGAACTCCGTGGCAGTAGACCAGGGCCAGAGATCTTTGCAGGACCAATTCCAACCTAGGGACCTCTGCAGGAGGGGGATCCAGACCATGATTTACAGGAACAGGTCAAAGCCTGTAACCTAGGCCAAAGTAGGCATGAGGCAACAATCTCCACCTTGAGCTAGCACAGGATTGAGGAAACAAATTCCACAGGAGTAGAACTGAACCAGGTACTAAGGCCAGTGTGGGCCCGAGGGAACAAGCTCATGGGAATGGGAGTTGGGAGCCAACCCAGTCCTGGGACACTGACAGACCAGGAATGACCATCTACCTGGTCCGGAGCAGACTGGAGAGAGTGAAATCCACTGGAACAGGTACAGGGGAGTAAGCACTGAGGAAGTTAGCCAGAGTCAGAGACCACTGAGGGTCTGGACATGAATCTAGGACCTTCAAGGGAATAGACCTAATCCAGGAGCTCTATGGGTCTGTGCATGAGTCTAGGACCTTCGAGGAACTAGGCCTGAACCAGGACCTCTGCCAGTATGGGTGTGAATTTGGGAACTCTGAGGGAGTAGGCAGGAACTAGAGATCTCTGCAGGGCTAGGCATGAGTCTGGGACCTCAGAGGGAGTAGGCCTGAGCCAGGACCTCTGTGGGTCCAGGGGTGATCTGGGCCACCAAAGGGAATAGATAGGAACTTAAAACCTCTGCAGGTCCAAGTGCGAGTCTGGGACCTCTGAGAGAGTAAGCCTGAGCCAGGTCCTCTGCGGTTCTGGGCACACTGTAGCCTGGAAACTCTGAGGCAGTAAAGTGGAGCCAGAGTCCTTTGCAGGACTAACTTCAAGCCAGGGACCTCTGCAGGAGGGGATCCAGACCAGTATTTACAGAAAAATGTCAAAGCCAGTAACTTGGACCAAGTAGGCCTGAGACAACAAACTCCAAGGGAACAGAGCAAAGCCCCCAGTATCAGTGAGCTATCTCCAGGAACACTGAGTAACCAACAAGGCAACTAAAACTATGGCACTGACAGTACCAAAGGAACAACCATCTGAGCCTTAGATTCACTGGCACCTAGAAGATTACTCAACAGAATCTCAGACAGCCCCAACCACACCTATTAGAGGAAAAAATGAATAGAAAAAGTAAGAACACATACGCAACACCACAAAGAGCAACATAACACCAGTAAAACCTAAAGACTTTATAACATCAAGACTTGAACAACCAAATATACATGAAACAGAATAAACTGACCTAAAATATAACTTCAGAATGTTTGAAACTTCTAAAGAAGAAATGAGAAATTCCCTCAAAGAAATGGAAGAAAGGACAAACAAAAAATTGGAAGACATCAGCAAATCCCTTAAAGAAAACTGAGAAAAAGCAATCAAACATATGAAAGAAACTATTCAGACTTGAAAACTGAAATAGGGACAATAAAGAAAGCACAAGCTGAGGGAAACAGAAATCATGAGAAAACAACCAGGAACCACAAATGTAAGCATGAACAGCAGAATACAAGAGATGGAAGAGAGAATCTCAAGAGCTGAAGATACAATAGAGGAAATAGACTCATCAGTTAAAGAAAACATTAAATCTAACAAAAGCTTAACCCAAAATGTTCAGGAAATATGGAAAACCATGAAAAGGCCAAATCTAAGAATAATAGGTATAGAAGAAGGAGAAGTTCAACTCAAAAGCACAGAAAATATATTTAACAAAATCTTAGAAGAAAACTTTCCCAACTTAAAGAAAGATATGCCTATGAAGATATAAGAAGATTAGAGAACACCAAATAGACTGGATAAAAAAAAAGACCCCTTGGCATATACTAATAATCAAAACACTAAACATACAGATTAAAGAGAGAATATTAAGAGTTGCAAAGGAAAAAGGCCAAGTAACATATAAAGGTAGACCTATCAGAATTACACCTGAATTCTCATTGGAGACAATGAAAGCCAGAAGATAAGCGTTTTGCAGACATTCAGAGAGCATGAATGCCAGCCTAGATTACTAAACACAGAGAAACCTAAAATCACCATAGAAAGATGAAACAAGATATTCCATGACAAAACTAGATTTTACCAAAACCTAGCCACAAACCAAGCCCTACACAAAATATTAGAAGGAAAACTCCAACCCAAGGAAATTGGCTACACAAACAAAAACAAAGACAATTATTGATGGTCTCATAGCAGCAAATCCCATAGAAGGGAAAAATGCACAAATTAACATTATCAACAATGAAAACTAAATTAACATGAGATAGCAATCACTGGTTATTAATATCTTTAATATAAATGAACTCAACTCACCTATAAAAAGGCACAGGCTAACAGACTGTATACAAAAACAGAATCCATCCTTCTTCTGCATACAATAAATACATCTCAATCTCAAAGACATCATCTAAGAGTAAAGGGTTGTAAAAAATGTTCCAATCAAATAAACTTAAGAAACAAGTGGGTGTAGCTATCCTAATATCTATCTAGCAAAATAAACTTCAAGCTAAAATCAATCAAAAGAGACAAAGAAAATCATTTTATATTAGTCACAGGAAAAATCCATCAAGAGGAAATCTCAATACTGAACATCAATGCCTCAAATACAAGGGCAGCCTCATATGTAAAAGAAACACTTCTAAAGCTTAAACCATACATTAAACCCCACACACTAATAGTGGGAGACTTCAACACTGCTCTCTCACCATTGGACAGGTCAGTCAGACAAAAAATGAAAAGAGAAATAAAGGAACTAACAGAGGTTATGACTCAAATGAACTTAACAGACATCTATAGAATATTCCATCCAAACAGAAAAGAATATACCTTCTTCTAAGCACTTCTCAAAAACTGACCACATATTCGGTAACAAAACAAACCTGAATCAAAACAAAATTGGAATAACCCAGTGTACCTTTCAGATCAACATGGGTTAAAACTAGAAGTCAAGAGCAATACTAATTCCAGAAAACCCACAAATACATGAAGATTAAACAATTCTCACCTGAATAAAATTGAGAGCTGAAATCAACAAAATAGAAACAAAGAAAAAAATACAATGAATCAGTGAGATAAAGAGTTGGTTCTTCAAGAAAATCAACAAAATAGACAAGCCTTTTTCCAAACTAACTAAAAGGCAGAGAGAGAATATCCAAATTAACAAAATCAGAAATGAAAAGGGGGACATAACAAGAGACATGGAGGAAATACAAAGAATCATCAGGGCATATTTATAATACCTTTACTCCACAATAGAGTTCTTGAGGTCCTAACTAGAGCAATAAGACACCAAAAGGAGATCAACAGGATACAAGTCAGAAAAGAAGTCAAACTCTCACTGTCTGCTGATGATGTGATAGTTTACATAAGTGATTCCAAAAATTCTACTAAGGAATTTCTACAACTCAGAAACACTTCCAGTAATGTAGCAGTATATAAGATTAACTAAAAAAAAAATCAGTATCCTTCCTGTACCCAGATGATAAAAGGGGTGGGGAAGAAATCAGAGAAACAACACGCTTCACAATAGCAACAAAAAACATAAAATAGCTCAGAGTAACTCTAACCAAACAAGTGGAAGACTTGTATGACAAAAACTTCAAATGTTTGAATAAAGAAATTGAAGAAGACAACAGAAAGTGGAATGGTCTTCCATGTTCTTGGGTAGGCAGAATTTACATAGTGAAAATGGCAATCTTACCAAAAGCAATCTACAGATCCAATGCAATGACCATCAATATCCCAGGAAAACTCTTCACAGACCCAATAGAACAGTACCCAAATTCATATGGAAAAGCAAAAAGCCCAGGATAGCCAAAACAATCCTGTAAATAAAGGAAGTGAAGGCATCACAAGCCCTGACTTCAAACTCTACTACAGAGCTACAGTACTGAAAACAGCCTGGTACTGATATAAGAACAGAAGATCAATGGAACCAAATAGAAGACCCTGATATTAATCCACACACCTTCGAATACCTGATTTTTGACAAAGAAGCAAAAAATATCAAATGGAAAAAAGAAAGTATATTTAACAAATGGTGCTGTCATAACTCTATATTAACACATAGAAGAATAAAACAGACTCATATCTATCACCATGCACAAAACTCAAGTCCAAATGGATCAAAGACCTCAACATAAAGGCAGTCACACTGAATCTTAGAGAAGAGAAAGTGGGAAGTATACTTGAATGCATTGACACAGGAGACCACTTCCTAAATATAACCCCAGCATCCTAGACACTGAGAGAAACAAGTAATAAATGGGACCTTTTGAAACTGAAAAGCTTCTGTAAAGCAAAGGACATGTTCAACAAGGCAAAACTACTACCTACAGAATGGGAAAAAATTTTTCACTAACCCCACATCAGACAGAGGTCTGATCTCCAAAATATTCAAAGAACTCAAGAAATTTGTCATCAAAAGAACAAATAATCCAATAAAAATGGAATACAGTCCTAAACAGAGAACTTTCAACAGATGAACCTAAAATGGCTGAAAGACACTTAAAGGAATGCTCAACATCCTTAGTCTTCAGAGAAATGCAAATCAAAACAACTCTGAGATTTCATCTTACACCTGTAAGAATAGCCAACATCAAAAACACTGATGACAACTTATGCTGGAGAGGTTGTGGGGAAAAGGTAACACTTCTGCTTTGCTGGTGGGAATGCAAGCCCCTTTGGATGCCAGTGTGATGATTTCTCAGAAAATTAGGAAACAACTGTCCTCAAGACCCAGTAATACACTTTTTGAGTATATATCCAAAGGATGCTCAATTGTGTCAAAAGGTCATGTGCTCAACTATATTCATAGCAGCATTGTTTGTCATAGCCAGAACCTGGAAACAGCCTTAATGCCCCTCAACCGAAGAATGGATAAGGAAAATGTGGTACATTTACACAATGGAGTACAACATAGATGAAAAATATAACAACATCTTGAATTTTCCAGGAAAATGGATGGAGCTAGAAAACATTATTTTGAGTGAGGCAACCCAGACCCAAAAAGACAATTATCACATGCACTCATTCATAAGTGGTTTTTAAACATAAAGCAAAAAAAGAAAACACCCTACAAATAACAACCCCAAAGAACTTAGACAACAATGAGGACAATAAAAGAGACTTACATAGATCTAATCTACACAGTAAGTAGAAAAGACAAGATTACCTGAGTAAATTGGGAGCATGGGGACCTTAGAGGAGGGTTGAAGTGGAGAGGGGAAAGGTAGGGAGGGGAGCAGAGAGAAAAATGTAGATAGAGCTCAATAAAAATCAATGAAAAAATACAGATCCCCAGTTAGTTCCTGGGGCAGCTGAAGATAGGGAACCTGAAATGATCCTATTCTATAACCATACTGATGAATATTTTGCATATCACCATAGAACCTTCATCTGGCGATGGATGGAGATAGAGACAGAGATCCACACTGCAGTACTGGACTGAGCTCCCAAAGTCCCAATGAGGAACAGAAGGAGGGAGAAGACGAGCAAGGAAGTCAGGACCAAGAGGGGTGCACCCACCCACGGAGACAGTGGGGCTGATCTATTGGGAGCTCACCAAGGCCAGCTGGACTGGGACTGAAAAAGCAGGGGATAAAACCGGACTCTCTGAATATGGCGGACAATGAGGGATGCTGAGAAGCCAAGGACAATGGCACTGGGTTTTGATCCTACTTCATGTTCTGGCTGTGTGGGAGCCTAGCCAGTTTGGATGTTCATCTTCCTAGACCAGGATGGGGGGGGGCTTTGGACTTTCCATAGGGCAAGGAACCCTGACTGCTCTTCAGACTTGAGAGGGAGGGAGAGAGGAGTGGGGGGAGAGGGGAGGAGTGGGGGGACGGGGAGAGGAGTGGGGGGGGGGAGGAGTGGGAGGCTGGGAGGAGGCGGAAATTGCTTTTTTCTCAATAAAACAAAAAGAAAGTTAAAAAATCAATGAAAAATTAAAATAAATAAGTAAATAAATTAATTAAATTGCCTTGATCATGATGTTTCTGAACAGTAATAGAAAATTAGCTATGACAGATAACACTGCACCCATATTATAATGATCCAAATTGAAGAGTCTAACTAAACCATGTGCTGAGAATGTGTGGAAGAACTAATGTTCTCCTAGGGTACCAGAGAGTTTAGAAAGTCAGCCTATCAATAGTGGGTATTGTATTGTCTCCCCATATTGTAAGTAGAACAGCACTGAAGGAACTGTGGCTTGGGTGCTCTATCTTTCTCATTAGAATAGAACCTCAAGTTTCCTACCATCCAATTATACTCAAGAAAAAAAAACTGATTCTGAGGTAGTGGCCTCAGAGCCAAAGAAATACCATGGGGGACCAGAGCCTGCCAGAGAAACAGTCTTTTCTGGTGCCCAGGTACAAGATTGAGCTACCTATCAAGTGTGTCATGAAGCACAAGAAGGAGAAACTGAAGTTTCCTATTTTCCTGGAAGACCATTGTCACCTATTTTCTGAGGAACAGTTTGATGAACTCAGGATAGACTATGTACTATACGAAGGGCTGATGTCTCATGGTATCCAGGGGAACGTTTTTCCAGTAATTTCTCAAGGAGTGTACAGTGATGCTTCCAGTAAGAGTCAGAAAAATCTCCCTGCGACTGGAGGACTCTTTAGCTTAGGTCCATTAATCCAACAAAGAGACAAAGAGAGCCAGCACCAGCTGGCTCAGATGCAAGACAATATATAAATCTTCATAAAATCTCTTCAAGTCCCAAACCGTGACCAGAATCTAAATAATGAGTGGCCTCACTGGGGGAAAAAGGGGAAGAAAACAAGAAGTGTAGAGCAAGCATGGGAGTCTCTCTTATTAACAGCTCAACCCTGGAGTTTCCAAGAATCCCAGGTTACTTCAAGGTAATTGTCTTTCTCCAAACACACACGCACAACAAGATATTTTTGACTCTCTATACTATACATGCCTAAAAAGAGGAGCTGATGGTGTATGTGAATGGAATAAACCTTTTGGAGACTTGGTCATGATGGGAAAAATTGGCATGGGCTATGTGTGCCAACAAAATGAAGAGTCCTCATTCAAGAGTATTGGTCACCTTTCTTCTGACTTTACACCGTTCAGAACACTGTATTTTTTGAAGGACATTGGACTCTCCAAACAAGAATCACTGTTTGAAATGAAATTTCCCAAACCACAAGATACTTTTAAGCCCACTTTGAAGAAGATTGCTTATGGAGCAGCACACCAGAAACCCAGTCATTCTAAAGCCATGGGAAATCAAGAGCCTGTGACTGGACCCAAGGAATTACTTGAAATTCAAGGTAGAAGCTTTTGCAAACCAAACTCCCTTGAAAATCTCAAAGGGACAATTACTTGAAACAATTTCATTGTCCATAGGGGCTACAGCATGCCAGACATGATTAACAAATTTATTATGAGAAAAGGTTGGAACTATACCTCTGCTAGGAGTCCTGTACCAGGAGTGTTGAGATCACATAATGCAGAAGAAACATGGGAAAGAAGATGAAAATGATGAAAATGTTGGAAAGGAACTTGACTAAAAGATTTACCTATTGCCACCTCCTTGAGTGTGACATGTTCTCTTTTTGCATTTGAGATGTGTTGTAAGGCCACGCTTTGGCACAACAACCACTATGATAGTACCTAACATTCAGAAACATTTCTTAATGAAGTTATGTATTGTCTTCTCTATTATTTTTGATATTTTATTATACAGTGTGAGGTCAATATTAGAATTTTCTAATTTTTCACATATTTTTTCTTTGACATTGTTATATCAGTCATTTGTAAAACTACCGAAAACCATTAATTAAAAACAATATTACTCTGAAAAAAAAGACTCGGTATCATTTGCAACATGGGAGAATCTCAAAATATTGTAATAGTACTGAATGAAAGGAAGCATGCATAGAACCCTGTAAATTCAAATAATAATGAATAGTGAACATTATTTTATTAACCAGTGTTGAATTCTATAGCTAAAATGATAGTAAACTATTTTCTTTTATTTTGCACAACACAGCCTTTATTCTTTCAAGATGATGATTTTCCTCAATTATTTTAATATCAAGGACACTTTAGTGCTAATAAGATCTATTTTTCTGTTTTGGATAAAGCACATCTTCAAAGAAATGCCTATTTTAATTTATTTTACTTGCATGTGTATGCTGATAACATTTAACATTTAATATTTTCAGGAATAAACATCTATCTCACACAAGGGCTACAGAGATTCATTTTAATTCCCTTTGGTTACTTTCCCCCCCATTTGTTTCTTTTGTACTGAAACTGTTTATTGAAGACACTCACTTGTTTTTCGCTTTAAGCCTGTACTTGTTGTGAAATATTACTTTACAATATGCTACATTCATTTATACAGCAAAATATGTGTTTAATGATGCAAAAATGTGTTCCATTCTTTTATGTTGCATTTGTTTAATTCTGTAAAGTTGTGTTACTTTGCCTTCTAAAATATCTAATTTGTCTAATAAGGAGGTGATTGGCCAATAACTAGGCAGAAGAGATAAATAGGCTTGCCTGCCAGGCAGAGAAAAAAATGAGGAGATCTAATCTCGAAAGAAGAGAGGAGAGGAGGAAAAAAAGGAGGAGAGGAGGATGCCAGGAGCCAGCCAAGCAGCCACACAACCACACACAGAGTAAGAAGGGAAGAAAGAAATATATAACAGAAAAGGTAAAAGGCCTAGAGGCAAAACATAGTAAAAGAGAGACTGATTATTTAAGTTAAAAAAAGCAGGCTAGAAATAAGCCAAGCTAAGGCCGATATTTCATAAGTAAGAACAAGTTACTAAGTACTTATTTGGGAGTTGTCTTTTTGTATTCTTTTTTTAAAATCTACTAGTGATATTAAGGTTTAAGTTTGGTTTAACACTTGCATTTGGATTTAAGTTTTAAACCAGTTTTGGTTATTTTCCAAAAGTATATCATTTTCAATAAATAGAACATACATATTAATAAATTAGAAGTGAAAACATATTTGATGAAGGAATTAAGAGACACTGTTTTAAACCTTGATATTTGTTGAAATTCTCCAGGCATTCATTCAAATTTAACAAATACATTTTCTACTTTCATCTTACTTACATCCATTGTGATTCTATGCCTGCCAGTATTTTCTCCTTCACCTAAAGCTCTTTTCATAATTGAGCAGAAAAAGGACAATTTGCTTAATTGTACTACATACATTTTCATTTAAAAAATGTTCTCCACACAATATATTTTAATCATATTCTTTCACCTCTCCCAACCATCCCATGTCCTATTTGTAGCACAGCTGCTTCCAGAAAATTCAGCAAGGATTCTTCAACATGAAGCATATCTATAGAGATGTTGATTTTAAGGGTAAATTAAATGTAAAAAGCCTATTTTATGTTTGGCCTATCACGAAATCTTTCCTTGTAAAATTTATGAAGCATTCAGTTGTCAAATCCTTCTATATTTTGATTCTTACCTACTATGCCTTTGTGCCATGCTTTCTTGCATTTAACTTGTTCTTACATAAAATATAACTTCCTATTTTTGTATAGAGGTATCTCTTGAACTCTCTTACATATTTCTCATAACCACAGAATTGGAATTATGGCTTCCTAGACAGTCAGTGAAGGTTGGGCCAGAGTAAACTCAAGAAAAGATCTTGATATTTAGATGTTGACCAGGAGATGTAAATAACTCATTTTTAAATAAATCACACCAATGCATGGTACACTGAATACTACATTATTTCCATGAAATAAAACTATGTTGGAATCATCAACTATTGAATTTTTTAAAACATGATGCAGAGAAACATTACAAAACTTTATTAGACATGCATTCAATTTCCTAAAGAATGTGTTAGGGTTCTTGATGCAATGTGATAATATAATATAATATAATAATTTAAGATGTATTATATTATTACTATAATATATTATACAATATGAACCTTATAAGGTTAAAATAGGACATTTTGACACTGTGCTTTAAAAAGACACAAGTAGAAGAAAGTCTGAAAAAACAAAACCTGAGAAAAAAATAACAGCAAAGAACCCAAAAAAGAAAATAGAAATGGCATACATAACATAAAAAGCCAATTACCAAAAATAAATTTCATAACCCTCAAAATCACAGTCTTTTTACAGACACAAGACAGGCATCGAAAAACTTAGAAAGCAATGCAGGAGGCAAGAAAGATGGAATTGTCGGATAAAATGTTTAAAACAGGGTGAATTCAGAAGTAAAAAGCCTAGCATTATATTTCTCTTCCAGAATTAAAAGAAATAATCTAAAGTAGACAAATGGATTTACTCTTACATAATATAAAAAAATAGATGTACATAATGAACTTTTATACTCATTTTAGTTGTGATATTAATGAATCCAGTGCAATATTAGCCTCCTCTTAAGAGGCTGCTCTTAAGAATGAAGACAAAACTGCATTCCTAATGCTAATTTCAGTCACCTTCCGAATAATAGCGAATGATAAACAACAAAAACCTACTTTCATGAAAATGGGAGTAAAAGGAAGGTTTTATGGAGGTGAGTCGCCATGAATAATTGTAGTACTCACAGAAATGGCATGAGCTTCTGTTTCTCACTCACCATCCTCATTCATTAAGAAACAATTATCGCTTGTACTTCTGATAAAATACTTAAAATTCTTGTATTTAAAAATCTGATGTAGACGTGAAGGTCATCACATAGTTGCTTGGTTTACTGATGGCACCGAACACTGATGACTAACCTGATTTTTAACCCTGTGTTCATAGGGTCAAGTGAATGCTAGTTGAGGTCACTAATAAGAACTATTGTTCAAATAAAGCTTTCTGGTACTAACTTTATCTAAGAAAGCCAAAAGCAGAATGTTGAAAGAAATAACATTTTGACGATATTCAGAGAAACTGCTTTATAAAGCATTCAGAGGATATAGTTTAAACTTTGGCTTTGATTTATACTGTCCTTTAAAATATATGGTATATGTGAGCCAGGGCTCAGGAGATGGCCTTGATATGGAAATTTACACTCATGGCCCGCCCTGCCCTGCCCAGCCCCATCCCACCTCACCCCACCCTGCCCCGCACTGTCCCACCCCCCCATGCCCAGCCCATCCAGCCCGAGCCAGCCCCTCCCCATCCTGCCCAGCCCCGCCCTTCCCCTCCCCGCCCCATCCCGCCCCGCCCCACCCTGCCCCTCCCATCTCTAAGCCCTGGCGCTTAAATGATGTCATCATCAGGCGCCAACACTCATTTCTGCTGCTGCCTAGGAGCCTCCTGAGGCCTACCTGCTGCGCTCCCCTGAGGTTCTTCCTCTCTGCTGAGGTACTCTGGGACAGGGGTCCTTTCCCTTCCTACCCTCCCTGCCCCTCTAAGCAGGTACAGGTCCTGCTGATACTGTTGTGGTGTTCGAGAGCCCACCATGGCTGAAGGTTCTTGGCAAGTGCGTCAGAACTCTGATAGCAACTGCGAGGACGTGGTAAACAACCATGTCCAGCTGCAGCTCCATGCCTCATATGTATATTTGTCTATGGCCTTGTTCTTTGATCGTGATGACGTGGCCCTGGGGAACTTCAAGCGTTTCTTCCTGAGCAAGTCACACAGCTGCAAGGCCAGTGCCCAGATGTTCATGTTCCTGCAGAATAAGCGCGGTGGCCTTGTTTTCTTCCCGAGCATCTTGACACCAGAGCGTGGCAGTTGGCAGGGAGGCCTCCAGGCCATGGAATTTGCCTTCCACATGGAGATGACCATCAACCAGAGCCTGCTGAACCTCCACAAGCTGGCCAAGGAGAAACGTGTTGCTGACCTCTGCTACTTCCTGGAGCATCACTGTCTGGATGAGCAGGCCCGTGTTCTCCACAAGATGAGTGGCTACCTGGCCAACCTGCGCCAGAAGGGGACCCCAGAGAACGGCTTCACTGACTATCCCTTTGACGAGCTCAGCCTGTCCTAAAGCCTCAGGTGGACTGAACTGGAAGGTTCCCACTGCCATGGGATCTTTCTCTGGCCGTTAGACCTGATTTTGAAGAAAGTTCACCAGTTTTCATTCTGTGTTTACAATAAATTCTTTAATGTTTCAAAGCAAAATGAAGTTTCAAGATCACTCTTTTTGCATAGCTTATCTTTCAAGAACAGGGGTTGATTCATTTTCCTCCCCCTTGAAGCTTGGACCTTTAAGGGTTGTAAAGACAATCTCTATGGCTCTTTTAAACACCATATTCTATTTCTGTTATCTTTCATGGATGTATGAGTTTATAGTGCTCTCATCTGGGATGTGTCTCAGGTTTGGGGCCCAGTTTCAGTGTTTTGAAAAAGTGTTAGCATCTGATCACCCTGGAACAGAACTGAAGGAAATAGTTTGAAACAGAAATTATAAAAATAGACTCTAGAGCTGTGTGTTTCATCTTAATGATAAGGTACTTAAGGTACTTGTCTTACTATAAATTAGTTCTGTCCAAAGCATTTGAGAAAAAAAAAGGAAGGTGGGAAGGAATTTCAAAGTTTTGTAAAGACTTTAAGCTTAACATAATATGTAAATGTCTTAATTTCTTGGTATGGGAAAAAAACTTTGTTGACTGTGTCAGGTTAGAATACAGAGATAGTAACAGTGAGGATTAACTTGGTTACTCCACTTCCATATTAGAGAGGAGAGAAGTTGGTTATTCATAGTGTCTTCACTACAATTCTCTATGTTTTTCAAATATATTTCTAAAATTTAAATATACCTACACTACCCCAAACCCCACATTAGTGACCATTATTGGCAGATATCACAATACCCTAGGGTGAGGTCATGTTTATGAGAGTGAATATAAAGGAATCAAAATAACCTTACTGGGCTAAGCTGGCTGATCAAAATAGTAGCGGGCTAGAGAAAGTTCAAGATGGGAGTATAGTTCAGACTTAATGGAATTTTGGTATACACTTCATAGTCTCATTGAAGGCCTAAAAGCAGGGTATTGTTGATACAGCCACTCCAGGTTGCACAATTGGGGAACCCTGTAGATTCTCATTTCAAAACATTGGAAGCCAGAAAAGAGAAATCAGTGAAGCAACCCTAGCCTGAGGCTGAAGGCCTGGAAACCTGTAATTAAGGATTCAAAGGCACAAGAATCTCTATTTATGAACCACAACCAAGGCCGGGGCAACTAAATGCACCACCTCAGAAATCTCCAGTAAATATATTTGCTTATTGTCTCTTTTGGGTTTTTGTTTCACAGAGTCTGAGCCTAATTTTTGTCTCTTTCCATCTTTAGTGTGGGCCTTTCCTTCCCAGTTTATTCATCTCCATAAAAATCTGCCTTTGGAACAATTTAGTGTGTTTTGCAGGCATTTCTCACACTGACAACCACGATTAACCATAGTCAGGACACTAGTCTGAGTATTTGAGAAACTAGCATGGGTCAAAATGCAGTGGAAGTTGTTCAGGCAGAGAGCATGGCGAGCTAGGGTGTGCTGCCTCTTCCTCAGGGCCCCCATTGCCTCTGGCCTGAGCGGGGTGAGCTGGGGGGCCCAGGAGCAGCCTTGGTCTCAGTCCTGCGGACCCCAGGAGCCCGAGCCCTCACAGCAGCTGTCCATCCAGCCGAGCCGCGATCCTGCAGCGCCCCTTCCCCCGCCAATTAAGGGCCTCGATGGCGGCGGCCTCTGTGCACCGCCTCCTCCATCCACTGGCCCCCTGCTCTCCAGGGCTGGGCCCATGGAGAAGCCCCAGCCAGGCCTTCGAAGACATCTCCAGCTGTTGGCGAGCGTGGTGTGGCGAAAAGAATGGCGGCCACCCGAAAGCCAAGATTGGCCCTTGAGGGCCTCTGCAGCCTGAGGCGGCGGGTCTGCGCAGGAACACTCGGCCATCACGGGGAGGGGACCGCCCTGTTGAGCCCTTGGACTTGGATGAACAGAGGCCTCGATGGGCCTGGAGCGAGGTGAGCCGAGTCCTGCATAGTGGGAGGAATGATGGATCGTCGGTCTGCGGGGTCCCCCTTCCACTCGAGAGAAGATGGGACGTGACATCGCAAGTGGCCAGTCGGAAACGCTGGTGAAGATTTCCCCGCCACCGTAGAAGGCCTTGTATATAATATGAAAAAGCTGCTCTCAAACCTTTCCCCCGACCCTTTTAGAGAGACCTTGGCTAAATCTGGACACGTAGCTGTAGAGATTGCCGACGCAGGGTAGAAGTAGGAAATCACACGGGCACGAGTCTTCTAGAAGTGACTTTGAAGTGGAATTGTTTAGGCCACCTCTAGAAAGACCCCTGGAGCGACATTCGTCCTTGTTTATTCAGTAGGTTAGAGGACCCAGCCGGAGGAAGAAGAGGTCTGGAGCCAGATTGATCATGTGAAGAAGACGTCTTTTTTTTTTTCCTGTTGTATTGTGTACACATTTTGTTCATTTCTCAACCCCCGCCCCACGTTTGTGTGTATGTGTGTCAATGCCGAGTGTTTTTTTGGAACTATCTTTCTAGATGCTCTAAAGTGCCTGACATATTTTTAAGTAGTGGTAGAAAAACAACACATCATGTAAATACGTTTTTGTTAGGATTCATTTGAAATATTGTTTGGGGAGGCAGAACTAAACCATTCCTGAGTTGACCACATCGTGTTTGTGCCCCGGTTCCCAGGGGAAGGCTCTGAGCCATTGTGCTCCATTGTGTTTGGCTTCGCCGTGTACATAGCATATGTATAGGACAAAGGAGTCCTAATTTACGACGTCTAGTCACTCTAGGTGTCAAAGAGGTCGCCAGTGTATGACTAAGTAGAGGTAGTAGAATACGTTTTGTATTTTTTATGTTAAGGTTTTCTTTTTGTGTTAAAATTGTTTTAATTGCTACTCTTGTTCCATGTGTGCCATTTACTGGACTGCTGTGTCTACAGTGGACAACAGTCCTTACTTGAAACATCTGGTCTATCCAGATGTTTAGAAGTGCCCAACGTATGTTAAATGTAGAGGTAGTAAAATATCACTTTGTAAATATCTTTTTGCTAAAATTCATGAAACGCTGTCTTTTGGGAGTAGAATTATGGAGCCCTCTGTGAGCAGTACTGTCTGTACTTGCTCAGTGGTCTGGAGGAAGTAAATGGGAAGCAGCGCGGTCGTGTACTAGTGTGTTTATATGGGACCTTTTCAGATATCATTGCTATATATTTGCATTTTGTTTTGCTTTGTGTAGTCTGTATATAATGGACACATGCCTAAAATTTTCAGCTTCTCATCTCTAGATGGTAAAGAGGTTGCCAATGTATGACAAAGTAGTAAAATTAGCACATTGTTAATTTGTAGAAAAGGTTGCTCTGTACATGATTTGGGGATATGAATTTGTTCAGCTATTTCTGAGCATTGCCTATGTCTCTATTTGTCTACTGGCTTGAAGGCAGAGAAGGGAGAAGAAAGTGGGTCAAAGCCCAGATGGTTATATTTAGAAGATACCTCAGATAATAACCATTGCTTTGCATACAGTTTTATTTGCCAGTGTAGTGTGTATAGCAGATAAGTTCTTACATGAGATACCTGGTCTGTCTAGGTATTTTCAGTGTTTGATACATTTAAAAGTAGAAGTAGTAGAATAATACTTTATGTAAATAGTTTTGAAAAACTGGAGTTACTATGTTTAGAAGTAGAATTGCTAACCCACCTCCGAGAACAGTGCACAGGCTGGACTTGTCCAGTGGACTGAGGAGGTGGAGGGAAGGAACTGCAAAAAGATCCCATTAGTGTGCTAGAGGTTTTTAGCTTCCCACCACCCTGTATGTTACATACATTTAACTTTGCTACACTGTACATACTGTACATACTGGACAAAGGGGTCCTCATTTATGATACCTAGTTTCTAGGTATTAAATTGCTAGCAAATGACAAAAGTAGAGTTAGTAAACTAACACCTTCTGTGTACTCAGTGTTAAAATTCACAGCAAGGTTGTCTTCTGAAGAGTCGTGAAAGTATCGTCCAAGTGACAGGTGCGTGTGTCTTGTGATACAGGGGAGGGGCTGAAGAAAAAGGTCGGAGACCAGAATGCTCTCAGTAGAAGACACTTTGAGATCTAACCATTGTTACATGTGTGTGGTTTCCACACTACTGTGTATAGAGGGGACAAATTTATGTCCTCATCTGAAACATCTAGTCCTTCTAGGTGTTTAGAAGTGCACAAAGTATGTTAAAGGTAGATGTAGTAAATAATACATGTTGTAGATTCTCCTGTTTAAACTCGTGGTAAAATGCCGTCTTTTGGAAATGGAATGAAAAGATCACTTCTGAGCAATACAGACTTGTGCTGGATTGGCAGGGAGGAAGAAAGAAAATGTATGAAGGCCTAATACTAATGTAAGTTTTGGTGATGCAAGATTAGCCATTGTCCCTTTTCTCTGTGCTTCTTATTTTGCAGTATATCATGTATACAGAAGACAGACGAGTCAGATATGCAGCGCCTAGTCTTCTAGAAGGGAAAGAGGCTGCCAGTATGTGACAGAGTAGAGTAGTGTTTGAAAGCTGTGTTAAAATTCATAGGAAAGCACTCTTAAAACCATGTAGGAAGTGAGGTTGTTATCCCCACGAAACCATGACAGATTCATAAACCTGACCCTTGGGTTAAAGAGAGGTGGGGAGGTTCTAGACCAGAGCGATGCTCTCGGGTCTGTTAGGGATGCACGGTCTATTCTCTGCCCCACACTGTACATATGCTGGGGAAACGGAAGTGTTACTGGAAACATCTTGTCTTTAAGCTTTTCAGTGCATAATAACTTGATGTAGTATGCACGCTTTTAATCCTAGGCTGAGGCATGTGGATCTTGTGAGTCCCAGGCCAGCCAGGGCTTTGTCTCACACAGTAAGAAAATGTGCATAATGGACTGGTAGGTGGCTCAGCAGGTAAAGGCGCTTGCCACAAACTGGTGACCCGAATGTGATCTCCAGGATCCACGTAAGAGGAAATTGATCCACAAATTGTCTTCTAGCCTCCATACAAAGTGGCATGCATGTGCCTACACACATGCACTAATCCATAAATGTAAAAATTGCACACACGGTGAAAATATAGGGTTAACAACACCTTTTAAGGATTGTTATTTCATAGGAATGGTTACACTGGAATGGGACTTTTAGACATGGAATTGAGCTGTGTCTGGACATATTGCTAGGTTGACTGGAGGGACAGGGAGGCTCACAGGGCGAGGTCTGCAGCACTGCGCTGTTGAGATTGACATCCTGAGAACCCCTGCCGTAGGTGCATCTTCAGTGCTCATAGGAACTTCACATTTTAGTGTATAGATCTGAAGATAAACTTAGGAATGCTGTGCTTATTGTGCTCTGTTGCTTTGTGTTTCCCTGTAAGCTGAGCATTGAGGGAATGCAGAATTTTAATTGTAACTTCGCCAGTACTTCTATCTAGAGGCCTGCTGCCATTTTTGTCTTCTATGAAATTTTTGTTGCCAAGGAAGACAGGATTACAGCTTTGTCTGACAGATTGAGATGGCGTGGTGTATTCTTGGTTATCAACATACTCATGTAGCGTGGGGTTTTAGATGGTGAATAATCACAATGTGGGGGCAAGCATGGTGCATACTGTGTAACCTCAGTTACCTGATGTGTGAACACTTGCAGCTGCATGTGTCTGGGTGACTGTTCTTGGCTTCTTGTGTTTTGTTTCCTGTAATGCACATGCTACACAATAAATAAAAGCAAGTTTAACATGGAATCTCTGTTCCTTGGTAATAAAGAGCGTCATCCATAAAAAAAAATGCAGTGGAAGCCACAGGAGTGCAGAGAAGTATGCATTTAGCGTAGACTTTGGGCAAGTCAACACAATTTACTCAAGAATGGATAGTGGGTTCCTTGCTCAGAGGGAGAAGATGAGCAAGGAAGTCAGGACCACGAGGGGCGCACCTACCCACTGAGACAATGGGGCTGATCTCCTGGGAGCTCACCAAGGCCAGCTGGACTGTGACTGAAAAAGCATGGGATAAAACCGGACTCTCTGAACATGGCGAACAATGATGGCTGATGAAGAGCCAAGGACAATGGCACCGGGTTTTAACCCTACTTCATGTTCTGGCTTTGTGGGAGCCTAGCCAGTTTGGTTGTTCACCTTCCTGGACATGGACGGAGTGGGGCAGACCTTGGACTTTCCACAGGACAGGGAACCCTGACTGCTCTATGGATTGGAGAGGGAGGGGGGAGGAGTTTGGGGGAGGGGGAGAAGGGTGGGAGGAGGGGGAGAAGGGTGGGAGGAGGGGGAGGGAAATGGGAGGCTGGGAGGAGGCAGATACTTTTTTTTTCCTTTTCTCAATAAAAAAAAAGAATGGATAGTGGGAATATTGTAGGTTCTCCAGGCTGACATTGATTCCATTGTGTAATAAGAACTGAGTTTAGGGTGATGGTGATAGGATATAAGTTTGGTATTTGGTTTACACATTGAAGTTAAAATATAGTACAGGAGGCCTGAAACACTGAACAAGGTTTTCTGAGTTTACAGGAGTCCAGGCAGATTGTCATGTTTGGAAACACATTGTTCTGTCGCTGGTGTGAAAATCAAGGACAACTTCACCAAAAGGAGCACATTGGGAGTGTATGAGGGAAGGTTATGAGAGAATGACTGCTATGGCAAAAAGTGGGCTTCCAAATGGCAGTGCTGCTAACAGTGTTCTAACATGGCATCTTGGATCCAGCCCAGGCCAGGTTCTTAACAGGTAAACAGAAACTTTAACTCAGAATTCCTCAAATAAACAAAACCAAAAAACCCCACGTTCTTACTTAGAAATACTATTGTTATGATGAAACACCTTGACCAAAGCAACTTTGGGAGAATATGATCTATTTGGCTTATGCTAGCTCATCACTGTTAATCACAGAAGGAAGTCAAGACAGAAGCTCAAACAGGACAAGAAGCTGGAGACAACAACTGATTCAGAGGTCATGGAAGAATGCTGCTTACTGGCTTGATTTTCAATGATTTCTCAGTCTGCATTTTTATAGAAACAAAACCACTATCCCGGAGGTGGTGCTAACACACAATGGGCTGGACCCTCCGTATCAATCACTAATTAGGAAACCGCCCTACAGAGTTGCCTACATCCTGATCTAATGGAGTCATTTTCTTAATTGAGATTCCCTCGTCTCAGATGACTCTAGCCTGTGCTAAGTGAACATAAATCAGCACAATGATTCCTTGTCAGCTTGACACATAAATCACTATCAAACCACAACCTCTTTCTTGTTCATCCACAGGGTCACATACAAACACCATACAAAATATTCCAAGTTTTAATAAGCCCACAGTTGACACAATCTCATCCCAAACTCTGCATCAGAACACTCTTGGCAGGTTTTCCTGTTCCTTGCTTCTATTTCCTGTGGATTCCGCACATCTTCCCTTTCTAACTTCCATCCCACCACTTTTTGCCTTTTCCCAAACTTCAACAACAGTAGGCACACCCTGATAAACCACAGGTGGTTCCTGAGAAAGTTGGGAATCGATATACCTCAAGACTCAGCTGTACCATTCTTGTGCATATACCCCAATGACATTCCATCCACCAACAAAGACACATGCTCAAACATCTTCATTGCTGCTTTATTTATATATGCGGAAACTGGAAACAACACAGATGTCCCTAAACAGAAGAATGCATAAAAAATGTGGTATATTTACACAATGAACAATTACAAAACTGTTAAAAAAATGACATCAGGAAATTTTCAGGTAAATGGATGGAACTAGAAAAGAAATAATGCTTAGTGAGGTAACCCAGACCCAGAAAGATAAACATGGTATGCATTCACTTATAAGGGGATATTAGCCACTAAATAAATTATGACCAAGCTGCAATCTGTAGCTCCAGAGAGGTTAGGAAAAGAGGAGGGTCTAGGGGGAATGCAGGGATCTCCCTGGGAAGGGAAATAGAATAGATTTTACTTGTGAGCTGCATTGAGTGGGGACAGAAGCAGTACAGAAGGGGGGATGGAGGGAAAGAGTTCAGGGAGAGATGGCTGGAATTGGGGAAATTTCAGAGTGGTGGTGTAGGAACCTGGTACAGTGGCGACTTCCTAGAACCTATGAAGGTGAACCTGATGAGGACTTAGTAACGTGGATATGGAGTCTCAACTGGCCATCTCTTGTAGTCCAGTCATACAAGGCTTGGAAAAGAGGGATTGGGTTGTATTCAATAGAGTTGTTGGCCATGCGGTGGGGGCAGTGGGGGGGGGAGGTCTCACAAACTCCCCAAACAACACGGGCTGATGCTAAGACAAATAGGGTTGTTCTCTGCAAACTGACAGTTGGGTCATATCAACAGGGACAATCTCCATAGATCTTACTGAATAGGAAGAGTGAAAGCTGGTGACTACATGGAGCCTTCATGCCTAAATTCTAGTCGCTTTGGTGTGAAAAGATACTCTGTATGCTCTCTATGAAAAGAGAAATGGGGACAACAATCCAGCTTCCAAACGTTTGACCTCCAACTTGCCCTGCCTGAGAAAAGTGCTAGGACAATGGTGACACAAAACTTGTGGGAGTAGACAACCAATGTTTGATTTTACTTAAGATCCACTCCATGAGAAGGAATCTGTATCTCACAATGCCTGTGTAACAAAGAACCAGAGACCAGATAGCCCAGAGTCCTAGGGTAAAATGAAACACAACTGGTGTAAAATATCAAGAAAGTGATGCCTAATGATATTCTGCTATACCCATAAATCAGTGCCTTATCCAGTCATCATCAGAGAGGCTTCCTCCAGCATCAGATGGGAACTGATGTAGAGACCCACAGCCAGAAATTTTAGAGAAAGAGAGAGAGACAGGGGAAGGGATGGAGGGAGGGAGGGATGGAGGGAGGGAGGGAGGGAGGGAGGGAGGGAGGGAGGGAAAGAGAGAATAATATTCTGGAATATTACTTTAACTAGGCAAAGATGTGCTACATTTGTTTATATTACATTTGTTTATCAATGTACGGTGGGTATCAATTATGCAATGATGTTTTGCTTTGTATGCCGAAGGTACCTGATTGGTCTAATAATGAGCTCACCATCCAGTAGCTAGGTAGATGGGGCAGGCAGGCAGAGATAATAAGTAAGAAGAGAAACCTAGGCTTGAGAAAGAAGAGAAAAGAAGAGAGGAGAGAATGAGGGAGCTATAGTGGGAGATTCCCAGGGTCAGCCAAAAAGCAGCCAACTAGCAGACACAGCATAGGCCATACAGAAATGAAGGTAACGAGGCCTGAGGCAAAAGATAGATAAAGAGAAACAGGTGATTTTAAGTTAAAAGAGTTAGCCAGAAATGAGTCTAAGCTAGGCTGAGCATTCATAACTAATAAGAAATCACAGTGTCATGATTTGGGAACTGAATGATGGCCCAAAAGAAAAAGGCTGGTAAAGTCTAAATTGGAGTTCTCCAACAAATCCTTCTCCTCAGAGTTCAGAAAATCCAGTGGAAGAAGGCACCATGATTGGAAGCATCATAGAGGATAGAGGACACCAGAACGAGGCCCCTTGAAACGACTAAGCAAGACACAAATGAGCTCACAGAGACTGAAGTAGCAAACACAGGGCCTACATGGATCTGAACCAGATCCCCTGCTTATATATTATAGCTATTATCTTGTGATTTTATGGGACTCCTGACCATGAGAATAAGTAGATCTCTGATTCGTGTGCCTGCCTGTTCTTGGCGCTCTTTTCCTCCTGTTGGTTTGCCATGTGCAACATTGATATGATAGTCTTTCTTCATCTTATTATATATTATTTTTTCATGTTGAGTTTGTCTCTTATAAAGTGGTCTTTTCTAGTGAGAGAGAAAAAGGGAGTGAATCTGGGCTGGAGGGAATGGGGAGGTGGTGAGGAATTGCAAGGAGAGGAGGGAGGGGAAACGATAATCTGGATACAGTGTATAAGAAAATAATGTATCTTCAATAAAAGGAAAAAGAAGAATTATACAGTCTTTAAAAGTTCAAACACTTAAAAGTCCAAAGTCTCTTTAAAATGTTCACAATGTCTTTTAAAACCCAAAGTCTCTCAGATGGGCATTCCTATAAAATGTAAGTAAGTTAAGTATTTTCTCAATTCAAGAGGGAAAAACCAGAGCAAAGTCACAATCTGTACAAAATAAAACCAAACTGCAACTGTGTAAATAACTCAGTGCTCAATGTCTGGGATCCACGTGGTGTTGGGGCACTCTGTAGACCCCAGCTTCCAGCAACTGGCCCTGGTGGAAGAGGTGAAGTGGGCTGCTTGCCTCCCAGCCACCAGTCCAGGAGACAATAAGAAGCAGCAGGGAGTTGAGTCAAGCAGGAACTCATTTATTTCCTTACAGCATGCAATTTATAAAACAAAACCTCATGAGTTCCCGAAGGTGGAGGAGAAGAAGGAGAAGGAGGAGGAGGAGGAGGAGGAGGAGGAAGAGAGGAGGAGGAGGAAGAGAGGAGGAGGAGGAAGAGGAGGAGGAGGAGGAGGAGGAGGAGGAGGATTAGCTAGTCATATCAGCAGTCATGTCTACATGTGCCATCGCTCCTATATCCCCTAATGGAGATTATGAGGGCATCAGGCATTTTATGTCATCTTAGTGAATCTCTAAAGCCAATCATCTTTTTTTTCTAATTGAGTCAGATCTAAACACCTCTTGCTTTTATTTAGTACCATCTAGGCTGGAAATATTCTTTTGCAGGCTTTGCCAGGTCAGTGTTTCTGAATTTTGCCCCCTTTTCTAGCCTTCATGCTTCTGACATCAACTTGGCCACTCCAGCCTTCTATGTGCTCTATTTGGCCCACAACTCCCCCTTACCTTGCAACTTGGTATTTTCGGGACTCCTAGCAAGGACTTGAATAATTTTCTAGATCCACCCTCTGCAGCACATACAGCTTGTCTTCTGGGCTCCAGCTGGCTCTACTCCAGCCCTGTTGCTGTTCTTGCGAGTCATTCCATGGTACTGGAATTTCCAAAATGCTGGGATTCCTTTCACTGGACTGCACTTCATCAAAAACCTCTCCCGGGATTTCGCAATGAACTGTAGCCATGCCACACAATGTCAAGTCGCAGCTGCTCTCTGTGAACTCTTCATTCCTTCAGTGAATCATACTCACTCCCATGCAGAAGTGGAAGACCTAAGTAGCATGTCTCATTGTATATGGCCGTCATTTCCCAGATAGAAAATCCTCTGGGCTCCTTCTCTAATGACCCTTCTAACTTCATCAGATAAGTTAGGTACCTCACCCAGACCTCTCTTGGCACCACCTCTATGGCATTCTCTCCCCTACTCTCACACCTGAGGAACAGAAAGTGTTTATAGATGGCTGTGAAGGCCCATGCAGATCGTGTGCAATGGAAGGATGATTTCTATCAGGTGGGGCTAAGACAGTTCCCCATTCATAAAATTACTGGGATTATTGGATTCATGCTGAGAATAAGTCCCCTGCCAAGATGTCATGAGACAAAATGACTAAACCTACTGGCTGGCCTCCAAAATGTCCCCCATAATGGGATGAATTTCAACAAACTGAGATGGGTCACCTGGAGGACAAATGGGAATCATATTGAGTTCAATTTACACAAGCTCTCCTTCAGTACACCAACCTAGATCCTAATTCTCAAGGGGGCATGATTATCCTTAACTCTTACTTTCTTTCCCAGTCAGCCCCTGATAGTAAAGGTAGACTATGAGGTTTTATATGCTCACGTCTGGCCAGAATGACACAGTATTTCCTTCTGCTGCCTGCAGATCAAGATGTAAGACACTCAGCTCATCCAGTATCCTTTCTTCCTGCATGCTGCCATGTCCTGTCATGATAATAAATTACACCCCGAAACTATAAACCAGCACTAATTAAAAGTTTTCCTTTAAAAATTTGCCAAGGTCATCATTATTGACTATCCCAGGAATCCACAGGGACGACCCCAGTTAAGCCCCTAAACAATGGTGGAGAGGGTGCCTGAAATGGCCTTTGCCTCTAATCAGATTGATGACTACCTTAATTATCATCATAGAACCTACATCCAGCAACTGACAGAAGCAGATGCAGAAATCCTCAGCTAAGCGCTAGGCCAAGCCTCCAGAATACGAGTACAGTCTAAGAGAGGGAGGAGCAATAATATGAGCAAAGGGGTCAAGATCATGATGGAGAAACCTATAGAAACTGCTGAACTGAGCTAGTGGGTGCTCACTGACTCCAGACTGACAACTGGGGAACCTGCAAAGCACCAAATTAGGCCTTCTGGATGTGGGTGATAGTTGGGTGGCTTGGGTTGTTTGTGGGGCCACTGGCACTAGAGCCAGAATTTATTCCTAGTGCGTAAATTGGCTTTTTGGAGTACATTCTTTATGGCAGGATACCATGTTCAGCCTAGATACAGCAGGAAGGGCTTTGTCCTGCCTCAAAGTGATGTGCCAGACTTTGTTGAATCCCCGTGGGAGACCTTACCCTTTCTGAGGAGTAGATAGGGGTGGGGTGAGGAGAGAAGTGGGGGGGATGAAAGGAGGGGAGGATGTGGAAACTGGGATTGGTATGTAAAATGATAACTATGTGTTTAAAGAAACAATAAAATGAAGAATAGTGAATTACCATGGTCATGGTGCTCTTACCAACAATAGAAACCTAAACACAGAAAACACTCAAGACCTCCCTGGCACCCTCTAGCACCCCTATCTTGTCTGTCCTAAAAGCAGATGGCCCCAACTACCTAGTCCAGAACCTCAAGATTATTAACATGTTTGACCTTCCCATACAACCTGCATTATGTAACCTCTGTAGTTTACATTCTCAGAGTCTCTCATCTACCTCTCACTTTACAGTTTTAGATCTCAGGGTTATTTATTTATCATTCCTTTATACCTATATTCACATGGCCTCCTTACCTTCACCTGAGTGGACCCTGACACCAGAACAGTGTCTTAACTATCTTACTTGCTCTGTCCTAACTCAGGACTTCTAAGGTAGGCCCCATTTCTTTGGCCAAGCTCTGGCCATTGACTTCCTTTCTCTCAACCTATCCCCCAGACATTTAACCCACTATTAGATGACATTGTACTGTACATCTCTTACCATCACAACAACATACTTCGCAACTTCCTAGGAAACAAATCTCAAACTTCTGTACTTCAAGTAAAGTGTCTAGGATTCCTGTTACTCACTAAAAGTCCCATTCTCTCTTCATCATATTCAGTACCTCTGGTTCCTCACACCTCTAATCAACAAGAAAGAGATTCTCTCCTTTTTGAGCCTGATGGGGTACCTTAGAACCTGGATTTTCAACTTTGACCTCTTGCTCATTCCTTGTGTGAAGCAGCCCCATAAGTGTGCCTATAGTTCATTCTAAGTCTGTCACACCTTCTTTCTCTCATCTCCGAGATTCACTCTTACAGTCTCCTCCTCTGACTTTCTCGGAATGTCACCAACCCTTTTTCCTTTATACCTCTGGAAAATGTGGAATTGTGAGATTTGGGGACATGTTCCTAGACACAATAGCTGGGGAATGGCAACTTTGCCTCTGGGCACTAGTAGATGCCTCCTTATGCATCCAGGCGACCTCTATGTTCAACTTTGATGGCTCTGTCTATGTCCTCTCATCACAATGGATTAAAGTCTCCTATCAACATAAGAGTTTCTCTATGTTGTCACATTTTAAGCTTTAACTTTTCCACATAGCCTTTCTATAAAATCCCAATATCTCACTTGACTCCTGCCCAGCTCTCAACACTGTTATATACTCCTAAATGAGGCTACTATCTTCCTTCACTCTTGCTTAGAATCACTTGAAACCCTTACCTAAAAAAATCTACATCTTTCCATTTCCTTTCTGTCATTTCTTGACTATACTTGGTTCATAGATAGACACTTACTTCTCAGCTCTATTGTCTTCTGCCAAGTGGGCTGTCACATAGTCTCATCTGCCAGGTTGTAGAGTCTCTCATTTTACCAGCATGTGCTACTTCTCAGAAGACGGTGCTCATAAACCTTACTGGAGCCCTCACCTTAGCACAAGACAAAACCACCAATATGGACACAGATTCTAAATATGTATTCCACATTCTTCACCACCATGCCACCTTTTGGCGGGGTAGTAGCTTTCTTATCACCAAGGGTACATCTGTTGCCAATATATCTCTATATACTAAGGCTGCTAGAAGTCTCTTATCTTCACAACAAAGTGAAAATTATTTCCATTTGAAGTCACAAGGCCCCTACCAATCGTATTACTTTGGGAAAAGACTTTGCTAATAAGACTGCTAAGGAAGTCTGTCAACAGTCTTACTTTCCTTCCTTGATTCTCCTCTTGACTCATCCCTATCCTGAAATCCAAAGCAAACTATAGGAGTGATTGTGGGTCCCCAAGGCTGGCTTCTTATGCAAGACTGGTATTGTTTCCCTGATGCTTAGGCAAAACCATTTTTGATGGCTATTCACAAATCTTTACAGTATGGGTCTCGACCTCCTACCTAGTTCTTCCAAGTTTTCTTTTTCCTAGCCTTTTTGTCCTTCTCCAGAACTCAAACCTCCCAACAATGGGCCTTGCAATACCCCCTTCCTACAACATAACTAATTTTGGTATTGCTTTTAGGAGAGTACTGGCAGACAGATTTTACATAGAAACATCTTTATAAAAGAAACCTGGATATTTTCTTACCATAGTAGATTCTTTGTTTTTAGAAGGGTAGAATCTTTACTTAAAATGGCTGAAGGGGCATAAGTGTTCTGTTCTCACTTCAAGAATGATATTTTGGACTTTCTAGGTCTAGAAAATTACATAATTGTTCAGAATTCATCTGTGAAATCACTCAGTTTGTTTCAAGGGTTTTTTGACATACAATGGCACCTTCCCTATTGGCCCCAATCCTTGGAAAAGGTCAAAAAAAGGCAGAAGGACTTATTAAGTCTCACGTATCAGAACTGTCTTTTGAAGTTCACCATTTACTCAGCCTCCTCCTTCTAGCTCTAACTCTCATTCAGGCCATGCCCCAAGCCCCCTTCTTCTTTCAAAACATTTGAGTTAATATCACTGCTGGCTTTTTCTTTTGGAAACTTTCCCTCCTCTGGAAACAGCCCCACTTCAAGACTGCTTACCTTCTCTCACTGTCTAAAGACAATTTTCTGGGATTATGCTGAATGTGTCCTCCATTATCCCTCTACTAATTCTATTACCCAAAATTTTTTTGCCAGGATATCAGGTTTCTTTGAAAGCTTATCATCCATAAGACTTCAGCCCATACTGTGGGGGCCACACTGGATCATAACAACCTGACTTTGGGGAGTTAGAACTTGGATCCATCTGTCATAAATTGAAATGAGCTCCATACCACTTGCCTAAAAAGTACTTCTTTTGATCCAGAGGTCTGAAAAAGATTGAACTCTCTTGCCTACCATCTACTGCTTATTTTTGATGATGTGCTCTTTCCTTCTTCTGGTCTTGGGATCCTTTACACCCTCTTATCAACTAGGAATATGATACATGCCTGGAAACCTGAAATATATGGCCAGATAAAGATTCCCCTAAGCTCCTTAACTTTACCTTCTGTCTTTATTCAGGATGTATTTCAGACAGCCACGTTACGTTTTATCTCCATGCTGCCTGCTCAGTTGACTGTGGCTCTACTCTGACCCATTCCCTCCATGCTACGTTTAAATATATTTTCTTTCTCCAAGAACAAACAAACCAAAATGTCAAAGCTGAGATCACATAGGGAGGTTGCTCATTTCTGGTTATAGATATAGATATATTATTCTTCCCCGGGCTATGGGATATAGCCCCAACAAGTAAAACCTGACCCTTAAAGGAGCATAGCCATCGTGACCACCCAAGACACCTGAGATGACAAACGGGCCTGAGGCTAGTTCACGGAGGTGCCTCTACTTACTTTTGTGGATTTGGGCCTCCTACCGTAGATAGAATATTTTTAACTTTAGATCTCTTAAGAAGAATCTGTCCACTATAGTCAATGTTATAAATGAGACAATAACACAATCAGAGCCAAACTCAAACTCAGAAGTCTCCAAGCTTGGGAACCTCTCCTTTAATCCCACCTTGTGGATAGCCATCCTACATAACGCCATGAGACTTCCCACATCGACAGTACTACACTGATGAGTACCTCAGTACAAATCTGTGATTCCTTTGTGATAATTTGCACCAATCCCTTGTGGCAGCAACCTTCCTCACAAACATAACTCTAAACTTCACACTCTGCAGACCTGTGACCATTTCCCCACACCCCCTCTTCACCTCTGATGATATCTCTCCTCTAAAAACACCAGACCACTACCTTTTCTCTTTTTTTCCTTTTTTATTGATTTTTATTGAGCTTTACATATTTTTCTGCTCCTTCCTTGCCTATTTCCTCCCTTCAACTCTCTCCCAAGATACCCATGCTCCCAATTTTCTCAGGAGATCTTGTGGTTTTCTACTTCTTATGTAGATGAGATCTATGTATGAGGACTCTTAGGGTCCTCATTGTTGTCTAGGTTCTCAGGGATTGTGATTTGTGGGCTGGTTTTCTTTGCTTTGTGTTTAAAACCCACTCATGAGTGAGTACAGGTGATAATTGTCTGTCTGGGTCTGGGTTACCTCACTCAAAATGATGTTTTCTAATTCTATCCATGTGCCTGCAAAATTCAAGAATGGAGTAATACACAGCCATTACCTTTTCAATAACCACTCTCTACCCTGCCCTTTCTCAATTGTTGTCAATGCATCAATCTCAAAATTCTTACTAACCTCAGAAGGCACCCTCTTCTGGTGTCACTTCATGTTCTTTTGGAGAATATATATGTCAACCAATGCCCTGTGATTCACGATTCTATCGTTTCTGAGTCTTACTCTACACTGAGGGAAGATAGTTTGCTTTTTTCCAGGTAATACACAGACTACAGTGGCCTGTGCTTCTTCCTGACATGATTAAAATTTATCTGACAGTTTCAGTAGTGGTGCTAGGCCTGACTGTAATGGAACTGGGTCATAGTATATATCTTTCCCAGAAGATATCCACCCAGCTAGCAGATACTATCTAGGAGTCAACTTTGTCCCTACAACTGCTACAAAACCAGCTCACCCCCAATAGGCTCAGTGGCCCTACAAAACCAGAGGGTTCTCAAACTAACTTGCTGATCACCAAAATGGAGGCACTTGCCTCTTCCTTAATTAACAGTGTTACTACTATGCAACCAGCATAGCCAAATGGCACAGAGAACAAAAGTTTAATTGAACTGGCTTACAAACTATGGCTTCCATGGTCTCACTCCAATATGGACATTCCTTTCTGCAACTGGTTCTTCCTACTGCTTTTACTGACCCTGAGGATACCCCTCTCAGAAGACTTTCCCTCAGTATTTAATTTTTTTTTCTTTGAGACAGGGATTCTCTGTAGCTTTGGAGCCTGCCCTGGAATTAGCTCCTGTAGAGCAGGCTGGCCTCAAACTCCTCAAACTCACAGAGATCTGCCTGCCTCTACCTCCCAAGTGTTGGGAATAATGTCTACTTCATCATAGTTGATTTTTCATTCACTGATAATCAATTTTAATTGTCTCAGTAGAGTAAATGATTCACATCAGTGGTTCTACTCTCTTGTTATTCAGAACTGGTTCTTCATGCCCAGAAGAGCAGAATCCACATACATCTAGTTCAAAACACCATACAAATAGCTTGTATATGGTTGTTGATTCTCTGAGATGCAGACTTTAATCATCTACATCTCTTTTAGCATTCCTAGCCTCTGAACTCCCACAATCGCCTATTAATCTCTGAGTACTCAAGATCAAAGTTCTAGGTTCCTCACAAAATGTTGCCCTAAAACACCATGCCAGTTCTATTACAACAATACCCCACAAACTTATAACTAATTTCTGTACTAGCTTGACTCCTGTTGTTGTGATAAGTACCATGAACCAAAATAACTTGAGGAGTATAGTGGTTTGAATGAGAACTGTCCCCATTGGCTCATATTTGAACATTCGATCATCAGCTGGGAGACATATTTGGGATAGATCAGGCAATATGGTCTTTTAGAGGAGTTTGTCACTGAAAGTATGCTTGGAGGTCTCAGAAACTCACACCACTCCCAGTGTAGATCAGATATTAGCTCTCAGTTATTTCTCTAGCACCATGCTTTCCACCTTGTTGCCATATTCCCTGCCATGATGACCATGAACTTATCCCGTAAATCTATTCAAGACACCAATTAAACGATTTATTTTATAGGTTTTCTTGGTAATGTTTCTTTTTACACCAATTGAAATATAACTATGACAGAAGTTAGTACCAGGGAACCACATATTGCTATGACAGGCCTTATCAGGCTTTCTTTACCCTCAGAAAAACTTTTGGAATTTCATCTAGTAAAGTAGTTTACTGCTCTAAGCAGAGCTTAATGGGCCATCCTCATGAAAAGAGAAACAAAAATGAGGAATATGACTGTTCCTAGGTGGTGGAGGAGAAGGTTTGTTCTTCATAAAATGTAGAGCATAGCCAGAGGTAGTGATATCTGAGAAAGCCCAGAGTGCACATGACTATGAGGTGAGCCATGTGAGGAGATTGGGGAGGGCAGAGGGGCATCTAAAGGAAAGACAAAAGGGCCAGGTTTGCTAGGCAGTGGTCGAGCATGCCATCTTAGCACTCAGTTGCAGATGCAGGCAGATCTCTGTGAGTTTGAGGCCAGCCTGGTCTACAAAGTTAGTTCCAGGAAACCCAGGGCTACATAGAGAAACCCTGACTCAAAAAGAAAACTTTACAGCCAGGTAACCAAAACAGCTGGATTGTATAGGGAAGATTAACTGCAGGAAGGGTAGCCCAGAACAGGGCTGGAGTAATTTTGGGTAAAGGGAGAGATATACAGCCCATATCCTGCAGCAGGTGGGAACTGAAGGCTGCTGGGAAAACTTCGCAGTCAGGTCTACTTTGATATGTTAAGCAGGCACCTCAATTAGCTGTTTTTTTTTTCGGGTTTGAGACCTAATAGTATTATTAGTAATCACTTTTATGCAGACATACAAATAAAATCAGTAATTGAGGTAAAATGTAATACAAATGTACAAAGTGAGGAGAAAAAAAAACACCAGTGAATGTAGTGTTGGCAACAAATCTTGTGCTTCAGTAGATGAAAAGCTTTGAGGAAGTCCTCATGTAAAAGAAATAAAGTGAGTTGAGCTTTTAGCATAAGACCCCAGCTATGTTTCCAACTTGTGAAATGGAAATGCCTAAGAAAACTTCTGCTCCTGAAGTAAAACAAACAACAAAGGAAAGAAAGCATCAAAAAAAAGCTTTTGTAAATATAACTTAAGGAGAGGGCCAGGTTTCATCTCAAGCAGGTATCAGAACCAGGCATATTCAGCTATGTAGTTCTAGAGTTAGAATAATGAAGGGGTTAAGGAAAGTCATTGAACCAGGAATATGATAAAGAAGTCCCTGCTTGGAGGCCATCACTACCCATTGCATGAACCAGGAAAGTGAATCATGAATTGTGTGTGAGACCCCAACATGTTAGAGATGCTAGAGCCATGGGATGTCTGCCTGGGAAAGGTACAGATATGGAATTGAACTAGCCAGAGAGAGGAAGGAAAAGGATTACTTATTTATCTACTATTTTATATCTCTTTTTTTTTTCTCGTCATTGAGGGAAGCTAAAGAAGGAACTCAAGGCAGAAACCTGGAGCCAGGAACTGAAGCAGAGATCAGAAAGGAATGTATTTTCTTGATTGCTTTTTATGACTAACTCAACTTGCTTTCATTAAACAGTTCAGGACCACCTAGAAAGGAACAACGCCACATACAATGTGCTGGGCCCTGCCACATCAATCATTTATCAGGAAAAATGTCCTACAGGCTTGCATACTGCCCAATCTGATAGAAATCTTTTTTCACTAATGTACACTCTTCACAGATGACCCAAGTTTGTGCCATGTTGTTGAAAAGTAAGAGAAGAAAACTAACAAGCACAGCCAAAGTTGTACAAAGTACCCTAAAATACTAGTTGTCTTAAGTAATATAAGTAAGAGAAAAAGGCAAATAAGAGTGTTCAATCCTTTGAAAGCACTCACAAAGCAGGCTGGAGAAAGGGCATGAATCATAGTATGTGACTTCTCAGGAAACCAACTTAGAAGTCATTAGAAGACTTTCAAACTAAATGAGAGTTCCATGAAGGGAATACCTTGTGGCTTTCATTATAAAGAGATTATCAAGAGGCACAGAGATTGATGTGTGTGTGGGACAAGGTTGTCTATTAATGTCAATGAGGATCTTAGGCAAAGGAAACCTCCATTCCTCTTTGCATAGCCATGTGAGAATCTACAACAGTGTTGAACTGCTATATATTCTCTCTTCCTCACTTTTGAAGAACCAATGTTTTTGTTTATATTCTATGATTGCATGGGGATCTCTCTCTCTCTTTCTCTCTCTCTCTCTCTCTCTCTCTCTCTCTCTCTCTCTCTCTCTGTGTGTGTGTGTGTGTGTGTGTGTGTGTCTATGTGTGTGTTTGTTGCATAGACTTCCAAGTATTTGTGTGTGGCCACATGTATTTTTGTGTCTGAGCGCAGGAAGCCAGAGTTTAGTGTTAGATTTCTTCTTCCATCACTATTTTAATTTCTGAGATAGGTTTTGTCTCTTAGACTGTAGCTTGCTGACTTACCAAAACTGAATAACCATCAAGTCCCTTGAATCACCCTGTTAGCCTGAAATAGTAGGGTTGAAAAGCATGTGACACCACACCACGCAATTTATGTGGGTGTGTGTTCTGATCCTAAGCCCTCGTCTTTACCCAGGCACTTTTTTTTTTTTTTACATGGAGCCATCTCCCCAGAATCAACACTGTATTTTGATGGTGTCTGGCTTACTTTTTTTTTCAGATTAACCATGTGTAATCATTTTCAGTTTTCCCATGCAGGTGAGCACCCAAACACCTTCTCATACTGCTTTCCAATTTTAAAGAAACTTCATGAAATTGTACAGTATTTGGACCCTTCAGTGTCATATGCTTGCTTGTTGCCAAATTTATCTAACATTCTCAGTCTTCTTGTGTTGAATATAGAATACAGGAATGTGAGTAACTTGATGATCTGCGAGGAAGACAGCTGACGCTGTCATTGGACTGGTCTAGCCTGGTTTGGGGCCCTCAGGTGAAACAACTTCAAACTGAGCATAATCTAATCTTCCTCTTTCATAAGCAAGATGTTTCACAGAAACTGATATTAAAAATATATTTTTGAAATTTTTTAGGTGTGTTACGTGTCATTAAACTTATAGCAACCTGCACTCACATATTCCTCTCATCAAAATATTAGATAGGTCTTACCCCACTGAACTTTTAAACTCAGAGACAACTGAATGTTCATGCTTTCTTGATATGATTGCAATTTTCAATATTACAGTTGGGTCCCTTTCATTGATCTGCAGTATACTGTCTTAGTTACTTTCTTTCTTTCTTCTTCTTCTTTTTTTTTTTTTTGGTTTTTCGAGTCAGGGTTTCTCGGTGGCTTTGGAGCCTGTCCTGGAACTAGCTCTGTAGTCCAGGCTGGTCTCAAACTCACAGAGATCCGCCTGCCTCTGCCTCCCGAGTGCTGGGATTTAAGGCGTGCGCCACCATCGCCCGGCTCTCTTAATTGCTTTTCTATTGCCTTAAATACCATGACCAAGGCAACATGCAACAAAAGCATATAATTTGGGATCTATGGTTCCAAAAATTTACAGACTATGACAGCGATGTTAAGCATTGTGGCAATATATAGACAGATATAATACTGGAGACGTAGCTTAGAGCTTCACAATCACAAGGCAGAGAAGAAATGAGCAAATTTGTAATGGCATGGGCTTTCTGAAACCTCAAAGTTTATGCCTAGTGACACAGCCCATCCAAAAGGCGACACCTTCCTAATACTTAAACAATTCTAACTAGCGACCATGTCTTAAAATATATAAGCATATTGGGCCATTCTCACTAAAACCACCACATATATACTGGATGTAGTGTATATAATATAATCAAATTGCTTGTATTTTCTTGCTTATTTCTTCACTACTTTTCTCCCAAGATAGACTGAATGTTTAGTTAGTGTTGGACCACATCGAATATCTTCATCATGGTATCCTTAGATCTTCAAATATAGCTGCTGTACGTTGAATTCTTGTATAAAACAAACAGTTCCTTCAAGATTCTTGGATTTATGGCTATCAGTCATGCATAGTCATGATTATAACAGATCAGTACAATGTAACAAATTCTTATAATTTCAACACCCAAATAAACCCCACCTTGTTGTCGAAGAACAGAAAAATGAAAGTACTCTCAAATCTAGCAAGTGGCACATTCCATGCTAATCACTGTATCCCTGCCCTCTCAGGTTTGTAATTTCCCTGACTGCATGTAGTTATCAACTTCCTTTTAATTGTCCCATATATGGAGGCATAACTGAGTGATGCAGTTTAATTCTGCCTTTGGAATATTGGTATAAATTATATCACAATACCTGTGTTCTCTTCTATTATTGAAAACCACTATAATATCATGCAATTTTAAACTATTAAAGATGTTTTATCCTCTGACAGAAATGTGAGGTTTTCCTTTATGTCCCAATGAGACTTGAACAAAAGTTGAGGAATCATCAGTGTTCAAAACCTTTTTGGTAGGATATGTATTTATAGTACATTTTCTATGCTGAGGAAAGGGGTACTCACAACTGTGTAGAAATAAAATTTAAAAGTGATACAAAGAATACTTCTGACAATTTATTCAGTAAACTGTGATTTTACCTTCCATTCTCTAAAACGTCCTGATTATGATATATTAGGTGCTATAGAGACCCATTAATTTATGCTAAGCATCAAATTGAAGAATTCTGGTATAGAAGTTAGAAAGGATGTAACAAAGATAGACTAGGAATTCCTTTTAGGGACAGGTTTTATTTTGATGATGGCTCAGCTCCAGAATAACAAAGTCAAACACACAGCCAATCAGGACATTCAGCACACACTTTGCTGTCTCAGAGTTAACAGTAGGTGTGCATTTATAATTGAGGCATCATAAATGCAGTTGTTATAGAACTTATCAGAAAAAAAAGCTATTATTTGCAGACAAACTCGTGTTGCATAAATAACATGCCAAATCCTTCTCGGAGGCAACAGGAGAGCTTTGCCCTTCCTTACCTATAAATTCACTTAGGGAATTGTGTATTTCTACCTTCATCCTTCATATATGGCACATCCTCTGAATGGAAATGCTGAGTGCTGACTTGAAGGAGACACTACTTGGCTCAAAATGCAAAGACAGGCCAAGTTAAGCAGTTTTTGTGCTCACCTACCTGGACCAAGTTCACCAGTGCCCTGCAGCCCTTCACAAAGTATCAGATTACTGTCCATCTGCTAGCACATAGTAACCATGTTTGGTAGTCATAATCCAACCATTGCCACGCATTCAAAATGCTTAGAAAAACTGTTTGGTACATGGATTACATGTGCAATAACTATACATGGAGATCTAAAGAACTCGTGGTAAAGATGCCAGCTGTAGTCCAACACTAACTGAGATTTCAGTCTATCTTGGGAGGAAAACAATAAAGCAATAAGTAAGACAATATAACCAATGTGTCAGTCTGAAAGAAAATAATCACTGATCCAAATTCTATATCTGTATTTCAAAAATACTTCCCTAAAGAAACACCGTTTAAATCATAGCTTGTAAAGGAGATGCTGTCAATTCTAATGTACAACAATTAACTGTAGCTCTCAGTGAACTGTTTTGAATTCCCAATTCTATGGGTGATGGTTTTGAAGTGCACTGTGATATAAGAAATTTCCAGCCTCTCTGGTGCTGCAGAAAGAAATTTCTTGTTTGTGTATAATCTATTGTAGGATTTTGGTAGTTGGCTATCTAACAGCTCACTGGGAAATGAATGAGATCCATGTGGCATATTGTTCTTCAGCTGACATTTCTGTGTCAACACAGGGCAGCTGCACTCCTAAAACAGTGAGATAACTTTCAAATCAGAAGCACTCTTGTTATACTTGATAATGTCCTGACAGCCAAACATCACTGGGACAAGTCACTATTACAGACATGAGTAAGCAAACACCAAAGTAAGTAGCATGAGGAGACGCATACAACATGATATTTTAAGAATGGGCTCATATAGTCAGATTGATGACTATTTTAAATGTCATTATAGAACCTTCATCCAGTAACTGACAGAAGCAAATACAGAGATCCACAGCCGAGCACTGGGCTGAGCCCCCAAAGTCTAGTCAAAGAGAGGTCAAGACCATGATGGGGATACCCACTGAAACAGCTTCCTGAGCTAATGAAGCCCACAAACTCAGGTCTGACAGCGAGGGAACCAGCATAGGAACAAACTAGGCCCTCTGAGTGTGGGTGACAGTTGTATGGCTGGTGCAGACTGAGGGAACACTGGCAGAGAGACCAGGATTTATCCCCAAATCTCTTTCTGGCTTTTTGGAACCAATTTTCTCTGGAGTTGAAAGACCCCTGGAGTGGGGAGACTCTCACACCAATCTTGGGATAACACGACCCCCCCAGGAACCCACAAGAGACCATCCTTGCTGCAATCACAGGAGGTTTATTGACAGGAACCAGTGCACTGGCGTAGAAGAGTTTGACCCTGAGTAGCTGGGAGATGGGGTATTTTTTTGAAAGATACCCAACATCATTTGCATTTGGGAAAATATAAATTAAAACAACAAACGATACCACTATAGCTACACCTATAGCTAAGTGATCAAAATACAAAACATTAAGGGTACCAATGACCATCAAAGCTGATGCATCCTCATCCATTGCTGATGGAAATTCAAAATATGCAGCCACTTTGGAGATGGCCTGACTGTTTCTTACAAGACTAACACAGTTTACCATACCAAACAACAGTTGTGTGTCAAGATTCTTACCAAATGATTATATATATATATATATATATATATGTATATATATATATGTGTGTGTGTGTATGTATATATGTGTGTATGTTTGTGTATATATATGTATATGTATATATATATATATGAAAAACTATGTGCAAATATTTATGGTGGTTTTATTTGTAACCACACCAAACTTTAAGCGACTAACATGTCCTTCAGTCTGTCTGTTCATGGCTAAATAGTGAAACCTTCACAATATGGAATACTATTTAGTAATAAAAGAAATGAGCTATCAAGTTTACAAAAACATATGTGACCCTTAAACATACACTTCAAGTCAAAGACTGGTCCAGCCCACAGAAGGAATGATACAATTCTATATCTGTGGTATTTGGAATAGACAAACTAATAAGACACTAAACAGATCTATGGCTGCCAGTGCTGTGGGATGTGGTGATGGAGTAGGTTGAACAGGTAAAACACAATAGGACTCTAGGACGGTGATCCTATTTTGCATGATGCTATTATGATACATGGTAAGATTGATGTGTCCAGTTCATAGAACTTCCTATTGGAAATACTGAACCTTAATGAATTTGAAAGTCATGGTTTAGTCACCTGGGGTAACCAGGATGGAAAGTCAGAGGAATTTAAAGAAGATATCAGAAATTGGAAAAGATCTCCCATGCAGATGGATAGGCAGGATTAACATAATAAAAATGAAAATCTTATCAAAAGCAGTCTACAGATTCAGTGCAGTCGCCATCAAAATCCAAGCACAATTCTTCACAGACCTTGAAAGAACAGTAGTACTAAATTTCATATGGAGAAACAAAAAACCCAGGATAGCCAACACAAACCTGCTATAGAGATTTGCATGGGTATGGATCTTGGTTTATTGATACAAATTTAAGATCAATTTTGTTATACTGTGTATATGTATTTCTGCTCTTGATTAAGGTATTGTGATTGTGGTAGCTCATTTAAAAATGTAATGTGTAATTAAGAAATATAGGTAAATAGATAGTTATCTATAATATTTAAGCTTTTAGTCATGTTAGGTTTTCTAGATAGTGTTATATTTCAGTTAGATGGGTATTCTTCAACTCCATCATAGAATGCAGAAAGATATAGTAATACCTAAGTAAACAGCAAGTGCAATGTAAACAACTTCCAAAATTCTAGAATTGACAGAGACTTCTTGCAGCCTGGACAGTCACTCAAAGTTCTTCTGTACATTTGGGGCATCCATCTTCAGCTTACAGGCCTATAGTATCCAGCAGGCTTTTTCATGAGGCAGGGAATTTCAAAGACAGTTCAGCCGATATTGGTAGTTGGTCAGTCACTTCTGCTGTGTCCTGTAGAATGTCTGGCAGACTCTTTCATGAAGCAGGAACCCCTAAGGACCATCTTACCTTTAGGTAAGTTCAGTAGTTATTTCTCTGCAGGTCCTGCATGTCCAGTTCATCAAGAAGTCCAGGCAAGAGCAGTCTCCTGTCCAAATGGTCAATAAACTCCATAAAAAGCTTCTTCGGTGCCCATCTTCCTCTTGAAGTTATTGGTGCTGCCAGGTGCAGATGTGTCTCATTGTCATGAAAAGTTCTAAATTTTTAAACATTTTAAATGTCATATTCTGTAGTCATGATAAAAGATAAAATAGATATAAATATTGTAACTATAATTCTTGCTTGATGACTGTTTTGTAATATGTAATTTTACTATGTTAAAGTTAAAAACTTCCTTTTTATTTAAACAGAAAAGAGGAGGTAATGTGGGATTTTCCCTATATATGCTATAATTACAATAAATAAATAAAATAATAAAATAAATAAATTAATAAATAAAAAAAATTGGCTTGGCCTGATAGGGTAGAACAGAGAGAGGTGGGGAAAACTGAACTGAATGCCAGGCGAAAGAAGGAGTCAAGAAAAAAAGCCATGAAGCTGCTGCCAGAGACAGATAAGCTGAAACCTTACTGGTAGGCCAGAAGCATCATAGTAAAATATAAAACACTGGAAATGGGTTAATTCTAGATGTAAGAGCTAGCTAGCAATACATTTAATTGATCAGCCAAGCAGTGATTTAAATAATATAGTTTTGTGTGATTATTTTTGGTCTGAGCTTCCGAGTGGCCAGAACAACCAAATGGCCACCCTACAAAACAACCCTATTCAATGAAGAAATATGTAGAGGTATCACCATCCCTGACTGCAACCTCTATTGTAGAGCTACGGTAATGAAAACAGCTTAGTATTGGTATAAAAACAAACAAGAGTACCAATGGAATTGAATTGAAGATCCTGATATTACCCACACATCTATGAACACCTTATTTTTGACAAAGTAGCTAAAAATATAAAATGGAAAAAAGAAAGCATCTTCAACAACTGGTGCTGATATAACTGAAAGTCAACACGTAGAAAAATGCAAATAGATTAATATCTATCACCATGCACAAAACTCAAGTACAAATGGATCAAAGACCTCAATATAAATCCATCTACACTGAATCTCATAGAAGAAAAAAATGGAGCTGGATGGTGGTGCCGCATGTCTTTAATCGAAGCACTCAGGAGGCAGCGGCAGGTGGATCTCTATGAGTTCAAGGTCAGTCTGGTCAATAAGAGCTAATTCCCGGACAGGCTCCAAAGCTACAGAGAAACTCTGTCTAGGAAGAGAGAGAGAGAGAGAGAGAGAGAGAGAGAGAGAGAGAGAGAGAGGGAGGGAGAGGCAGAGAGTGAGAGACAGAGAGACAGAGAGAAACTGGTAATTACCCTCCAAAGGCATTAGCACAGGAAAGCACTTTCTAATCTAACACCAGTAGTACAGACACTCAGAGTAGAGCAACAATTTAAAAAAATGGGATCTCCTGAAACTGAAAAGCTTCTGTAAAGCAAAGAATGTGGCCAACAAGACCAAATGGCAGCCTACTGATTGGGAAAAGATCTTCACTAACCCCACATCAGACAGAAGACTGATCTCCAAAATATGCAAAGAACTCAAGAAACTAGACATCAAACTACCAAATAATTCAATTGAAAATGGGGTATGGATCTAAACAGAATTCTCAACAGAAGAATCTCAAATGGCCGAGAAACACTTAAGGAAATGCTCAACATCCTTAGTCATCAATGCAATCAATACAACTTTGAGATACCATCTTACACCGAATCAGAATGGCTAGCATCAAAAACACTGATGACAGCATATGCTGAAAAGGATATGGAGGAAGGGGAACACTCCTCCATTGCTGGTGGGAATGCAAACTTGTACAGTCATTGTGAAAGTCAGTATGGCGATTTCACAGAAAATTGGGAATCAATCGACTTCAAAACCCAGCAATACCATTTTTGGGCATGTAGCCAAAAGAGGGGCACAATCACACCATAATAACATTTGCTCAACTATGTTTATAGTAGCATTATGCATAATAGCCAGAACCTAGAAACAACCTAAATGTCCCCCAATTAAAAAATGGATAAAGAAAATGTGGTACATTTGCACAATGGTGTACTATTCAGTGGGAAAAAAAACAATGGCATCTTTAAATTTGCAGACAAATTGGTGAAACTAGATAAAAACATCCTGAGTGATGTAACCCAGACACAGAATTACAAATATAGTATGTACTCAGTCATGAGTGGATACCAGACATTAAACAAATGATAACCAGCTTACAGTCCACAACCACAGAGAAGCTAGAACCCTCTTCCAGAAACAGAAGGTAGCCAATGCAGAGATAACAGCTATATACTGGGTCAAGCTCTAGACAAAGAGTGGAATAAGTGATAATATGAACAAAGGGGTCAAGACCATGATGGGGAAACAGAACCAATTAACCCAAACTAGTGGAAGATCACTGACTCCAGACTGATAATTGGGTAACCTGAATAGGACCAAACTAGGTCCCTGAATACAAGGTTTGACTTGAGCAGTACATGGGGCAACTGGAAGTGGGCCAAGGATCTAACTCTAATGCATGAACTGACTTTGTGGAGCCCGTTATCTATGGAGAGATACCTTGCACACACTAGGCATGGTGGGGAGGGCCTTGGACCTGCCTCAATGAGGTGATAGGACAGACTTAATTGAATTCCTGGGAGAGACCTTAACCTTAACTTCTCTGAGGAGCAGATGGAAGATGGTGAGGGGAGGAGGAAACTGAAGAGAGGAGGTGAGTAACTGGGACTGGTAGGTAATAAATAAATAAACAAAATTTAAAAAGAAGTCTCTTGTGGCTTTGGAAGAATTGCTCATAGCAGAGCAACAACAATCATGGTCCTCATTTCTCCGAAAGTAAAACAGGCAAGCTTTATTAGTTTTTTAACCTTGAGGGCTTCATACATGTATACAGAAAAGTATAGTCACATAACCCATTTTTACTGATTCAATTTACCTCATATGACCTCCAACAAAACATTCTAACTTTATGTCTCTTCTCGTTTTATAGCACACTAAGTTCATTTAGTGATGCTGATATATCCATGATTCCATCCACTGTAGAATGGTGCTGCTTAACTCGGATGATAGTTACAACATATGAAAATTCTTTACCTGATAACATGTTTAAAAATGGGACCATTCTTTCTCCCCTAGAAACTATCAATTACCAAGGTAGGTATGTGTGGAAGGGAGTGGGGTAGGGGCTTAAACATTAATAGTCACAACAACTCTTTTTTTATTTATATGTTATTGAAAATTTCCACCTCCTCCCCTCCTCACACTTCCCTTCCCTCCTCCCTCCCCCTCCCTCTCCTGTCCAAGGAGCAGTCAGGGTTCCCTACCCTATGGGAAGTCCAAAGTCCTCCCTGCTCCCCCCAGGTCCAGGAAGGTGAGCATCCAAACAGACTAGGCTCACACAAAGCCCGTCCATGCAGTAGGATCAAAACCCAGCACCATTGTCCTTGGCTTCTCAGTCAGCCTCCACCGTCAGCCACATTCACTGAGTCTGGTTTGATCACATGCTCCGTCAGTCCCAGTCCAACTGGCATTGGTGATCTCCCATTAGATAAATCCCATGTCTCAGTGGGGGGACGCACCCCTCAAGGTCCTGACTTCCTTGCTCATGTTCTCCCTCCTTCTGCTCTTCATATGGACCTTGGGAGCTCAGTCTAGTGCTCCAATGTGGGTCGCTGTCTCTATCTCCATTCATCGCCAGATGAAGGTTTTATGGTGATATGTCAGTGTGGCTATAGGATAAGGCCAGTTCAGGCACCCTCTCCTCTGCTGCCCAAGGAACAAGCTGGGGACAACTCCTTGGACACCTGGGAACCCCTCCAGTGTCAAGTCTCTTACCAAACTTAAAATGGCTCCCTTAATTATCTAATTCCCTGCTCCCTCATCCACCCCTCCTCCATCCCAATCATCCCATTCTCTCAAGCTCTCCTCATTCTCCCTTTCTCCCTTCTCTCTCCCCATCTCCCCTTATCCCGACCCCACCCCCAACCCCGTGCTCCCAACCCCTGCCCTGCAATCTTGTCCACTTCCAATATCCAGAAGGATAACTATATGTTATTCTTTGCGTTCACCTTCTTCTTTAGCTTCTCTAGAATCACGAATTTTTGCACTCAAATGGATGAAAATAGAAAACAATATCCTGAGTGAGGTAACCCAGACCCAAAAAGATGAATATGGTATGTACTCACTCATAAGTGGATTCTAGCCATAAATAAAGGCCAATGAGCCTATAATTCGTGATTCTAGAGAAGCACTGCCATGTGGTGGGTGGACTGCTTTGTGACCTAAAGGGAAATTTTTAAATTTTAATTTTTAAATAATAAAAGGTCTCAGGTTGTGTTCAGGTTACTTACTGACAGAGTACTTTATATCTAAACCTTTCCCCAGAACTAAAAAGGAAAATATCTCAGATTTATCAAAAAACTTAGTAACATAAAAGTTACTGTTTCTTGAGTCCCTGTATCAAAAAAAAGTTTGTAGAAGAGATAACTTGATGACAGAGAACCTACTTGATTGGGTCACTCTGGCTTGCAATGATAATGAAATGGGTCTTCAGCTTGGCTTCCCCATAGTCACACAGGGACCACTGTCACTGAAGACCAGGGAGAGACCTACATCACCTTCATAACATATACATTTCTAATTTTACCAAATATGATATTTCAGCCACTGAAGTGACTTAATACTAAAATAAATACATCAATTATGTACTAAGAATGATAAAACATGAGGCCATGGATATAAGTTACATTTGAGATAGATATTGAACATAAAGCTTAAAAAGCTTAGAGTTTTAAAAGACCATGAGTTAAATACTTTGAATAAAGCAGATGTGGGCAGGGTTGAAAATTAAAGACCAATTAGAAGTCATATAGTTACAAAATGTGAAATACTTGGTTTGTTTATAGGATCAAAGGGAAAATATTGCTACAGAGATCACCTGTAGGTTGAACAGCTGGGAATATCATAACTTTTCAGTAAAAGCAAGTGGGAAACAGAAAAAAAGAAAAAACCTACAAAGTAACCTTAGCTCAAGGATGAAGGCCTGAAAGAGTCTGTACTGTAAGTAGGAATTCAAAGGTAACAAGAGAATATAGAGTCAAAGGGCCATCAGAAAGACAGCTACAGAAAGATCACCTTCTTAAGCAGTCTCCAAAGTGTGTAGATGTTAGTTACAGTCCTCAGGGTTTTGTTTAATCTAAAGTCACAGTCTATTTGATGGTACTATTTATATTAAAGGCAGTTCATTCCCACTATGTTCTCTGGCCCTCATGCTAACCTTCTGTGAAACAGCCTATTCATATACTAAAAATATGCTTACAAATTCTGCAGATGTGTCCTAATCAATGACATTGATAGCCAACTTTACCTGTCAGAGAGCCACTGGACCCTATGAGATATGAGACATGGGATATGAGAGTGGTTTGAAATATAATGGAAACCATAGAAATAGAGGTAAGATGATATATTCTAGGTACATTTCATACAAGAACAAAAGGATTGGCTTTGTTAGGCCAATAATGAACCGTGTCTTGGCATGGGAAGTTAATATAGTTTCTGGGAGTTCATCTGTATATGGCTTGGTAGTGAGGCTATTGTTCTTGAAGTTGGGAATTTTTGTAATTGTGTCCTAAGTTCAGGATTGTGAGAAGATCATTCCCTATAAATTTGATGTTGTTAAACCATTAAAGTGGAAATGTAGTGCAGAGGCTTGGAATAAACAAACAACAACTTTTTGCCGAAGTCCAGGTAGATTGTTAGGTTTTGAAATAGAGTATGAACATTTGAAATAGATACTACTGAAGTCATCTACTTGGACAAACTAACCAGAAAGATCACAGTGAGAAAGTGTCAAAACCCAGGACTAGTGACATTTAGCAGGTTTATATCTTGGTATACTGTGAGAGCTTCTGCCCCAACCTTAGTCATTACCTTTCTACTGAGGATCTAGTTTCTTCCCTAAGATTATCTCAAAATCACCTGTTCCTGTTAGGCTCAGGGTGGCGTTTGGCACCCTTTTACAATGTGTGGGGAATGTTTTATCTTAATGACAGTGGGTAGGAAGAGATAATTTCCCAGTAAATAGAGAGCGCTCTTTCTCCATTTTTTTTTTTGTTCTGCTCCTCTTCAAATACCTTCCCCACTCTCTAGTCAAAGAAAGTAGATACACCTTCAGCCGGCTGTTGATCCTCTCTTTCCCAAGGGAGATCAGGGAGGTCCAGGGAAAGTCATCAAGCCACTGTTGCTGGTGAACCCTCCACATTCCAAGAGAGAGAGAGAGAGAGAGAGAGAGAGAGAGAGAGAGAGAGAGAAAGAGAGAGTCTCACCCTGCCCTGGACTTTTATTTGGAGGTCTTCATTCACGTACCACAAGAGAAAACCACTCCCATTGGGCAAGATTCCCCAATATCATTGACTGTCAAATCAAATTCTCACATTTCTCCCCTTTATGCCTAAATAAAAAAGGTTCTAATCCTAACATAATAAAATATATATACAAAAAGAAAATCATTCTTAATAATTATCATTTATTGTCTGGAATAAAGAAAATATAATAACATAAAAAATGAAACTACAAACAAGAACAATATTAAGAAACACATGCTAGATGTCCAGACCATAGGTAATTGGCAAAGTATAGAGATTACTCTATTAGCTGTCATTTCCTGTAGAATCTAGGCTTGTATAAGATAAGTCCTTAGCTAAGATTCAGGAGGATTGAAACTTTAACTCTCTAGTCTTCAACCCTATCAAAGGCCTGAGAAGGAAAATAATATTGCCTGAGTAAGCAGGAAGTGCAAACAAGTGACTTCCAAAATTGTGCAAAAAAAAATGGCAGAAACAGCTGGCTGCCTGGACAGTCACCAAGGTTTCTCTGTGAGGTTGAGGCATCTAACATTTGCTTATAGATCTAGAATATCTGACAGACCATTTTCAGAAGCAGAAAATTCTGAAGACTGTTCTACCCTGTCTCAGTAAAATTCAGCAGTGACTTTCCTTTGTCTGGTGTGTCAAAATTGGACAGAGTACTTACTGTCAGCAGTCGAGGCAAGGGCTGTTTTTTGGCAAATAGGCAAGTTTTGCCAAGAAGAAAGCCAACTCCATATGGAGTGTCTTTGGTGCCCATCATCATCTCGTGAGTAGATCAATGCTGCCAGGAACAGTGGGGTCTCACATCAAAGGAATTCTAAGTTATTAACACATTTAAATACCATATTCTGTAGGTCTTTGAAAATTACCTACCTTTGTGAAATGTATCTCTGGGCACCTAGAAACCTAACTAACATGACTATAAGTTTGACAAGCATGGATGACTATAAACCTATATAGCTTAAAGACTAAAGCTTCACATTAAAAAAAATAAACAAGCTAAAGAGATAATATGCAAAATAAAAACAGATGTCCAGTATAAGGACAATGACCTCAAAATTGTGACAATATACAAAAATATCTTACTTAGAGTTAGAAATTTATAATACAATGTGACAAAAATAATCCTAATTTGCATCAAAATACATAATATCCTAAACAGAAGTATAAACACATATAGAGTATGACAAAAATAATTTCACATGTGTATCAATATACAAGAGTGTTTTAAACAGAAGTAGAAATATATATAAAATATAGCAAAATAATTTTGAATTTGTATCAATATATAAAATATTTTAAACATAGCCAGGCAGTGGCAGCACACAACTTTAATCCCAGCACTCGGGAGGCAGAGGTAGGTGGATCTCTGTGAGTCTGAAGACATCCTGGTCTACAAGAGCTAGTTCCAGGATAGGCTCCAAAGCTACACAGAAACCCTGTCTTGAAAATCCATAGAAAGTATCTTACACAGGAATAAAAAAAGAAAAACGTTGAATTTGTATTGATATATATGAATCCATGTCAATGCAAATTATCTAAAAATGATAATTGTTTTTTTTTAGTTTACAAGTAGATACAGTAATCTACCCTATTATCATATCTTATCTATTCCCCTTTTTCTATTCCAAATGAGATTCCTGAGTTTAATCTCTGTTATTCTTCCTCCAACCCTATAGCAACTAATTACCAACCACATACATATGACTATTATCCATAACCTTGAGAAAAACTAAAAACCATCCACCCCACCTATTGGGAAAGGGGCATCATGTTCTTAGAATTACTTCCTGTGTCTGAAGGGCAACAGTATCTCTATGGAACCCTGTAAAACTAAAACTATGGTTAAGTCTTATGAGGCCTAGCTGTAATATTTGTAGTCAGTCTCTGAGTAATGAAGGGATAAGTGTAAGAAGGTAGACCATCTCAGTTAGTCACCTTGGAATTGTCCTGAGCAGTTCATAGTCCAAAGCTGATCTCTGAGTGATGTTTACTGGCTCAATGGTCTTATTATGATCCAGGTAGAATCATTCTTGTGGGGCCTCATCATCTTTTAGAAACTTCAGAGATCACTGTTAGGAAAATTTATTATTCACTATGGAAAACTTATTAATATCAAAACGGAAAGTTTAAATTTTATGATCGCATTATATCTAAATAAAGGTTCTAAAGAGTCAGAAGTAAGTATGAGGGGAAAGAGATTTGTGACAACAGTCTCTAGATTTTGGTTTTCTTCTGTTCCATACCAGGTGGCTCTTCTGATATGAGACAGAGATTCTAAATTTTTCTTTTAACAACATGTTTGGATTTAAAGAAGGAGAGAGTCACACTCCAAAGCCAACTTTAGGTTTTAATTGAGTCAGGACTATTCATATTTTGAGAGGTAAAGAGTTTTTACCTTTTACTTTGCGAGATTTTACCCTGTAGAGAATAACTGTAATATTAGGCCAGATATTTCTTTACTTGGAAATTTTTTGGATATTTTCTCCTTCTTATTTTGATGTCTATATCTCCAAATGTTTGACTTCTTTAAGATGGGTATTTCTAGTTTCCTGTAAAGACAAAACCAAAACCCTGCCCTGACCCTTACTTGGTGAGTTTTCCTTTTGCCACGTTGAATTGCCACATCAGTTGATGAACTATCATTTCTCCTTATTAAGAACCCTCTCCAGTTCAAATCAAATCATTATTAATTTTGATGGTATCTGTAGCTTTTCCTCTCATGTGGAAACAAAAACAAAACCCCTTCCCCAATGTAAGACATATCCCAGTCTCCATTCTGGGGTCAACACATCTTTAAAGTATGCAGGCTGATTTAGTTCAGTAGTTTTTTTTTCTATTGTCCAATGGCTTTCCACAGCTGTTGTTCCTTTTTCATTAGCATTTGGAAAATGTAAAGTTAATAAGCACTATGTAATCTATTTCAGGTGATCTTTATTACCCCTTTGTCTTTACTAAGCATTTCTCTTAAATCATGATTAAATCTTTCTACAAGAACTTGTCCTGTTGGATTGTGTAGTATACCTGTAGTATGCTTTATATTGTAATATGCAAAAATAACTTCATTTTATTAGAGATATATACTGGAACATTGTCAGTTTTAATTTATACAGGTATTGCCATGATGACCTTGACTTCTAATAGATATGTAATTACAGAATCAGCCTTTTCAGAACTCAAAGCAGTTACCCACTGAAATCCTGAATACATAGCTATGGTATGGTGTACATATTTCAATTTCCCAAATTCTACAAAATGAAACACATCCATTTGCCAAATTTCATTACTTTGTGTTCCTTATATTTTTTTTCAGCTTCTTTGGTTTGTTGCCAAGTGATGGAAATATCCTTTTTCTTTTAATTTATTTTTTAAATTTCATTTTACATTCCAAACACGGTTCTCCCTCCCATTCCTCCTCCTGCCCACCCCCATCATTCTTCTGGTCACATGCCCATCACCCACCCAATCCTACTAAAGGATAAGGCCTCCCATGGGAAGTCAACAAAGTCTGGCACATTAAGTTGTGGCAGGACCAAGCCCCTCTCCCTGCATTAAGGATAGGCAAAGCATCTTATCATAAGGTGTGGCCTTCAAAATGCTAGGTCATGCACCAAAGATAGACCCTGGTTCCACTGCCAAGGGCCGCTCGGGTAGGCCAAGCTGCAGAACAGACTCCCTAATGCAGAGGGTCTAGATTTGTCTCATGGAGGCTCTACAGTTGTTGGTCTAGAGTTCATGAGTTTCCATGAACTTGGTTCAGCTAGCTCTGTAGATTTCCCCTTCATGATCTTGACTTCCCTTGCTCATAAATTCCCTCCTCCCTCTCTTTGACTGGATTCCTGGATCTTGGCCTATTTCTTGGTTGTGGATCTTTTTATCTGGTTCCATCAGTCACAGCTCTATGATGACAGTTGGAACATTCACCAATCTGATTACAGAGGAAGGCCAGTTAGGGCACCCTCTGCACTATTTTTAGGAGTTTTAGCTGGGGTCATCCTTGTGATGATCTGAGAATTTCTCTAGCACCAGGTTTCTCCCTAACTCCATAATGGTTCCCTCTATTAAAATATCTCTTTCATTGCTCTCACTCTGTCCCTCCCAGTTCAATCACCCCATTACTTCATGCTCTTATCCCCCATTCCCTCTCCTCTACCACCCACATTGACCTCAGTTTACCCAGGAGATCTCATCTAATTATTTGGGATATCCGTTGTTAACCCCTCTCAAAAAGTTACTACAAGCTCTTTGCAAATATTCATTTTCTGCACACAAACGGAGATTTCAGTTAGTAAAAGGTACCATAATCCCTGTTGGGTCCATTCCTGTCAATTGTCAAAATCTCAATTTTTTACTCTATTTATTTGGTAAAAATATCCATTTTAAGATAATGTCTTCTTTCCCCCATTAAAATCCCTGTAGGGGAATTTATAGAAGGTAAAATAACTTGAATGCAATCAAGCTCCAGATCCAAATGATCCACATGTGCCTCCTGTAATTTCTTTTCCACGAAAGTCAATTATCTCTCATCTTCAGCTAATATTTCTCTTGGACTATTTATGTCCTTGCCACACTTTAAGGTTTGAAACAAATTAGTGAGTTCTTGAGTTGTTGCTCCAATAGTGGGCCATAGAAGAGTAATGTCTCCTAGCAATTTTTGAAGGTCACTAAGAATCCTCAATTGATCTCTCATGTTTGTACCTTTTATGGTTGATTTTTTGCAGACCTATTTTATACCCTAAGTAATTAATGGAATATCCTCTTTGTATTTTTTAAGGAGTAATATGTAATCCCAGCAAAGTAAAACTTTCTTTACTTCTTTAAACTCTCTTCCTTAAGTATCTACATTTGAATCACCTAATAAGATATTATCCATGTAATGGTAAGCTATAGATTAAGGAAACTGTACGTGAATTATTTGCCACAACTGTTGCACAAAATATTGGCACAGGGAGGGGATGTTTAACATTCCTTGAGGGAGAATATTCCATTGATATCTCTTTTTTTTGGAAAATTTTTTAAAAAAATACCAATCTAAATTCCTACTCCCTCCCCTTCTCCCCTTCCCTCCACACACCCTTCCACCCCACCTCCCTCTTATCCTAAGAGAGGGTAAGGCACTTTGCTTTGTGGAAAATCCAAGAATTATTAACTGTACCTGTGAAGTCAAGCAAAATTCCAGTCTCAGAATACAAGAAAAATTTTAATAGTATTGCATTGCATTATAATATGAACATTTATTTTTCTCCCATGAAATTTCTTCACATTATACTTATGTTTTAAAGATATCAAGATACCTGTCTGTATTTTGGTCTCTTTCTCTCCCCACACTCCCATATGTACAAGTCATGTCCAAAAACCCTACTAGAATTGAACCATGATGCTACCATGGATTCTAGTTTTCCGCTGTGTGAGAGCAATTAGAAATAAATTTCTGTTGTTTCTACTACTGAATCAATGGTGTTTTGTTATGACTGTAAGAGAATAGAGAGCATGAATACATGGGGATCTGGAAAATACTGGTGGCTCCATTCTAAAACACTTACCTTGACATAACTACTGGACACAGCAAAAATTCACTGCCACTTCAGCATTACACAATTTGCAGATATTTAAAGGGATCTAGAAACATATCACATTGACATGTACACATAGTATTACAGTTTTAGCAGTTTGTCTTATGAAACACTAGTCTATCTTTTAAATGGGCCCTGATAATGTGCTATTGTTCTTTTTCATTAAAGAAGATGTGAAGGCAATTTCCAACTGGCAAAATGTTATATGAAAATTAGAACTATGATTAAATGAAGACAGGTGATATTATATCCAGGACACCAAAAAGAGAAATAAACAACCTAAGATAACAGTTACTTGTTGATGGACAAAGACTTGAAAGTTTTCTGGAGAAATCTTTTGTTTACTCTTAAAACATGACAATAAAATAACCTGTTTGAAAATAATTTTTTTAAATTGAAAGAAGTAAACATACAGCCTATTCCGAACCCAGAAGCTATCACTAGTTAATAATCATTTACAAATGGAAACTTGCATTTTTCCAAGGGAATTTCAGTGGGGAAACAAACTACTCTTAACGGTAGGCTGCATGGCCTACAGTAGATGGCCAACAACAGGAACAAAAGCAATACTTGGCATCCACCTTTGGAAGCCCCCTCTTCTTGGGAGTTGCCTTGGTTCAGACTCCACCTCCATGAAAGCCTGCCAAGCAGTGACCCCCTCCCCAGGGATAGTCAAAAAGCCTGCCAAGCAGTGGCCCACTCCCACATGCTATTTAGGCTACTGCCCAGAAAAGGAAAATGTGGTCTCCAGCTTTTATGTGATCTTCCCTGCTCTCTTCCCCTTGCCATGCTTTTCCCGGCCACCCAGGAGCATTGCATTAAACACCGGCATCTAATTTGGTCTAATTGGAATTATTTGCATTGGCAGAGAGGCTTGTCTTATGAAATATACCTAATATATGGAGGTCTTCACCAGGGGGTGTCTGTTTTTCCCAGCCATGTGGGAGCTTCCCCACTCCCCTTCTCTGCTCCCCTTTTCTGCTTCTCTAGTTGTTTGTCTCATTCTGAGATTCTCTAAAACAAATCTGTTTCCCCCTCTCCTTCCACTCTTCTGGCTTCTGCCACCTAACTACACTGGAATTTTAAGTTGGTCAGCTGATACAGGTTTCTAAAATGTTTTATTTGTCTGTCTGCTAGGATAATGTGGCCATAGTATGTCTGTCTAAGTATGTGAATTTATCTTTCTGTGTGTATGTGTGCTCAATTTAAAATAATTCCAGACTAAAACAGCTCTCAAAAAAATACAAACATGTGGATAACCTCCATTTTGACCTCTCTGCCATTTTGGATAAGAGTACCAATGTGTGCTAGTATTCTTTGACTTATTAAAATATTCCTTTTACCTTCTTACATTTACTATCATTGGTAAACTGTAACTAATTGGATAAAATACATGTCTAAATTTAGTTTATATGCCCAGTTTAAAATAACAGATAATGGTACCCAATTCTTGAGTGCCTTTACAGATCTGAGAGTATGGCATTTAACAAAATAACTTCTACCATAAAGAAATGCCAGCTCCTGCAGCATCCTATAGCTCCTCAAGAAGATGCGTGGTTATAGAAGACCTTCTGCCTCCAGGCTTTCGTTTGGGTTTGGCAAGGCCACCCACACAGCAAAAAGCTGCCTTCCACCTCTTTAGCTTCCTGGATGCCACCTGCGGAATGGGTCTTCTCATCCTGCCAAGACAGGTAGACTAAGTCCCCCCCAAAAGGAAAATCTGTGGGCCTCTTGTACTCAGCAGCTAATTATAAGTGCTGCTTCTAGGCTGATGTTCTCCAAGGACTAAGGAGAAATTTGGGATTGCTTGCATAACTTAAAAAAAGTCTCATTTTTGTTCATTTATCCCTCCCAGATCTGTCTAATGACATTTGATACCTTAAGGTACTGGTATGTCATTATTTTATTTGTTAAGTTTCCTGCTAAAAATACAAACAGGTAGGCTACTTTCACAGGCTTCATAGTTCAAGATTATCAGGTTTTAGTTGTATCTTAAAAATCCAGAGTTTCCACTTCGCTTTAATTGTATTTCTAATGGCATTTGATGACTTAAGGTACTGGTAACTCATTACTTTGTTAAGTTTCCTGCTAAAATACAGACAAGTATTGTTGTTTTTTTAAAAAAAAATGCTGCAAGATCCCCACGGCAGTAGGCAGCAGAAATGCTGTAGGTCCCAAATGGTGGTAGCGGGCCATGTGGTGGCAGGCAGCAGGCTCTGGGAGCAGCCAGTCCCAGGCAGAAATGGCTGCCGGTCCCAGAGCAGTGGCCTGGGCATTGGCCCGGACCATGTGGGAGCAGACAGCGTGGCCCTGGGAGCAGCCAGTCCCAGGCAGAGACAGCTGCTGGTCCCAGAGCAGTGGTGGCAGGCCATGTGGCAGCAGGCAGTGGGCCCCAGGCAGAGACGGCTGCTGGTCCCTGAGCAATGGCTGGTTCCAGGCAGGGAGACACATGGTGGGCGGGCAGAAGACAGAAACATGGATAGACACGACATACAGGGTGAGGTTGAACGTTTATTCAGGGGGTTATGGAGGAGGAAGGGTGAAGGGGGGAGAGAGAGAGAGAGAGAGAGAGAGAAGAGAAGAAAGAGACAGAGAAGGGGGGAAGCAGAGAAGTAGGGAGAGAGGCAGAAGCAAAGCTGCCTCTCCGAGAGGAAGATGGAAAAGAGAACGAGTTCAGGCCGGAAGCTGAAGATCAGCCTGCCTCAGCAAATGGGGGAGGGAGTGGGCGTGGCTTGTTCCTTTAAGGGACCAAAACCATAACAGGTATGCCTCTTTAAAAGGCTCTTTAGTCCAGGACTAACAGGTTTCAGGTGTATCTTAAAAGTCCAGCAATCTCAATTCCCTTTAATTATCTTCTAAAATGTTTATACCTTTTAACCTAAAGCAATAGCCTCAAAGAGTTGGGACTTTCTAGTTCTTTCTAGTTCTTCTACCTCAGACAAAGTCCCACCTAGTTGTAAATCCCAGAGTTCTGCTTTCTCAAGGTTATTGTCAACAGGTGTGGCTAATTGCCAGATCTTGTGGTCCTGGAATAAGGAAGTATATCTGTTCCTACCTCAAATAAAAGTCTAAGGATCCAACTTAGTTTCAGTTCCCTTTATGGAAATAACTTGGGATTCCACTCAGGGAATGGTTTGCCTACATTGTTTTGGTCTAGGATGTGAGCGTGACTTGGTGACTTGTTTTGTTCTAGGATGTGAGCGTGACTTGGTGACTTGTTTTGTTCTAGCAACAGAATATTTAACTATGAATGTAGCCTGTGACTTTCAATTGGTATATTCATTTCCTTGTATCATCTTAATACAGTCTTTGTTTTTAATTAATTAATTTATTTATTTATTAAAGATTTCTGCCTCTTCCCTGCCACCACCTCCCATTTCCCTCCCAGTCCCCCAATCAAGTCCCCTCCCTCATCAGCCTGAAGAGCAATCAGGGTTCCCTGCCCTGTGGGAAGTCCAAGGACCGCCCACCTCCTTCCAGGTCTAGTTAGGTGAGCATCCAAACTGCCTAGGCTCCCACAAAGCCAGTGCATGCAGTAGGATCAAACTTTTGTCCTACTCCTATCTTTTGGGGTCAGGGGTGTTTTAAGTAGTTGGAAATTAAATGTGGGTGAATTTTCAGTACTTACTGGAATTCCCTCCTAATGCTATCCTATATGTTTCTCCATTTTATTATTTTCATTTACGTCTTCATATTCTTTACTATATTTCTAATTCCCATGCACTTAACCTTGGCGAGAGGTAATTTTGTCGAGGCTGATCACCAACAATTATTTCATCTTTTCCTCTTCTTTTTTTTACCCTACATGTCCTTTGGGCATATATTATGGCTTTATATTTTTGTGTTTTTTATGGTATTCTTGTGTGCAAATGAGTGGGTATCTTTGTTGTGCTTTCCGGCTCTTTAAGGGACAAGCCACGCCCACTCCCATTACTTCTGACCTTCCAGCCACCATCTCGGCCTTGTTTCTTTTCTGTTTCCTTGGCGTGTGCATGTGTCTCTCTGTCTCTCTCTCTTTTTAGCTCTCCTCTCTCTCTCTCTCTCTCTCTCTCTCTCTCTCTCTCTCTCTCCCTCTCTCCCTCAATAAATGTTTTATGGCTACTTTCTGTGTCCATGGGTCTGCGGAATTCTGCCCCGTGGCTTCCCGCTGATGGGAACTCTGCCACTTGGTGCAGGACTTGGGGATCTGCTGGGGATCCGCTGGCGCTCGCTGCTGCTCCCTGAGCCCACGGGGGTTGGGGAATCCGGCATTTTAAGAATAACAGTCTTTGTCTATGTTTGTTTCTTGTGCCTTTTTCTTGAGGTCTTTTCCCATTATTTGTTTTGTCCTATTTTGATGTGTTTGATTTTTGTTTTACCATATTATATTATATTTTATTTTATTGTTGTACCTTAGAAACCTGTGTTTTTTCTAAGTAAAGGCAATAAGGGGGTGGATATGAATGGGAGGGTAGGTGGAGAAGAACTAAAAGTAGTAAAGGGAGGGGAGACTGTAAATGGATATTCTTATCCCGCCTGCCAGTTCCTAAATAACCACTTAAAGACTTAATATTACTTATAAGTGCTGATAGCTCTGGCTTTTTAGTATCTCTTACATTTAAACTAACCTGTTTCTTTTACTATACATATTGTCAAATGGCTCATGACTTTACCTGTTCTCTGATATCTCTTACTTTCTTGTTGGCTGGCTGCTGTCTCTCTGTATCTACCCTTCTCCTTCCCATCATTAGGTTGGTCACCCCACCTGTACTTCCTGCCTAACTATTGGTCAATCAGTGTCTTATTAAACCAATCCCAGTGACAAAACTTCACAATGTACAAGAGGATTATTTTACATTATTGCCCCCTTTGTCTAATTAAAATGGAATGTTTTAAATTTAACACTCCTATTATCCTATCATTTCATTTAAAATTATATTCAATAATTTACCCTTTTAGCCTATTATTTCTATATCCCCCTTTTCTTTTAAGAACAAAAATCCTGAATTTAATCTCCATTGTTAAGCTTTTTTCCTGGCCATTACCAATAACAACTAGTAACCAACCACCCTAAATGAAGACAAATATTCATAATCCACTAAATGACCAAAATCTGCCCACACCCACCTATTTGGAATGGAGGTATCATGCTCTTAAAATTACTTCCTGCTGTCTGGGTGTGTTGAAATATTCATGGGAAACTGAAAAGAAAAAAACTGGAATAATTGTCAAGTCCTCAGTTACTGTACCATTAGTTTTCTCGTCTGTGTGTAATGAGAAAGTGCAGGACTTATCTCACATTCCGGCTAGAGTAGTCTGTAAGGCTGGACCACCTCAACTAGCCACCTCAAAATTGTTCTGAGCAATTTTTAGTCCAAAGCAGATTTTAGATGTTGTTTTTCAGCTTAGTAACATTACCATAGGTCACATCCTCCTTTTGGAGATATCAAAGGTTGTTGTTAAGCATGGACATAATTCACTGCAGAAAACTTAAGCAGTTTAAATATCATATGCAGCAGATTTCAAAGAGGCTAATGGACCATAATTTGCTATGTATATTCAGAGTACGAAAACTTAATTTCTTGTTAACTGATAGAGACTCAAACCCAAAATCACGAACAGGAAGGTAAATGAAGCCTTTTTGTAGAACTAGTTAGTACTCTTAATGACCATTATATTATGACAAAATTTAATATTTTATATTAATTTTTACACATTTTGAGAACATATACCGTAAGAAAAGTGTTAGAGTAAAAATAAAACTGAAGGATTATGAGGTTAGTGGCAATAGAATTGTCCCTTAATTTTGGTTGTTCTGTCCCATTAAGGTGGCTCTTCTGACATGAGACAGAGATTTTGAATTTTCCATTAACTAGCTTGCTTGGATTTAGAGAAGGAGAGAGCCGCACTCCAACTCCAAAGCTAGCTTTAATTTCTAGTTGAATTGGGACTACCAAAAGACTATTTGCATTATGTCTGTAGAGAATAACAGATACAAACATTTGGAAAGACTTATGTGATGTAGGAGGTTCTTCAGTTTGTATGTTGCTTTCATTGGTTGAATAAAGAGACTGCCTTGGCCTTTTGATAGGGCAGCCCTTAGGTGGGCAGAGTAGACAGAACAGAATACTGGGAAGAAAGGAAGTGTGGCAGACACCATGTTTCTCCTGCCTGGGATGGACGCCAGTTAGAATCTTTCCCGGTAAGCCACAACCTCATGGTAATACACAGATTGGTGAAAATGGGTTAGATCAGGATGTGAGAGTTAGCCAATAAGAGGCTAGAAACAATGGGACAGGCAGTAATTAAATTAATACAATTTTTGTGTGGTTATTTTGGGGGTTAAGCTAGTCGGGTGGTGGGATGCGGCCCACACCTCCTTACTACACTTAAGAAATTTTATTCTGTACAGAATGTGATATACTGATAGGCCAATTTACTCTTTTTCTTGAGACATTTTTCTGCATGATTTCTCTTCCCTTTTCATCATATGTCTCATTTGTCCAGTGGTTTTCAGATCCCTTAATACATAAGAGAACATGCGCAGAAGCAGCACATGTCACAGGAGCTGCCTGAAGGCAGAGCTGGCTAGTGGTGAGGGGCTAACTCAGGCGGGATGTGGATTCCAAGTGCCTGTGAACATTGTTTCAGAGAAGCTGCAACAGAAAAATCCCACACTTGCTCAGAGGGCTTGAGGTAAGAGAAGAAAAGCCAGTCAACTTTAATCAGTCATGATTGAGTTTAGTATGAACAAAGTCCCTCAGATAAGTTGTAATTTTCCTAAAATTTCTCCAGGGGAATTAAGTCCTCTTTGAAGTTTATTAATGATTCAGGCATCATAATGAACTTATACTTAGACTTATAATTGGACTTATACCTGGAAAATATTATTCTACGTATGGTATCATACCCTCTGCTGTCTACAGCTGTGGCCACCAGTGTTGGCTGCAAAGCTAGGGGCAAGAGACTATCAGTCCTTTTGTTCCCCAAGGTGATGCCAGATGACACATAAATCTAATAAATCTTAACAATAAAACACAGGAGTAAGATATCAGAGTAAAAACCTGAAGGATCAGAGAAGCAGAGCATCAGTGGTCAGTTACTACCTGCCTCTTGCTTCAAAAGGGTTGAGATTCTGTCTCAGCCCTACCTTACCAAATTCTGTTTCCTCTCTGTACAGTCTTCCAGAATGCTATGGTTAACTAGTGGCTAGCTCTGCCCTGACTCCAAGCAAACTCTATTTGTCAGATCACAAAATATCACACTACAGAGACCGTGATCAGGATATATTATTTGAGAAAAAAATATTTTCAATAAAAGAAAAAATAAAACAATTCTATAATCTATGTAAGAGATAGCTATTTTCATAATGATAAATATGAATATATTACATATGAATCCTATGGAATTCCATTACTTCATCAGTATTAAATGACCTCACAAAATTACAATTGCTGAAATCATATACTCCACTTGTGATGGAGGAAGGTCATTGGCTAATAAAGGAACTGCCTTGGCCCATTTTATTGGTTAGAAGATAGGTGGGAGGAGTAAACAGAACAGGATACTGGGAGGAAGAGGAAGTGAGCTCAGAGAGACTCGACAGCTCTCCTCTCGGGAGCAGACGCCTCAGAGAGACGCCATGCCCCGCTAACGGGATGAAGCTCTGACCCAGGACGGACATAGCCTAGAATCTTCCCGGTAAGCGCACCTAGGGGTGCAACACAGATGATTAGAAATGGGCTAAATTAATATGTGAGAATTAGCTTAGAAGAGGCTAGATAGAAATGGGCCAAGCAGTAATTAAATGAATACAGTTTGTGTGTTGCTATTTCGGGCATAAGCTAGCCGAGCAGGCGGCTGGGGTGCTGGGAACGCAGCCCCGCCGCCCTTATTACTACATTTGGCGCCCAACGTGATGGACTAAACCCATTTTAAAAACCTGAGAAGGCTTAAAAATAAGGGAGAGAGAATTTAACACAGATTTTTGCTGTTTGTTGGTGGAGTGCTATAGAGAGATTTCCTGATTCGGCAACAGTAGCAGAAAAAACGCTGTGTCATTTTAAAGCGCGACTTCCTGGGGCTGTGCCGCCATTGCGATCTCTGTCTGGCTCCTGCGGGAGACAGAGCTTTTGAATAGAGCATTTGGAGTAAAGTGCTACGATTTGTTTGATGGCAACTAGACTCACTGTGTTCTCCGGTCTGCTCTGCTTGCTAGAGGCAAGCATGTGCTTTCTTCTAAGAGAAGCTTCCTGACTCAGCTTTAGCTGCAAAGCCTGCAGCTCATTAAGAGGTCCTGCCACGAAACACTTAAATGGTGTTGACAAAAAGCTGAACGCATGCTTTTCGGTTTTCAGCCGTAGCAGGAAAAAAGCTGCGCCGTTTAAAAATGCCGGCTTTCTGGGCCATCCTGCCAGGGCAAACTCTGACTGTTTGAGGCAGGAGGGCCGGCTACCAAGAGGACTTGAGTGTTGTCTGTTGTAGCTCACTTGCTGGCAGGGACCTTGAAATGCCATACAGTTGTTGCAGTAAACATGGCTACAGCCTGTATATCCACCATGAGGCTGGAAAGCTAAGCAAAGGACTGGATCTAGCTGGCAAAGCCACGCCTTTAGTCCTACTGAGATTGCTTGGTAAATTAAAGATTCATGTGGTCAGAAAAAGAGAGATATACAGTAAAGAGAGATTCAAAGACAGAGAAAATTTCTGAATGGTTTAAAGTGTGTTAAAAATATATGCAGACTAAAAGTTGAAGTTCTTAAAGTAAAAAACATAAAAAAAGGAAGAGAGTTGTTGTGTGTGGTAGCACACGCCTTAATCCCAGTGCCTAGAAGACAGAGACAAACAGATCTCTGTGAGTTCAAGGTGTAGTAGCTTACACCTTTAATCCCAATGCCTGGGAGGCAGAGACAGGCAGATCTCTGAGAGTTCAAAGACAGCCTGGTCTACAGAGTTACTTCAGGTCAAAGATACAGAGAACCTATCTCAAAAAGCAAAACGTTAAAAGTAAAAATAAACAAAATAGAGGTTAAAATAAAACGAACAAAGATGGAAAATACACAGAGAATCTTGATACTGTATGCTATTATGCTCTCTTTGAATTGTTTGACTGCTGAGGAAGGAGCAACAGCTGCTAAAAGATATTTAGTTATAAATGCTGCTGAACTAATCCAACATAGATATTTTGATGCCTTGACTTTGAAATTGGGATCTAAGGACATGATGCTTTGGAAAGGAGTTTCTTATTTTGTTTTCACAGAGGATGAGACGCTGTTCATTTCTTCTATTCCGATTTGGTATGATGGACCACGCCCTCCTGAAGGGTTGGTGTGAACACCTTCAGAAAATTGCTTCGCTCAACTGCCAACTGAGATGAAACTAGCACACAGGTCATACCATGAAAGACCTAATTAACGACGCCCCCATTCAGCAGGAAGCAGTTTGGAGAGAAATAACTGTGCCCATATTCCCAAAAAATGTTTGGACACTCCAGGACAACATTACTACTTGACTATCAAAAAAGTACTCTAAAGTATAGGTGAGACTCCAGGATAGGGCATGGATATGGGGAATTCCCCATCTCATGAGCAGCATTATGTGATGTTGCTGAAGTGTTTACTAAAAGGAAATGGAGTGCATTTGAGAGAAAAGGAGTTTACAGAGCTTTTGGTATTAGTTAACTGGCATTACTATTGGTTTCAGGCAACTCTTCCTGTTCATTTAAAACTTATAGCATGGAAGCAAGTGTTTAGAGCTTTAAGGAAACCTCGTAGAGAGTGCGGCATATACCAGTGAAGATTTGGTCTTTATGTAAGTTGATCTCAAATGCTCTGGAGTCACTACACCATGAGGAGTCACAGAAAGTTCACTCCGATGTGGAACATTCCTCATTTTTTGGTATCTTGTTACAGCTATCCCAACAGATGAAAACTGTTTTTTAGCTTCTGACTTCCTATTGAAATATAATGTAAATACAGGGAAAAGAAAAAAAAGTAAATCCACTGGATTTTCATATACTGACAGCAATCATGGTATCAGTATTTTGATACAAATTAGAAGCATCACCTTCAGGTCTGCTGAACTTTACTACAGAATACTGAGAAGTAATACCAACTGAATACATAAAAATTTATACTCAGCAGCAGCCTTGCCATTTAGTTGATGGCTTGAATTACCTGAAGTCCTGTACTACACTGACATCTGCTGGTTGTTCATGCTATACTCTTACACCCAAGCAAGGAAAGAAAAGAATGCCTTTTTTCTTTTTCTTTCAAAGCAAGGTTTCTCTGTGTAGGTAGCCCCGACTGTCATGGAACTCATTTTGTTGACCAGGCTGGCCTCTCAGACTCAAAGAGATCATACTCCCTTTGCCTCCTCAATGCTGGAATTAAAGGCATGCACCACCACTGCTGGGCTATACTGTCCTTTTTTTAAGTGATGAAGGTTTTTTTCTTTTTTGTTGGTATATTTACCAAAACTTAACCTTTTATTTTGTGTCTTTGCATTTCATAAAGTGTAACAGGGTGATAATATGAGTATCTTAAAATAATCTTCATTTCAAATTTTGATCTTCACAAATTTTCTTAGACAAATTTGCACTCAAGTCCTACTTGCAAAGTGCTTACTACAAAATATACTTAGAGAAATTCTGCTCTATACTGGTAATAAATTAATTGTTGTGGACTCCATTAAGTATCATACAAATATGCCTCCTCTGCTTATGGCCATACCATTCTGAATACAGATAATCTCATTTAATCACAGAAACAAATATGAGTCCTCTTCTCTTAGAACTTACTATCTGGTTACACAAAGAGTTAGACAGGTTTTTACTTCAAAACAAAGAGCCATTTCTCCAACATTTTGTGATGTGCAATGAAAATATGTTGTACGTGGCAACCTGAAACCGACACTTGTTAGGCAGGAGAAACTCCACAGCTCTAGTTTGCACCAAAAGCAGGCAATGGTCATTCTTTTGTGGTGTGTTGCCAATCTGAGCCAGCAGAGTTTTCTGAATCTGATTACATCTAAGGATACTCAGAAAAATTGTTAAAATAAACTGAAAACTGTCAAGGCTGCAGCTTGTATTGGCCAACACTAAGGTTCCAATTCAACACACAACCATAAGTCATACAAAACCTTCAAAACTTGACTAAGTTGGTAAAACGTCTCTAGGTGAAAGCATTTGCTTTGCAAGCCAGGCAAGCTGAGTTCAATCCCTGGAACACAAGTAAAGATGGAAGGAGAGACCTGACTCAAGATAGTTGTCCTCTGATTTCCATGTCCATCCACCAACACATTAAAAATAATAGATAATTTTAAATACATTTTTTAAATGAACAAAATTGAAACCCCACATTCCTCTCCTCTCCTTGTCACTCTATCCTGGCCCACATGACTGACAGAAGCCTCCTATTGCAACAGAGGCCAATCCAGCATTTTGAACCCCAAATAAGACTACCTGCCACTCACCTGTACTCATCCATCCTCTCCTCATCACCATATTCTTGCCCAAACCTCTGCCAGAGATCAGTTCAGCTCCCTTAAAACCAGTTAAGCCAGTCCCAACTCTACCCTGTGGCCTGCCTGTGCCTCCTCAGCTTACTCCAAGTGCCTTTCCTCTCCTTGCCTCCATATCCAGGCACACACCTCAGGCAGAAGTCTTCTATTTGAGGAGATGTCAGGCCAGCATCCTGAACCCCAGGTAAAACTGCCCCCCACCTTGCTGGCTCTCACACATCACAACTTCAATTCCCCCCACCCCCTTTCCTCAAAACCATATTCTGTCTCACACCTCTGACAAAAGACTTCCACACCAACAGAGATCAGGGCAGCTTCCTGAATCCCAGAGACCAAGACAATGCCTTGAAAATTAGACAGAAGCTTCCCACCCCACCAGAAGTCAGGCCTGAATCCCAAACCCCAGAGGGGACCCACTGCCATATCAGAGGCCACACACACAGCCAGAACTGGAGGCACAAGCTTGGGCAGCAACGTACTATTTGACTAGATGCTATCTAGGCCATCAGGAGTCCAGCCCCCAATGTGGGTAGAAACACTCTACTCATCCACAGACCATAGCCACCAGAAGAGCAGAGAGGACACAGAAACCAAGGAAGAAAACACCCATCCAACAAAGACAAATCTAGAAATCGGTACGTAGACCTATAATCACCCCAAATCCAGAAACCTAAACATAAGTGTAAGAACACAAACAACAGCAGCCAGGGCAATATGTCACCACCAGAGTGCAACCATACCACTACAGCAAGCTCTAAATATTCCAAGACCGCTGGAGCACAATAAAATAGTCTTAAAACCAATTTTATGGTGATAATAGAGGTCCTTAAAGAGGAAATAAAAAATTCCCTTAAAAAATCAAGAAACGGACAATCAAAAAATTGGAGTAAATCAATAAATCTCTTAAAGAATATCCAGAATACCAAGAAAAAACAAATAGTGATGGAAATGAATAAAAATCTTCAAAACCTGAAAATGGAAATAGAAGCAAGGTAAAGAACACTATCAACAAGACAAAAATGGTAGCCTACAGAATTGGAAAAGATTCTCGCCAACCCCATATCTGACAGAGGGCTAATTTGTTAAGAAGAAGAAGAAGAAGAAGAAGAAGAAGAAGAAGAAGAAGAAGAAGAAGAAGAAGAAGAAGAAGAAGAACTCAATAAATCAGACATCAAAAAAACCCCCAAATAATCCAATTTTAAAAATAGGGTACATATCTAAACAGAAAATTCTCAAATAGCCAAAAAAAAAACCAAAGAAATGTTCAACATCCTTAGCAATCATGGAAATGTAAATCAAAACAACTCTGAAATTCTATCATACACATGGAAAATAGCTAAATCAAAAACACAAGGGACAGCTCATGCTGGCAAGGAAGTGGAGCAAGGGGAACACTCCTCCACTGGTGATGGGAATGTATACTTGAGCAACAATTTGGAAAGCAATATGGTAGTTTCTCAGAAAATTGGCAATCTATATACTTCAAGACCCAGCTATCCCACTCCTGGGCATATACTGAAAGGATGATCGATCATGAGAGAAAGCTGCTTGAACAATTATGTTCAAACAACCTAGATGTCCTTTAACCAAAGAATGAATAAATAAAATGTAGTACATTCACACAATGGAGAATTACTCAGCTGTTAAAAACAATGGCATAATGAAATTTGCAGGCAAAAAGAGGGAACTAGAAAAAATTATCTTGAGTGAGGTCACCTAGACCCAGAAAAACAAACATAATATGTACTCACTTATAGAGTACATAGTAGGTATAAAGTAAACAATAACCTTGCTACAATCAACAGACCCAGATAGGCTAAGTAATAAGGAAGGCTTAAGTGGAGACACTCAGATCTCCCTGGGAGCCTACATGGGCCTGACCTATGCCCTCTATGTATTATGTAGTTGATTCTATTTGTAAGACTCCTAACAGTGTGAGTATGGCTGCTTTGGCTCTTTTTGATAGTTTTTGGTACCCTATTTCTCATGTTGAATTGCTTTGTCTAGCCTTAATACATGGAGAGGTGCTTAGTCATACTGCAAATTGATATGTCATGTTTTGTTAATATCCACAGGAGGACTGCCCGTTTCTGACTAGAAAAGGAGGAGAAGTGGATTGGAGGACTGACAGAGAGGAAGGGAGAGGGATTTGGTAGAGGGAAGACAGGAAAAACAGTGGCCGGGATATAAAATAAACAAATAAATAAATAATTTTTAAAAATAATAATCAAATCACATTTTATTTTCAGTTTATAACAATGTCAGTATAGAGAAGGAAACTAATGTTTTAAAATCAGCTTTGGAAGAAATAATTAAAACTGAATGAACTCAGTAAATTTAAAAAAAAAAACAGAAAATTGAAAATGAAAAACCAAACTCAAACAGTAACAACCCAAAAGCAAACATCCTGCAAAATACTTACTGAGTTGTTAATATTAGTTATTTCTGGGAGTAGAGTAGGGATAGGTAGTGAATATTTTGCTCTGATGACCTGAGTTCTAATTCTTATTCCAGGATCCACAGGGTGGAAGGAAAAAACCTACTCCCACAAGTTGCCCTCTGGCCTATGCACTGGCCTATATACTACACCAAGAGTCTGTAGTACCCATGCACCTTCCCCATGCCTATACACAAATAAAAGTAATTTTTAAAAACTTGAATGTATTATTCAATAAAGTTTTACACTTTCCCTTATTTTACCTGTAGTATTACCAAATGACTATCACTTATTCAAGTATATGCAGAGCCCTTTGCAGAGAAAACAGCTCGAAAAATAACAGAATACAAAAAAAATACTTTCCAAGGATCCATAAAATTCCAAAGCATGGATTCTTGTCCCATAGGAATAAATGAATTTGTTTTGCATTGAAAAAATATGTTGATTTTATTGGACCCTCTTTTGATTGATACGATATTTGACTCTGGGTATTATGATTAAAAATTCATAGTCAAATAACTCGAGGCATTATTGGCAATTGATGATTTCTGGGAGATGGGGAGAGTCAGGTTTCTTTTTCAGGGATGTAGTTTCTGAGAGGGCTAGAGCTGTACGTGCTCTAGTAGATGATCCTACAACCTAAGTGAATTCATGCTCTAAGTGAATTCAGTGTGTTTAAAAAGAGAGTTGGGAAGGAGTAGTGTGGAAGAGATAGAGCAGTAATTGGAAGGTTGGAAATAAAAGGTGAGTTTTGTCAAAACACATTTTATGTATATCTGAGATTCTCAAACAATAAAAAAGTTCAAAAATTCATATTCTAAAATTACAGTTTTTTGCACCAACCTGATGTCATATGTATTAATAACCTATGTGGTAAAATTGGCTACTGTGATTGAATATATGAGTTATTAGGCATAATGGCAGTATCAATCTTATATAAATTCAAGTCATTAACATCTCATAGTTTAATTCATGACAGTGCCTAGCGAGAACATTTTCATCTTGGGAAGCCCCTGAAGGCAAATCTTCACCAAGGTAGACTATAGATACGAAAGTCCTCTGGGCTCTCCCGTCTCTCCCAGAAATGTTAGAACTTGAACACCTTTGCAATTCAGTATTATGGTGGAAGCCATGCTGTAACCTCCCCTACCAGAGTTTTGCAATGGAAGCTCCTCATGACAAGAACTTTGAAGATCCCCCTCCCCCACTCAACAAGAACCTGTGGATTCTGCAGATCCTGCACAGCTCCTAGGGAGGATATTGCTTCAAGCCCTCCAAGATTTTGCTGTTTACCTTTATGGTAACTTTTAGTTTCCGTTTGTCAGTCATGATTGAGTTTAGTATGAACAAAGTCCCTCAGATAAGTTGTAATTTTCCTAAAATTTCTCCAGGGGAATTAAGTCCTCTTTGAAGTGTATTAATGATTCAGGCATCATAATGAACTTATACTTAGACTTATAATTGGACTTATACCAGGAAAATATTATTCTACGTATGGTATCATACCCTCTGCTGACTACAAAAATATAAGTGCAACAAACTATCAAAGGCTAACTAGGGCTGGAACATCTTTCCCTTTTGTACCCATGTGTCTGCTGCCAGCCTGAAAACATATGAATAGAATGTGCCTAGCTAGATATAATCGTTTGGCTTGCAATATTAAAACCATACATAGATATGAGGTAATGGTTAATTCATGTTTAGGTATGAGGTAAAGGGTAATTAATGACAATAAGGGAGTGGGAAGAGGGAAAGGAACTAAAATGTTCGGTAAATGTTAATGAATCTTGGATAAGGATTAAAGAGAAATGAAGTGAAACTGCTCATGCTTGGTCATGGTGGATGATTTTTCTGATGTGTTTTTGGATTCGGTTTGCCAGTATTTTATTGAGTATTTTTACATCAATATTCATGAGTGAGATTTGTCTGTAATTCTCTTTCTTAGTAATGTCTTTGTGTGGTTTGGGTATCAGGGTAATTGTAGCCTCATAAAAAGAGTTTGGCAATAAGTTATACATTTTTCTTTGCTCCCTCCCCTTTCTCCCCTGTCCCTTTCACCGTTCTCCCATGATGCCCAATCTCCCAAAAAAGATCTTGTCTTTTTTCCTTTCTATTTAGATCCATGTATATCTCTCTTAGGGTTCTCTTTGTTGTCTAGGTTGTGGTTTGTAGGATGGTTTTTCTTTGCTTTATGTCTAAAAGCCACTTATGAGTAAGTACATATCATATTAGTCTTTCTGGTGGTTCAGTGGGAGAATTCTCGCTTGCCACACAAATCTGTTTTTATTTTACATACCCCAGTGTCCCCCCCACTCTCCCCTCCTTCCACTGTTCCCACCATCCCCCAACCACAACACTCCACCCACTCCTCAGAGAGGGTAAGGCTTCCCATGGGGAGTCAACAATGTCTGACACATTTGAGACAGGACCAAGGCCCTTCCCCTGTGTCTGGGCTGAGCAAGGTATCACTCCATAGGTAATGGGCTACAAAAAGCCAGTTCATAGACTAAGGATAAATCCTGATCTCACTACCAGTAGTCCCATAAACTTCCCAAGTCACACAGCTGTTACTCATATTCAGAGGGACTCATTTGGTCCTATACAGTTTCCCCTGCTATCAATCCAAAGTCAGTAAGCGCCCACTAGCTCAAGTCTGCTGTTTCTGTTGGTTTTTCAATCATGGTCTTGACTTCTTTGCTTATACTATCCCTCCTTCCTCTCTGTGACCAGACTCTAGGAGCTCAGTCCAGTGCTTATCTGTGGATTGCTGCATCTGCTTCCACCAGTCACTGGATGAAGGTTCTATGATGAAAATTAAGACTACAAGCGAAGGCCAGTTTAGGCATCCTCTCCACTCTTGCTTAGAGTCTTTGCTGGAGTCATCCTTGTGGAGTCATTCTGAGAATTTCCCTAGTCCAAGGTTTCTCACTAACCCTGTAATGGCTCCTTCTATCAAGATATCTCTTTCCTTGCTCTTCCTCTCTCTCCTTCCCCCAACTCGACCATCCTATTCCCTCGTATTCTCACCCCCTTTTTTTCTTCCATTTCTCTCCTCCTCTTAACCCCCTTTGCCCCACTCCCAATTTACTCAGGAGATCTTGTCAAAGATTTCAATATTTATATATTCATTATAGTATATTTTCAAATATTCTGTGGCAACATTTCCCAATGTTTAAACATCACCTTTGTTAGATAGCCTAAACTTAGTAAGAAATTTTTCCATAGTTCACAAAAACAATGACACGAATTTTTATTGCATACAAAAATATACTAACATGCAGATTTGAAAAAATAGGGAAAATTAGTATTTTGATTTAATGTATAAAACACATATTGTTGTTTTCCCCAAACTGTTGAGTAACAATATGAAACATAATTTAAGTATAACGTCCAAAATGGCTCTGGTCATGCCAATTTCTTTAGACACATAAGACTTCAAAAGCTGTAGAGAGGAAATTATTTGGCATCCCACTTTCCAAACATTGCTTTTCAGATTTTCTGTTTAATCATCCACAAGCCGGGCAGTGGTGGTGCACGCCTTTAATCCCAGCACTCGGGAGGCAGAGGCAGGCAGATCTCTGTGAGTTTGAGGCCAGCCTGGTCTCAGAGCTAGTTCCAGGACCGGAACCAAAAGCTACGGAGAAACCCTGTCTCGAAAAGTTCAAGAAAAAAAAAATCATCCACTAAGTTGTAGCCATTTAAATAATTTATCAGTTCTACAAAAGCAATGTTTTACCTTTTTCTGTAATTGCTCTTGCCATACAGCAGCTCTATCTTCTTTCTTTTTTATAAACATACACCTATGAAACTGCAATAAAATTTCTTTCTAAAACTGCCACTTTGTGGTCTGTGAATTTCACTCTTTGAATCATGAGCAAAAGAACCCAGAGCCACCAACTGACTGAATCAGTGGAAGCTTTGTGTGATGGTCTGCTTACTGCCACCTGACTCCTCAGTTAAAGCTCTCCTGAGGCAAGAAAGAAAGGTCCTAACAAACTCAAAGGTCTTTATTTTTATCACTTTTACCGTAAAGGGAATTTCTGGTGAGATTTAAGAAAATCACAGGTTCACTGCTGGGAATGGAGAAAGGCCTTAAGCAAATATTGTTAATTTGATTCTCAGATGGCAAGAGAATTAAACCAGACAGTGCAGTCACTTTGTTTCCTTCCTGTTTCTTCCTGCCTCATTCAAGACTTTCAAACACCATCAGAATATTCTCCTCATTTGCTTCTTTCTTGGCAAATACAGTCATGTGATTTTTTTTTGTACAGCTGGTGTGTGCTCTTGTTTTCTTTTATGTAGATAAAGGACCTGTGATTCTAGAGGGATGCTCCAACATACAGCCAGAGGCTCACAAAACAGGCAGAGAAGGAGATACAGGGGGTTGAAGGCGTAAGTCATAAACAATGCCACACCAGTTTGGAATTTTGATTAATAGGGTGGTATTGATTTAAAGGGGAAAAAATTTACAGATCACCGTCAGCCCTTTGTGCAACCAGGAAGGGAGTCTAGTCACCAGCTGAGCAGGAAGTGAAGAGAGAGAGGAGAGGGAAGTGGCTGCTTTTTTAAAGAGAGAGAGACCACGCCCCAATGGGCTGGAATCTCAGCAGCTATAGGCTGGAGGAATGGGAGGACCTCCCGCAACAGGGGGGAAATTAAGTACGGTTGAGAAGTGTAAGGAAATAATAGCGTTTTGTTGAAATTGAAGCAATAGTATTATAGTTTTAATTAATAAAAAAAATGTCAAGGTAGTCATGGTAACATATAAAAGATGGTTGTAGCAGATCTAAAGAGATTTATATTTTAATAAGAGTTTAAAGCAGTCTCCTACCTTTAAGATGAACACAATTTATACATCTTTGCAAATTTTATGGGCAAAACTTTATTTTTGAGATTTTTTTTTTGAAGGCATTGTACCTGAATGTGTGTCTGAGGACCATGTGCATACAGTACCAACAGAGGCCAGAAGAGGGTGTCATTTACCCTGAAACATCTTTTACAGGTAATTGTTAGCATATATGTGGGTGCAGGGCATCAAACGTAGATTCTCTGAAATAGCAATCAGTGTCCTTGACCACTGAGCAATCTCTCCCACTCTGCAAACATTAGTTTCATTTTTGAAACTCACACATGGCACAAAAGTAAGAAAATACTTCAGATTTTCTGTTGCACTCATTAGGGATTATATTCCATGGAATTTCATGTACATACAGTCAGAGTGGATTGAGAATATTGAATGATTTTAAAGAGAAATGAATGTATATGGAGATACAGGTATGACTTATTTGTGGAAACTTTAATAATGTGAAATAATTTCTAATTACTGAAACTTAGAATAAAACTCCATATTCAAAGGAGGAAAAAAGGTGGCTGCTTTGAGATTGACAGTAACAAACTGATTTCAAAATGACCTTGTTGCAGTCACTGCTGCTCCAGTATGCAAGAAGGCATACTGGGACGAGCAGCTCTCTGGGTGTTCCAGCATATGAGCACTCTTGGAAATGTCAGATGCCCTTGCCTTTGGACTGAATTGTCTGTATTCTCTATGTTCTATTTCTGGTGAGTTTTCCAGACCCATTACTTCTGTAGCATCTGTGCGAGAAGCCTGATAATTTCACTGGTTTTCTGTCCATAGGGTTAACTAATTGCTCCGACCTCCTGTACTACATTTCATGCTCTCTGTGCTATCAAATTTGGCATAGCATGGCTTCCTCTTGATCCCAACATTAGGCCTCCATTACTGTGCCCTTACATTAATTACACCAGTATGATCAAATCAAGTGTTTAAGTTCAATTCCTAGAATCTAGATTAGTCCCTTTGTTTCAGGTTATTATTACCCAAGAGCAAATATTACTGATTTGTCAAAAATCCACTGAGACAATGCCTCTTCTACATTTCCTCAGTCATCACTACTATTCAAGCCATACTTGTTTCTTCCTTGGATGGGATATAGTGATTCTTTGGTAGTCAATTTTGGTTGTCAACATGAATGGATGAAGAAACTTCTAGAAAATTGGTAACACACTTGTGGATGTGTCTGGGAAAATTAATGTGGTGAGTCTCGACAAACTGGGTGAGGAAGACCTACTCTAAATAAAAACAATTCTTTCTAATAGGCTGGGATTTTAGGTGAAATGAATACCCGGAGAATACAGCTCACATCTGTGCACAAATTGGAGTCTTCCTGAGAGGGAGCACTTTGTTCTACTGCCATGGGTCTGTGGGTTTCTGGCTCCTGAGTTTTCTATCTTTGAATTGTGGCTTGCAACAGAGATCCTACCAGGCCAGCCTTAGGCAGGACTGATTTTTGGACCATCTTTTCAAATTCTCAGCTTCCTGGACTAAGAGTCATTGAAATTCCCAGCTTTCCAGTCTACCTATTTCCTCTGTAGCAATATCCTGCCTCTGATTCTGTGAGCAAATCTCATGAACCCCCTGTGATTATCATATGGTTCCCTTTAGCATTCCCAAAACCTTTGTAGTATTAAAAGAAAACATATAATTGGCTTAATATTCAGAAAGAACTTGAATTTTATGTTCAATATTATATATATAAATTTCACTCATGTTTTTCAGACCTTAAAAAGATGTAATGTAGGATTTGGGTATATGCTTAATGGAAGTATATGCTTATTTGACATATGCTTACTTTTGGAAAGAAGTAGAAATTCAAGTATTGTAAAGGCAATATCTATGACATTTCCAGGGTCCACAGTAAGTCACTCTGTGAGTATAAGGAGAGCAAGTAAATGCTCACTTTCACTATTGGTGTGATCCAGGATGACCTGGTGAAAGAGATTCTCTGCCATGCCACCTTCCAGGCTCTCTTGGTGTCTGGATAAAGAATTAACGTTTCAATATTTATTAAAATAAAAATCTTAGGTAGCTGTTAAAGTCTCTTTGTATAATTTGACTTGGGGAAATGAGGAAGTCATAAGCTAGACAAGTAGTCTTTCAGTGAATAAAACACAGAGCCTGAATTCCTTCGATTTTGAACCCTGACCCACTTCAATTCCTCCACTTCTCTTCCAGAGTCACCACGTGCTTACAAACTATGAACAGACAACAGTACTCCAGACCACCCACCACATCATAACCCACCATATCACACACCCTATGTTCATGTATCTCTTAGAGAAGGTTAATGTGATGCAGTGCTTAAGAGTATTGGCTGGTCTTCCAGAGGACCTGGGTTCATTTCCCAGCTCACACAAGGTAGATGACAACCATCTTTAACTCCTCTGGTTCTAGGAAAACCCACTCCCTCTTCTGGTCTCCACCACCTCTATATACATGATGCCCAGACACACATGCAAACAAAACACTCATTCACATAAAACAATAAAAAATAATAATAAAGAAAGCTAAGCAAGCCACTAATCAACACTCATCTATGTTCTTTGTTTCAGTTTCCTGCTTGAGTTCCTGTCCTGACTTCCTTTGGTAATGGATAGTTATCTAGGAAGTGTAATCCAAATAAACCCTTTCCTCTCCAAGTTATTTTTGGTTAGAGTGTTTATCATACAAGAGAATGCACACAAGGACACGTGGTGATTGATAGAAACTATTAATTAGTGGAACTTTTAAAACTAGTCAGAGAGGTGGAGATGTGATAGAGAGCACTTGTATAGCATGCTCCAGGCACAAGGTTCAATCCCCAGTACCCAAAATCAAACAAAACACACTCAGAATACTTAATCTATATCCAATATAAATATGAACACTTAAGACTGTCATATTTACTAAATTAGGTAAATTGGAGTGAAATCTTGTTGGATAAATTTTTCTACTTATTTCTTTAGCAACATTAATTTGTCAGCTGACATTTTCAATTTATTCTGCTGAATGTATGGCAGAAGATTTCATTTCAAAGTAGTACCAGCTTTCTCTAAGTATAGAAACTTCAGTTTCAGTAGCAATTATATATTTAAAGGTCTCTTTCTGTGTGCAAGATTCTTCAATACAGTCAAGAATGTGATTTCTTACAGTTTTGCAGGCTTGTATCTTCAACATCAGTATAAAGACTTTCTTTCCTTATTTTGAGCACTCATAGTTAGTCTGTTCTCAAAACAGCCCTTGTGTTTCTCTCAATTCCAAACCTATGAATAAAAAAAGAATTCAGCTATCTAAAGGATAGACTTTGGTTTGAAGTCAAATTGACTGATTTATACGCTCTAATTCCACCAGTTTAAAAAATATGACAGAATGAAATATAAATGAATATTCAAATATAATAGTAGAGAAAAACGGATCCAGGATGCTTGAATTTTAAAGACTGAGCCATGATGTTGCCACAGGACTGGATTTGCATAATGATTTGCAGACGTGCTCATCTATTGATTGATTAGAAATGTGAGCCTCTCAACAGAAATAGGTTTTCTGGAATGAATTAATTCTTTAGTTTGCTTCAAGATAGTCAGCTTTGTAAAAATCCATGGACCACAGGGTTCTTCACCCACCATCAAAAATGGTGCAAAAAGAATAAATTACACCTTATTTAGTAGAATAAATCATCATGACAGCAAAAAATAAGGTGGCAGAATATTATTATTATTATGTCTCTTCATCACATGATTTAAATATATTATTTTCACACTCTTAATATTGTGGGAGCATAACATAATTTCTTCCTAATGGAAAGGGGAGAGGATTAACTGTATAGCCAGGAAATCTCTGTGCAATGTATATGCTGTGTTGGAAGAGGAAGAAACCCTATACCAAACAACTACACTGTGGAAAGATTTAGGAACTTTGAGTGGCATTGGGAGAATACCACTTCCCTCATTACTGCCATCTTCAACCTGTTTTAAAACTTCGTAAACGCAGAAATTGAAAACTTCTGTCACAAGCTAATCACATTCTAGATTGGTTTAAAAATCAGTGGACAGTCTTTCTGACTGAGCTGATTACCCAGCCACAGAAAGTCTGCAAGAACCTCTGTAAGTCTATGGTATGACCAAAACATTTGGATTGATGAAAATATTTTGGTCAAAATATTTGTCTAAAGTAAGAAGTTTTACAGAAGCTTCTCAGCCTCAGGAAGTCCCATTTATTCAATGATGCCCTTAGTGTCTGTGCTGCTGGGGTTATACATAGGCAGTGGTCTCCTGTGCCCATGTGCTGTAGAGTACTTCCCACTTTCTCTTCTATCAGGTTCAGTGTGTTCGGACTGATATTGAGGTCTTTAATCCATTTGGATTTGAGTTTTGTGCATGGTGATAGATATGGATCTATTTTCATTCTTCTACAGATTGACATCCAGTTTTGCCAGCACCATTTGTTGAAGATGCTCTCTTTTTTACCAGACAGAAATCTCAAGGTCCAAATCAGGAGCAGAAGGAGACGGAGCACGAGCAAGGAACTCAGGACCACGAGGGGTGCACCCACACACTAAGACAATGGGGATGTTCTATTGGGATCTCACCAAGGCCAGCTGGCCTAGCTCTGAAAAAACATGGGATAAATCCGGACTAGCTGAACATAGCGGACAATGAGGAATACTGAGAATTCAAGAACAATTGCAGTGGGTTTTTGATCCTACTGCACGTACTGGCTTTGTGGGAGCCTAGGCAGTTTGGATGCTCACCTTACGAGACCTGGATAGAGGTGGGCAGTCCTTGGGCTTCCCACAGGTCAGGGAACCCTGATTGCTCTTCGAGCAGATGAGGGAGGGGGAATTGATCGGGGGAGGGGGAGGGAAATGGGAAGCGGATGTGGGGACGAGGCAGAAATCCTTAATAAATAAATAAATTTAAAAAAAAAATAAAAAATAAAAATAAATAAAAAAAAATAAAGTAAGAAGTTTATTGAAACTTCAGAAGGTATCTCATTGTGGTGTGTGCTTTGTGGGGTAAATGAATGAGTGAACACTTCTAAATAAATCATAGTCATGTTTATATCACTTAAAGATAATTTGATGAAAAAATAATGCTTTTAAAGTTATTCTGAGTTGGACATGTGAAATGACTCATAATTATAGTATTTAAGAGGCTAGAGCAGGAGAATTGCTAGTTCAAAGCTATCCTAAAACACATAGAGTTTTGTATAGCTTGGACTACATAGTGAGATTTTATCTCAAAAACAAAATAAAACAAAAATTAACATTAATCAAACAAAAGTCACCCTATTTTTCTCTTGTTACAGAACCTCATTATTACTTTTCATTAACACATACATAAGCCTAGAGCTTTCTAGATCATAGATAAAAATTTGGGGTTATTTTTGTGATTTTCCATTGTTAGCTAACATCATTAAAGTTTTTGCCTGTTGGAAAATTCTACATCTTACTTTTTTTTCTTTTCCTTCTTGGTGGTCTGTAAGGAAAGAGGTGGTAAAAGCTCTAGTATTCCTGGTTGAGAAAAGAGGGTGTGGAGTGTGGGGGCTAAGTATATTCCTTTATTTATGACACAAGTCTGGCCATGTCAAGAACCCAAATGCCTCAAACCCATGAGAATAGCAAGGTCTTCCCCGGGTGAGGCCCCAGGGGAATGGCAAGGACTTCTCCTAGAGGGAGTAAGGATGTTGACAGTGTGTGCAGAAATTATCAACAACAGCTATCTCTTCCTGGTTGACTGCAGCCTGAGACTGCTCCCTACAGAGACCCACTGTGTATATTAGTTAACCCGTCTCTTAGTTCCGCTGCATATAATAACCTATATGTGTGTATTATTTATACAATAGATATAATACACATACACATATATGCTGAGTTTGGGTGCTGCTTGTACATATCCATCAGAGTGCATGGCTGACCAGATCTCAAATATTCTGTATGTTTATCAGTGTGTCTGTCCTTTCTTCATTACCTAACAGTCCTAGTCAAATCAAGTCCAAAGCTGTTTAGGCCACAGTGCTGGAGTACTTTGTCCATACTTTATTTTGGTTAAAGTACCCCACAAAACCTGCTCTATCTGGGGTGTAAACCTTCTCTTACAGAGTAAAACATGAGATATTAACAAAATAATTTCCTGCCAGGTTATTATTGCCGTGCCCTGGGAAATTCACAAGAATTTTGTATCATGGAAACTACTCAATCAACTCAATCATCCTTAAAGTCTTCTAATATGATCTAAATAGATTCTATTTTTAAATGAATTTAAATGCAGGAGAGGGACTTGAAATCTCTCTCTCTCTCTCCCTCCCTCCCTTCTCTCTCTCTCTTTCTCTCTCTCTCTCTCTCTCTCTCTCTCTCTCTCTCTCTCGTGTGTAACCACGAGGAGACCATACCATGTATTCTTTAATAAAAAGTAAAGTACTTTATGTAACTGGTTCAGAAGGTAAAGAAAAGCAGTCTCTTCTGTAATAATCTGCCTTAAACCCTGGCAGGTTTAACTTTTGCTTCACGTGTCAGTTTAAGAATAAGTAGACTAAGAATTCACAGTTGAACTATGTTTAAGAATAAGTAGACTAAGAATTCACAGTTGAACTATGTTAGAAATATCAATTTACCATGAACCTACTATAACCGGGGTCTGCATTGATGTCAGTGGTTCCTGTTATCATGGAAGGCTGAGCAGATGCCAAAAGTTGGGCTGCCACCTGGGGACATGCTGGTGCCCAAGTGCCATTCTGCCAGTGGGGCCAGGCTAATCTGGGGAACCTGTGATATCAGTTATGGCGACAATGACATCCAGGCCTGGGCTGCTGCAAAAGAACATATCAGGGTCTATGGTCCTTTTGCAGCCTGGGTCTGTGTTGCCACCAGAGGCCACATGAATGACCAGGATCTGGGTCTCTACCTGTGGCCAGATTGCTGTCCAAGGGCTATGCCACTACTGGGGCCAGACAGACCTGAGTAACATTTTCAGCCAACCAGGGTCATGGTATTGTAGGAGTTAAGCTGTGGCCAGGGACTTGTCTGTGACCCAGCAATGGCCAGGATGTGAGGTTCCTTTTGCCACCAAGGACCATGCGGATTCCAGGGATCTGGGACATTACCAAAGGCCATGTTGGTTTTCCAGGGCCATGCAGCTGCTGGGTCCAAGCTGATTTGAATGACCTGCACTGCCAGCTGGAGCCATGGTGACATATTGCCTGAGCTGCTGACATGGACCATATCTGAATCCATGATCCAGCTGTACTCATGGTTTATGTTTATATCTATGGTCCATAGTGCCACCAAGGGCCACATGGATGACCGGATTCTGGGCCATGTTAGTGCCCAAGGGCCATGCCCCTACCAGAGGTATACAGATCTGAGCAGCCTGTGCTGTCACCTTGGGGTTCTGGTGTCTTCTGAGTCTGGGTTGCTGCCCTGGGCCATATCTAGGTCCATAGCCCTGCTGTAGCCTCAGTCTGTATTGAGGTCTGTGGCTCCTATAACCACTAAAGAAAGTAAGGATAGGGCTGCACAGAATTGACTCTGCCCCTAGTGTCTGCTTCACTAGGGAGAACTGGTCCTGTCCCCCATCAAATGCAGCACTCAGAAGAGCAGGCCCCGCATCTTGCCTGGGCAGCATAAAAGAGCTGACCTGGTTAGTGGGGGTGTGAGTGAACTGGCCCTGAAGGCATGAGAGTGGGAGAATGTAGGGATAAGTCCCGCCCCTTAGGGGGTGTGTTCGCCTCGGGCTAATGTCTGCCTATAAATTTGGCGAGCAAGCTCCAAGCGCTCGCTTCTGCTTTCCTGGTCTCCGCTGGAACGGTGGTTCTGTAAGTCTATTTCTACATTAAAACTATATATATATTTTTACAATCTGTCTGCATTCGTTTACACTGCTACAGGAGAATTAGTCCCACTATCTGTCTGCCACATGGTGTCATAGGCAAGGGAGAGATGCCTTCCCCCTGACCCCTCACCACTGACTGCAGGTACAAAATCTGGTCTCAGGGTCAAGACAGTGGGAGAGCTGACCCTATACCTCACTGGCTGCACCACTTGGGAGAGCAGGTCCTGCATCTCACCTGGGCAACACAGCAGATCTGACTTTGTTGATCAGGGTGCAGGTGATCTGGTCCCTTGTGAATCTGCATGGGAGATGTGGCCCCACTCCTCATCTGCTGTTTGGTGGAGTAAGGGGGAGATGCCCTCTCCCATCCTTTTTCCCTCATCATCGGTTGTGGGTGGGAGAGCTGGCCCTGACTCTCTCCGGGTGCAGCACTTGGAAGAGTGGGCCCTGCACTTCACTTGGGCAACACTGACACTCTTGATGGGGTGATCCATCCCTGAAGGTGTGAGAGCAGGAGAGCTGACCTTGCCTTCTCTTCATCTGCCATGTAGTGATGCAGGTGAATGAAAGATGTTCCCCCTTTGCCACCTGTGGCAGGCATAAGACCTGACCTCAGAGGCATGAAAGCAGGAGGCACTGCCCCTCACCAACTGCAGCATTCAGGAGAGTGAGTCCTGTATCTTGCCTGTGCAAAATACTACAACTGGCCCTGATGGTGTGGGTACAGCCGAGTGAGCCTCAAGAGCATGAGAGCAGAACTCGCTCTGCTCCTTATTGCCTGCTGCAGTGAGTGGCTAGCCAGGGCAATGCTGGAGAGCTTGTACTGGTTGTGTCAATGAGGGTAAAGCCTATAGACTGACCAACCCAGTTATCTATTCCTTGGGCCCAGAACCAGGGCTATGAGTTGGGCTACCTGAGCATCTACCTCATCTGTAAACTGCTGGAGCATATGAAGGGATCAGCTCTGCAGATCCAGAGCTGAAGAATCTCCATGACACAACACAACAATAGAATACCCAAAAGAAGTTCCAGTGAGGGTCCAGTATCAATAATGCAGCAGAAGCCAGAGGTGTAGAACCAGACCAACGTCTTATTGCCATGAACACTTACAAGATGTATCGACTAAAGGATATACTTGGCGACTCACTCTGTCACACTACAGCTTTCACACCAAGACTTTTCTGTTGTTGTTGTATGTTAGTTTGGTTGTTTTGTTTTTCTTTTGAACTTTGTTTTGTTTGGGAGAGATTGCAAGGGCAGATTTGAACAACTGGGGAGATGAATGGGATCAGGATGCATGATATGAAATCCACAGAGACTCAACCAAAAGATCTTTTATAAAAGAAATATGAATTTACTGTGTTCAGGCCTATAAAACTGTCAACTCATTTACTGAATCAGACTAAATTTTATTTGACTTTTTTTGCCTTCACAGTGCCTATTTATTTTTAATACAGCTTTTATTTATTTAAATATTTTTAGTTATATAGTTTTCTTTGCTCATCTCCCTTCTTCCCCCCTCATATTCTACCCTGTCCCATAATCCTCACTCTCCCAATTTGCTCAGATCTTGTCTTTTTCTACTTCCCATGTAGAGTAGATCCATGTATGCCTCTCCTAGGGTCCCCTTCATTGTCTAGGTTCTCTGGGATTGTGAATTGTAGGCCAGTTTTACTTTGTTTTAGGTCTAAAAGCCACTTATGAGTGAATAAATATATTTGTCTTTCTGGGTCTGGGTTACATCACTCAATATGATGTTTTCTAGATTCATTCCTTTGCCTGCAAATTTCAAGATGGCATTATTTTTTTCCACGGTGTAGTATTCCATTGTGTAAATATACCACATCATCTCCATTCATTCTTCAGTAGAGGGGCATTTAGGTTGTTTCCAGGTTCTGGCTATGGCAAACAATGCTGCTATGAACATAGTTGAGCACATGTCCTTGTGACAAGATTGAGTGTCCTTTGGGTATACACCCAAAAGTGATATTGCTGGGTCTTGAGGTAGGTTGTTTTCTAAATTTCTTAAAATCATGATACTAATTTTCAAAGTGGCTGTACCATTTTGGACTCCAACAAGCAATGCAGGAGTGTTCCCTCTACCCCACATCCTCTCCAGCATAAGTTGACATCAGTGTTTCTGATCTTGGTGATTATGACAGGTGTAAGAAGGAATCTCAGAGTTGTTTTGATTTGCATTTCTCTGATGGCTAAGGATATTGAGCATTTCCTTAAGTGTCTTTCAGCCATTTTAGATTCATCTATTGAGAGTTCTCTGTTTAGATGTGTACCCCATGTTTTATTGGATTATTTGTTCTTTTGATGACCAAAAAGACTTGAGTTCTTTGTATATTTTGGAGATTAGCCCTCTCTCTGATATGGGGTTGGTGAAGATCTTTTCCCATTCTGTAGGCTGCTGTTTTGTCTTTTTGACTGTGTCTTTTGCTTTATAGAAGCTTCTCAGTTTCAGGAGATCCCATTTACTAATTGTTTCTCTCAGTGTCTGCACTACTGCTGGGGTTATATTTAGGATGTAGTCTCCTGTGCCAATGTGTTCAAGTGTACTTCCCATTTTCTCTTCTATTAGGTCCAATGTGGTTTGTTTTATGTTGAGGTCTTTGATCCATTTGGATTTGAGTTTTGTGCATGGCAGTTAGTTATGGATTTATGTTCATTTTTCTACATGTTGATATCCTGTTACACCAGGACCATTTGTTGAACATGATCTCTTTTTTCTATTTTGTATTTTTTACTTCTTTGTCAAAAATCAGGTGTTCGTAGGTGTGTGGATAGATATCTGGGTCTTCAATTCAGTTCCGTTGGTCCTCCTGTTTGTTTTTATGCCAATATAAAGTTTATTTGATTAACATAAAAAGACATAGCGGTCTGGCAGAATAGCCCATTAATGGTTAATGCATCTCTGAATTACAAATCAATTGTAACATAGTTAAATTTCCAAGGTTTCACAGAAAAAATAAACCTACAAATAACATAAAAAAAGTAGAATTGTAAAGAGACAGTGCCCACATTTTCTAACATTTTACATTTTACAGAAGCATCATCAAGATTTTCTATGCATGCAGTGAGAACGCCTGAGATTCCGAGATGAAAAAACATTTCTTTGGAGAGAGTTGTTTTGTGCCTGGTGGGAGGGGGAAGTGGAAACCAAGAAAGTGATAGAAATGATGTGTGTAAGATATAAGAGAATCATTCTGGAATGTAATATTCAAACAAACAAACTGTTCATTGCTTCAGTTTAGGAACTGTGGCACCAATAAAGAGAAAAATATTTCAGTAATGATTACAGACAGCTCTAGAAGGAACACCTATAGTTCTCTGCACATACAACTGCAGGAATCACAGAATGATGTTGTCTCCTTGCTTACTGAAGATCCATGTGTTTCTTGTGATTTGCAAAAAAAAAATGTCATCAAATCTCAATGTGAGAAGGCAGAAATCTGACTTGGCACAATAAAGAACAATATGTGAAAGTTCAAGGGCCATCTAACTTCTACATAAAGAAAATTAAGAAAATAATTTCTGAAAATTTATTTTGTACACATGTACTATTGGATTATGATGAAACATTCGTAATGGTCTTTTCACCTATCTGCCTTCTTTTCTGACATAAATTCTCTCAGTAATATGGATGACATGAATTATTCTATAATGAATACATTGAGTTCCATTTGTTAATTATCTCTAAAAATATATCATAATTTTGCAAACAGCATTTAATAAATATGAATGATATTTTAGTTCAGTAGCAAATATTGTTAAATGGACAAAAATCAAAAGGGCCTGTAGATGCTTCTTGGCATAGGAACAGACAGAATCAGAAGAGACATGAGTCCAGGCTCCTCAAAATAAAATTGAAATAATCAAATCCTAGACAGATCACCTAGGCTGTGACCCTAAATTCAGGCCCAGAGTACGAATTAAATTTAGTGGTTGTTTGATTCTAAGACATCTCCTTGTTTGTCAGAACATTCTAAATATTCAAACATATGAGGAAAATAAATACCCTTAGCACTGGAATTGTCCCTCTATGACTTTATATCTTCTAGGCTTGATTTTTAGCACACATACAATATGCCTTCTGCATTTAAATGTCTTCATTGCTCTAAGTACATTTACTGGAATAAGTTGTTGTTAAATTGTTTTAAACAGCTTGTGTAATATTATCTGTACCTAACCCAACCAGAAAACTTCTGAAAGTTTAAGTGCTGAGCCTGACTCTTACACTGTCACTCTGTCTGACATGCATACTTTTTCAGATGCTAATTTAAGTGTGCAAACACTCGAGTCAGTATTATGTAATTAAAACTTATACAGAGTTATTAGGATTTCTAAAGGGGAATCTTCTGTTCACGTACTCATGCAACAGACACATCCAATCATTTGTTTCAATTCATTCAGTCAGTATAACAGTGTTGAAAAAATGGGCACAGCTGTACAAGCCTCTAAGTTCCAGGATTTGAGAGATAATGGCAGGAATTCAAGGTCATCTTCAATTACAAATAAGTTCCAGTTGAATCCGTTGTGTAGGTTAGCTAGAGTTCTCTAGAAGAGCAGTGTTGATAGAATGAATATATAAGGGGGATTTACTAGAGAGTCTTGAGGGATGTGGACTGGCTAGTCCAACAACAGCTGTCTCCTGACAGAAAGGCCAAGAATCCAGTAGTCTTTCAGTTCATGAGGCTGGGCATCATAGTCTTCAGTCTGTGTTGGAATACTGAAGATGTAGTTCTAATTCCAGCAAATTAATGCCTCAGCAGCAGGATAGATAAAGTTGCCAGGAAGACAGTAAGCAGTCAAAAAAATCTTCCTTCTTCTATGTCCTTGTATGTTCTATGTAGGCTGTCAATAAAAGGTGTAGCTAAGGATTAGGGTAAGTCTTCTGACCTCAAATGATCTATCAAGAAAAGTTCTTCACAGGTGTGCCAGCTGCTTTAGTTTTAGTTGATTTCAGATGTAGTCAAGTTGATAGCCAAGATTAGGCAACACACTGGCTAATAAGAAACATTTTAGAACCCAGCAATATTGGGTGGAATGATGTATAAGAAAGGCATTACTTAACTGTATATAATCCAGTTGTTCTGGGACAATGCTGAGACTGTTCTCCCAGATCCATCCATTGATCCTTGATGTGGTTTTGTGCTGTTCACCCAGACTAGGACCAATGGAAACAGGGCTGTTTTGTGTGCTACATCTTCTGCACAAGCTTTTGTGTTTCATTTGCTCTGCAATCTAAGACGTTTCCCCCAACAGCTGTTTACTCTTGTCTTAACATTTGTAGAAGTTTGTTTGTCATGTCTAACTTAGTAGTAGAGGATACATAAAGTCCACGGTTCTATACCCATCACAAAATAATCAATCAATGAACCATAATAATTATAGCTAAATATAAACATTAAGAACATCAGCTGGTTTTATCCCATGCTTTTTCAGTCCCATTCCAGCTGGCCTTAGTAAGCTCCCAACAGATCAGCCCCACTGTTGAAAAAGCAAGGGATAAAAGCGGACTCTCTGAACATGGCGAACAATGAGGGCTGATGAGAAGCCAAGGACAATGGCACTGGGTTTTGATTCTACTTCATGTTCTGGCTTTGTGGGAGCCTAGCCAGTTTGGATGTTCACCTTACTAGACCTGGATGGACAGGGGAGGACCTTGGACTTTCCACGGGGCAGGGAACCCTGGCTGCTCTTCGGACTGGAGATGGAGGGGGAGAGGAGTGGGGGGAGGGGGAGAGGAGTGGGGGAAGGGGGAGAGGAGTGGGAGGAGGGGGAGGGAAATGGGAGGCTGAGAGGAGGCGGAAATTTTTTTCAATAAAAAATGCACAATTAAAAAAAAGAACATCAGCTGGAAAACTGGTGAGTTTGATGAATTGATAACATAAAAAGGGAGGCTTTTAAACAGGCTTTGCTTTTAAACATTTCAAGAATTTGGAGAAATTAAATTGATTAAACACAACTCTTGCCTCAAAACAGCATTAGTGATGTAAAAGGGCTCAGAAAAAAATATAACTTTATTATAGATGTATAAGTAGTGTTACTGTTTAAAAAAAAAAAAACAACAACTCCCCCTTAAGAACCTAGCTTTAGGGGTTGAGGATTTAGCTCAGGGTTCCTGGGTTTGGACTTCAGTTCTGGGGAAAAATGAACCAAGATTTATTTCCAAAATTGTTGGGGTAAACAAAAGTAGTATATCAGTACCTCTCTTTAGTAAAATGTGCTAAACTCTGCTGATATCATAAGTCCTAAAGTGAAACTGTGTAGTACTATGGTACCCAAAAGGCTAGAGCAGTTATGCTGGCACATCAACATATATTTTTAAAGTAAAACAAGTGATAGTATGTACACTATTATAAAACAGAAAAAACAAGTTAAAATTGTATATATGTGTGTGTGTCAGAGTAAAACTGGTGGATAGTGTCAGAATAGATTAGTAAAGAAGCTGGCAAAAACAATTCTATGGGAGGTTAAAAAAAGATAACTATTTTGAAATTGTTGAGACTGAGAAGCAAAAGGAGGAAGGGTGAGTAGCAAAGACTATCAGGAACAAAATTCACAAGGTAACTATCCCAAAGCCAAACCTGCAGATGCAAGTCTAAGAAGGGGTCTTAAGATGTGCTCAAGTGACAAATGTGTGCAGGAAGATCCTCGTGCTGTTAATACGAGGAAGTCTTCTGGGGTATGAAAACATGATTCATGCTTGCCATAATCAAGCTGAAAGATTTTTTTTCCAGAAATATACACTTGGGATTTATAATTAAAATTTCACCCCAAATATAACTTAAAATTTGATAGCAGAAAAATCAAATGATATATACAATGCTTCCATAATGCTATTGGTATCAGTTTTTGCTATCTTAAGTTGGGGAAATGACACTTGGGGAAATGTCATGTGTTCACAACACTTTAATGTGCTATTTTTTCACATGGCAAATGTCAAAAGCAGGTTAAGTAGGAAAAAGGCAGCTTTTTGGTATCTGAAGACATCCATTCCTATTCTCATGAACTGACGAAGTATATAATAGCAGGGATTTTATTTACATGAAGCACTTGTTTCCATTTCTTTCGTTCATTTAGAAAGATTTTGATGCTAAAGAAAAACTCCGTTTTTTTCACTAGATTATTCCTGATTTCTGTGTATTGATATTTTGCAAATTCATATGAAAATACAATAATCTGACCTAATTAAAAGTGTAATTTATAATAGCTCATGCAGTACTTTTTACCAGTTAATCACATGATAAATAAATGATAGAAAAATAATCTCCTGGGTTAAAAATGGCTTTATTTAGCATACTAAAACACAGAAACATAAGAAAATTGGATCTAGTATAAACATAAAAAGTTAAATACCATAATTTAATGTAAACCAAACATTTGAAAATGTGAAGTATTGTAATAAAATACATGCTATTTACATAGAACTGAGTTAAAACTAACTCTGTAGTTACTGGATCAGATCATCAGTCCTGAAGAAGTTATCATTAGCAATCAACAAATATAACATCGCCATTTTAATTGGTCAATATGAAAAGAAGCAATCATTTTGTTTATTTAAATCATATAGAATTTACTGGGACATTTAGAGCAGCAAGCCTAAATTGCCAGTTCAAGGATTCCAGACACAAGCAATGCAGGTTGAGGTTTGAAAATCTTTCTACTTGAGGAACCATGAGCAGATCCTTTTATTTAATATAAACCATTTAATTCCATTTACTCACTGTTTAGAAAGATATAAAGTATATTCTGCAAAAATAAATCTTTATTAAAAATGATCAAGGCAAATGCAGTATCAATCAAGTAGGAAAGGCAAAGCATAAAAATATACATTATTCCAGATAAGCCCCTTAATTATAATAAATGTTAAGAAACTCAATTTATAAAACCAGAAGGTCTAGCAAAGGGTATTTTAAAAGTATGAAACCTAAAGTGTACTCAAACACAACAAAAAAATGTAAAATCAAATTTCTTGAAGAAAGTATTTTGTTTATTCTATCATTATCATGGAAAAGTTACCATGAAATTTATGGTTAGTGCAACTATTATTTACTATGAAGTAGTGTTTTTTTCTGATCAATAATCTAAATAGTTGTCTAAACATTTGGTTTTTGTTCCAAGAACCATCACTCATTCTTATACTTCAGTGCGGGAAATGTTAAATCTAATATTCAGACTTCAAAATGTAAAATCATGTTACAAGAACAAAAACCTAACTTAATGACCATATGTCTTGTGTTTTTGTCTAATTTAAAATTTTGGTTTCTGGATCCCCCTTTACATTTTTTGGGAAATCTAGATTCTAAAGAACTTTTGTTTTTTGAGATTTATATCTATCAATACTTAGCATGTTAGAAATGAACTGAAAAATTAAAACCCTAGCTCATCTAAAACTTAAAAAAAATATATGCCAATACAGGTGTATAATTTTTATGAAAAATAGCTATATTTTCATTTTTAAAAACATGTGTGGGAAGACTATTTTTTTCCATTTTCAATTCTGTTTTGAGAGACATAGAGTAAAGAAATAAATAATGTCTTCAGATAGGATGAAAATATTTTGGTTGAACCGATCCACTGGAAGGCTGTCAGGAACTCTAAGGGTCTGTGACCACATTTGAAAATTACTGGTCTCATCTAAAGCCTAATATTAGTGCTGCACAAACACAAACACAAATCCCCACAAAAATAGTCTCAATTTTCAATTATAAACAACCTATAAATCATCTTGCACACTGAATCAAACATCTATAACTACAGACTTAATTAGAATGTAAAGATCATATAGTCAGAAAAATTCAAAGCAATATTTTTGTGGTGAGACCATATTTTTCCATCTATCAGACCTATTAACTAATTTATGTACTTTGGTATAATTTCCAGCATTTCTTCATCTTATGCTGCATTGGCAAATGTACTTAAATTGGCACAGCTTTTATATAGTCCAGATTATATCAAAAGGTAATAATACCCTGTACATTCAGAGGAAAATATTAGTTATTTATGGAGCAGAGTGCTCTATGTGTCATTATGTGAAAGTTCTAGTCAGTTCTAGGGAAACAGGAAGAAATGTCCCCCTGGAGTGCAATACTAATGTTATAGTCTTAGATTTGAATAGTTCTTCACATTTTACGAATTACTGGTACATACATCATGTCACTTGACCTTTTCTAAAATTCTTCTGAAATAGTTTATTTTGGCAGTTCATTCACAACCTGCTCCCCCCACTCCAAGGGAAAGACATAAAACTACTGCATCTAAAAAAAACTTAATAGAATATAAAATAAACAGCAACAATAATGAGATCTTTGTGGGACGAAACTAGATTTAGTGTGCATCTACTATAGCAGATACTGTGTAATCATATTTTATCAACAGAATATCAACACAAAAATCACAGCTTATAATTGAATGGAAAATTGTATACTAATAATTTTGAGAATAAGATTTCAGCCTGTATAAAACATTAAGAATATAATTCAAAAATTGGTTCTAGCTAATCTTTCAAGTAGATGAAGAGTTTATTGTAGAAATGAGAAAATAAAAATTAGTGTAAAAGAAAAATATTATCCCATCATACGATGAGCAAAGGAGTGGTCAGTATCTACTCCCTGTTTTAACACATACATTATTTCATTACCTAGAAATTCTTGCAAACAAGATAATAATATGAATGGCATGAAGCATTCAAAGATGGTAGCAAATTTTAATGGGATAGTGTGTGGTAATCAGCCAAGAAGAAAAATCCTGGTACAATATGAGCTAAATGCCAATAATGGTCAATGATTTCCTTGTTATATACTATAATCTCTGTCTCCCTCTCCCTCTGTGAGATGTCTCTAAAATGAGAATTAATCCATGTACATTTTTTTCCTTTCAAGAAAGAATTGGGAGTTTAACCAACATCTATAATGGTTAGAAAACATTGCATGTTGCTAACTATCACATAAACTGTTGGTTCCACTTGCCTTTTCAATTTTGGTAAGTAATGCTGTCTTTACAGGTGGTATAATGGAAATTAGTTAATTTTACAAGAGTTATCCACAAACTGGATGATGCATATGTGGCTATATATGTCTGTGTGTGTGTGTGTGTGTGTGTGTGTGTGCAATACATACATATACATATTTGTGCATTTGTAAAGACATGCATATGGTATCACAGCACTTACAGATCTTCACTGTAGGCATGTCTTTCCTTCATGTTTCTTCTTGTAAAAATGAACATAGATAATGCTTTTATAATAAGAAACAAAACTAAAGATAAATCAACCAGTTAATGTAAAGTGGTATGCTGTAAGAATCCAATAAAATAAGTCAATGCACATTTATGTAGTGGTAAAGTGCTAGAAAGTTCTTCCATTAGTATTTTAGAAATGATTTGAGTAAAAAGATGTTTGCAGCTTCATTTGATGGTGGTGACCACAGGCACCATAGCAATGGCACTAGCTGAGCTGGAGTTTACTATGTCCTCATATTCTGGTGGTGGGTCTAAATGAGGTTCTGTTTCACTCCTTCTCAAGTTCACCTGGCCAGTGGCTTCCTCATAGGTTGGTGGGGGATCACAGTTGGAAAGGCGAGTGGAGACAGAATCGGAGCGCCCAACAACGTATTCCAAAAAGCCTGGAGACAATCCACTGTTATCAAAGACTTCATCTGGTGGAGGAGGTGGTGTAATAATGTTAAGATGTTGAGGGAAAGGAATGTGACTTTCAGTTACTGTCTGTCTCCGAGTTTTGTTTCTTAGAAAACATCTCCAGATTAAAAAGATGACAAGGAGAATAATGAAGAGGCCAAAGATTAATGGGAAAGTAAGATAAAATTGAAACCAGTCACTTCCTCTATTGGTCTCTCCTTGTTGTGCTTTTGTGTAGGTGCTCCAAAATTCTTTCTGAAAATACAAAACAAAATAATAGGAAAAAATCAGTATGGTCATAAGATGGTAAATATGAACAAATATTTATTCTGATAATGACAAAAACCTAAAATCAGATGTGTTGCTTCAAGTGGCATAGCCTTATTTTCCATGCCAGCAAACAACAAATATAGAAGTCCCTCATTAGAATGGAGATAGTCCCAAAGAAATTGATTATCAGTTGAAAACCTCATTCATTTACTGCATTTAATAAACTTGACTACCAAGCATCATAGCTTAAAGATCAGTACACCGAAGTTTCAGGTCTTTTATGGTTGCATGGCTGACAAAGGTAATGGAGACCTGCTGCTCCTTTGAGCTGAAAACCATCTGCAAAGAGTTATGCACTGACCAGAAAAATCTCAAAATTCAAAAGCTTAAATACAGTACTACTGAATGCGTTATCACTTTCTCAGCACTGTAAAGCTTGAAAATTTTTTAAGCAAAACCATCATTGGTCAGGAATTATCTATATATAGATCATCATATTCACTCTGGATGCTGTCTAAAAGAGCCATAACACAAATCTCTTTAATAAATTTAAGAGTTATTTACATTTTTAACTATAGCATTTTAAAAATAGTCATACAATTGGAAGAGAGTCAGGGAATAGCTGTGGTGTTTTAGAGTGAAAATTTAAAGAGTAGGGAGAGGGTTCAGTAAATAAAGTGCTTGTGCAAGGATGAGGACCTGAGTTCAAACCCTAGCACACCTATAAACAAAGAATATGTACACAGACCGCAGTATATACATATACAAAGTAAAAGACAATTAAGAACTGAGTTTTTCTCTTTTTCAGATAATAACAAGCCAAGCGTTGGGGGTAGTATTTGCAATATAGATATGCATATAAATGTAAGGACGTACATACATGTGATTATGACCTGTCACTCTCCATGTTCAATTCTGTGATTCTCATTATACAAGCCCCATCATGATTAATAATATGTGATGGCTAAGGCTATTGTAGGCTTTTAGTACCCAAGCATTCAGCGGACAAAACACTTTGTTTCCTAATGGTTCTGTTTGGGAAACATAATGGACATTCCTCCTCATCTCCCTTACCAAATGCAATGCTTTATACACAGATGCTAACTGTGAATATATATATATATATATATATATATATATATATATATATATATGATGGAGGAAGGTCATTGGCTAATAAAGGAACTGCCTTGGCCCATTTTATTGGTTAGAGGATATGTGGGAGGAGTAAACAGAACAGAACGCTGGGAGGAAGAGGAAGTGAGCTCAGAGTCTCGACAGCTGTCCTCTCGGGAGCAGACGCCTGAGAGAGACGCCATGCTCCTGGCTCCTGGGCAGACGCACGCTATGAAGCTCTGACCCAGGATGGACATAGGCTAGAATCTTCCCGGTAAGCGCACCTTGGGGTGCTATATACAGATGATTAGAAATGGGCTAAATTAATATGTGAGAATTAGCCTAGAAGAGAATGGGCAAAGCAGTGTTTAAATGAATACAGTTTGTGTGTTGTTATTTCGGGCATAAGCTAGCAGGGCAGGCGGCTGAGGTGTTGGGGACGCAGCCCCGCCACCCTTAACACTACACATTTGAGTCAGGACATCTGTTTAGTTCTCTTATTATTAAGTTTCTGTCTGATAGCCCTGTCTTTTACATATGGGGTGCTCTTGTCTTTGGGGTATAGATGTTCAGGATTGAGACTTCATCTTGATGGATTGTTCCTGTAATGAGTATGAAATGTTTTTCTCCATCTCTTCCGATTAATTTTAGTTTAAAGTCTATTTTGTTAGATACTAGAATAGCTATAACTGCTTGTTTAATTAGGTCCATTTGATTGGCAAATCTTTTCCCAATTTTCACTCTGAGGCAATATCTGTCTTTGAGGTTGAGGTGTGTTTCTTTTTCACAGCAGAAGATTGGATTCATTCTTTTGTATTCATTCTTTTACTCTGTGTCTTTTTATAGGTAGATTGAGTCCATTAATATTAAGAGGTATTAATGAACAGTAATTATTAACTCCTGTTGTTTTTTGGTGGTAGTGTTTGTGTATTCATCTTCTTTAAGGTTTGCTGGCATGAGGTTATATTTTGCCTTTGTTTTTCTGGGTGTAGTTAACTTCCTTGGGTTGGAGTTTTCCTTCTAGCACTTTCTGTACGGCTGGATTTGTGGATAGGTATTGTTTAAATCTGTTTTTTTCATAGAATATCTTGTTTTCTCCATTGACGGTGATTGAAGGCTTTTCTGGGTATAGTAGTCTGGGCTTGCATCTGTGGTCTCTTAGTGTCTGCAGCACACCTGCCCAGGACCTTCTAGCTTTTGGTGTTTCCAATGAAAAGTCAGGTGTAATTCTGATAGGTCTGCCTTTATATTTTACTTGACCTTTTTTTCTTTGCAGCTCTTAATATTATATGTTTATTTTGTATGTTTTGTGCTTTGATTATTATATGGCAAGGGGAATTTTTTGTGTCTGTAATCTATTTGGTGTTCTGTAAGCTTCTTGTGCCTTCATAGGGATATCCTTTCTTAGGTTGGGAAAGTTTTCTTCTTTGATTTTGTTAAATATATTTTCTGGGCCTTTGATCTGGAGTTCTTCTTCTATTCTTCTTATCTTCTAAGATTTGGTCTTTTCATAGTGTCCCAGATTTTCTGGATGCTTTGTGTTAAGAATTTGTTGAATTTAATGTTTTTTTTTTGACTGATGAATCTATTTCCTCTATAATATCTTCAACACCGTAGATTCTCTCTTCCATCTCTTGTATTTTGGTGGTTATGTTTGCATCTGTAGTTCCCAATCTTTTACCCAAGTTTTCCATATCCAGAATTCCTTTGGTTTGTGTTTTGTTTATTACCTATATTTTAGCCTTCAAGTCTTGAACTGTTTGAACCATTTGTTTCACCTGTTTGATTGTTTTTTCTTTGTTTTCTTGGGTTTGTTTGAGAGATTTATTGATTACTTCCAATTTTTGTTTGTCTTTTCCTCCATTTCTTTAAAGGAATTTTTCATTTCCTCTTTAAATGTCTCCATTATCATCATAAAGTTACATTTAAAATCATTTTCTTCTGCTTCTTCGGGTTTAGGATGATCAAGTTTTCCTGTTGTATGACCCATGGATCCTGGTGTTACCATGTTGCTTTTAGGGTGTTGAATGAATTCTGGCATTGGCATCTACCCATCTCTTCCTCCAATTGGTGCAAGCAGTGTCTACCCCACTTGGTCCACTCTGGACTGGCATGCTTGCATAATTAAAACCATCAATTAAGATTGTCAAAATGGTTTATTAGATAAGGTTACTTGTTCTTAAGCCTGATAGATTGAGTTAGATAGATGAGACCCACATGGTGGTGAGAACTGCCTCCTGAAAATTTTCTTCTGACTTCCACACACACACGTTTGCATACTCACTCAATAAATTAATACTTCATTTTTTCTTGATGCCTAGGAAAGCTTTTCTATCTAATAAAAACGAAGTCTATGTAGTCTTTATGAACTCTTATTTTTGAGGGTTTCATTCATCTATACAATGAAATACAATAATATCTGCCCACAACTTCTCCCTCTAATCCCTCCCTTGTTTGCCTATCATGCCTTTCTCAACTTAATTTTCTTTTATTAAATTACTCAGTAAGTCTGGTTACTACTTCCCATAGGTATATGGACAGTAGATCATCCACTGTACCCTGTAGTTGGCACATCATCAATAGATTTTTTGTCTCCTTTAGCAACCATATACTTCCAAATGCTCACCAATAAGTGCCAGGGCCTGGATATAATCTACCCCACCTATGGTGTGGTTTGGGCTGACTTGATCTTGTATAGGGTCTTGTGCAGCTAACCATACTTGCTGTGAGACCATGATGGTGATACACAGGAGATAATATTCCATAGCACTTATCATCATTCTTTGCCTCACTTATTCTTTATGTCTTTATGATTGGCTCTATCAGCTGAGGATTAAGTGTTCAACATATGGACCTTCTGAGAGATACTTCATATCCAAACTGTAAGGGTATTTTTTGTTCTGACATGTTCAGTATGCTACACATATCTGGGATTTCAAACTCAGGTATACCATGGGTTTATTGCATTTACATAAAATAACAAATGTTCCAAAAAAAAAGTTCCTGGGCTCTAAAACTGGATGGTTAATTTTATATCAATATAGCTTTTAAAGTACTTGTAAACATTTTGTCTTGTTGATTGTGTCCTTTGCTTTACAGAAGCTTTTCAGTTTCAGGAGGTCCCATTTATTGTTTCTCTTAGTGTCTGTGCTGCTGGAGTTACATTTAGGAAGTAGTCTCTTGTGCCAATGTGTTCAAGTGTACTTCCCTCTTTCTCTTCTATAAGGTTCAGTGTGGCTGGCTTTATGTTGAGGTCTTTGATCCACTTGGACTTGAGTTTTGTGCATGGTGACAGATATAGATAAAGGATGCTCAATCGTTCCACAAGGACATGTGCTCAACTATGTTCATAGCAGCTTTGTTTGTCATAGCCAGAACCTGGAAACAACCTAAATGCCTCTCGACTGAAGAATGGATAAGGAAAATGTGGTACATTTACACAATGGAGTACTACATAGCAGACACAGAAATGACATCTTGATATTTGCAGGAAAATGAATGGAGCTAGAAAACATCATTTTGACTGAGGTAACCCATACACAGAAAGACAAGTATCACATGTACTCACTCGTAAGTGGTTTTTAAACATAAAGCAAAGAAAACCAGCCCACAAATCACAATCCCAGAGAAGTTAAACAACAATGAGGACACTATGGGAGACATACATAGATCTAATCTACATGGGATGTAGAAAAAGACAAGATCTCTTGAGTCAAATTGGGAGCATGGGGATCTTGGGGGAGGGTTGAAGAGGAGGGGAGCAGAAAAAAAATGTAGAGCTCAATAAAAGTCAACAAAAAAGTACTTGTGTACATAATAATGATTCAAAATAATAACTTCTCTAAGGTGCGAGGTTATTGCAAACATTTGTGTTCCTAAGACTAACTTGAATGCATTATGAAAATATGATATATTTGTTAAATGTGTAAATATTCATAATTGCACTCTTAAAAATCAGAAGGGAAAGAGTGGAAAGACAGTTCAGTGTTTAGGAGTATTTGTTGATCTTACAGAGGATGTGGGCTTGGCTACTGGTATTCATATGGTGGTTTAAAACCAACCCTGACTCCAGTTTCAGGGTACCTGTACTTTCTTCTGAACTCTGAGGGCATCAGGCATATACATGGAGTGCACACATGCATAAGGGGAAAACATTCATACACATAAAATAAAATACATGAATCTAAGACAGTTTTTTTTTTTAAATCATGAGGCTGGTGTTGCCACTAGTGGTCATATGTGAGAGGCCTGCACCGCCATCTGAGGTCCTGGTGACATCCAGATCCATGCTGCTGCCAAGGACCATGTCTGCACCTGATGTCCTACTGTGTTGATGCTCTAGGCCTGTGTTACCACTAAAGGCCATACAGTGTTTGTGGTCTGTACTGTAGCCTGAGGCTATGTTGACATCTGTGGGTCCTACTACATCCAGGGGCCATACTAATCTGGGTGACCTGTACTGTCACCTGAGGCCAAGTTGATGTTGTTGTCTCTGAGGGCCATGTCTGGGTTCATGGTCCTACTGCAGCTGGGGTCTGTGCTGTCATCAGAAAACATGTGGAAGCCCATGACCCATGCTCCCACTGGCTGTAAAGAGCACTTTTGGAGTGATATAGATGATTGCAGAAGCACAGTTGAGAGGGATGGACCTGGAAGGCTTCTGTTACAAACCCTTACCCAAAGGAGGGTAACACCCTAAATAGGAAGCCATTGAAGAGAACTGTTAGGAAGTGTAATGAGGATGCTGAGGTTGGTTCTCCACAATTGATAGCTTCTGGCAGGGGTACGAGAGGATAATGACTCAGTCTATTGAAGTGGCAGGCCACTGAGAGTTTAACCACACTCCAGTGAGTGTATGGATAACACAAATTGGACTTGTTTTACTTTTTAAATTTTTACTTTTTATTTTGGGGGATATGTCACAAGAGAGTGGGTGTGGACATGAAAAGACTGGAAAATGAGTGTGATCAGGCTATGTAAAGTGAAATTTCTTAAGAATCAATAAAAATATTTTAAAAAAATTCAGAAAGCTGGAAACAAGGTTCAGGAGTTTAGAGCACTTGATGCCTTTCCTGAGGACCTGAATTTAGTTCCTAGCAACCCATAACAGCTCACAGTAATCCAAAACTCCAATTCCAGGAGATTTATCACCTTCTTCCGGCCTCCTTGAGTACTTTACACAAGTTGTTCCCAGATATACATAGAGGTAAGACAGTTAAGACACATAAAATGAAAATGAATAATAAATAAATAATATAAAATTAGAAGGGCTCTCCAGGTTTTTATTGCTATGAAGAGACACCATATTCATGGCAACTCTTCTAAATGATAATGTTTAATTGAGATGTCTTGCTTATGGTTTCAGAAGTTTAGTCCATTATCATCATGGTAGGGAAGTATGGCAGTACACAGGCAGAAATGGGGCTAGAGAAGCAGCTGAGAGTCTTCCATCTTGTAGGCAACATGAAGGTGACTGTCGCATGAGTGAAGCTTAAGCAAATGAGACCTCAAAACCTACCCCCACAGTGACACAGTTCCTTCAACAAGGCCACACCTACCAAAAGTGTCACTTCCTATGAACTTATGGGGGCCAAATACATTCAAACTGCAAAGACAAGTTTCAGCAGTTAAGAGCGTTGATGCTCTTCCAGAGGACTTGAATTCTGTTCCCAGCAAACCCATGACAGCTCACAGTAATCTATACCTCCAATTCCAGGAGATCCCAACACCTTTTACTGGCCTCCTTCTGTAGTGCATACTGTAGTTCTCAGACAGACACACAGGCAAGACAGTTAAGACACGTAAAACACAAATAAATAAAAAATAATAGCAGAAAATAAGGAGGGACTCCACAAGGTTTAAAGAAACAAGATTAGAAAAAGTATGCCAGCTGGGCATGGTGATATATACCTTTAGTCCCAGCACTCCGGAGACAGAGAGAGGAAATTTTCTGCAAATTTAAGGCCAGCCTGGTCTACATAGTGACTTCCAGGACAGATAGGGTAACATATATAGACCCTCTCTCTCTCTCTGAAAAAAGGAAAGAAGGATGGAAGGAAGGAAGCAAGGAAGCAAGGAAGGAAAGAAGAAAGGAAAGAAGGAAGGAAAGAAGAGAAAAGAAAACAAAGGTAAGCCCCCAGATATTCAGATGATCTAGATAAGGTATTTATTTTATTTTAGGATAGTAAAAAATCCTAATATCATCAACTGATTCTTACTTCACTCATATTAATATTATAAATCATAAGTGAATGCTCATGAAATGTGTATAAGAAGTTTGGGGTTTTGGTGCTAGGGCTGGCTCTCAGAGCCCTCTCTCACAAGCCAGACAAGCTACATTCTCACAGATTCTTTTTTAAAGAAACAAACACCCTATGCTTTTAATACTGTATACATTTTGTACAATGGTCAATTTTACAATTGCTAATTTTCATTATATAAAATGACATTTAGAATACAGATTAGAATTATATAAAGTGTCACTAGTGCATAAACTGCTAAAAGAAACAATTCACTTGCAATTTTATCACAAAGACTTAAGCATTATCAAAATTTTGGTATATATCATTTAAAAGCATTTCAATCTATTCAGAGTAAGTTTTTTTGTATCTTCATACAAAATTTACCAACTTCCTAGTCCCTTACAATATCACATCCTATTTCTGTTTTATCTTATTAATGAATACAAATATGCAAATGATTTGAGAAATTATCTGTCACTTTAGATAAAAACAAGAAAATGTGCTTCTAAAACATGATCCAGATTACTTTGGAATAGTTACTATATTATCAATGTATATTAAAATGAGTTGGAGATATAGCCAAGTGGTTAAAAGCATTTGTTACTATTGTAGCAGGTCTGGGTTCAGTTCTCAATATCCATACAGAAGCTCACAACCATCTGTAACTCCATTTCCAGAAAATTCAATTCCCTCTTCTAGCCTCCATGTAAACAATAAATACACATAAGAAAAAAATCTATACATATAAAATACACATGGATAAAAAGTAAGCATATGCAGCTTGCATTAATCAATTTCTCATTTCTTTGATATGATGGGAGCATAAATATTCAGGCACTAATATTCTTGTTTGATGTAGAAATGTTAAAGAAAAACAATCAAACTTTTATTTTTGAAAAGAAAAGAAGCTTTTAGGCAAAAGCAGATTTGGCAAGCTTATTTTTTTATTTTATACATAGTAATATTATACCATACAACCAATACTGTAGGCATTATTATCATATTCATAATGCACATGAGGAAATGGAGAACCATAATGGATACATAACAATAAACCTTTATTTTGTAAATTTGAGCTGGAATTTCAACCAGAAGGTTTGGAGCCAGAACAAATTAAGAAGCACTCTGTATTAACATGTAAGGTATTCTAACCCAATTTGGCAATCTCTTGGAAAATTAAATGTTTCCTTTATATTTAATGTATAATTAAAAGTAAGCCTAATGTAACAATGATCTAAATAAAAGGGTACTGGCAAATTATTTCTCTGGAACATGGAATTATTTTGCCCTTGAGACCAGGAGTTCAGAGGAAGAAAGAATTACTAAAGGGAATTTGTATTTTTCTGTTTGTTTTGTTTTGCGTTTCTAGAGACTGAATTCAGGGCCTTGTACATATTAGGCAAGTACTATAACACTGAACTATAACCCCAGCCAGGGAAATTCATAATTTTAAGGCAGGCTAAAATTATCCAAATAGTAAATACATTATAAAGCTAGCAGAGAGATTGGAAAATCATTTCTGAGAGAAAGGGATTATGGGGGAAGCATTCATTCTGTTATGGAAGGAAAATTATAGAAGAGAATTCATCAAGTTAAGGATTCTTTGAAAGTATATCTGAGTCTCTTTAAATATGTGACTTTTTTATTTTAATTTCCCCACTGCCACTTATGAGTAGAATCTCAGTGATTCAAGCAAGGCCTTAACAACTCTATAAATATTTGGAAAGAAAGAGAAGAGCTGTTCATGTTTTTTAAGATTAAAAAATATTTATGTATACGTGTGAATGTATGGCATATGTGGAGACTAGGGATCATGTTGGAATCCATGGAGATGGAGTGACAGGAAATTTAACTGAACAACTGCCAGGTACATAAATGTTAAGGTTTTACTGTCTTTGATTATTTAGTTCAGAACCCATCTGGGAAAGCGGAGAAGTGGATAATTTTCCAGTTGATCTGAACTGCTGAGGATGGCTTAGAAGCATTTACTACAATCCTTTCTTGAAAAAGTAGCACATGTAAGGAGGCTAGAGATATCACTCAGTAGTTAAGAATGTTTTCTTTATGCATCGTTCCCTTAGAAACAGGGCAAATGAATAAAGCAAGTATCTCGAAGGGACATGCTTCTCAGGCCGGACATAGACAGATTGCGATTTATTGCTTGAAACTGGAATACTGTCACTATATCAAAATCACTGTTGATTTAACAAAGAAGGAATAAAATGGCTATTTGATAATGCGACAGCTTAATCTTAACTATTTCACAATGGCTAATACTTTGAATGCTTGCTGCATAACTGTTATGGTTTAGACCTTTAGATTTAGAATCACCAGGATGTATGCTTCTGGGCGTGTCTGAGGCTATTTTCAAGGAGGTTCAGTAATGAAAGAAAGGCCTACCTTGAATATAGAAAGCACTATTCCATTGGCTAGGGTAACAAAATGAAATGAAAATTGGAGGATGTTGACAGAAGTTTCTGTCCTGCCCAGTCCCGCAGACATTCATTCCCAAAGAAACACATAGAGGCCTTTATTAACTATAAACTGGTTGTCCTATTAGCTTAGGCTTCTTATTAACTAACTCTTACATCTTAAATTAACCCATTCCAATTATTTTGTATTTTACCATGAAGCTTGTGGTTTACTAGTAAGGTTCTGGGGCATCTGTCTCCTTCAGCAGCTGTATGGTGTCTCTCTGACTCTGCCTAGCTTCTCTCTACATCTCTGTTCAGATTTTCAGCCTGACTTTACTCAGTTAAGCCATTGGTTGAAAGCAGATTCTTTATTAACCAATGGCAATAAAACTAATTCACAGAATACAGAGGAGAATCCCACCTCACCTCCCCTTTTCTATCTAATTAAAAAGAACGGTTTTAACTTCAAAATAATAAAATTACATATAACAAAAAACAGTTATTAAGCAAGAATTATCGTTACAATATTTAGTCCATTTATATTTGGCAAATTAGGAACATACTCTATAATCTATCCTATCTTGGTGAGTCTAAATCTTGTATTAGAAATGGCTTGTCTAAGTCATGAGAAGAAAGTAACTACAACTATCTAGTCTTCAACCCCATTAAAGACCTGAGAAGGAAAGTAATATTATTTGAGTAAACAGGAAGTGCAATCAAGCAGCTTGCAAAATGTGAAATAAACGACAGAGACAACTGGCTACCTGAGCAATCACCCAAAGTCTCATTTGCAACATTGGAGCAGTCAACTTTGGCTAAACCTAGAGTAACTGACACCGTTTTCAGCGGCAGGAAAATTTTCAAAACCATCTTACCATGTCTTGGCAAGATTTGGCAGTCTTTTTTCTTGTATCCTGCTTGCCCAGTCAGGACACCAAGCATTTTGTCAGTGGTTAGCAATTCTCTGCCCAAAGGCCAGTTTTGCCAAGAAAAAAAAAAAAACTCCCAGGGGAGTGTCTTCAGTGCTCAACATACCCTCAGGGATAGATCGGTGCTGCCAGGAGCAATAGTGTCTCAGGTCAACAAAATTATAAGTTATTTAAATGTCATATTCTACAGTTCTTTTAAGTGGCTGAAGATTACCTTATACCTTATCTATGCAGAATACAATCTCTATGTATCTAAGGAACCTGATCAATCTAACTATGACAAACATGGATGACTATTGACCTATAATTCTTCATACCGATATACTTTAAAGAGTAAGGCCTCATATTAAAATATTAAACAATCTTTTTTTATATCTAGTAACCGATGGAAAAAATATTAAACAATCTTTAAACAACTGTGCAGCAAATGAGGACAACAACCTCAATATGTAAATAACATATAACTATCTTGATCAGTGGTAGAAATGTATAGTATAATATGATAAATATATCTTAAAATTATATCAATATACAAAATGGTTTAAGCAGAGGTAGAGATACAATATGATAAATTAACTTTGTATAGGTGTACAAATATTGTAAGCAGAAATAGGAGCATGTTCAATGTACCAAATATAATTTGAATTTGTATCAGTATACAAGAATCTATACCAATATAGACTGTCTATAAATAATTACTTACGACTATCCACTCTATTACTCACCATTATTAGTGTGAGTAAGCTCACACTAATCTACCTATTATCCCATCCAATTTCCCCCCCACTTTTATTTTTCCAAAGAGATTCCTGAGCCTACATAATTTCTACTGCAAACGCCAACCCTATACCAGTTATAATCAACCCCTAATTGATGTCCCTAACCCTGAGGACAAAAGGAGGAAGTCAGCTGGGCACCAGCATCACATATCTTACCCTTTTTCCTGGCTATGCAATAAGACCAACTTCCTAATGATCCTGCCATGACAGATACAATACTGTGGTCACCATGCCTTCTCCATACAAATTGTAAGTTAAAATAAACCACTTATTTTTTTTTTTTGGTCAGGTGTTTGATAGCAGCACGAAGGTAGTAACTAAGACAGAAAAATGATACCAAAAGGAATGCCAACTGCTGACATAAATTTGACCATGTGATACGTTTATGGGAAAAAGTTTATGGGAAGAATGTGGAAAAGTGTACAGTTGTGGGCTAGACAGATAAACCGTACCATGCTATGAGGAGAGATTAATGGACCATGAATCTGAAGTCTATAAAATTATACAGCAAAATAATAATAAGTAAGGCCGGGGAGGCCCAGCACATAGGTTTCAGAGGGGAACAAGGATGCCACTGGGAAGTTATTCTGGCTACTTGTATTACACTCAGGCAGAGTCCAGTAGCACTTGACCAGTGTCATGAAAATCTGAGTGAGGCTGAATGTAAAAGTAATAGACTAAGTGATTTAGTGGAAGAAATTTCAAGGGAGAATCTAACATTCAAGCTATGACATAGTTGCTACTCATTGTTCTTATTCAGATTTCCAGTGAAAGGGAACTGAAAAATATGTACTTTGGTGAAGAAAGAAAAAAATCAGAGTATGAGCAAGGTATATGAACTTAGAACCAAATTACAGATATAGGGTGTACAGAAGGCAGCTAAAGAGAAACCTCACTGCTCAGCACTGGAACCATAGAAAACATACCCTTAAGGAACGACCCCACCCATCAGAATTGACAGTTTATAAAATACAAATTTAGCCAGGTGTATTGTGACACATCTTTGATCCAAGCACGTGGGAGGTAGAGGCAGGTGGGTCTCTGTTAAGTTCAAGGCTAGCCTGGTCTACACACTGAGTTCTAGACCAGGCATACATAGAGAGACCCATCTTAAATGCAAATTTACTTGGAGAGAGAGCCAGACACATAATGTTACTTCAAGGGTTGTTCTCTGCTTTAAAATATCCACCTATGGATATATTTCCCCAGGTTCAGAGATTGTCTTGAACTATGCTTAAACTTCAAAGTGAGACTTTTGAACATTTAAACTGAAAAGGCTATGGAACTTTCTGAAATTGGAATTTTGTATAACAAGCTAGCCATAAGTCTTTGAGAGGGGTGGAATATTACACTTTAAAGTGATATGTATAGCAACCAAGTTAACAATGGGTAGAGTTGTAGTAATTATCTAAAAAGATTATTTACTTAATATTATGTATATAAGTTCTTTACCTGCATGCATATATATGTACCACATGCATGCCTGTTGCCCACAAAGGTCGAACAGGGCATTGGTTCCATTAAAACTGGAGTTGTAAAGGTTGTGAACCACCACATGGGTGCTAGGAACCAAACCCAGGCCCTATGCAAGAAAAATAAGAGCTCTTATCCATCAAACCAACTTTCTAGGCCCCATGGTAGTTAATTTCAATTATCAACTTGACTATTATTATAATCACCTAGAAGACACAACCTTTGGGTATGTCTATAAGGTCTCTTCCAGAGAGATTTCACTGGGATGGAAAGAACCACCCCCAAATGTGGGAGTTTATCATTTCATGGGCTGGGATCCAGGACTGAATAAAAAGAGGAAAAAAATATAATCAAGTTAACTATTCATATATCTGCTTCCTGACCGTGGAGGCAATATGTTCAGATTTCTCATGCTTCCACTACCATGCTTTCTCTATCATCAATGTGTGAAACAAAATAAACACTTCCTTAACTTATTTTTCCTGTTAGGTATTTTGGTGTTGTTGTTGTTGTTCTTATTGCTTTGTTTTGTTTTTGACACAGGGCCTCAGTACGTTGCTCTGGCTGCACTGTAAACTTACTCTGTAGACCAGGCTGGCCTCAAACTCAAAGATTCACCTGCTTCTGACTCCTGAGTGGTGGAATGAAAGGTATGTGCGATTTCTGTCAAGACTCTTATGATGCAGTGATAAGAAAGTAACTATTATACCAGCCAATGGTATGTTTAAAAGATGGAACATTTCAGGAAGTGGCACTTAACTGGGATTCATTAGTCTTTAGGAATGAGCCTTTGAAAGTTATATCAGGTTCCACTTCCTGATATGCTGTGTTGTGAGAAGTCTCCACTATAAAATTCACACTGAACTCTTCTACTACTTAGTTCTTGACATGACAAGCTGAAATAGGAACTCATAAGCCAAATGGATGAATAAGGAAAAGAAATAATTTAAAAGAGGAAAATTAAATGTGGTAAATTTTTGGCATTTCCATGGAAAAGTAACTAATATAGGTGTCTACCATACTTCTAATGGATGGAGACATGAAATTCAGCATGCAATACATTGCTTTTCTTTCTGTTATATAATACTTATGCTATAGAAATCACCAAACAAATAAATCTGAGCACATCTGAATGATAAACAGTTATGAGAATTATTTGGCAGCACCAGGTAACTTTAAATACTGTTACATCTTACTATAAAAGAGTATCAGCAAGGGACTAAAAAGATAGCTCAGCAGTTAAAACTACTTGCTGCTCTTGAAGAGGATTCAGCTTAGGCTTCCAGTACCCACATGGCAGTTAACAACTGTCTGAAATTACAGGTCCAGAGGATTTGGCATCTTCTTCTGACCTGCAAAGGCACTGGCATATACACACATGATGAACAGATATACATGCAGGTCAAATACCCATACAGTGCACATAAAAAGTAAATCTTAAAGCCAGTATCAGCAAACATTTCACACTGATAAAGTCAATGCTCTAGACTTTGTGGGATATAATATCTTCATCTTGCCTATTGACTTTATGCTTATTGTAGAAACATAGTAGCATACACTATGTTAACAAATGGCTATGAATCTCTTCTGATGACATTTACAAGAACAGATGGGCTGGATTTCGTTGGCTTCTAGGTCATATTTTTTCATCTCATGTTCATGATAAAACAAACAAGTTGTCAAACTGTTTATAACAGAATGATTAATAGTATGCATTTTTGTGCTTGCAATATGTATATATAAAACATAAATGAAAATCAGACATTTTATAGTTTTCTAGGGAATTTGCTAATATGATTACTGAATTATAGTACATTTTCAGTGTTTGGTTCAGTGGTTGCATAAGGCCCTGACTGTGTAAGTCATTTGAGCACTGCTATTTTTCAGCATCCTAAAGCTATCTCAAGGTATATCCATGTTTGACAATCAGGGTGCTAAAGAGAACTTTTCAAAAGTAATTAGTTAATATGCAGATTCTAATTAAGGAATATGGGGTTTTAGAGTTGGCATTACAACCAAGCTGTGAGGCCAAATGTTTGATTCTAGGCCACAGATCATTCTCTGAGTCATATGATGCAAACACTAGCTTTTAAAGCCTCCCAACCAAGTTGTCCCCCAGAAGCTAAGACATTCAGTCTGATAGGGACCTAGGTGATGATATTTACAAAACTCTTTAGGTGACTCACATGTACAGAACAACTTGAAAACCTCTATGCTAAAGTGCACTATCTGTTTCATTTATGATGATATTAGTAGCTCTAATGTCCCTTTTGTTCATTTACTTCCCAACCTGAACATCCACTTGTATCTGCTTTAAATCCAGGAGATCAGGATTAGCACTGAAACTTTTTGCTCTTTTTCAACTCGGGAACAAAGGCAACAATTTATCTTCCTGACAAGTAATGCAACAGCTAAGGGTTTTCCCTTTCAAATGTGTTTTTTTTTTTTGTTTGTTTTTTTTTTTTGTTTTAACACAAGAGAGACCTCCAGTGGTAAAATACTGGATGTGTACTCTATTCCCTAAAGCCTAAGTACATGAAAGAAAGCTAGAAGTGAGTGTAAAATGACACTGGTTGCCATGGTGATGGATAATACATGAAATACAGTGTGCTGCGAACTAGGTGATTTACATACACAATCGCCATAATGAAAAGGGATTAATATTTTTGTTATCCTGTCTACCATAGGAAAAAAATGGAGGCAGAGACTAAAAAGTATACCTAAGATTCCTGAAGACAAGTAGCTAAAGTGAGCCTCTCATCCAGCAATATGTGGATAAAAGATTACCAAAGCAAACTGCTCTTCTAAAACCCATGAACAAGAAGGACCCACAGTGACTTTGGTTTTTTTAAAATATAAATAGATTACTGTTTTTCTGAGTATGTACAAAAGAGCAATGTATTGACATATGCATAATGCATATGGAGGGAGAGAGGGAGAGTGCATGTAAATAAGAATATGAAATGTTAATCCTAGTCTCATATTGGAGGTTGGTTGACAGCTTCTAAGAAGTGGTTGGATCCTGAGGGCTCTGTCCCAATCCTTTGTTTGAAAATATAATGATATTATTGGGAAGGGGCAAAAGGTCAGGCCTAGCTGTGGAAAATATGTTACTAGTGATATAATTTTGAAAGATTTAGGTTGCTCCCATTTCTTTTTCTCTCGGGCCTCCATGCAGCCATAATGTAAGCAGATAGTTGCTATGCCCTTCCACTATGACATTCTGCTTCCCTTAGTCCCAGAACTGTGTAGATACCTGAACATGAACTAAAAATGCAAGGCAAAAAAATTCTTTCTCCTTGAAATGGTTCTGCTCATTATTTGATCATGACATTGAAAGGTCAAATCAAAGTCAGCAGTTCTCAAAACAATCAACTAAAAAAAAAGAACAAGTTAGACAAAGAGTGGCAAAGGAGAAAGAATACTTTCTGGAAACTTGATTACTATGGCAGGCCGGATGGCTCTGCAGTTAAAAGAACTGACTGATTTTCTACAGGACTCTGATTTAATTCCCACCACCCAACCTTACAGCAGCTTACAAACGTCTTTAACTCTAGTTTCTGAGTATTCTACACCCTTTCTTTGCTTCCTCAGGCACCACATGCACATAGTACATGGAGATATGTGCAGCCAAAATATCTATACACATAAATCCTGACAAAAACAAAAATCACTGCACCAACCAAGATGTCCATCAATAGATGAATGAATGATGAAAATGTGGTACATATAAAAATGGTATTCTTCTATACAGAAATCATGAAATGTTCAGGAAAATGGATGGGCCTGGAAAGTACAACATTAAGCAAGATGAGATGAAGGCGTAAGTCACAAACAATGCCACACCAGTTTGGAATTATGATTAAAAGGGTGGTATTTATTTAAAGGGGAAAAAACTTACAGATCGCCGTCCCAGACAACAGCCCTCTATGCAACCAGGAAGGGAGTCTAGTCGCCTGCAGAGCAGGAAGTGAAGAGAGAGAGGAGAGGAAAGTGGCCGCTTTTTTAAATGGCAAGAGACCATGCCCCAATGGGCTGGTATCTCAGCGTCTATAGGCTGGAGGAGTGGGAGGACCTCCCACAACGAGACAAACTCAGAAATAAAGAAAAACAAAACATGCATGCTGTACCTCATCTGTGACTGTTAACCCTATAATGTGTACATGTATACATATAAGTAGATCTAAGTGTGGGTAAAGCAAAAACAACAGATGAACAAAAACCAAAACCAACCAAACAAAAATCCCCCAGAACAAAAAGAGGAAACAAACAAAAAGAAGACCTAGAGAATAATAATAGCAAATGAGGAAAGATGGGGGTAGGCAAAAGGATGCATAGAACAAGAAAGAGGAAAACAGACTAACATGAAGCTACAAGGGAACCAACAGTAGCAGAGTGGCAGAGGGTGTGGGGTGAGGTAAGTCATGAAAACAAACTTTGTTTTTTACTTTATTTTATTTTTTTAAATTTATTTATTTATTAAGGATTTCTGCCTCCTCCCCGCCACCGCCTCCCATTTCCCTCCCCCTCCCCCATCAAGTCCCTCTCCCTCATCAGCTCAAAGAGCAATCAGGGTTCCCTGACGAGTGGGAAGTCCAAGGACCGCCCACCTCCATCTAGGTTTAGTAAGGTGAGCATCCAAACTGCCTAGGCTCCCCCAAAGCCAGTACGTGCAGTAGGATCAAAAACCCAGTGCCGTTGTTCTTGAGTTCTCAGTAGTCCTCATTGTCCGCTATGTTCAGCAAGTCTGGTTTTATCCCATGCTTTTTCAGACCCAGGCCAGCTGGCCTTGGTGAATTCCCGATAGAACATCCCCATTGTCTCAGTGTGTGGGTGTACCCCTTGCATATTAGAGTATTACTCAGCAGTAAAAAAAACAAGGACTTCTTGAATTTTGCGTACAAATGGATGGAAATAGAAAACACTATACTGAGCGAGGTAAGCCAGACCCAAAAAGAGGAACATGGGATGTACTCACACATATTTGGTTTCTAGGCAAGGAACTCAGGACTGCGAGGGGTACACCCACACACTGAAAACAAACTTTGTTAAAATGTCTTAATGCTATTTACCACTTTGTATACTAATCTGAAAAAATGACATGAATGTGGGAAATGGACTTCCCAGAAGGGATAGGTAAAATGAATGGGAGGGACATAAGATCACTAGGGTGATAGTAATCAATTGGTTAATTGGAATATACATGAAAATATTAAAGAATTAATTTAATCAATTATTTTTAAAAGACTCACCATACTTATTGTCTTACCTACATTTGTATTGTTGTGCTAAGATAATATAATCAACTTACAGAAAAGGGGTTTATTGGGGCTTACAATTTCAGAGGGTGAGTCCATGAGCATTATAGTAGAGAGTATGGCACAAGGCAAGCAGGTATGGCTTTGGAACAGTAGCTTAGAACTTACACATCATGACACAATCATGAGGCAGTTTGGGAGGAGGGGGAGCAAGCTAACTGGGAGTAGCATGGGCATTTAAAACTTCAAAGCCTACCTTGAGTGACACATTTGCTCCAACAAGGTCACACTTCCTATCCCTTCTCAACAAGGCCATACTTCCTATTCCTTCTCAACAGTTCTACCAACTACAGACAAAGCATTCAAACATACAAAACCATGAAGTCCATTTTCTTAGCCTCCTAGGAGTCCAGGTAGATCGTCAGGTTTTAAAGTGGACATTTGAGAAACATTATTCTGTAGATGGTACTGGTGTCATGTACCTGGATAAACTCACTCAAAGAAAACAGAATATTGTAAGTACATTCAGGGTACCTTCACATTTAGAGGCATCCAGAAGAGCTGTTGGTCCCACATTGACTATTAATTTATTAAAAAACTAAAAAAGTACAGCCATAAAATGTGTACGCTACTGAGTATCTAAACATGCTCACAGTTTATCTAATATTTAAACCAGTTAGTTAGCTGGGGCAAAAATAACCTCAAGCTACCACTGTAACTTTGAATTAATATTCTTTCATTTTTGCCTTACATGGTTTGATCATTTTTTCCATACATTCTATCTTAGAATTTACATACTGATGTCACCTGGCTAAGTAAAGAATAAAGTATGCCAGGATACAGGTAATAAAAGGATATTAAAAATATTTATCTATTCAAATCCAAAAACTTTGCAGTAGGAAATAGGTTTTTATACACATGGCTAAGAGACAGATATAATGTAAATTCTTCTCTACACATCCAATGATTATATTAAAATCAAAACAACGCATATATATTGAGAGTGAATACAAGTGCAATATCTTGAATAAGGTAACAGTCAAGGTGAGAACAGGAGCTCTTCTTGGTGCCGTCTCTAAATAATCAGGTGCTATGACTGTACTTGCAATGTTCTGTTTTTGTTCTGCCAAGCTTGTCTAGGTAAATGACATCAGAACTGCATATAGAATGATGTTTCCCAAGTGTCTATTTAAAAACCTGACAATCCACCTGGACTCCTATGGGAAGAGAGTGCATGCTTATTGTTTCCAACTCTACCATGACATTCCTACTTTCATGTACAAAAAAATTAACAAATTTTATATAGTATAACATACTTTCTTCGTTCCTCTAGCCTGGGTGTGCCCACTGCAAGCATCTCCAAGTTAATGATAGCATCATCACAAAGTTAATGTAATTGTACCATCTCCCATTCATTACTATCAATTTATGGACAAATCATGTTGTGACTTGTCCCATTTGGAATATGCCTATTATTCTACAACCCCCCAGTTAGCACAGTAGTTCAAGCCATACTATTTTTTCACCTGGACTGAACACAATGACTGATGGCTATCAACTGGACTGGCTAGAGGCAAGGCTACAAAATTGGTAAAGAATACTTCAGGTTGTATCTGTGAGAATGATTGGCAAGAAGATAAGCAAACAAGGTAAGAATGGAGTTATTTTAATATGATAAGTACTGTCTATTAGCACAGACATATGTGCAGACAAATGCTCATGCACATACAATGGGAATATACCCAAAGGATGCTCAACCATACTGCAAGGACGTTTGCTCAACTATGTTCATAGCAGCATTATTTGTAATAGCCAGAACCTGAAAACAACCTAGATGCCCCTCAACTCAAGAATGGGTAAAGAAAATGTGGTACATTTACAAAATGGAGTATTACTTAGCAGTTAAAAAAAAAGACATCTTAAAATTTGCATGCAAATGGATGGAACTAGGAAAAAACCCCTCCTGAGTGAGGTAACACAGACTCAGAAAGATGTGCATTGTATGTACCCATTCATAGGTATTAAATACTAGCTGTAAAGCAAAGGATAAGGAGTCCATGTCCCCAGAGAAGCTAAGTAACAAAGAAAACGCTAAGAAAAACATACATAGATTCCCCATGGGAAGGAAAAATAGACAAGATTTCCTGAGAAAACTGGGAGCATGGGGGTTGGGGGGGAAGGAAGGTAGAAGGGGAGGAGGCGGGGAGAAGTAGAGGAGAAGGAGAACTAGAGGGAATGGGATGGTCGATATGGGGCAAGGACAGAGACAGAAAAAAAAAGAAAGAGATATCTTGACTGAAGGAGCCACTATGGAGCAAGCAAGAAATCTGGAGAAATTCCAAGGAATTCACAAGGATGACCCCAGCTAAGATCCTAAGCAACAGTAGAGAGGGTGCCTGAACTTGCCTTGGGCTGAAGTCAGATTGATGAATATCTTAAATGTCATCATAGAACCTACATCCAGCACCTGATGGAAGCAGATAAAGAGAACCATGATGGGAATACCCATTGAACCAGCTTGTCTGAGCTAATGGAAGCCTACCAACTCCAGCCTGACAACAAGGGAACCAGTATAGGACCAAACTAGTCCTTCTGAATGTGGTTGACCGTTTGCATGGCTGGGGCAGACTGAAGGGCCACTGGCAGTGGCACCAGGATTTATCCCTAGTGCTTGTACTGCCTTTTTTGCAAACCTATATCTCAGCCTAGATATAGTGGGAAGGGGCTTGGTCCTTCCTCAGAGCAATGTACGAGACTTTGTTGACTCTCCATGGGAAGCCTTACCCTCTCTGAAGTGTGGATGGAGGATGGAGTGGGAAGTGGGAGGGGGCAAAGTGGAGGGAGCAGGAGGAAGTGAGGGAGTGGAAACTGGATTTGGCATGTAAAATGAGAAAAAAAATATTTTTAAAAATAACTTAAAATTAAAAAATAAAAATATGGGCTATACAAAAATGGGGGCGTGAGAATGCGGAGCCTCTTAGACACCTGATAAGAGAATCTGACCTCATTCACTAAAGGTGAGAATTTTTCATAAATGAGTCAAGTTGACACTTATTTTGGTGAGAACAAAATAACTTTATAGAAAGCAGCTGTCAAACTAGAGAACTTGCACTAAGGGCAATATGCCTGCTTAGTCTGGGGACTCAGGGACAATCACAGCTCAAATCTTTGAACTTCTGTCATCCAGGTACAGCTCACTGAAAATACTCGATCATGTCATCTTTCCTAGCTGGTGTAAGTTGGACAGAAAGACAAACATCTCCTGGATGATTCTGAAATGAGGTTGCAGACAGTGGTTGCAAAAGATGGGCAACACCTTTGTTAAAAGCCATTGAGGAAGCTCTCACTGATTGTTTTCTCCAGGTGGAAGGCACATTCCATGAATGTGAGGCCATTAACCCAATCATCATGGCTTTTAAGAAAGCAGATGCGGCCTCCACCCTCATTCTAAAGTGTCAGGAACATCTCCGGGAGTGTGGACTAATCACGCGAAGAAGAAGCCAGTGAAGTTCTTCTGATCCAGATCTCCATGGTCACAAAACTAGGCCATGGAGAAGTAAACATAGGAAACGTAGAGCTGCAACTGGATGTAGCTGGTGATGGCAGCCTCACAGTCAGGATGGTAGTTCTGTTGCACTCAGGGTGCACAGAGGGCAGTGTGGTGTCAGCACTGACAAGAACATCATGGCAAACCCATTTTTGGGTTATTGGGTAACCTAAGAATGCGGATTCCTGGCTTGTCTGAGGCAAGTCTGAGGCACCGAAAGGAAGAAATGGAGGATCATGGACATATTCCATCATGCCTGGCTTATGAGATGCTGGAAACTGAACTAGGGCTTTCTTTATCCTAGGCAAGCTCACTACCAACTGTGCTGCATCAGCAATCTTTCCGGTTTTTTATGCATTTTAGCATTTGTTCTTTGGACAGCATGATTAGGGAAAAGGTAGTAAATACAAATTACCAATATCAGGCATAAGAGAGAAGGCATCAATACAGATATAAAAAAGTAATAGACCCTGACTGAGTTATGATTTATATTGCTAATTAGATATATTTTTCACTTCTAAAAATGATGTTCTCTCAGCAATAAGTAAGTGATAAACTAATTTTCAGATCAATGATCAAATTTGCCTGTTTTCTTCATCAGTGACACAGAATGTGTTAATTCAGCTAACTGCTGTCTTTTCTCCCCAGGGTTGATGTTGGTAGAGCAATCAATGATCAAATTACATTGAGCACAGAATTTCTATGATAATGTAAATAAGCAGCACAGTAGATGGCAGAATCCAGATGGCAAAGTTGTAAGTGATTGCAAAAGCACTGTTAATGGTCTGAGATGCTAAGCTCTCTTTAAGATGATGAACTGTATTCTGAATACAATTTGTGGCAAGTTTAAATATTTAAAAATAAAATCCCTTAAAAGAGAATAGAATAGTTGAAACATAAAAACTAATGCATATGGATGGGCAAAGATAGTTTGTGGTATACAACGTGGCTAGTACGTCCAAGGCCCTGGATTCCATGCCCACAATCACATATGCTAAGTATTTAATATTACAGTCAAGCATTTAATACTACTATTTTTATTACTAAAAATCTATGGTAATGGAGAAATTTAACTTTTATTTGTTAATCTCATTTTAATTATTAGTACAAAATTGTTTGTTTGTTTGTATTTTTGAGAATGGGTATTACTATGTAGCTCTGGCTGTCCTGAGACTTGGTATGTAGACCACGTTGTCCTTGAACTCACAGAAATCTGCCTGCCTCTGCCTCTTGAGTGCTGAGATTAAATGTTTTCACCATCATGCCCAGCTTGGATTTTTATAATATAATCTTTTAGAGTAAAAAAAAAAGGAATTTCTGTAGCTTTAAGGATGTTCAATAACTAGATAGAAGTGCTTCTTCATCATTTTTTCTACTTTAAACAATATTCTAGATTTATAACAAAAGTTCATAATTTACATAATTTAAAAATAGCTCTCCTAAAAGTGATTTTACCATCACATTTATTAAGTGTCTAAGATTTCAATTTCTATATTCCTTTTGCATTGGTTTTATTAGGTTTCTTTTTCTTCCAGAAATACTTCCTTATGCTCTGAGTGTGTCATCTATGTGGTATGTTGCTTATGAAGAGTGGACTGGGAATGGACCTGGGAATAAAAACATGACATTGAAGTTTTTGGTTTGATGTGCTTTGAAATAAGAAATGTCAGAATTCAAATCTGAATTTTCTTTGTTTGAAATGAGAAATTTCTCCCACAGGCTCATGTACTTGAACACTTGGACCCCATTGTGTGGCATTGTTTTGGGAGATGGTACAGTCTTGCTGAAGGAAGCATGTCATTGGGAGCAGATTCTGAGAGTCTTTATTTAATTTATGCTTTGGATAATAATCCAGTACTATAGTATTGATCCTGTATCTTCAAGTGCTTACGTTTAAGCACTAGGGGCTCCTTAAAGCTAAGTGCTATGTCCACTTATCATGTTTTTCTTCTTTCTTTTACTTTTGTTTTTCTCTTTTGGCACATCCTTATTTTCTGATACTACAATAAATGCCAGCCTTAAAATAAGTCATTTCTTCAAAGAGTTCTGGCTTCTTTTTCAAGACCGGAGATGAATAAGCATTCAGTGTAGAGTACTTGCCTATCTTGTGCAAGATCATTGACTCAATCCTCAGCTCCATGCATAGGAAAGAAAGGATCATAGAACTAAGGACAAGATAGGACTGTACAAGTTTGATAAACATATAGACTATTCTTGTATTCTTTGAAGTGTGAGGACAACTATCTTAGAGTCAAGCAAAGAAAGGCTGAAATTTGTGAAGAAAAGTTCTGAAATAATTACTACAATTTTCTTCATAGTCACTCAATATTAACATGTTCAGCACATAGAGATTCTTTATGTCCCCAAAACCCAGTAGAGGCTGGAGTGATGACTCAATGGGTATAAGCATTAGCAGAAGCCTGTAGACCAAGCTCAACCCTAAGATACTACCCACATAAAAAGTCAAATGTGATGGTACACATCTGTATGCCAGTATTCCTATTGTGATCTGGGAGATTGAAGAGGATGGTGGCCAAAAGCTAGCCTGCAGCACAGTGACAGAAAAAAAAAAACAAGGTGATGAGATGTGACTTTACAAAATTTGTCATCTTAGCTCTACATACATACATACACACACACACAAGCACACACACAAATATGTGTGTATAGCTCTTTCTCTTCCGGTCGCAGGCGCTTCGGGAGTCGCCAATTACCGTCCAGCCATGGCCAAGTCCAAGAACCACACCACACACAACCAGTCCCGGAAATGGCACAGAAACGGCATCAAGAAACCCCGGTCACAAAGATACGAATCTCTCAAGGGGGTTGACCCCAAGTTCCTGAGGAACATGCGCTTTGCCAAGAAGCACAACAAGAAAGGCCTGAAGAAGATGCAGGCAAATAATGCAAAGGCCATGAGCGCACGAGCGGAGGCCATCAAGGCCCTGGTGAAGCCCCAGGTGGTGAAGCCCAAGGTGCCAAAGGGCCCCACCCGCAAACTCACCCGTCTGGCTTTAATTGCTCACCCCAAGCTTGGGAAGAAGATTAGAAGCTACATGGCCAGGGGTCGTAGGCTCCAAAAAACAAAGCCCAAGGTTCAAGCCAAGGCAGAGGCCTCAGCTGCAGCTCAGGCTCCCAAAGGTGCCCAGGCCCCTGTGAAGGCCCCATAAAAAAGGTCGCAGTCTGCCAGTGTGAAGACAGATGGACTGGTGTGAACACCTACACAGTATTTGCAGATGTTCAGGACCTTATGCTGTTTTTACAAATACACTTGAGGCAAGTTCTGTTAAAAAAAAAAACAAATATGTGTGTATACACATATATATTATTTTAGAAAAAGAAAGGAAAAATTACCTGGCAGAAACATGAATCCTAAATAAAATAGCTATAATACAGCATCTAAAACTTGAATGAAATATATTTACTGAAGACTTTGTCTGTTTTAGGCAGTATAGAGTGTATAATTTCACACCCAAAGATATTTGTAAAATTAAAATATATAAAGGTGAAACGTTTATTTGAAATCAATACAGTCAGTAGATGGCAGAGTTGAGACACCAAATAAGATCAATCTGATTCTCTAAGGTTTGAGAATGACATGCAGAAACCCTTTTCGACTTCCATTTTATTGAAGTATGGATGACAAAAAAAAGTCTACAAATTTAAGATATAAATGGGATATAGCTTAGTAGAGCACCTGACAAGCATGAAGCCACTAGATTTAATCCTTAGCACCACAGACACACGGAGCTGTGAATTTCAGGCTGGAATGTAAGTTAGTGGTAAACTGCTTGCCTAGCATGTGAAAGTCTCTGGATTAGACTCACAATACCCCTCTGCCTCGAAAAAAGATGGACTAAATGTTTATACAAACTTTCATGTGAAAGTCAGTTACTTCTGATAGACCTCAACCATAATACAATTTTTTAAAATTTTCTGTATCTGATCCACAGTAGCTACTTAGCAGGTAAAATCTGAATCAGTCTGACTCACGTACATGCTGAAAGTGAGGACTACTAAACATAATGTCTTTTCTCCAAATCCCTTATTAGACTTGTGCACTAAATTAGGTAAAGTGTTACAAATAAATATTCCACTGAATGCTATCTATTAAATTCATGTAGTTTACATTTTAGGATATTGAAGATGTTATAAACTCTGTTTCAAGGAAGAAATTTTAATATATAAAAAGATAAGACATTTAGGAGAAAACAAATCTCAAAAGCTAATCTTTTTCTCTCTCTAACATCTTCTTAGCATGTAACAAACATGATTCTGAAACAGTTACAATGAAGCAGGTAAAGGAAGACAGCACAACTTTGATTGAAATGCTTTCTAACACACCCTATTATAAATACTATAGTTTTAATCATAAAAGCAAATTTGGATGGCAGACTTTGAAGCCATAGAAAAGGCAACAAATCAATATAGTAAAAAAAATCCATTTTAATGTCTACATCTCTCATCTAACTCATGAATAAAATTCATTACTTCTTTCCTCTATCAAATTTTTATATAGCCCCTATTATGTGCCATAAGGTCGTAGCTAGGAACCAAACAAATGAGAAATAGTGCTGTCACAGGGATAACAGTCTTGGGCAGAAAGCAGACAGCTAATAAATACAACAAATCAGTGTCAGATGGTGATAAATGGTGTGGGAGGAATCACAGAAAATAGAATATTTCCTTATTGAGAAAGTGAAGCTGCACAATGACATGACTGCAATCATCAAACACAGACAGATACATTTGGAAGGGAAGAGCACAAGAGTTGAAGCCCCAGTGTAGAGGATTGTGATAAAATAGTCCTGCACTAGCTCAGAAATGAGCATAATAAAGGACAGGGCAAGTGCTCTGTAAGGAAGCAGGAGGCCACAACAAATCAATGAGTAGAGTAACAGGAGATGCAGGGAAGATTTCTTCTGCAGGGAAATGACAGTGGAGGATTGAAACAGTTGTACCTTATAGATGATTCTGAATTCTTTGGCTTTTACTAAGGGAGATATGAAGCCACTGCAGAGAAGATAATATATTGTTCTTTTTTTTTTCAGGCTGGCTCTTAATAATATAGACTAGCCTAGTCTGGAACTCATTACACAGCATAGGTATAATTCACAATCTTCCTTACCTCCTGAGTATTGCTTCTATAGCTATAAACTATCATGCATAGTAAAGAAAATTTAAAGTGTCATTCTATCTTGCTATTTAAAAAAAATAGGTATTTGTCAGAGATGTCTAAGTGGATAAAAGTACTCGCTACTAAGCTTGATGACCCAAGTACAAGCCTTAGAACTCACAAGAGTACTGACTTGTTCAATTGTCCTCTGATCTACTGGCATGTGCCCCTCCCTCTTCCTAGAAAATAAATCAACGAAGAGGAAAAAAAGTTGAGTGGGCAGGGAAGGGGAGGATCTTGGTAAAGCTGGAGAAGGTAGGGAATATGACGACATTGTACAAAATTCTCAAAGAACTGGTGAAAAAAATAAATGTAAAAATTTTAATTATGTGGAAAGTATAAAAATATACTTGAGATGGTAGTGATGATGCATTAATCATACATTCTGACGCTGTGACAAATACTTGAGAAAAACAGTTTAAAGGAAGGTGATTAAATTTTGCTTATGGTATCCTATACTTAGGAGGTTATCCATGCATGGCTGGTTGAATATATTGTTCTGAGTCTGAGTCAAGGCAGAATATCATGGTAACAGGAACATGTGGCAGAGGTTATTCATGTTATGTTAGTCAGGCAGCAGAGAGAGAGACAGGAGGGGTCAGAAAGAAGCTACTCTTCAAAAACACACCCACAGTGGCTTATTTCTTCCACTGAGGCCATACCTTCTAAAGCTTCCAGTAGATGAAACTAAACTTTCAACACATGAGCCTGTGGGATCACTTAGTATTCAAACCATAACAAATAGTTTTGTTGTAAAGAGGCAACATGTACTACTAACAATGGCAAGAGCAGATTATTTTGAGAGTGTAAACTGAAAAAAAATCCCAATAAAAACACTGATTTTTCTTATGCTAGACAATTTAATATTAAAATTTACATGAAAAATGTAGCCCATTATCTCTTGGGTAGGTAAGAATTTACAAATTACTGTAGAATACCATATCAAAGTAGAACTACTTCTAATTTATATTAGAACACACAACATATCTTCTGAAAGGAGAAAGATAAATAGAATAGTGATGGAGGAAGGTCATTGGTTAAATAAAAAGAAACTGCTTGGCCCTCATTGGTTAGAAGATAGGTGGGAGGAGTAAACAGAACAGAACGCTGGGAAGAAGAGGAAGTGAGCTCAGACTCCACAGCTCTTCTCTCGGGAGCAGACGCCTCAGAGAGAGAGAGACGCCATGCTCCCGGCTCCTGGGCAGACACATGCAATGAAGCATCCTGGTAAGACCGGTGCTCACAGATTATTAGAGATGGGTTGATCGGGATATCAGAATTAGCCAGTAAGGGCTAGAGCTAAAGGGCCAAGCAGTGATTAAATGAATACAGTTTGTGTGTTGTTATTTCGGAGCATAAGCTAGCCAGGCTGCCGGGGTGCTGGGGATGCAGCCCTGCCGCTCATATTACTACAGAATAGAAAACCTAGAAATAGATGAAGTACATATGGAAATCAGGATAAGTAAATATGACTAAAGGAAATATATAAATAAGAATACCTAAAATGAATATAGTGAGGAGGGCTTGTTTGTTGAATGGGGCTTGGAAAACTGGACAGTCATCAAAAATCATACTCATAATTCACTATATATATAACAACAACTACAAGTAAAGCCAGTAAAACTGATGAAGATCATAGTTTATTAATTTATGAACGTATTTTGCTTTTGTGTTGGGCACTAGAATCTCGAAATTTCCAAGACCCTTTTTTCTTTCATCTCTAGAGCCTCCTTCACTAAACAAAACATTAAATCCTCCTTCTTTGAAACATGTATGTACTCACTGTTACTGTAGCTTATTTGATGTCCTTATAGCACATTGTATGACACTTATTTAGCATATGGTATTATTTTCTTGATGCACAGGCATGGATCTTTACAAACCAGCTAACTCTGGTTTTATAATTCCCAACTGTAGAACAGACCTTAACAATTTACATCCTTATTTTTGCTTTCCCAACCCTGTTCTCTGAATAGCTTGCTGTCAGAGTAAAGTGAGGTAAAGTAGTCTTGTTAAATGTAGAAGAAGAGTCTAAAAGTATACAGAACTAAAACAGATTTTCTCTGGTACAATAGTTGAAACCAGGAGTCTCAAGTATGCAAGGGAAGCATCCTATCACTGAGCTATATACCTCCAGTCCAGGATAAATAAAATATCAAAACACTAACAGTGTCCCATACTTTTCTCCATCCCCTCTCTCTCATTAGATATAAAAACGTAATGAGAACATCTACTTTTGGATCAAAGCCTTGGGTGAACTTGATGCCTTGCCACTATAATAATTGCTAGCAAGCAGAGCACTGTGGAAACATGGCCCTCAAACACAGAACAACAAAGACGGGAGTAAACTAGTTCTCTCCTATACAGAACACTATTCATTAGATGTTACATGGAGATTTCTTCAGTAAATCAACTTTTAGTTGAAAGCAGTGCATGTACTTCAGAAATGTAGAGTTCAAAACTACATCAAAATGTAAGCAATTCTGTGAACATGTTTTGAGTTACCAGTATACTTACAGTTTTTTCGTGATTTTCAAAAGCCTCTCTGGCTTCTTCGTATGTGCAGACTTCTTCTTTGCACTCACGCTCAATGTTGCCTTGTCTTATTTCTTCAAAAAGCCCATTGGCTCTTGGGTAGCGTTTTAATACTGAGTTGGCCTTTTCTCCCGTGAGGAAAACTAAAAAGAGATATAATAATAAGCATAAAACAACAGTAAGAAACTCATGTGGGAAACTGATATACAAGAAGAAAACTGTTTGTCCTCAGAAAACACAGACAATATTCTAAACATCTTTCAGTAAACCAGGAATGAAAAAATGTTTAACTTCAAATGAAAGCATTTGATAGCTTTTCATAATGGGAATATATGCTTTTAGTACATATGGCTCTGGGAAGGAACAGTAACATAATGACCCATGTTATATTCAGACTTAAGCAGATTCTTGAGCACCATGGGTGTTTAAAAATAGCAATAATGATAGTGTTACTTATATTCATTACTGTAAGTGGATACTCCAAGGCATACAGCAAGCAAACCAAAGGTCAGTTTCTGCCTACCTAAAAATAAACACAAATCCAATTGACCTAATAATATAAACTTAGAGAACCGTTACTTAAAGAAAAGACTTAACATGGTGAGAGTCTCATTACAGATCTTCGAAGCTTGTAAAAGATAAATAATATAATCCATAGGACTTTCTGGAAAAAATGAAATATAAAATAAATTTATCTACATCTCAGTTCAAAAAGCAGTAGCAATAATTTCATTCTAAATATAGTATAGCTGTACTTCAAGGTATTTAATCTCATTTCAACATATTTAAAGAAAATTATTTTTCATGAACAACTGTTAGCATGTGTGCACATGTAAACACATGCAAACACAGATGCAGCATCCTTTTTATTAAGTTCCATTTTCTTCTTTTCTGCACGAGGTCATCATGATTTGGTTTACATTTTATATACATGATTCATTTCAATTTAGATGATAAATTTTAATTAACAAAGCTTAATCTGTATTTGAATTTCATAAAACGCAATCTTCAACGTATAGTTACATGGCCAGACGAAAAGGTTTCCAAACCTGAACTTAGTCATAAAATAATCTTCAACAGGTGCAGTTCTATTGACGAAATGTGTCATCATTTTCAGGATAATTGATTTCATTGAAGCAAACATGGTAATTTTAAAATCACATCACTTTACGCTAAACAAACTTACCTACTCTCCCCTCCCTTTCTCCCTCTCCCTAGCTTTACTCCTTTTAACGCATTTTTAAAAGTTGTATTTGTAATAAATTCCCAGGCAGTCCTCCTATTACCACAGTTTAAGAACCAATATCCTAAGATCGGTTCCTCTGAAGATGGTTCTGAGTGTTTATGGAAAACATTTTTTAAATCAGATTTAGACATATTTTATTGTGTGACTTGTATATATTGAAATATATTTAATATGTACATTGCAATTATCTTAAAAACGAGTGTGTCTGGTTTTGGTTTGACTATGGAATTCTTTCCAAGACATATTTCACAAAATGATAACATTTTAGCCCCAGGTCATATTTATATCAAGACTTCTTTTTTCCAAGACAATCTTTTTTCCCTTCTTCATCTGTTTCTTATGTAAGGGGATATGATTTTCTGGACCCACACCCACCCTCTCTAATAATCTAGTGTTCTGTGCTGAATATAGTTCTCAGTAAGAATCAGAATTTGATCCAATTTTCATCATCCATATTTCGAACACAATACATATGTTAATTCATTTTAAAATATCACCAGCTTTTATATCACATTTCCTGAGCATAAATCAAATAATACACAACAAGAGATTTTGAATTTTCAACAAGAAAAAGCAAAATACCATGAAGAGGAAATTATCTTCTCATATGCTAGCTAAATGGGAAATAAGTGTTACGGAAAGTAGCTCACTCCTAAAAGTAGAAAGCAAGCTAACTGAAAGGTGATATATCAGGACACAAACTTCTAATTCCAGACTAATCAAATTACCAGAAGCATTCCACATAAACATCTCTTATGTATTTCTTCTACCAAGAAGCAAGGTAACATAATACTAAGAACTCTAGATGTTGGCAAGAAAACTTATCTCCTTGCCAAATCTACTTAAATGGAAGATATTATGTGAAGTAAAAGTTTGACCAGTAGTAAAAAATAGTATCATAGATAAGTTGTATCTGCCATATATCAGGGAATAAGAAATAAGAAAAGAACATTTGACAGTATTTTAAAAAGTGGTTTGGAAATCTAATGGACTCTGCAAAATAATAAAAGAATGGGGAGCTTATGAGACAGTTAATCAGGTGCTTGCCAGCAAGCCTATAAACCTGATTCTGATTCCTGAAATCCACAGTGGAAGGTTAGAAACTTTACATCTATTCTCCATGGACCATGTGTGTGCACACACACATAAAAAATTACTTTTTATTTTTATTTTTAATAGAGTAGAATATGGCAGCTATAACTTACAGGATGAAGTTACATTATCTCTTTATGTAGTTCGTTTCTTCATATATATATATATTAAATATTAATATATTATATAATACAGTTTCCCATTCCTCAAAGCCTCCCAGATCCTTCCTAGATGCCAAACTTCATGTTTTCTTTCTTTCTCTTTAGAAAACAAATAGGTGAGTAGGGCAGTTGTGGTGCATGCCTTTAATTCCAGCACCCAGAAGGCAGAGGTAGACAGAACTCTGTGAGTTCAGGTCAGCCTGATCTACAAGAGCTAGTTCCAGGACAACTAGGACTGTTACACAGAGAAACCCTGTCTTGAAAAAAATAAATAAGTATACAACAAAAACCAACTTGTGAAACAAAGAAAAAGCACAAGAAACACATCCACACCAGCAAACACCATAGAAATACAAAATTGGAAACTATAATATACAAGCAAAAGATCAGTAAGACAATAAATGCCCAAACAAAGCAATGAGACAGAACATTTACTAAAATACCATTGAGTTCATTTGAGTTGACTGTCTACTGCTGCACATGGGGCCTACTCGTAAGTGTAGTGAAACTCCATTGGAGGAAACTAATTTTTCTGTTGCAAGCAATGTAAAATTTAGATATCTTCTTGGTTAGGGAATGTACATTTTCTGTTCTCAATGCTGGGACTCTGTCTGGCTTGAACCTGTACAGGTCAAACACTGCACAATATTGAGGCAACAAGGCTTACCTCAGGACTTTTCCTGACTGGATATACTTGAATTAGGAATTTAAAATTCAAACTTAGAAGCTAAAGATATAGCATGGTGTTAATGCTAAGTATATGTAAGGCTCGGTGATCAATCTTCAGTTTAAAAATAAATCAAGATAACCCACACCACTCCTGGGCCTTTCCTGAAATGCTGCTAGACTTCCATTGCTAAGGTGCAGGCCACACCAGTCAGAAGAACATGTGAGTGATACGCCTGCCAGCTGAACTGTCACACTCACCAGATTTTGTTCCCCAAGACCCATTCCTCCATCTGCCCCTCCAACTTCTGTCCAAGTTGGGAGTTTGCCTTCTGGAGGTTAACTTGACCTTTGGTGCAGTAGGGGTCACTGTTCTTCTGACTAGTATAGCCTGCACATGTTCTTCTGACTAGTGTGGTCTCCACTTGAGTAGCGAGAGTCCCTAAGGGCAGGGCAGGACAGGGCATGTCCTTGTGTCTGGCAATGAGGTTGGAGGGACTTGAAGAGAGAGAAAACTAAAATTAAGAAAGTCAGAAATGAAAAAGGGTACATAAGAAAAATTGAGGAGGCTGGGTGCGAGTACTCGGGGCTCCCAGGCGGGCAGCAGTTCCTTTGTTTCTGTGGCCTGCCTGCACCAAGCGGGGTAGGTGCTTTGTTTGCGAGCTGCCCAACCAGCACGGAGGCCTGATCTCTCGGCGCCAGGAGACCCAGAATTGGGGTGAGTTTCGCGCCCACGGCGCCAGCCTGGGACGGGGAGCTCGGGGGGTTCCTTGGCCCCCTGTCCTTCTTGGGCTCTCTGCAGGGCCTCTACTCCCTGGGTGCTGCCTCTTTCTTCCTGGCCAACCCAGCTTCCATCCAGAGCCCTCCCAACTTCGGCCCCACCACCCTCTTTTGGCGCGCGTGGCATCGCCCAGCCCAGGCTATCTGGGCGCTGGGTCCGAGTACTCAGGGCTCCCGGGCGGGCAGCAGTTCCTTTGTTTCTGTGGCCTGCCTGCACCAAGCGGGGTAGGTGCTTTGTTTGCGAGCTGCCCAACCAGCACAGAGGCATGATCTCTCGGCGCCAGGAGAGCCAACATTGGGGAGAGCCAGCGTTTGGTAGGCAAGGAGACCTGATCCGGTAAAAGAAGACCCATAGGGAGCATTTGGAAGAAGAGATGGGCCGACATCAAGGCAAGAATTCGCCCAACAAGCTGAAATGCAACATGAAGCCACCAGAAACAAGCGACCTCACAACGGGAGGACAAGAACCCCTTAATCAAGAAGAAGGAGAAAAGATTGACTTCATGAAAGTGATTGACACCCTTAAACAGCATGTAAAAAACGCCCTTATAGAAATGGATGAGAAATATAACAGAAAGTTTGAAGAATTGAATAAATCAGTGAATGATACCCTAGAAAACCAAGGAAAAACAATCAAACAGATAATGGAAACAGTTCAAGACCTGAAAACTGAAATGGAGGCAAAGAAGAAAACACAAACAGAGGGCCGGCTGGACATGGAAAATCTAGGTAAACGAATAGAGACTACAGAAACAAGCATAACCAGCAGAATACAAGAGATAGAAGAAAGATTCTCGGATTCTGAAGATACCATAGAGAAAATAAACACACTGATCAAAGAAAACAGCAAGTCCAACAAACTCTCATCACAAAACATTCAGGTAATAAGGGACACAATAAAAAGACCAAACCTAAGAATAATAGGAGTAGAAGAAGGAGAAGAAGGGCAGCTCAATGGTCCAGAAAATATATTTAATAAAATTATAGAAGAAAACTTTCCCAACCTAAAGAAAGATATACCTATGAAGGTGCAAGAAGCATACAGAACACCGAATAGGCTGGATCAAAAAAAAAAAAAAACATCCCCTCGCCATATAATTATCAAAACACAAAGCATACAGAATAAGGAAAGAATATTAAGAGCTGCAAAGGAAAAAGGCCAAGTTACTTAAAAAGGTAAACCTATCAGACTTACACCTGACTTCTCCATGGAAACCATGAAAGCCAGAAGGTCCTGGATAGATGTACTGCAGAAACTGAGAGACCATGGGTGCAAGCCCAGATTACCATACCCAGCCAAGCTTTCATTCACTATAAATGGAGAAAATAAAATTTTCCAGGATAAAAAAAAAATTAAACAATACGCAGCCACAAATCCAGCCTTACAGAAAGTAACTGAAGGAAAATCACTAACCAAGGAGTCCAACAATGACCACAATAACTCAGACATCTAGAGACCCTTCACCAACACAAAACAAAGAAGGGAAACACACAAACTCTACGACTAAAAAAAAATGACCGGAGTTAACAACCACTGGTCATTAATATCACTTAATGTCAATGGACTCAACTCACCTATAAAAAGGCACAGGCTAAGAGATTGGATAAGAAAACAGGATCCAACATTCTGCTGTTTACAAGAAACACACCTCAACCACAAAGACAGGCACCTACTCAGAGTAAAGGGCTGGGAAAAGGCCTATCAAGCAAATGGACCTAAGAAACAGGCAGGTGTGGCCATACTAATCTCTAACAAAGTTGACTTCAAACTTAAATCAATCAGAAGAGATGGAGCGGGGCATTTTATACTCATAACAGGAACAGTTCATCAGGATGAAGTCTCAATCATGAACATCTATGCCCCTAATATAAAAGCACCCACGTACATAAAAGAAACATTGCTAAAATTCAAGGCAGCCATCAAACCGCACACACTAATAGTAGGAGACTTCAACACTCCTCTCTCACCAATGGACAGGTCAATCAGACAGAAACCTAACAGAGAAAAAAGAGAATTAATGGAGGTAATGAATCAAATGGACTTAACAGACATCTATAGAACATTCCATCCAAATAGGAAAGAATATACCTTCTTCTCTGCAGCTCATGGAACCTTCTCGAAAATCGACCACATAGTCGGTAACAAAGCAAACATCCACAGTTACAAAAAAATATTAGTAACCACCTGTGTCTTATCAGATCACCATGGATTAAAGTTAGAATTCAACAATAATGCTACCCACAGAAAGCATACAAAGTCATGGAAACTGAACAGTCAACTACTGAACCATACCTGGATTAAGGAAGAAATTAAGAAAGAAATTAAAGTCTTCCTGGAATTCAATGAAAATAAAGAAACAACATACTCAAACTTATGGGACACTATGAAAGCAGTCCTAAGAGGAAAGTTCAGAGCACTAAGTGCCCACTTAAAGAAAACAGAGAAAGCTCACATTGGAGACTTAACAGCCCACCTGAAAGCTCTAGAAAAAAAGAAGCAGACTCACCTAGGAGGAGTAGAAGACTGAAAATAATCAAACTGAGGGCTGAAATCAACAAAATAGAAACACAGAAAACAATACAAAGAATCAATGAAACAAAAAGCTGGTTCCTGGAGAAAATCAACAGGATTGACAAAACACTATCCAAGCTAATCAAACGGCAGAGAGAGAATTTGCAAATTAATAAAATCAGAAATGAAAAGGGGGACATAACCACAGACACAGAGGAAATTCAGAGAATCATTAGATCTTACTACAAAAGCCTATATGCCACAAAATTGGAAAATGTAAAGGAAATGGATACTTTTTTAGATAAATATCATATACCAAAGTTAAATCAGGACGTGGTGAACAATCTAAATAGACCTGTTAGTCGCGAAGAATTAGAAGAGGTTATCAAAAACCTCCCTACCAAAAAAAGGCCAGGACCAGATGGTTTCAATGCGGAATTCTACCAGAACTTCCAAGAAGATCTAATACCTATACTCCTTAATGTATTCCACAATATAGAAACAGAAGGGTCATTACCAAACTCCTTTTATGAAGCCACAATTACTCTGATACAAAAACCACTCAAAGACTCAACCAGGAAAGAGAACTACAGGCCAATCTCACTCATGAATATCGACGCAAAAATCCTCAACAAAATACTGACAAATCGAATCCAAGAACACATCCGAAAAATTATCAATTATGATCAAGTAGGCTTCATTCCTGAGATCCAGGGCTGGTTTAACATACAAAAATCTATCAATGTAATCCAGCATATAAATAAACTGAGAGAAAAAAACCATATGATCATTTCATTAGATGCTGAAAAAGCATTTGACAACATTCAACATCCATTTATGTTAAAAGTCTTGGAGAGATTAGGGATACAAGGGTCATACCTAAATATAATAAAAGCTATATACAGCAAGCCGACAGCTAACATCAAATTAAACGGAGAGAAACTCAAAGCCATCCCGCTTAACTCAGGAACACGACAAGGATGTCCACTATCGCCATACCTCTTCAATATAGTGCTTGAAGTTCTAGCAATAGCAATAAGACAACATAATGGAATCAAGGGGATTCGAATTGGAAAGGAAGAAGTTAAATTTTCGTTATTTGCAGATGATATGATAGTGTACATAAGCGACCCCAAAAACTCTACCAAAGAACTTTTACAGCTGATAAACAGCTTTAGTAATGTGGCAGGATTCAAGATCAACTCCAAAAAAATCAGTCGCCCTCTTATACACAAAGGATATGGAAGCAGAGAGGGAAATCAGAGAAGCTCCACCATTCACAATAGCCAAAAACAGCATAAAATATCTTGGGGTAAATCTAACCAAGGAAGTGAAAGATCTATTTGACAAGAACTTTAAGGCATTGAAGAAAGAAATTGAAGAGGATACCAAAAAATGGATGGATCTACCTTGCTCTTGGATTGGGAGGATCAACATAGTAAAAATGGCAATTCTACCTAAGGCAATTTATAGATTCAATGCAATCCCCATCAAGATCCCATCAAAATTCTTCACAGATCTGGAGAGGACAATAATCAACTTTATATGGAAAAACAAAAAACCCAGGATAGCCAAAACAATCCTATACAATAAAGGATCTTCTGGAGGCATTACCATCCCTGACTTCAAACTCTATTACAGAGCTACAGTAATGAAAACAGTGTGGTACTGGCATAAAAACAGAGAAGTCGACCAATAGAATCGTATAGAAGACCCGGATTTTAACACACAAACCTATGAACACCTCATTTTTGATCAAGGAGCTAAAAGTATACAATGGAAGAAAGAAAGCATCTTCAACAAATGGTGCTGGCACAACTGGATGTCAACCTGTAGAAGAATGAAAATAGACCCACATCTTTCACCGTGCACAAAACTCAAGTCCAAATGGATTAAAGACCTCAATATCAGCCCGAACACACTGAAAAGGATAGAAGAGAAAGTGGGAATTACCCTACAACAGATGGGCACAGAAGATCGCTTCCTATGTATAACCCCAGAAGCACAGACATTAAGGGCAACATTGAATAAATGGGACCTACTTAAACTGAGAAGCTTCTGTAAAGCAAAGGACATAGTCACTAAGACACAAAGGCAACCTACTGACTGGGAGAAGATCTTCACCAACCCCACAACAGGCAAAGGTCTGATCTCCAAAATATATAGAGAACTCAAGAAACTAGACTTTAAAATGCTAATTAACCCAATTAAAAAATGGGGCACTGGACTGAACAGAGAATTCTCAGCAGAGGAAGTTCAAATGGCCAAAAGACACTTAAAGTCGTGCTCAACTTCCTTCCAATCAGGGAAATGCAAATCAAAACAACTTTGAGATATCATCTTACACCTGTGAGAATGGCTAAAGTCAAAAACACCAAGGATAACCTTTGCTGGAGAGGCTGTGGAGGAACGGGTACCCTCATCCATTGCTGGTGGGAATGCAATCTTGTGCAACCACTGTGGAAGTCAGTGTTTCGGTTTCTCAGGAAATTCGGGATCAACTTACCCCTGGACCCAGCAATACCACTCCTGGGAATATACCCAAGAGATGCTCTATCAAATGACAAAAGCATTTGTTCAACTATGTTCATAGCAGTATTATTTGTAATAGCCAGAACCTGGAAACAACCTAGATGCCCTTCAATGGAAGAATGGATGAAGAAAGTACGGAATATATACACGTGAGAGTACTATGCTGCGGTAAAAAACAATGACTTCTCGAATTTTGCATGCAAATGGATGGAAACAGAAAACACTATCCTGAGTGAGGTGTCCCAGACCCAAAAAGATGAACATGGGATGTACTTGCTCATAATTGGTTTCTAGCCATAAATAAGGGCCACGGAGTCAACAATAGGTGAACCTAAAGAAGCTAAGTAAGAAGGTGAACCCAAGGAAAAACATATAGTTATCCTCTTGCCTATGGGAAGTAGACAAAATTGCCGGGGAGAAAATTGGGATCTTGGGGGTGGGGTGGGATGGGGGTAAGGGGAGATGGGGAGAGAAAAGGTAGAAGGGAAGGAGGGGGGACTTGGGGAATCAGGAGAATTGGGATAAAGGAAAGGTGGATAGGGGAGCACGGAACCACAATTCTTAGTTAAGAGAGCCACTTTAGGGTGGGCAAGAGATTTGACCCTAGAGGGGCTCCCAAGTGCCCAAGATGAGGTTCCCAGTTAGTTCCTTGGGCAGCTGAGGATTGGGAACCTGAAATGACCCTATCCTAGAGCAATACTGACGAATATCTTGCATATCATCATAGAACCTTCATCTGGTGATGGATGGAGATAGAGACAGAGACCCACACTGGAGCACTGGACTGAACTCCCAAGGTCCCAATGAGGAGCAGAAGGAGGGAGAACATGAGCAAAGAAGTGGGGACCACGAGGCGTGCACCCACCCACTGAGACAGTGGAGCTGATCTACTGGGAGCTCACCAAGGCCAGCTGGACTGTGACCGAAAAAGCATGGGATAAAACCGGACTCTCTGAACATGGCGAACAATGAGGGCTGATGAGACGCCAAGGACAATGGCATGGGGTTTTGATCCTACTTAATGAGCTGGCTTTGTGGAAGCCTAGCCAGTTTGGATGTTCACCTTCCTAGATATGGACGGAGGGGGGAGGACCTAGGACTTACCACAGGGCAGGGAACCCGGACTGCTCTGTGGACTGGAGAGGGAGGGGGAGAGGAGTGGGGGGAGGGGGAGAAGGGTGGGAGCAGGGGGAGAAGGGTGGGAGGAGGGGGAGTGGGTGGGAGGAGGGGGAGGGAAATGGGAGGCTGGGAGGAAGTGGAAACTTGTTTTTTGTTTATGTTTTTTTTTTCTTCTTTTCTTAATAAAAAAAAATCAATATAAAAAAAAGAAAAATTGAGGAAATCCAAAGAATCAAAAGAATTCCCAAAACTAAAATATATAAAAGAAATGGACAAATTTCTTAACAGATAACACTTACAAAAGTTAAATCAGGATGAGATTAATAATTTAAATAGACCCATAAACTCTAAGAAATAGAAGCAGCAGTCATCAAAAGTAAGCCCAGGACCAGAAAATTTTAGAATAGAGTTATACCAGACATTCAAAGAAGAGCCAATATCAATATTCATCAAGTTATTTCGCAAAATAGGATAAAAGGAACATTGTCAAATACTTTTCTTGAGTTACTCTCATACCCAAACCACACAAAGACTCAAAAAAAAAAAACCCCACAAAATTACAGACCAAATTACCTCATGGACATTAATGCAAATATACTCAAAAATACATGAAAATCACATTCAAAAACACATCAGAAAAATCAAAGAAGCAGAAATATAAAATGAAAAAAGAAAGCATATTCAACAAATGGTGCTGGCATAACTGGATATCAACATGTACAAAATTGAAAATGGATCCATATTTATCATTATGCGTAAAACACAAGTCCAAACGGATCAAAGACTTCAACATAAAACCAACCACACTAAACCTGATAGAAGAAAAGTAGGAAGTTCACTTTAAAGCATTGGCGCAGGAGACCACTTCCTAAATATAACACTAACAGCACAGACATTGGGAGCAACAATTAATAAATGGAACCTCCTAAAAGTGAAAAGATTCTGTAAAGCAAAGAACATTGTCATAAAGAAAAAAACAGCTGCCTAAAGAATAAGAAAAGATGTTCACCAACCCTATATCAGACCAAGGGCTGATCTCCAAAATATACAAAGAACTTAAGAAATTGGTCATCAAAAGAACACATATCCAATTGAAAATGGGGTACAGACCTAAACACAGAACTCTCAACAGAAGAATTTAAAATGGCTACAAGACACTTAAGGAAATGCTTAACATCCTTAGCCATGAGAGAAATGAAAATCAAAACAACACCGAGATTTCATCTTACACCTGTAAGAATGACCAAGATCAAAAACACTGATGACAACTTATGCTTGAGAGGATGTAGAGTAACACTCCTGCATTGATGGTGGGAGTACAAACTGGTACAGGTGCTTTGAAAATCAGTATGATGCTTTATCAGAAAATTAGGAAACAACCTACCTCAAGACTCAGCAATATCACTTTTGGGTATATACCCAAAGGATGCTCAATCATGCCACAAGGACATGTGCTCAAAGATGTTCATAGCAGCATTATTTGTCATAGCCACAACCTGGAAAGAACCTAAAATCCCCTCAGCAGAAGAATGGATAAAGAAAATTGGTACATTTACACAATGTAGTACTTAACACAGTGGAAAACAAAAGTTATGACATCTTGAAATTTGCAGGCAAATGTATGGATCTAGAAAACATCATATTGAGTGAGATAACCCAGACACAGAAAGACAATTATCATATGTACTCACTCATATGTGGCTTTTAAACGTAAAGCAAAGAAAAAAAAATCAGCCTACAAATCACAATCCCAGAGAACCTAAACAACAATGAGGACCCTAAGAGAGACATAAATGGATCTAATCTATATGAGAAGTAGAAAAAGACAAGATCTACTGAGTAAATTGGGAGAGTGGGGATTGTGGAAGAGGGTAAAAAGGGATAGGGGAGGAAGGGAGAGGAGCAAAGAGAAAAAATATAATAATAAGAACAATAAAAAATATCATTTGCCACGATCAAGTAGGTTTTATCCTAGAGATGCAGTTACGGTCCAACATGCAAAGATCTGTTAATGTAATCCACTATATAAAAATATTGAAAGAAAAAAAAAACACATGACCTTCTCATTAGATGTTGAAATTTTTTAACAAAAAATCAGCACTCCTTCATAATAAAAGTGTTGGAGAGATAAGGGTTACAAGGGACATACCTAAACATATTACAGGCAATATACAGCAAACCAACAGGCAACATCAAATGGAGAGGAACTAAAAGCAATTCCATTTAAATCAGGAACAAGACAAGGCTGTCCACTAGCTACATATCTATTCAATATAGTACTCAAAGTTCTAGCTAGAGCAATAAGATAACAAAAGGAGATCAACCACATACAAATTGGAAAGGAAGAAATCATCGTTTTGCTTTGTAGATGATATGATAGTACACATAAAGGCCCCAGAATTCTGCCAGGGAACTTTTACCAATCAAACTAAATCTCATCAGCATGGTTAATAGAGTACACTTTTGATCCCAGCACTCCAAAGGCAGAAGCAGGAGGATCTCTGTGAATTCAGGGCAGTCAAAGCTATATGGTGAGACCCTGTCTCAAAAACAATGAAACAAAACAACAATGAAATTCCAAAATATCATCTTTCTACAAATTGGTTCTTTTTGTTCTCCACATTTTTTCTTCACCTGATACTTCCTTGGTTGGTGAATTACTACTGCAATGTAACATTTTCTAAGGTCTTACTCCACTATAACTTATTAGACAGATTTACTATGGAATCTAAGTATATATTCATTTTGACTGGAAAAAGCAATGATACTTAAAAGTTTTGGCATGACACTGTTTAAGCCTTAAGAGATTATAAGAACCATGCATTATTACTATTTTCATCTAATATTTGTCTCTTGTAACATCTACTAAATAACTCAGAACAGAACCTGATGCAGTAAATGAAGATAAAATGGTAGGAAGAATGGGAGAAATTGGAGATCAAATAAAAATAAATGCATAGGTTATGTACCATGATTCTAATTATGATGTTCCTCAATTTTTATGTCTACATGCTATATAACACATCTGCACTCAAATTTCTTCCATATGTCTTTCTGGTTTTCAGCCAAAGAAAATCACTCTTCCAAGTTTATTGAATGTTTCTCTTCATTCATTCCTGAGAGAATGCATTTTCTTGTTTGGAAGAATGATCTGATTACCTCTAGTGCAGTAGTTCTCAACCTTCCAAATACTGCAAGCCTTTAATATATTCATTCCCTCATGTTGAGATGACCCTAATCATAAAATTATTTTGTTGCTACTTCACAACTGTAATTGTACTACTATTATGAATTGAAACATAAATATCTGATATGCAACCCCTGTGACAAGACTGTTTGAATCCCAGGTTGAGAACCTGTGCTTTAGAGCCTCTTGGTTAGAGGCTCCAAAACGTTTATCAGTTTGTGTCAGTTTTTTAACAGCACTTACATGTCAAAAGAAGTATCAGATGGTGTAGTTTATTAAGTAATTTGGCCTACAGAACTTTAAGGTATTTATTTCTTGGCAATATATATTATCTATTTAAAAAACAATATGCATAATTTGAAAACAAGCAACAACCTTAAAAAACAAGCAATCACACCAAAGCTGTGTGTCTGTAGGACCCAACTCAACTTCTCTATAATCTTGCCACCAGCTGAAAATACAGCTTTGCAAAGAAGAGGAATGTCAAATAATCTAATAAAATTTAAAAGCATCTCTAGTGGTGGCATGTGTGGTGTCTGAAACATATCAGGTACTACTGCTTTCCTTCACAAATCACTGAACTCAATAAAAATCATAAAACACCCTACACAACCTCAGAGTATGCTACAGCACATGAAGCAGTGTCCTTTGCCACACACTTTGGGAACCAGGATACTACTTCTTGTCAAATTCTAAAGTATCTTGCTGTTCCTTGAGATACACTCAAGCCTCTTCAAATAGGAACTGGGAATCTCCAGGATTCTGGAATAGTTGCAGGTTCATGTAACTGTTGAACTACCTCTCCCACCCCATTATTGTGGCTTTGATAAGAGTTGTAACCAGCAGCAGAAGAATGAAGTTTAGTTAGCTGTATATTCCACTCCTATCACTCAGTTATAGAGTATTTTCACCCAGAATTTCCTCAGCTACTTTAGTTCACAGCCTTGCCTGGAGAATAAGCTAGGCATTATGGTTTGTATGCTGCTTGTCTGTCCAAAGATTTATGTGTTGAAGGCTTGGGTCTCAGTAGGATAGAAGGAGGTAGTAGTCCTTCAAGTGGTGAAGAAAAGCAAGAAATCCTTAGGTCTCTGGTAGAGTATTCTCAGAAGGGCTTGTGGAAACCCATTATCCCTTTATAGCTTCCAATTTGAAAATATGATTTGTTTCTATTAGAGCAGTTCACCCTGAAGTGACTCAGCTAATAGAAGTTTTAAACTGTGAATTAACAAAACCAATTTTCTTTATAAAGTTATTATACCTCAGTCATTTCATTACAGTACTACAAAACAGGCACTAGTCAGGGGTATGGAAATTGAAAGGTAAGGATCATTACTATTGTGCTATAGGTAAGCATAGGACATAAAATTTTAAGTAGAATGGTGTCATCCTAGCATCACTGTAAATTACTATCATTCAAGGGGAACAACCTATGATTCAGAAATTGTACTGCTCTTTTAGTGACACTGGAATTATTCTGAGTACCAGAAAGATTGGTTTGCATGCTCTGTTACTTTTCTTTCTGCTATCATATTTTATTTAAAGAAAAAATGGACTTGTTCGATATAGCTCAGGCTAGGCTCTTCCGGGCTCAACCCCCCAAGTGCCCACATTACAGGCATGTGCCTCCACATCTGCATCAAATGCTTTGCTGTAAGACTCTTACCTACACTGTCAACAGGAAAATACATACAGATTAACCGAGAAAGGGAACTTTCTAAAAATGAACTATTGAAAAGCAGAAGGTCTTCTCCTATATACCTAATGTGTAATCTAGACTTAATGGGGCTACTGTTGAAATGGAAAGAGAAAAAGAATTCATTTTTTTCATTATGGAAAGCTTATAGTTGTTTGGATAACAAATATGACTTAAACAATATCTCAGAGTTGTTAAGTGTTGAACAAGGTAGAGAATAAGACAAAGTGTCTAAGCAAACAATCCTGTTTGTTGAAAAATTGCAACTCTGTTTGGAAAAAAAGCAAAATCCTAACCATTGGTTCTTCAGTAAATTTGGAATTATATTATCAATCTCACAACTATTAATGAGATAGTATGCATAGATAAAGTTTTGCTAAATTCAAGGCTTAGCAAAAACTAGATGGGCAGTAAGTAGTAATATGACTTATAACAGTTATTTCTTGTAAATAAAACAACATTTACTCAACTGATAATAAAATTTACTGTGAAAATATGGAATAAACACAGATAGGGTTCACTCACAATAAGTCTGTCTTATTTCCATTCAAAAATCCATTGTTGCATGCATGCTACCATATGCTGTGATGAGTCATAAATATTTGTGGTGACATAATCAGGATAAAAAGTTTCAGAAATTATTCTGAATGTAATTGAGGACTAGTTTTATAAATGCTATGTGTTTGTAACAAAGTCATGAAGAAATATCCTTTAAAATAATTATGTGCTTATTTTCAATTTAATTTTTTTAGCTGTTTGTTGATAGACTCATCTTTGGAATTTTAACAACAGGCCACACAAAGTAGCTGCTATAAAAGGAAAAAATATGCAGCAGTTATATAGGTTTTGAAAATCATGCATAGTTACAAGAAAAATAACTTTGGATTAATTATGTTTCATTGAATTTAGATGAGTAATGCACATGTGTATTCAAATATTTTATGTACTAATAGAGGGCATTAATAGTAATATTTCATTTATTTAGTAGTTGTCAAATAAATCTAATCTCAAGAAGTTAAATGAGAGGTCATACACAACTGTGCTATATTTTGTGCTTATCTTACAGTGAAGCCCCATTCCTTTAGACAAATAAAGAGTTACTTTATTCTACCCATAACCTCAAGGCAGACTATGAGACTTGAAAGATGCATTGGACATTAACACTGAAAAGTACAGCAGGAAGAAGTAAACTGAAATAGATCAATATGATGATAGGAAAAAGAAGACAAAATCAATTAATCTTAATGCAGGGGAAAAGGAGAATAAAAGAAAGCCCTTCAGGGGTTACATAGAGAAGCATCTAACTTCTCTCACACTGTCATGTCCCAAAGAAGTAGCCATCACTATTTTTTGCATGGTGAGTATGAGTTACCAATAAAAAGATCCATATCATGTTCAGGATAGTGTTTATAAACTGTTGGCACAAAAAATTAAGTGCAGTGTTTTGTGCATGGTAGGACAGTGTCCTGCCTCTGAGCTCTGAACCCAGCTTAAAAGTACTGTTTTTGAAATTTTAATTCACTTTTTAAACATTTTTGTTGTACTACTAGGCCTTAAACTTTGTTCTATACTACATGCTAGGAAAGCTCTCTACTACTGAGCTTTACTTTCAGGCCAGGTTTTCAAGCAATCCTCAATCTATACCAGCCATTCAAATGAAAAATCTGTTCCCACATAATGTGTAAATGTTGGTATACCAGAAAGCAAATCTATAAACAGTTCACAAAATATTTAAAAAGTTAATTATTTTTTCTCAAATAAATCTCTGATGTCTGATTTAGTTGTGAATTTCTCATGGAAGACTGCACAACATGCAAAGGTATCTGCTTATTCAAGTTTTCTGATTGTCACATGAGAGATGCATTTAGTGATGGCATGGTTAGAATTTAAGAACTCCATCTTAACCAACATTTTAAGGCAAGTGAAAGCAAGGAATGAGAACAGTGCTATGGTAGAAAGGTTCTGCATTTGTAAGTAAGATATGCATGTCTCAAGATAATTAATCAGTCTGACTACGGGACAAGGCACCCTCTCCTCCACTGCTCAGGGTCCTAGCTGGGGACATCCCTGTGAACATCTGGGACCCACTCTAGAGTCAAGCCTCTTGTCAACCCCACAATGCCCCCCTTAATTAAGATACCTTCTTCCCTGCTCCCATATCTGTCATTCCTCCATCTCAACCATCCCACTCCCAAAAGCTCTCCCCAATCCTCCTCTTCTCCCTTCTCTCTCCCCCACCTTCCCCTTCCCCTACCACCATACTCCCAACTTTTGCCTGGAAATCTTGTCTGCATCCAATTTCCAGAAGGATCTATGTATGTTTTTGTTCGGGTTCAACTTATTACTTAGGTTCTCTAGGATCACGAACCATAGGCTCAAAGTTCTTTGTTTATGGCTAGAATCCACTAATGAGTGAGTACATACCATATTCATATTTTTGGGTCTGGATTATCTCACTCAGGCTAGTGTTTCCTATTTACATCCATTTGCATGCAAAATTCATGATGTCATTGTTTTTTACCACTGAGTAGTACTCTAATGTGTAGATGTGCCACATTTTCTTTATCCATTCTTCCATTGAGGGGCATCTAAGTTGTTTCCAGGTTCTAGATATTAGAAATAATGCTGCTATTAACATAGTTGAACAAATGGTTTTGTAGTATGATTGGGCATCTCTTGGGTATATTCCCAACAGTGGTATTCCTGGATCCTGAGGTAGGTTGATTCTCAACTTCCTGAGAAACCATAACACTGATCTCCAAAGTGGTTGTACAAGTTTGCATTCCCACCAGCAAAGGATGAGTGTTCCCCTTACTCCACATCCTCTCCAGCATAGGTTATCATTGGTGTTTTTGATTTTAGCCATTCTGACAGGTGTAAGATGGTATAGAACCTTCATCCGGTAACAGATGGAGATAGAGACAGAGACCCACATCGGAGCACTGGACTGAGCTCCCAAGGCCCAGATTAAGAGCAGAAGGAGGGAGAACATGAGCAAAAAAGTCAGGACCACGAGGGTCGCGTCCACTCACGGAGACAGTGGGACTGATTTAATGGGAGCTCACCAAGGCCAGCTGGGACTGAATGAGCACAATATCAAACTGGACTCTCTGAATGTGGCTGACAATTGGGGCAGACTGAGAAGCCAATGATAACAGCACTAGGATTTGTCTCTAAGGCATGTACTGGCTTTTTGGGATCCTAGTCTATTTTGATGCATACCTTCCTAAGCCTGGATGGAGGGGGGAGGGCCTTGGACTTCCCACAGGGCAGAGTACCCTGCCCTCTTTGGACTGGAGGGGGAGAGGGGAAGGTTGAGTGGTGGAGCGGGAAGGAAGTGAGAGGTGGGGGAGGAAGTGGAAAGTTTGATTCCTAGTATTAATAATGTAATAATAAAAAAAAAGACATGCATTCCTCTTCCTGCTTTGGTACTAATCTGACTGCGTGATTCTAATGTCTGTTTCTTAACTAATCACAGTTTTCTTATTTATTGAAGTGAAAGTGTTGGTTATGATTTCGTAAAGCGTGACAGTAGAGAGGTCCACCACTGGAGAGTCTCAAGGTAAACCCCCTAAACATTTCCAATTCAAAAGGACCACTATAGCAGGCAAAATCCTAATATGAAACAAATTAACTGACATAAATCTTTTTATCATGTCCCATTTATTCTTCCTATGCTCTCTCTAATGCTCTCTTGATTTTCCCCTTTCAATGTTCCTCTTTTGATGTTCCTCATTGTTCTTTCCATTCCACAAAGTTTCCAGTTAATATACCCTCACAGACATAGTTAACAATGCTACCAAGTGTGCATTTCTTAATGCTAATAAGATGAATAAAAGACTGACAAGGCAGGTGCCTTATGGCTCAGAAGAAGCATGGCCGTGAAGCTTCCCAGCAAGTATGGGGAAAATTACGATGGATCATGGACCCCAGGCTAAGCATCAGGGTGCTATATCTGCTGGCACCCAAGTGAGAAGATATTTCTTTCTCTGGGGCTGATTTAGCGACCCAAGCTTTTTTTTTCCTATATATTTTAGGGGTAAAGGTATAGTTAATTGCCTAGACTAAGAACTTGTGTCAAATGAAAAGTGAAGATAAGTGCATAGTATTAATAGCTCATTAGGGTAGAGCAAAGGCCAGTGAATTACACCTTCTTGAGTCTGGTGTTTGAGAATTCAGGGCCACTTAGACCTGTTTATAAGCAAGAGCAGACCTACTTTCTCTCCTGTCCAGTGCCACCTGCTCAGGGCTCCTTTTACTGTATAATGCCATATGGCTCACAGCAGGAAGGACATTGAAAGATTGGGATACTACATCATATCCAATTCTTTGAGGATATCTACATACTATTTTTCAGCCTAGGCTTCACCATCCCCCAAAGAAAACATGTACACAGAAGAATAATCAACAAGTATCACCCCTATCTATGTTTGTGTTTACATTTGTTTTGAATCTATAAAGCAGCCAGCAGTGGTGTTTGACTTAGAATTGTAGGAAAACAATATTTTTCAATATTATTTTAAATCAATGACCTGTTTATGGAAACTACAGATGTTTACTTATATGACTGGTATACTTATAATTCAAAATTTCTTATAACCAATCATGTTGTCATAAACTTATTCAAGAATTCACAGATTTAAAAACAAACTTGAAGTTAAAGACCAGAGTTCATAGGCTCAGAAAGTTTAAAAATACTCGAGAGAAAAATAATTGTTATAAAAAATTTTAATGTCCCAAACCTGGTTCCTAAGGATATACTGGAAATGATGACCACCTAAGACTTCAAAAATTATTATGTAGAAGGCATACAATAAAATTCCAGATAACATGCAAATTTCCTGGAATAAGTCTAGAGAACATGCCAGGAATGGATTGTGTAACAAAGAAGGCAAATGAAGCAATGGATATCTATAAGGTCAATATTCTTTAAATGTAAATAAACATGGTTCATTGACATTGACACAAACTACTTCAATACGGTTTTCACAAAAGCTAAATTTTAGATCAGATATTCAGATGTCTCTTGTCTAATTAATTTTATGCTGCATAAAGAAAAAATGAAATACAAATACAGAGAAATTGCTAACACATGATATTTCTATACTAGGGAGAATGGCTTGTCTAAAGAAATCAAATGTAATAATTCAATGGTCTAATTTGGCATAATTAAATACACAATGGAGTGGAGTCATCAAAACAAGACTATGCTATTATGACTATTTCTCTTGTAACTAATGTATCAATTATATCAACAAGGTATAAAAGTAGTCTTAGTGCTTATACACACTATGATAAAAAAATCCTTCTTTTTGTATTTATGGGTTTTGTCTGTACTGATAGTTTTTTCTGTCCTTAATGGAAGAACTTTTTATCTTTACTTAAGTGAGCAAAAGGCAGCCGTATAACTCAATAAATGTGAGCTACAGTTCTTAACACATAGATTTAAGCAACAGTTATTGCATTCCATCTCATAGACAGTATAATATGTATTCTATTTGACAGCTGCAGTATAGACTCTAAGGGTGTATAACTGTCCTAGTAAGACACCTTATACATTTAATCAAAATGTCACATATCATAGCTATGACAAAAATATTCAGCTATACTTCTCTCTAGCCTACAAATAGAGCCCAAACAAATCAGGGAAGTTAAGTTTCAGTAACTGAAGGCATAAGTCACAAACAATCCCACAGCAGTTTGGAATTATGATTAATAGAATGGTTATTTATTTCAAGGGAAATACTTACAGATCACTGTCCCAGACAACAGCCCTCTGCACAATCAGGAAAGTAGCCTAGTCGCTGGAATCGGTGCCGGAAGCCAGAGAGAGAGCAGAGGGAAGTGGCTGCTTTTTTAAAGGGAGAGAGACCACACCCCAATGGGCTGGTATCTCAGTGGCTATTGACTGAAGGAGCAGAAGGAGCTCCCGCAACAAGTAATGAATGTGTTCTTTTTATTTATTTATTTTTTTGAGAATATGATTTCAGGGATGATGTCAGTTGTGAAATTAGTTTTTAAATGTTAATTTTTTATAGAAATGAGGGCATAGAAGTTCAGCTTGAACATAGTATTTGATGGGGAAAGTCTTGTTAACCAATAATATTTAAGAGGTGGGTCTTAGTTAAGGCATGGCTTCACTGGGACCCAGGTAAAAAAGTGTGTATCTCCATGTGTACTCTCTCTGTGCCTTTTCCCATGGGACATTGCTGTGCTTGGATTTCTCATTTCCCGTTTCGTGAGATTTTCCCTTATAATAAATACAATATAATTGTTTTATCCTTAGTTAGCCTGGTTATTTCCACAGGTGGCACCCAATGTATTGGATATCGAATCCCAGCATTTGGTGTGTGGGTGCCAGGAGAGCATCCCCCTGTGTGAAGATACAGGTAGCATGCAGGAGTGTGTGAGTGACTGATGCTGCAAGAACGGTAGCCTCTACTCCCCCAATCGCACACCACTGAAATTCAGATGGGACACAGGCTTTCCCTAGGGCCCCTGAGCATGACCAGCTACGCATACCCACCTGCTGCACCCTGCAGTTGCCACCACACAGAATGGGTTCAACTTTAGGTCAGTCTAATTCAGATTGTACTGCTTGGGTAACCACTGACCAGTCAGGGACATCTGCAGAGCACACAGTCTGTGATTTATATTAAATAACTGTTTTTAATCTGAGCAAATCTTTTAGAAATTAACTCTAAAATCAGGTTCAGTTAAGCCATGTGGCTCCAAGTGCACTGCAACACCTACTGGCAGGTAACGGTTATGACACCTACTCAAGTTCAAAATCAACCACAGGTAAGACTCATAATTTAATATAAATTAAAAATTTATAATTTAAAAAGGCAAAATGATGGAAAATTTGACTGTACAGGGTTTCAATAGGCTTTTTTTTTCTTATACCATGCATGAGGTTTAGCAAGACACATATGATTTCCCTCCTATACCACTGTATCTGATTCTAGGGATTAGTTTCATCCACTATATTCTTTCCTTAAAAACATGATTTGATAATAGGGCCAAGAATGAGGCACTCTTAGAAATAATAAAGTACTTACAGACTGATACCACTCTTTTAAAAGACAAATTCACTACTATGCAGAAGGATAATGTTGAGACATTGTCAGAGAATTTGTACTATTGAATATATTAATTGGACTCTCTCGAAGGGTTATGATAGACTGACTGATGGAATGTCTCTCCAGCAAGGTAACATATAGGTTATAAAACTTATGTCCAAGGATTAGACATTTTCTCTACTGGACAGATTTCACAACTTGGAATCCTCAATGAAGGCATTAGAACTGAATACTGGACAGGAATTTTAGACTTTATAAAAGGCAATGGTGAAAAGATTTGAAAAGATTGAGGAGTTTATCAAATTTGATGACCTGGGACAAAAGGTACAAAGACAATATTTAGCCTCAACAGTACGTAAAAACCTCCAGGAAAGCTTACCCAGAGTTCTGACTGCCTTTCTGGTGATAGCATCAGAAAAAGCATCTGGCACAAAATACCCTGAGGTTATCAAAGAATATACATGGGAACCTGTACATATGATTAATATAAAGGAAATTAAACAAGCAATTTTAGCTTATGGACTACATTCAAATTTTATTAGGAAAATAGTCAAAACATGGGCTTCCAGTAACAAAGCCATGCCACAAGACAGGAATCAGTTAATTTCAGCAGTCATAGAAAGTGGACGACAGTTGCTTTGGAGGTGGTAGTTTAAGGAAGAAGTAAAAATTTTAGAGCAACATGGGAAAAAAGTGAAAGGACTTGAGATTTCCCTAGAACAAATTTTAGGTGAAGGATTTTACTGTGATCCTCAGGGTCAAGCTCATTATGATGAACACACCTTGGCGCTATGTAGCACAGCAGCTTTAAATGCTCGGGACAGAAGTCAGGAACCAGGAAATACAGTTATATCTTGTGTTAAACAGGGTCAGTGAGAACCTTTTAGTGACTTTTTAAAAGATTCACGAAGACTGTACATATAGGGGTAACTGACCCAGAAACTAGACATATAATAATTAAATCCTTGGTTTATAAGAATGCCAAATTAGAATGCAAAAGAATTTTTGGGCCTTGAAAGATCAGCTCAGCACCCATGGATGTATGGGTCTTGCATACAATGAATGTCAAGACGTTTGATTATGGTACTGAAGCTTGGGTTGGAGAAGAAATTTCTAATATTTTAATTGTGGTAGAATGGGACATCTGAGAAGGGATTATGGACAAGGATTATATACATTTTTCAAATAATGTCTCCTCTGGGAATAGCAAGAATAGGAGGACTCAACCTTCAGGTATATGTTGTAGGTGTGGCAAAGGCCGACATTGGACCAATGAATGTAGGTCAAAAAAAGACAGTCAAGGCACCCAATACCATTGGGAAATGCCGTGGGGGGCCTCTTGCTGGTCAGTCATTCCCATTTACTGTGGAGAACGTGTCTCACCAGGAAAATTAAAGAAATTCATTGCCTAATGTAAAAGGCAATACTGGTCTGAATGATGGAATAAATGTGGAGGATGAGTGAAAAACTCCAGCAGGACATAGGAAACATATATTCTGTTAGACTTCTTTAAATGACCAAAGACCAAAGCTAAAAGTGTGTATAAATGGCATTTTTATTGAAGACTTACTAGACATGGTGTGTATGTATGTATCATTACTCCAGAATCTTGGCATCTGAATTGGCCTCTTCAAGAGGTAGATGTTCAGTTCCTAGAAATTGGAACCCTATCTCAGGTAAAACAAAACATGTTATGTGTTGAATGCCTAGGGCCAGAAGGACAGAAAGCAAGACTGAGGCTGCATGTGGCTAAGACTGAAGTAAATTTGTGGGATTGTGACCTATTACAGCAAAGAACTACCCAGATTAACATTCCTGTAGCCCTTAAAACTTATGTTTCTGGGGAAAATATTAAAAGATATCAAAGATGATGGTCACCAGTGATTCAGGTTGTACAAGAACATAAAGCAATTGATAAAAGTTCAGAGGTACTAATGGTCCTGCCTTAAAAATAGTTAACTGAAAAACCAATATGGGTTAAACAGTGGCCTCTAGCTAAAGAAAAGCAGCAAGCTTTGAAACAGCTTGTACAAGAGCAACTAGATGCTTGACATATTGAAGAATCTACCAGCCCTTGGAATTCTCCTGTATTTGTTGTTAAAAAGAAATCTGGAAAATGGAAAATGGTGACAGATCTTAGAGCTATCAACAAGGTTATTCAACCCATGTGCCTGCTACAATCTGGAATTCCTCTGCCTTCTCTTGTTACCAAATGGATGGCCTCTCATAGTTATTGATTTAAAGGATTGTTTCTTCACTACACCTTTACAAGAAAAGGATAGAGAAAAATTCCCCTTCACCATGCCTACTTATAATAATTCTCAGACTACTAGGAGATACCAATGGCCTATCCTCCCACAGGGGATGCTCAACAGTCCCACATTGTGCCAATATTTTGTAAGTCAGCCATTGGAAATATTTCGTAAGCAATTTCCTAAGTCTATAATCTATCATTACATGGATGACATTTTGTTATCTGATTCAAATGTAGATAATTTAGAAAGGATGTTTAAAGAAGTAAAGAAAGTTTTGCCTAAATGGGGATGACAAATTGCTCCTGAAAAGATTCAAAGGGAAGATTTTGTTAATTACCTAGGATACAGAATAGGTATACAGAAAATTAGGACACAAAAAGCACAAATTAGGAGAGAACAGTTACAGACTCTTAATAACTTTCAAACATTATTAGGAAACATTCCCAGTCTACAACTGGCTGTTGGGATAACACCCAACTTAATGATTCATTTAAACAAAACCTTAGATGGTGATAGAGACTTGAATAGTCCCAGAGAATTAACAGCTGAAGCAGAAAAGGAATTGACAATTGTTGAGGAGAAATTACAGGAGGCACACATGGATAGGACGAATCCAAATCTTAATTGTATTCTAGTCATATTGCCTTCCAGAATTTCTCCTACAGGTATATTAATGCAGAGGGAAAATATTATCTTAGAATGGATGGTTTACCACATAAACCAAGTAAAAAACTAAACACTTATATGGAAAAAGTCTCTGAATTAATTATAAAAGGTAAATTGAGACTTTGTCAATTATCAGGTATAGACCCAGCAGAGATTATAGTGCCTTTCACTACCGATAAAATTAAAAGGTTATGGGAAGACAATGAACCATGGCAAAAAATAAAAACTGTAAATGGTTTACAGTGTGTTTAAAATATGTGCAGGCTTGAAAAAAAAGCTAAAGTTCTTAAAGTAAAGAAAGAAAGACAGTAGTTGGGTGTGGTGGTACACACCTTTAATCCCAACACTTGGGAGGCAGAGGTAGATTGACCTCTGAGACTTCAAGGGGCAGAGATAGATTGACCTCTGTGACTTCAAGGTGTGGTAGAACACACCTTTAATCCCAATGCCAGGGAAGCAGAGACAGATGGATCTCTGAGAGTTCAAGGACAGCCTGGTCTACAGAGTTATTCCAGGACAAAGATATACAGAGAACCTGTCTCAAAAAGGAAAAGTAAAAATAAAAGAAATATAGGTTAAAACAAAGCTGCACAAAGATGGAAAATACACAGAGAATCTGTGCTTGATTGTACTTCCTGTCTGTTTAACATTATTCATGTTGTTTGTAATTTTATACTTGATATCTTGTTCCTATTGTATATAATTTTGTATGGGTTTGGATTGCTCTTGTTTAGACAAAATGGGGATATGATATGGAAAGCCTAATTAATCAATAATCCTTAAGAGGTGAGTCTTAGTTAAGGTGTGGCTTCGCTGAGTCCCAGGTAAAAAGGTGTGCACCTCCATGTGTGCTCTCTCTGTGCTTTTTCCCTTGAGACATTGCTATGCTTGGATTTCTCTTTTCCTGTTTCATGAGTTTTTCCCTTATAATCAATAAAATTTGATTATTTTATCCTTAGCTAGCCTCGTTATTTTAACACAGTATTCTTAAGAAGGCTGGTCCGTATTAAGCTTACAAGTCCCTGTGTGTAGCTGCTGTCTTGAATCTAGGTTATCACTTTCAACTAGCTAGAGGGTTTGTTGGAATACCATTGCTAGAATTCTATCATATGTCTTAGAAGAATTTTTTATCTAACACATTGTGATGCTATCTAAAAGGGTAAAAAAAATGAGATTTTAGGGGTGTATAGAGTAGAACATAAAAAAGTATATGTCAAAAGATTAATTTTTATTATATGTGTACAGGCATTCTTGCTACATATATGCATGGTGGCCAAAGATGCCAGAAGAGGATGCCAGATCCCCTGGTACTAGAATTACTGCTTATAAGTAACTACACAGACTTTGAGAATCAAACCCAGGTCCTTTGGAAGATGAAGTGGTGCTCTCAACTGCTAAGCCACCTCTCAAGTCTAGATATATGCCTTTTTACTTTAAAAGTGTATGTGTAGCAAAATATGGTTTAAGACCTTAGTTGTGATCTGGTTAGTATATAGTGAGGAGGCCTATGTCTTATAAGCCATTATTAGCAAAAGGATACTACAAATATTTATTAATAAACAACCTAATAATCATTAAAACCAAATTGATAATGGAATTGTGGATGCATTTTTCCCTCTTTGCATACTGAAACAACTTCAATGAGTGTAAATTAATGCTTATGAATCGCAGGATCTCAAATGTGAAGAGCACTTTTTGAGATTTATTTAATCAACTGGTGGCATGCTAAAGTTAACTAGCCAAAAAAATCCTCTTCAAATCAAAGCTATAGAAAGAAAAAAAGACAGAAAAAAATCCAAACTGGAGTTATTCTGTCTAAAGCTCTTCTTTTTCTCCCTTCCCTCTGGGACTCCTTTAGAAAACTAAATGCTTCACTGAGTGTAATAGAAACCACTGATCCATTTCAATCCTTTTATTTAACTGACTAAGAAAATGGAAAAGTACAGGCTAAGTGACTAAACCAAAATCACAGATATTTGATTATAGGGTTAGAACTTGCCTCAGTCTCTAGAACCATCTGATGCTTTCTCTTTGACTCATAAGAAACATAATCATACCATGAGGATGGAAGACAAACCACAGGCAGGGTAAAAATTTTTTACAAATTATATGTGATAAAAGACTGTTACACAAAGCAAAAGCAGGAGGACTACAAGTTCAAGGTTAAATCTGGCTACGTACTCAGACCTTGAGTTAAAATTTCCAAAAGAAAAAAAAATAATTTCACTAAATGGATAAACAACTGTTAAAACTTAAAAATAAAATAGCAATCAGATGGATTAAGAAATGTACCAAAGACCTAAACAAATACCTCACCAAGAAAAGTAGACAGATATCAAATGAATCTACAAAAAATATTCTATAGCAGTGGTTCTCTATCTTCCTAATGCTGTGGCATTTTAATACAGTTCATGCTGTGGTGAAGCCCTAGTCTAAAATTATTTTTAGTGCTACTTCATAACTGTAATTTTGTTACTGTTATTAATCGTAATATAAATATCTGATATGTAGGATATCTGACATATGACCCCTGTAAAAGGGATTTTGAGCCTAAGGGAATCATGATATAAGTTGAGAATGACTGCTCTATTGTATAAATCATTAGGAAACTCAAGTAACATACCACACGATTCCACTTATATGCAGTGTCTAGACAAATTGAATCTGTAGAGATAGAAAGCAGAATAGAAACTTCCAGGGGTTTCAAGGTAGAAGAAATATAAAGTTACAGATTACTGGGTATGGGGTCTTCTTTGTGACTGATGAAAGTGGTTTGGAAATTGTTGGCCAACCTACATACTTTAAAATGGCCAAACTTATGTCACTTTTGATTCAATTTTAAAAGGTTAATTAATTTTGAGATTAAGAAACCTTTAAAAACACATATCTTGACAAATAGAAATGCTTATACCCACAGACAAAAGCTACTCCTAGCCTTAATCAGAGCAGCCTTCTCTGATAATAAAAGGTGGTGAATGCAGAGCCTCATGTCTTGCCCAAATTGTAGAGAATGAACAATGGCTGTGGGCTCAGTATTATACAACACCTTCTAAGGCTAAGAAAATACTATGCCAGAGGGAATTAGAAATATGTAAAAACCAGAATATGATACAGAGCTGTGAAATATTCTCTGAACTTGACACAACCACTGCAATCAGTAACTTATAACAACTATAAGTACTTGACCTAGGTCCTCAAAAGATCAGTGCTATAAAGAGTCCGTGGAGGTAAAGGGAGAAAGAACCATGAGGCCCTTCACTTTACCTCTGAACTATTGGTTTGACAAGTTCTAGGAAATGAAAGTACCATCTTTAGGTGTATACCTATTGCTGAATCCTCCAAGCTCCAGCCATTACCTCCAACCCCCTCTTCAGACAGATGCCCTGGTTAATCTCAGTGGGTTACTATAGTTTGAAAGAAAATGATCCCCCCTAAAAGGGAGTGACACTGTTAGGATGTTTGGTTTTGTTGGAGTAGGTATGCATTGTTGGAGGAAGTGTTTCACTGTGAAAGTGGGCTTGGAGGTCTCCTGTACGCTCAAGTCACACCTACTGTCTCAGTTCACATTCTGTTGCATTTAGATAAAGATGTCAAGGACTCTCAGTTCCAGGACCATGTCTGCCTGCATGCTGGCTTGCTTCCCACTTTGATGACAATGAACTGAAAATATGAACTGTAAGCATGTCACCACAATTAAATGTTTCCCTTTATAAGAGTTGTCATGGTCATGGTGTCTTGTCATAGCAGTAGAAACCCTAAAAGCAAAATGAATAGATAAAAGCATGAGAGAGATTTGTAGGGAGGATGGGAGTTAACAGAGGTGGCAAGGAGGTGAAAAGTTAGAATGATCACTATGCATTTTGTACAAGTGCAAAATTGTCTAAAAACAAATTTAAATAATAAAAAAACTAAAAACCCAACTATACACCAAGTATTATATTCTCAAATCTATACAAAAGGCAAAAAAGACTATATCAATGAAAAAAAGCTCTCTTTAGTGGGATTGAAGTAGCATTCCATTAAATAGCCCAGTTTTTCTAATGGAAAACATTTGCCAGGAATAAATAATGGTAGCTGTTAGTCCCAAGCAGATTTGTATTACTGTTATAAAATTAAGACGATAAGTGCTTACAATAAACTAGTGACATCATTTAAACTGTAGCAGCACAAATGTCACCATAATAAGATGTTCTAAGATCTAATAAAGGAAAGAAAATGAAATAATTAATTGCCATTAAATAAATGCCACTACTTGAACTACACAGAGCAGGGAGCGTCCAAATAAAATTAGGCCATGTGCTATGAGATTTTACAACTTGTCAATTTGAAGACTCATTCCTTGTTTGAAAATATGGAGCTTTATGCCAAAGTTGAAGATAAGAATTGCAAAGAATTGAGATGGAATGTATTCATCTTTCCTCATACTTTCTTGCTGCATAATTCTTGGCTTACTGCATATGTTTGTCCTTTCCCCAAAGAACTCATCCATGTCCCCAGCTTATCAAGACTTAGTATGAGGACAGAGTCTTAGTCTATGCAGGACAACCAGTGATTGCTTTTGTTTTTGTTGCTTTACATATTTTTTCTGAGTTTAAGAATTTTACACTATATCCCTCAAGAGATCAGAATACTTGTAGGAGACATGACTCAGTCATTAAAAGCTCACAATCAAAAGGGGAACAGAATTCATTAACTGTTTTGTGTGTTTCATTTTTATCTAACTCTTCCTTCTAAAGTTGGGAATAATAAGTCTTAAATGACATCAGAGGTCACAAAGAGACTATGAGCTCTGAACTTGTGCTGAATTCTGAGGCTCATTTTCCAAATCATTTCTTCTTTTAATTAAAATCCTTAGAGATTTTTATAAAGTTTTCTTTTTAAAATCTTTTTCACGAGTTTTTAATCACATTATCATCATGGGAGGATTTCTGTTTGTTTTTGTTGTTTGCTTTGGCAATCTGGCCTTCAGCTCTTCAGATGACCTTGACATCTGAACAGTTCTCTGTTCATCTTCTGAGGGCCTGGTTTATAGGTTTGTGCCAACATGCTTGGCCCTAAGAATTGACAGAACTACTCTATATTCAATCATAGCAGAACAACAAGGGCATCTTACCATTACGTATGCAACATGAAGATAGAAAGTGACTTTTCACCTCCAGATTTTATAGATCTAAAACACTCTTCTAAGCTTAGAACTCTGCTTCTTGCCTCAGCATTTAAATGAGTTTCAAAATCTCAATACTGGAAAAGGAAGAGAAAAAGTTAAACTACCTTCACATTTTTTTCTCATTGTCTTCCCAAATAATACCTGCTTGCTTTCCATGTAAGTTAGTTTTTATAAACAAAAGCAAAAATTCAATGTGTTTAATGCTTCTTGGCCATACTTCCTTTTTTTTGTAAAGGATGGGCAAGGGCATCTGTGTCTTACTATTATTGAAACAACATGAGGAGACTCCTCAATATCTCTGTTCTTTTTTCTTTTTATTTATTCTGTTTGTCTTTTATACTATGTAACTTGATCCTATTTTCCAGTCCCTTCGGCGTCTACCCTCCACTCCTACACACACCCCCAAATAAAGCAAAATTTACAAAAAAGGAGAAAAATTTTAAAAAGAACTTAAAATTTCATCATGAAAGCTACAGTGAGACACAGTGAGTCATGCCATAAACCCCTTTGTCCATATATCATTACTTGCAAGTGTTCACTGCAAAGTCATGCAGTGTTTGTCTGGTTTGAGGCCTCTAGTTTCTACTTCACTATTGATGCTGGGCCCTCATTAGGACTCTTCCTGGATATCCTGTTGTTGTCCTGTGTTGTGGAGATCCTGTAGTTTTGAGCATGTGAGTCAGGTCCTTTCATATGCTCTAGCAGATGATATATTGGGTGGATGTTGGGGTTGGCCAATTCAAAACCCTGGATCTGGGCTTAGGGTTGTCTGCCAGCCAGTTTTCCTGTGTTCTTACTCCCATGGTGAGCTCTCCAAATTGCCTTGGTTATTTCAAATCTTGTAGCAATAAGTGAGGGGTGGGCCCAGTTCTAGTGCTTTCAAGCCCTCAGGGTTGGCTCTTCTACACCAGATCTATTATGTTGTCAGGCAAGGTATTCGGGCAGCTGGTTTGGGGAAGGGACAGCCCTCTTGCTCTTATGGCCTTAGGGCCAGCTCCTCTACCTATCTCAGGGATTGACAGGCATGGGGTGGGGGGAAGACTTCTCTCTTTGGCCCATGATACAAGTCAGGTGAGTAATGAGGGCAGTTCTCTGCTCCTCACATTGGAGCTAGGTCACCCTCACCTCCAACCACTAGGCACTCTGTTGTGCAGCCTAGGTGAGAGGCAGGGGCCATTCCCTGAGTGTTGCAATTGGTAAGGGAGAGGGTCATCTCTCATCCTTCACACACGCCATATAACAAATGAGTAGTGGAGACAACTTTCCCAACACTTAAAACTTCCAGGCTGGCTCACCCACACCTCAGCCAACAAGGTTGCCTCTATTGTGTCATGCAGGAGAGGTGCAGGGCCTGCTTTCCCATGTGTTGCAGCTGGTAGGGGGCAGGGACAGCTTTCCTGAGCTTTGTGACCTAAGGGCCAGTTCTCAAGCCTGCCTCAGGCTTTGATAGGTGTGGCAAGGAGGGCTACTCTCTGCTGCCCATGTTGCCACAGGGCAAATGGGTGATGGAGGCAGCTCTCCCTTGCTCACTACTTCGGGACTGGTTCACCCACACTTGTGCCAACAGAAATCGTGTCATTGTGTTGCTAAGGCAAGGTGAAGGGCTTGCTCTCCTTAGTATAACTGGTGGGGGTCAGGGACAGCTCTCCTGTTCCTATGACCAGAGGGCCAGCTCTGCCATCTGCCACAGGTGTTGATGGGTGTGGCAACTCCTCTCACATTCATGCCACCTCAAGATAGATGAGTAATGGAGATAACTCTCTCTTATTCACTACTTTGGGGCTGGTTCACCTACACCTCCACTGACAGGGTTGGCTCTCTTGTGCTGCCCTGATGAGGAGTAAAGGCCTGCTCTCCAGAGTGCTGTAGCAGGAGGTGGTTAGGAACAGCTCTCCCACATTTATAACCACAGGGTCACCTCTACTATCAGTCTCAGTCATTGATGGGTAAGGGGGTTATCTCTCTCCCGGCCATGCTTCTACAAGACAGGTGGGTAATGGGGACAGCTCTGCCATGCTCACAATTTTGGAGCTGACTCAACCACACCTGCACCAGCAGGATTGGCTCTATTGTGCTGCTCTGGCAAGGTGCAGGGCTGGCTGGTCTGAGTGCTCCAGCTGGAATGGGTCATGAACTGCCCTCATGGCAACAGGGTAGGGAGGTGTGGTCAACTCTACCCCACACATGCTGGCATAAAGCAGATTGATAATGAGGATGGCTCCCCCACACCTGTGCTAACAAGGTTGGCTCTATTGTGCTGCCCTAGTAGGAGAGCACCTCTGTTCTTAAGGTGAAAACATGGAAATTAGCCATGAGTAACAAATAGATACAACAAATTACTGCAAAAGCACTTATAGATGCAATAAGTTCTAGCACAGAAAAAAAAATCATATCAATAGATGTATCTAACAAATAGAATGCAGATTGTCATAAAAATCACAGTAAAAAATGAATTTGTTTTATGGATAAAGACATTATTAAGAGGATTGTGTTTTCTAAAATTTTGTTAGAAATGTACTAATTGCTTAGGGGAAGAATCATAAAAATAAAACTTTAAGTTTCACTTGAAAAAGTAAAGTCTTCTCATTCTCTTCTTTGTAAAAATGCTAATTTTCTACCAGAAGTTTACATGTAATCACACATTTTTTGAACTAGCATCTCATCATTTCATGTCATAAAATTTTAGGTTAAATGACACATTATAGTCTGTTTCAAGAAAAGATACAAGAGTAAAAGGTCTTTAGTCAAAAGGATCACTTTCACATAGGATAGGTAAATAGTGCTGACTGAGTCTTTTCTTTTATGGCCCTTCCCTTGTGGAATGTTTAGAGCAAAGTTTACAAAGTGAAATGTCTTGATGTCTGCTGTGATCTTTGATAAGCTGTGCTGCTGGTCTGTGAATTACTGCAAGCTCAGGCCATTGTTGATTATAGTATCTTTATATTTGTGATACTTTGCTATCTGAAACACCTGTGTGATTTTTGCTGTCACCAAAAATATTAGGACACTTAGCTATTTCACTTTGACTATTCGTCTATTTCTCCATGATATTAAAGCATCACTATAGATCTGAAAAAAATAATTAATCAATAATTTTCTCAGCAACAGAGGGCTTATATGTAATCAACTTCACATATTACTAATAATTAATAATAAAGGATATTCAGAGTTTATCAGAAGAAATGAAAACTTATGATAATATAAGACCTAGTTCTGCATCTTGGCACTCTAATATATAAACTGTTTATAGGCTATTCATTATATATATTTTCTAAATCAGTTTCAGTTTACAGATAAATATATTAATGGAAACGGTTATCCTTATTTTATAACATGAGTTTTTCTTATAGCACAAGATAAATAAAAAGGAATGTCAGAGGAAACATCTGTGAGTTACAAAGTACTGTAAATATTTATTAATATAAAAATAACTACAAATTCTTGAATATTAAATAGTAAGTCTCGATTAAAGACATCATAAAGAGTAAAAGCAATTTCAGTACTACACAAATAAACACTGTAAATACTGATTATAATCAAATAAAAAATTAAATATGCATGCCTTTTCTTTACCTGCTCTCCCATTTTATTGTGTTGCTGTCTCATGAAGTACAGACTGGCTTCATACGTGCTATATGTTCAAGGTTAATCCTGAATACCTGGTTCATAGCCTTCTTTTCCCAAGTACTAGGAATATGGACATGTAGCAACGGCTCATGTAATGCCAGGGAACAAATAAATCCAAGGATTTGTACATGCTAGGTAAGCGCTCTAGCAACTGAACTACACATAGTGCCTGTTCCTCCTTTTAAAGATTTAAAGTTTGTGAACTTTCATGTTCATTAATAAAAGTTTCATATATTTGTAAAATATTTATTTGTCTTTATTAAAGAATAGCAAAATAAATTAACTTCAATGTAAATTTCTCATACAAGTATGATGCCATCTTTGCAATTGTGTCCTTTTGTATGACATACTGAGTTTTGTTTGTGAGAATGTTTATCAAATGCAGTAAAAATTTCAATATACAACACTCAAAAAAGAAAAACATAAGCACATATCGTACCATTCTCTTCTTTCCACTAAAAGAATCAGCAATTAATCAAGCAAATATAATACAATCAAGTAAACCACAGCAAAGTTTAAAGAATAAAGGATGGTGTCTCGTTTACATTTACATAAATGTTTTCAAAGTGGTAGCCACCAGAAGTCAAAAAACAGCTATCACAAGCTTCCTGGATTTGTAAAAACAACATTATGTGATGCACTTCCTTTTTTCAGTCTCCAGGTTGGAAATATGCCCATCTTTGCAGACTGCATTACTAAGTCCTGTTCTATTAAGTGCCTGGGCACTGAATCACTATTTTTCCAGCATCTTTTAAAGGAGGCCCCTAACAATCTCTTTGTTAGTGACTGATGATCAGTTTGAAAGTAAAAGAAGAAACAAGAAATAATAGGTTCCTTGACAGTGTAGCTCTCTTTCATATGGTGACAATGGAAGACAACAGCTAGGGCATTCTCTAAACCTGCTTGTAGCTTGGTAGTTGGGGCGAGGACTAAGCAATATGAAATACTCTGGAAGCTTCCACTGACAGCAGAATTTAGGATACTACAAACATGGATTAATCCTAGGAATACGTCTTAATGTATTTATTTACAATGTTTACTTATTTTAAAAAAAATGTAAATGGTTGGAGATCGGTATCTAAAGGTTTAGAAAGAACCAGTATGTCTAAAACAAAACAGCTTCCAAAGGAAGCTCTGGAGCACGCAGAAGCAACAAGGTGCAGAAAGAATTCCTATGAGTGATCTGTGATGTGGCAGCTGCATATAGACACAAATTATGATGGGGCAAGCAACTTAAGGCAGAACTCTAGGTAAATTGCACAACCACACTCTAATATCTGTTGCTTTCAAAAGCATCTGATCCAATAATTTCAGTTTGACTGTTAAAAGTACCAATAAAGATATATTTATTCAATAAACATTGCAATAAGTTGATACCACTGTCCTATGTTATTAGACTTTACAGTTTTATATACTTGCACATATTATCACAGTATGCTAACCACATCTTCTTGAGGCTGGAAATACAGGATGCATTAATTCTACCTCAGAGATGAAAAAAAAATCCCATATCAGGAAACTTTAAGATTTAACTAAAGTAATGGCTATGGAACTTGATTTCAGGTTTTTAATCTCTGGGTTCTTATGTATCTTAGTATAGTACTCTATAAAGCATATTTCCTTAACACCCTTTATAGCATGTTGCTTTTTTTTGGAGAGGGATTCAAGACAGAGTTTCCCTGGCTGTCCTGGAATTGATTTTGTAGACCAGGTTGGCCTCAAACTCGGAGATCTGTCTGCCTGCCTGCCTCTGCCTCCCATGTGCTGGGATTAAAGGCATGTGCCACCGCCACACAGCTTAGCATGTTGCTTTAATGATATGAATGTACTAGAATTATTATAAAGTCATTAATATGCATAGTCCATATTAGAAATTAAATGACCCTAAATTTCTCTATTGTCTGACTCTAATAACTTCATGTAAAAGCAAAAACAAGCACAAAGAATTCATGTAATGGTTTTTATTGTTGACATTTTCATTTTAAAAGAAACAAAAAACACTGCTACATAAAAAGAGCTTTTTTATTTGTGCTAATTTATTTTAGAAAAAATTTAAAAATATAGCTGGGCTTGCTTACGTCTTTAATCCCAGCACTGGAGAAGCTGAGGCAGGCAAATCTCTGTGAGTTCAAGGTCAGCCTGGTCTATAAGAGCTAGTTCCATGACAGGTTCCAAAGCTACAGAGAAACCCTCTCTCAAGAAAAAAAATAAAAATATTTATTAATTTATTTTTATGTATGTGTATATACATGTGCCTGAATTAGTTTGTGTTCAATGTGCACATAAATGCCCACAGAAGCAACAGGTATTGGAACTCCTGAAACCAGAGTTATAGTCAGTTGTAAGTGTTGGTACAGGGAACAAAACCAGGTCCCTGAATGAGCAGCAAGTAAATTAAGAGTTTTTAATTACTGAGTGAGTCAATTTCTGTTACTATTAGCAAAACTCATAGCATCAAGGCCTGTGGGTAACGTTGGAAAGAGTTATAAAGAAGTTGGAATTTGGAACATTTATATAATATCAAACTTGAACTATTTCTCTCTGTCCTGGGAGATGTATATCCATGTGTACGTGCACAAACACATACACACACCACCACCACTAGCAACAAGAAAACCAAATATCGGGCTGGAGAGATGGCTCAGAGGTTAAGAGCACTGGCTGCTCTTCCAGAGGTCCTGAGTTCAATTCCTAGCAACCACATAGTGGCTCACAACCATCTATACTGACATCTGGTGCCCTCCTCTGGCATGCAGGCAGAGGCAGAATGTTGTATACATAATAAATAAATAAATCTTAAAAAAAAAGAAAACCAAATATCAGAAAAAAAAATAAAAGAACCAGTGAGTAACACATAGTATGTTGGTCTTTTTATTCACAGTGTTCAATCAGACCAAATTTTCTATCACCAAGAAAAAATACAACTTAAGTACCTACAAACATATTTCTAGTCTCAATTTCCCTGGAATGCTAGATTACTATTACGAATAAAAATCATTTCAAAAGGGAAGAGAAACTTACCCCTCCCCATTTTTTTCTTGTGGCTTCTGGCAGGTCCTGGATGATGATTCTCTGTACAAAACAGAGCATATATGGAGTCAGATTCACAAAGGCTGAGTCACTATATCAGATAAGCTCCATTATAGCTGATGTAGTCAGTGTGAGCATTTCATTTCAATGCACTCTAATCTCACTCCCTGACAAAACTGTTTTATGGATCACAGATACCTAACCTCAGAGGACAGAAGTACAATTTTGGAAAGCATGGGCTGTCTATACCAACTTAACTATGACCTTCTTTTTCTGGTATTAGTTTTTGCCCTTGCCAAATAAAACTCATTAAATTGGCCACACGCTTATCTTTTTGGAGGACAGCCTTATCAACAAAAGATGACAGGCAAAAATGCCAAAGACTTGATGTTAATAACCGGGCTAGCACATTATTAGCTTGCCTGTCTCTTCTTTCCCTTCAATGTCATTCTATGACAAGTACAATTCCCTTTATCCTGTAACATTTTTCTGAATGGTGTCAAACGGCAGTGCCCCTAATCAAATTATCCTTGAGGCAAAGCAGCCCACAATTATTTCCTATAAACATCATGAATCAAGGACCATGGATTCCTGAAAGCAAAAGCATAAGAGAACCAAAAGGAAATCCATAAATTGCAATGGCAATGGAAGTTATACAAAAAACAAAAATTCTGTTTTATAAATGGAAAAAGCATGAATGAACACAACATATGCAGAAACCAATGTATATAATTAATGCTTCAATTTCTTACAGGTATAAAGCATGAAGCTACTATTTACCAGTCACTTGTCAAGCTCTTGATGTGTAGGTAAGCAGTTGAGTTCAGGTGTGTATCGGTGACTGTGGGTGTGTGTAGTGAAAAGATATGATCTATAAATCCATTAAGAAACTTACTAGAAGTTCAGTAGGGGAAATCAAGAATAAATACCAAACTGAAACTTGATAACTAGTTGTATGGCATCAGATAAACCACTTTCTATTTTAATTTTTTAAAAAAACACACTCTGTGTACCTTGTAGGATGTTAAAGTTATGTGCTTCAAAAGCAAATGTTCTTTGTTAAATCTAGAAAATGCTGGCATAAGCCTATACAAGTTTCCTTGTCACCAAACATTTCAGATACTTAAAAATGATAATGATGGACTGGGGAGACAGCATAATGTTTCAAAGCACTTTGTTGCTCTAACAGTACTCAGAAGCTACACAGTAGTTAACAACTATCCTCAACTCTAGTTTCTGGAGATCAGGCTCCCTCTTCTGACTTTCACAAGCACATGATACACACACACGTTCATGCAATAAGATAAAATAATAAAAATTTTAAAAACAGGTAAAGAAAATGTAGCAAAACTTTATCAACTTATTTAGTATTTTATTATGAACAACATTTCTCAGGATTGGATTCTTTAGAATATTTATTGTTTGATCTTCTTTTGAAATCAGCTGAGTTCCTCAAAATAATCTTAGACAGGGAAAGGTCAGCTCTTGTGAGCTCCTCACAGAAACACCACACAAACAAAAACAGATCAAGAAATAAATCAATTAATGAGTGAATGAATAAGTAATGAATAGTTGGGAAGGACAAAGGGGTTGGAAAAATGGGAGGGAAACAAAATAGAGTAATGGAGGATAAATATGATCAAAATGTATTATATACATATATGAAAATTTCATAATAAACCACTATTATATAATTAGTATATGCCAATAAAAATTTAAGTTATATTTTTATGAAAAACCCTTGTTAATAAATAGGTTAACTCTCCAAGCTAAATTAGGGTACAGAACTACCCTAGTCTAACTGGGATTTCTCCTTGAAGTCATCAGTATATGCTGTTATCAGAAACTAAGAATTTGAAGTCGCAGTCACCTTTCCAGTGAACTTATTCTGGGAAGGCATTAGGAAAAAGGCAATACAGCAAAGGGTAATCCATTTATGTACAAATAATGACTTGCAAGAGTTAAGTGGAATGGTGCTGGTATGACTCAATTTTGATTTGAAGAGGAAATCAGTGGCATCTATGAGGAAAGGAGAATTAAGGGGTGAAGATAATTTGACTGCAGAGACAGTGATATCAAAGATGCTAAAGAAATCTGGCAAGACTTCTTGATTTCATTTTTTTTTAATTTCTTGCATGTTCTTCTTTAATATTTAATCAATCTTTTTAGAAAGAATTAAGCCTATTTCTGTTGTTAGTGAGAACCACAAAGGAAAGGACTGTGAGGCATGGGCTAGGATTTTCAAACAGCAGCTGCCTCTCCAGAGGTCAAAAATGTCATCTGGATCTGGGATTGCCTTCTCCTTGGAAAAGATGAAACCAAGGAAACAAAGGTTAATTTTACCCTAGTCAATAACTACTTCACCTAGACATCTAGGGGCAAAACTCTAAAGATCAGAATATTTATTTATTCATTTATTTATTTATTTATTTATTTATTTATTTTGGTTTTTCGAGACAGGACTTCTCTGTAGCTTTGAAGCCTATCCTGGAACTAGCTCTTGTAGACCAAGTTGTCCTCGAACTCAGAGATCCGCCTGTCCCTACATCCCCGAGTGCTGCGATTAAAGGTGTGAGCCACTACTTCCTGGCTCAGAATCTTTTTTAAATAATATTATTTTTCTTTTATTTTATATATCAACCACACTTTACCTTCCCTCCTCTTCTCCAGATTCCCCTCCTGACTTACTCCTCCTTTGTTGTCATTCAAAAAGAAGCAAGCCTCCCACTGGCTTGAACAATGTCATGGCCTATAAAATGGAGGCAGGGCCAAACCCCTTTTCTTGCATCAAGGCTGGGAAAGGTAATGCAGTATGGGGAAGTCAGCTAAGTGCCAGAGACAGGTCCTGATTCTATTGCAAGGAGTCTTACAAAGAAACCAAGCTATACAACTGTCACACACAGGCAGGGTGCCTAGGTTGGTCCCATGGAGGCTCCCTAACTGTTGATTTAGAGACCATGAATTCCCATGAGCTTTGGTCATCTATCTTTGGGTCCCCATGTCATGACCCCCAGGTTCATATAATCCCTCATCCCTTTCTTCAGCAAGACTTTCTGAGCTCAGCCCAGTGACTGGCCATGGATCTCTGAACCTGATTCCATCAGTTACTGGATAGAGTTCTCTGATAACAATTAGGATAGTCACCGATCTGAAGATCAGAATCTTATTTTAAGCAAAATGATTTCCTTAAAGATACAGGCTAAATGGCCTACTATACACATCACCCCAAACTAAGTTTTCTATTTCATGTTGTCTCTTACTGCTGCTTCTGCTACCAACATTCAGTGTGTCTCCTTAACTTGGATCCTTGCTTCTCTAGTCTCCTTTATTCTGAGGTGTGTGTGTGTGTGTGTGTGTGTGTGTGTGTGTGTGTTTACGCACGCACACATAAGTGTATGTAGTGTATGTTTGTGTGTCTGTGTTGTGGGAAACCTTTAGAGAAGGTTTATACTTCTCTAAAAATGAGTTCTCCTTAATCTTGTTTCTTAGTCAGGTCCCTATCTTAAACTAAGTAGCACTTCTAACTTTTCCATTTATTTACCTAGCATAGCACTAACTAAGCTCTATAACAATGGCTGTAACCTGTGAGTTGCAACCCCTTTGGCAAACTTATATTACAATTCATAAAAGTTGCATAATTACAGTTATGAAGTAACAATAAAAATAATTATATGTCTGGGGGTCACCACAACACGAAGAACTATAGTAAAGGGTCACAGCATTAGGAAGGTTGAGAACCACTGCTCTATAACTAGATCCTAGCTTCCTGAAAACTAATATATCAACCATTATTGGCAGTGTACACCTTTAATCCCAGCACTCAGGAGGCAGAGGCAGGTAGATCTTTCTGAGTTTGAGGCCAGTGTAGTCTACATAGCTTATCTCATATTTTCTCTAATTTTAGCTTTATATGTACATATATATATATATATATATATAATTATGTTCCATATATATGAAAAGTAAGCAGAAGATAGTTATATATATTTAACTATCATATATAACTATTTTATATTTTCTGCTTACTTTTCAATCTCTGAATTTTTATTATAGTTTTTAAACTATATAGAGCATAATGTTATAATATATTTCTTGATAGGTACATGCATAAAGTAATGACTAAAGGAAAGCATGACATTTTAAATAACTTCAGGGCCACTTTCGCCAAAGGCTGGGGTATCTGGCCAGTGTGGTAGGAAAACTAAGGGTCATGGATATGACTCTAATCTAGTTCCATATAGTTCTCCAGCTGCACAGGTGGCCTTCCCATCCACATGATGACCAAGAGAAAGGTCAGCTTGGAAGGGCCAAGGAAGAGCCTAAGGGTCCCCCTGCAAGGCTGTCAAGACAAAGTCACTCCTGCCAAGGTAGCATCGGAAATATTCTGCAAACATCTAAATGAAAGGATATGCTCAAAATTGATAACTTTAGCTATTCATTGTACATTAATCAAGGGATTAATTGTAGCAGGATAGTCAACATGTTCTTATAGCAGAGTATGTTTCTCAAAATAAATAATCAGACAAAAAAAGTGGAAACAAAAGAGGAAAGGAAAGCAAAATGTAAACAGGTTGGGTTGACTAACCAAGAAAAAAAAGATTTACCTGCATAAAAGGGAGACACTAAAAACTAGAGCCCTGACTCTCAAGCAGAAGAGAAAGAAGCCAAGTCCAACTGATCATGTGTCATGTCTCAGTATACCCTGTCTTCCCTTTTCTGAAAGCCAGAGAAATGTTCTTATAAACTATTTTGTAGATGTGAGTTTCTTAGGAGCTCTAGAAATATTTTTTAAAAAGCAGAAATTCCAATTTATCCAAATTTTTAAATGTAAATATTTTTTATTGAGAAAAGGAGAAAAAAAAGAAAAAAAAACAAGTTTCCACCTCCTCCCAGCCTCCCAATCCCTCCCCCTCCTCCCCCCCTATGAACCCTCCTCCCACCCTTCTCCCCTCCCCCCACTCCTTTCCCCCTCCCTCTCCAGCCCAAAGAGCAGTCAGGGTTTTCTGCCCTGTGGTAAGACCTAGGACCTCCCACCTCCGTCCATATCTAGGAAGGTGAACATCCAAACTGGCTGGGCTCCCACAAAGCCATCACATTACGTAGGATCAAACCCTCGTGCCATTGTCCTTTGCGTCTCATCAGCCCTCATTGTTCGCCATGTTCAGAGAGTCCAGTTTTATCCCATGCTTTTTCAGTCACAGTCCAGCTGGTCTTGGTGAGCTCTCAATAGATCAGCTCCACTGTCTCAGTGGGTGGGTGCATCGGTGCATCCCTCGTGGTCCCGAATTCTTTGCTCATGTTCTCCCTCCTTCTGCTCCTCATTGGGACTTTGGGAGCTCAGTCCAGTGCTCCAGTGTGGGTCTCTGTCTCTATCTCCATCCATCACCAGATGAAGGTTCTATAATGATATGCAAGATATTCGTCAGTATTGCTCAAGGATAGGGACATTTCAGGTTCCCTATTCTCAACTGCCCAAGGAACTAACTGGGGACCTCAGCTTGGGCACCTGGGAGCCCATCTAGGGTCAGGTCTCTTGCCAACCCTAAAGTGGTTCCCTTAACTAAGAATTGTGGTTCCGTGCTCCCCTGTCCAACCTTCCTTTATCCCAATCCTCCTGCTTTCCCAAGGCCCGACCTCCTTCCCTTCTAACTTTTCTCTCCCCATCTCCCCTTACCCCCAACCCACCCCACCCCAAGATCCCAATTTTCTCCCCGGCAATTTTGTCTACTTCCCTTAGCCAAGAGGACAACTATATGTTTTTCCTTGGGTTCCCCTTCTTACTTAGCTTCTTTAGATTCACCTATTGTAGACTCTGTGACCCTTATATATGGCTAGAAACCAATTATGAGTGAGTATATCCCATGTTCATCTTTTTGGGTCTGGGATACCTCACTCAGGATAGTGTTTTCTATTTCCATCCATTTGCATGCAAAATTCGAGAAGTCATTGTTTTTTACTGCTGAGTAGTACTCTAATGTGTAGATATTCCATACTTTCTTCATCCATTCTTCCATTGAAGGGCATCTAGGTTGTTTCCAGGTTCTGACTATTACAAATAATACTGCTATGAACATAGTTGAACAAATGCTTTTGTCATATGATAGGGCATTTCTTGGGTATATTCCCAAGAGTGGTATTGCTGGGTCCAGGGGTAGGTTGATCCCGAATTTCCTGAGAAACCGAAACACTGACTTCCATAGTGGTTGCACAAGATTGCATTCCCACCAGCAATGGATGAGGGTACCCGTTCCTCCACAGCCTCTCCAGCAAAGGTTATCGTTGGTGTTTTTGACTTTAGCCATTCTCACAGGTGTAAGATGATATCTCAAAGTTGTTTTGATTTGCATTTCCCTGATTCCTAAGGAAGTTGAGCATGACCTTAAGTGTCTTTTGGCCATTTGAACTTCTTCTGTTGAGAATTCTCTGTTCAGATCAGTGCCCCATTTTTTAATTGGGTTAATTAGCATTTTAAAGTCTAGTTTCTTGAGTTCTCTATATATTTTGGAGATCAGACCTTTGTCTGTTGCGGGGTTGGTGAAGATCTTCTCCCAGTCAGTAGGTTGCCTTTCTGTCTTAGTGAAAGTGTCCTTTGCTTTGCAGAAGCTTCTCAGTTTTAGTAGGTCCCATTTATTCAATGTTGCCCTTAATGTCTGTGCTTCTGGGGTTATACATAGGAAGCGATCTCCTGTGCCCATCTGTTGTAGGGTATTTCCCACTTTCTCTTCTATCCTTTTCAGTGTGTTCGGGCTGATATTGAGGTCTTTAATCCATTTGGACTTGAGTTTTGTGCACGGTGAAAGATGTGGGTCTATTTTCATTCTTCTACAGGTTGACATCCAGTTGTGCCAGCACCATTTGTTGAAGATGCTTTCTTTCTTCCATTGTATACTTTTAGCTCCTTGATCAAAAATGACGTGTTCATAGGTTTGTGGGTTAAAATCGGGGTCTTCTATACGATTCCATTGGTCGACTTCTCTGTTTTTATGCCAGTACCACACTGTTTTCATTACTGTAGCTCTGTAATAGAGTTTGAAGTCAGGGATGGTAATGCCTCCAGAAGATCCTTTATTGTATAGGATTGTTTTGGCTATCCTGGGTTTTTTGTTTTTCCATATAAAGTTGATTATTGTCCTCTCCAGATCTGTGAAGAATTTTATTGGGATCTTGATGGGGATTGCATTGAATCTATAAATTGCCTTAGGTAGAATTGCCATTTTTACTATGTTGATCCTCCCAATCCAAGAGCAAGGTAGATCCATCCATTTTTTGGTATCCTCTTCAATTTCTTTCTTCAATGCCTTAAAGTTCTTGTCAAATAGATCTTTCACTTCCTTGGTTAGATTTACCCCAAGATATTTAATGCTGTTTGTGGCTATCGTGAATGGTGAAGCTTCTCTGATTTCCCTCTCTGCTTCCCTATCCTTTGTGTATAAGAGGGCGACTGATTTTTTGGAGTTGATCTTGTATCCTGCCACATTACTAAAGCTGTTTATCAGCTGTAAAAGTTCTTTGGAGGAGTTTTTGGGGTCGCTTAAGTACACTATCATATCATCTGCGAATAACGAAAGTTTAACTTCTTCCTTTCCAATTCGAATCCCCTTGATCCCATTATGTTGTCTTATTGCTATTGCTAGAACTTCAAGTACTATATTGAAGAGGTATGGAGAGAGTGGACATCCTTGTCGTGTTCCTGAGTTAAGCGGGATGGCTTTGAGTTTCTCTTTGTTTAATTTGATGTTAGCTGTCGGCTTGCTGTATATAGCTTTTATTATATTTAGGTATGACCCTTGTAACCCTAATCTCTCCAAGACTTTTAACATAAATGGATGCTGAATTTTGTCGAATGCTTTTTCAGCATCTAATGAGATTATCATATGGTTATTTTCCTTCAGTTTATTTATATGCTGGATTACATTGATAGATTTTCGTATGTTGAACCAGCCCTGCATCTCAGGAATGAAGCCTATTTGATCATAATGGATAATTTTCCTAATGTGTTCTTGGATTCGGTTTGCCAGTATTTTGTTGAGGATTTTTGCGTCGATGTTCATGAGTGAGATTGGCCTGTAATTCTCTTTCCTGGTTGAGTCGTTGTGTGGTTTTGGTATCAGAGTAACTGTACCTTCATAAAAGGAATTAGGTAATGACCCTTCTGTTTCTATATTGTGGAATACATTAAGGAGTATGGGTATTAGCTCTTCTTGGAAGTTCTGGTAGAATTCCGCATTGAAACCATCTGGTCCTGGGCTTTTTTTGGTAGGGAGGTTTTTGATAACAGCTTCTAATTCTTCGCGATCAACAGGTCTGTTTAGATTGTTCACCTGGTCCTGGTGTAACTTTGGTATATGGTATTTATCTAAAAAAGTGTCCATTTCTTTTACATTTTCCAGTTTTGTGTTATACAGACTTTTGTAATATGATCTGATGATTCTCTGAATTTCCTCTGTGTCTGTGGTTATGTCCCCCTTTTCATTTCTGATCTTATTAATTTGCGTATTCTCTCTCTGCCGTTTGATTAGTTTCGATAGGGGTTTATCAATCTTGTTGATTTTCTCCAGGAACCAGCTTTTTGTTTCATTGATTCTTTGGATTGTTTTCTGTGTTTCTATTTTTTTGATTTCAGCCCTCAGTTTGATTATTTCCAATCTTCTACTACTCCTAGGTGAGTCTGCTTCTTTTTTTTCTAGAGCTTTCAGGTGGGCGGTTAAGTCTTCAATATGTGGTTTCTCTGTTTTCTTTAAGAGGGCACTTAGTGCGATGAACTTTCCTCTTAGCACTGCTTTCATAGTGTCCCATAAGTTCGAGTATGTTGTTTCTTTATTTTCATTGAATTCAAGGAAGACTTTAATTTCTTTCTTTATTTCTTCCTTAATCCAGGTATGGTTCAGAAGTTGACTGTTCAGTTTCCATGAGTTTGTAGGCTTTCTGGGGGTAGCATTGTTGTTGAATTCTAACTTTAATCCATGGTGATCTGATAAGACACAGGTGGTTACTAATATTTTTTTTGTAACTGTGTAAGTTAGCTTTGTTACCGAGTATGTGGTCAATTTTTGAGAAGGTTCCATGAGCTGCAGAGAAGAAGGTATATTCTTTCCTATTTGGGTGGAATAATCTATAGATGTCTGTTAAGTCCATTTGCTTCATTACCTCCATTAATTCTCTAATTTCTCTGTTAGGTTTCTGTTTGATTGACCTGTCCATTGGTGAGAGAGGAGTGTTGAAGTCTCCTACTATTAGTGTGTGTGGTTTGATGGCTGCCTTGAGTTTTAGTAATGTTTCTTTTACATACGTGGGCGCTTTTATATTAGGGGCATAGATATTCAGGATTGAGACTTCATCCTGATGAATTGTTCCTGTTATGAGTATAAAATGTCCCTCTCCATCTCTTCTGATTGATTTAAGTTTGAAGTAAACTTTGTTAGAAATTAGTATGGCCACACCTGCTTGTTTCTTAGGACCATTTGCTTGATAAGCCTTTTCCCAGCCCTTTACTCTGAGTAGGTGCCTGTCTTTGTGGTTGAGGTGTGTTTCTTGTAGACAGCAGAACGTTGGATCCTGTTTTCGTATCCAGTCCCTTAGCCTGTGCCTTTTTATAGGTGAGTTGAGCCCATTGACATTAAGTGATATTAATGACCAGTGGTTGTTAACTACGGTCACTTTTTTAGTCGTAGGGTTTGTGTGTTTCCCTTCTTTGAGTTGCGCTGGTGAAAGGTCTCTAGATGACTGCGTTATTGTGGGCATTGTTGGACTCCTTGGTTAGTGATTTTCCTTCTATAATTTTCTGTAAGGCTGGATTTGTGGCTACGTATTGTTTGAATTTGTTTTTATCCTGGAAAATTTTTTTTCTCCATTTATAGTGAACGAAAGCTTGGCTGGATATAGTAGTCTGGGCTTGCATCCATGATCTCTTAGTTTTTGCAGTACATCTATCCAGTACCTTCTGGCTTTCATGGTTTCCATAGAGAAGTCAGGTGTAAGTCTGATAGGTTTACCTTTTAAGTAACTTGGCCTTTTCCTTTGCGGCTCTTAATATCCTTTCTTTATTCTGTGTATTTTGTGTTTTGATTATTATATGGCGAGGGGATGTTTTTTTTTTTTTGATCCAGCCTGTTTGGTGTTCTGTATGCTTCTTGAACCTTCATAGGTACCTCTTTCTTCAGGTTGGGAAAGTTTTCTTCTATAATTTTATTAAGTATATTTTCTGTACCGTTGACCTGCACTTCTTCTCCTTCTTCTACTCCTATTATTCTTAGGTTTGGTCTTTTTATTGTGGCCCAAATTTCCTGAATGTTTTGTGATGATAATTTGTTGGTTTTGCTGTTTTCTTTGATCAGTGTGTTTATTTTTTCTATGGTATCTTCAGTGTCTGATATTCTCTCTTCTATCTCTTGTAATCTGTTGTTTGTACTTGTTTCTGTCATTCCTGTTCGTTTACCCAGATTTTCCATCTCCATTCTTCCCTCGGTTTGTGCTTTCTTCATTGCTTCCATTTCATTCTTCATGTCTTGAACCGCTTCCCTAACCTGTTTGATTGCTTTTTCTTGTTTCTCTTGGTTTTCTTGCGTGTCTTTGAGCGATTCATTCATTTCCTCTAACTTTTTGTTTGTAATCTCTAATTGTTTATGGCAGTTTTTCACCTCCTGTTTAAGGTCCTCTATTATTTTCATATAGTTCACTTTTGAGTCGATTACTTCTATTTCTTCAGGAGTAGGGTGTACAATTCTTCTTATTTCGGGATCCCTGGTTTCTGGTGGTGTCATGTTGCCTTTCAGATTGTTGGAGGAATTCTTGTATTGGCGCCTTCCCATCTCTTCCTTCAAATGGAGCCAGGAGAGGCCTGGTCTCTTGGTCCAGACTTTGCTGTGATTGACTCTCAGGGTATATCTCTTCAGTGTAGAAGCAGGAACCGTTCCCGTCCAGATGGGATTCCTCTGCAACCATCCTGATGGGATTCCTCAGCAACTAAACAGGGCCGCTGTTAGCCCAATGATCCAGGGCCAACAGGATGAATGGAGCGGGGGTGGGGGGTGGGGGGGGGTGGGGGGGTGGTATCCAGGAGCGCGCAGGAAGCCTGGCGCCGGAGCGGAAGGTGCCTGGCTCCCTTACAGGGGACCCTGTGGCCTGCCCAGCTGGCAGGCACTCACCGCTCTGGGTGGGTCGCCTTAGTTTAGGAGCTTAAGACTGTAGTTGAGCACTGGTCCTAGCATACAGCGGGCAAATGTAAATATTTTTAAGAGGTAAAATCATTCATTGGTTGTTTATTTTTTTGGTATAACCAGACAATAGCAGGATACTGAATCAAGGGAGACTATCATTGTCTGTGAGTACAGAGTGGACTAGTTTTATATTCTTCAATACAAAACATGCTAAACAACAATTCAGAGTCTAATCATGTATTTGTGTCTAGATTATTTTGCATTACTTCTAGTCTCATGTTTTTAATAGAACCACTTAAAAACAAACAAACAAGCAAACAAAAACACTTACAAGTTCTTGCTCTGTCAGAACTTTATGTCCTCTATTCTGGTTATGGTGGTCAGTTTTCCTAACAATTTTGATAATGTTATAGAAGAAAAAAAAATTGATGATATGTTGTCTGTGATATAAAACTATGAATCAACGGATAGAAAAGATTATGTGCATGCCAGTTATGTGAGATCTTCTTTAAGAAAAATTTGTGGACAAATTTGAAACCGGAACATTAATGTAAAAACTATTTAAAATAAACACAAAAGGTGAAGAGTTGGCTTAGTAGTTAAGAGCACTTGTTCTTGCTGGGCGATCGTGGTGCACGCCTTTAATCCCAGCACTAGGGAGGCAGAGGTAGGCGGATCTCTGTGAGTTCGAGACCAGCCTGGTCTACAGAGCTAGTTCCAGGACAGGCTCCAAAGCCACAGAGAAACCCTGTCTCGAAAAACCAAAAAAAAAAAAAAAAGAGCGTACCTGGATTGAATTCTCAACATTTACACGGGGACTTCAATCCCAAGGGATCTGAAGACCTCTTTTTAACTTTCATAGGAACCATAAATGCATGTGGTACAAATATATACATGCAGGCAAAATACCCAAATATATAAAGTAAAATGAATATCATATATTACATTTAGTATATGAATGTAATATATATATATATGAATATATAAATAACATTAATACATTTGTATATCTAAAACTAAAATAAATTGAAACACAATGCATGGCTCTTCAGATTTTTGGTATATGTGTTAAGAATTGTATATGAAATGAAATGTCTGTGCACTGGTCCTCAACCAACTGCTCTAAGTTACAAAAGAGAAAAATAAGTGAATTTGATAAAAGTTCTAACAAAAAGTAAAAACACAGTACAGACTTTGGAATTTAGGCCTAGCCTGCCAATTACTATCTGATCTTAGGCAACTCATTTAACCTTATAAGCCTTTCAACACACTGGTATTATCCATAGCATCTCTAACTTTATGGGCCTTAAGGAAAGTTTAAATGAAAACAGCTATAGTAGTTCTTAGAATCAGTAAGTAAAATCATGAAGGGTTAACAAAGTTTTGGTACCTCCCAACCAAATGGCTTGGTTCCATATGATTTTTCTAATTTTCTTCTCAGTTGGTCAATCTGGTTCAAAGCATTAAAAATTAATAATTACAACTTAAGACAGAAAGGTAGTGTAATATTTATTTAATTAGCAGAATTTTGAAAACTAAACTTTAATTTTTAAGATTCTGCTACAGCTATACTATTAAACCTTGAGATGGCAATTCTTTAAGCACGTCCTTTGTCGTTTCTACAAATACTTGCCTTCTTTTCCCCAGCCTCCTATTCTTTGTAGTTATTACTCTAAAATTCCCGTGAGATTCAATTACAATTAGCTTTTAGCTTCAAAATATTGCAGGCTACATTTTAATTTGCGGAGATCCACAGTGCCTTTACTGTTCAGCCACAAGGATATCAAGTTAGAGAAGCTGTTTCTCAGCCCTTCCCTGCATGTTGATACACAATATATACAATAACCTCTGGCCACCATGCTTATAGCTTTGCTAGTCCTAATGTTTAGTTTCTTTGCCACATTTCAAGGCCTTTCTAATTTTAAGGTTTAAAAGCTAAAAGGCATTACAATGCACTGTAGAGATGAGGTAGACCCTGGGGACCCTTTCCTGTTTTATTGTATCTCCTAAAGCTTTAGACTCCTTCAGCTGTCAGAAGGCTCTTCTATAAGAGCTATGTCTTGTCCTGTCTTCTTTGCTTTGTCTTGACACAGGGTCATACAGCATAGCCTTGGTTAGCCTGGAACCCACACAGATCCTCCTGCACCCCTAGTGGTGTGACATGTACCACAACACCTGGAAATGTTTATTCTATTAGGCCTCTGGAAGCTTCATTTCCATATTCTTTTTGGTACCACATACTTCAAATAATAAATATTCAACTAGTATTTGTTGCATGTATGTTCACTGTGACAAGGCAACTACTCTTGGGTCATCTTATTAGGGCCCAAAAGAATCCTAAGAGGTAGAAACAGTAATACCTATTGATAAATTTTGAAGCAATCAAATTCCTCACGTTCACATAGCTGGTAGGTAAGAACATTCCAGGATTTGGTTAATATCTCAAAACATTTGTATTAAAATGCTAATATTATAATTGTTAGTCTTCACAAAGACACTTGTGATGGTCTGGATCTGGAAACGAACCACAAAGGCCATGTGTTAAAGGCTTCATCGGCAGCTAATGGTACTACTAAAAGGTTACAAAAACTTTAGGACATGGAACCATATGGAAAGAAATAGGTCCCTGGAGGCATGTTCCAAAAGAACATATTTTGTTCCTATTCCCTTTATTATTTTCTGCATCCTGGCAGCCATAAGAGTGCAGTATTCTTTCATCACATCCTTCTGCTGTAATGAACTGCCTTTCCAAAAGGGAGAGAAACAAGAGAATCAAGTGGCCATGGACTGATACTACTAAAACCGAAACAAATCCATCCCCATTTGGTGATTGTCTTCTGTTTTCATCACACAGAAGGAAAGCTGACTTATGTAACACTAGCGTGAACTAACATATAGATCAAGATTTAGAATACATTTCAAGATCTTGACATAGAATTTCTGAGACCAAATCTGGTATTCTTTCAGTCAAATATTTAATCATTAAAAAGCTATTTACTTTAAGGCTAGAGCTGTTGCTTACCTGGTAGAGTGCCTGCCAACATGACATGGCCCTGGGTGTGATTCCCAGTTCCATGGAAAATTTGTCATGGTGGTGTATACCTATAATTTCAGCACTAGCCTGTGCAGGCAAAAGAATCAGATGGTCAGGGTCATCCTTGTTTACATAGCAAATTCAAGACCAATCTGGATTGCATGAGATCCTGTCTGAAAAACGAAAACCAAATGTTTACTTAATATCATAAGTCAGCAATTTTCCTGAACATTAGAGAGTTAGTGGTAAATAAAACAGATATGTTCACTGAGGAGTAAAGCTTAGACTTTATGGAAATGTGTGTGTGTGTGTGTTCATTACATTTATTTGCTTTTTTCTGTTCATTATATTTTAAGGCGTAAATAAAGGAACTTAATTAAAGAAAAATCTCAAAGTCTATTACAGATTTAGCATGGTAAATGAGAGAAGGTTAAAGATAAAAATAAGTGATCAAATTATACAACACTTTATGAGTTGAGTTAGTACAGCATTGGGATATCTATTCTAACTGCAGAGAAAACCATTAAGCAATTTCTTTGCATCCATTAAACAACCTACTCCCAGAGAGATTAATAAATTCTTGTAAGTTCCACTAACTAACCTTAGCTGCTTCCTATTCATTTCACCAGCTTTATTGTTTATAATGCATAAAAGCAATAACTGATATAAAAGATTGAGATTCAGATATATACATAAATGAATACTATGTCTTTAGTGAAACTATGTATTATCAACTTTAAAAAATCATAAACTATAACATTAGAATACCATAACACTATAGATACTTTATATTTAATACATAGTAAATAATTCATATATATAAATGTATGCAATTACTCACTAGAAAGAAGAACCAAAATCTTATCAAATACTGCTGAATTTTGAGATGCCCTGTAGAATCTGTAGCACAATACTAGCTAAGTTAGGCAATTTAACAAAGAGTACTTTCTCTTGTTTTCCATTTTCCCTCAGATTAGGGTAGAGTAATGTGCAGCAAAATCAGCACAGTTGCCTTTTCAATTCAACAGTCTACTCAGATATATATATATATATATATATCCTGTGTCTTTTATCAGGCCTAGGTCCCTGGGAGTAAAACAGTACACAATACAGACAAAAATCTTTCATAACCTTATGAAAGTTACAACCTAGAGGGGAAAACAAAATTATTTCTATGACAGATTATTTAAATAAGTAAAATATATAATACTTTAAATTATGAGAAATAGTGGTAGATATTAAAGAAAAACAATTATGGAGGGAAGAACAGAACTATTAAAATAGTACTTGTGTAAGATAAGCATTTCTGTTATGATGTGGGAGTGTCATATATCAATCTGTTGATTTCATTGGTTAAGGAATAAAGAAACTGCTTGGCCCTCATAGGTTAAAACATAGGTGGGAGGAGTAAACAGAACAGAATGCTGGGAGGAAGAGGAAGTAAGCTCAGACTCGACAGCTCTCCTCTCGGGGGCAGACGCCTCAGAGAGACGCCATAGCTCAGCGATGAAGCTCCGACCCAGGATGGACGTAGGCTAGAATCTTCCCGGTAAGCGCACCTCGGTGCTACACATTATGAGAAATGGGCTACTCCAGGTGCGAGAATTGGCCAGTAAGGGGTAGAGCTAATGGGACAAGCAGTGTTTAAATGAATATAGTTTGTGTGTTATTATTTTGGGGCATAAGCTAGCAGGCGGACGGGGAGCTGGGGACGCAGCCCCATCGCTCCTTATTACAACACTTTTATTGTTTTATTTGTATGTTTTTTTGTTCGTTTGAGACAGGGTCTTACTATAAAGCCAAGGCTGATATAGAACTCATGATCCTCTTGCCTCAACTTCCAAGTACGAGAATTACAGAAGTATACCATCATGCCAGACCCACTTCTGATCTGCTGGTACTTGTTTTTTACTAGTTGCCTTACAGCTTAGCAGTTGGTATACACCATATGCCAGTGGTCAGTAGACTTTTTCTATAGCACATCCAAGAGTAAATATTTACATTTCAAAGGTCTCAGTTAATGAATAATTCTTCTGTTATAGCCACAAAGCAGGCACAGAAGTGATTTGTATGTAGTTATAGTTTAATGGGGCCAGTAAAAATGTTCAGTGGGTTAAGAAACTTGTCACCAAGCCTGAAAACTCAAGTCCACACTCCCTGGGACCCATATAGTTAAAGAAGAGAACTTATCCCTGCAAGTTGTCCTCCGACATCCACATATGCGCTTCAGTATGTATCCTCCCCAACACCCACATACAGACAGATAAATAAAAATTCAAAAAGTTTGCATTTTATAATGCAAGGACATTAAAACTTGAATTTTGAATAATTGTTAAGTGTCACAAATTTTTAAATATTCTTTAATCATTTAAAATCCTAGCTCCTAACTATACAGAATTAGGCACTAGGCTGTTATTTGCTAAGCTCTGGTTAATTCAGAAAATTCAAAAACAAGTCCAAAGAAGTATAAGGTTACTCAATGTAAGTATTATTAGAACATAAAGATACAGAAACATCAATAACAAGTTAAAAATTCTCCAATATCTTTTAAGTGAGAGATAATTTTACATGACAGTGGTTCCTAAGTTTCAAGTTTATGATAAAATATTAAAAATAATGACATAACCATCTAACTAAATCAAGTTGAAACATATTAGTTAAGAAGAAGAAATCTTTGCATACTATATCAAACAGTCTAGATGCCCATGAATCACTTAATGATATCAACTATATTTCCTAAGAGAAAGTTACTTTAGTCACAGTAATACTTCAACTAACACTTACATCCAACAAAATACAAATGTTAATATTCAATCTTGTCCTATCTCTTCAATTTCACAAATTTAAATATCTCAAAATACCTAAAAAGCTATTTTACCACAATCTGAAATACTACTACAGGTTTAAATCCAAATATTTCTCTACTATACAAGTAAATTTCGTTCTTCTCAATTCCTTATGGCCCAAAATTATTTCTATATATTTATTTAAATAAGAAAAAATATATAATACTTTAAATTATGGGAAGTAGTGGTAGATATTAAAGAAAAACAATTATGGAGGAAAGATACATTGGACCTTAAGTCCCCCCCCCAATAAAAGTGACAGGGCACTTTCTAGACACTCTGGGAGTGATGACAGCACTGTTTTTTGTAGTAGCAAGGGCACCTCTTGGAGTAGGTATGAGGAAAGTACTTTCAGGTACTCATAACCACTGGCCTGGTTCCTTTTTATTGTAAATGATTTTTAAGTGTTTATGTTCCTTACAAAAATGGTATCAAAGTATATATAAACTTTTGGTTGTAGCTTCTTTTGCAGAATATTTTGTTGTCACCTTGGAACATGTATTCTGCAATGTGTTCATTTGCACTACTGATTCATATGTACTACTGCTTAACTTGTGCTACGGTATGGTTTGAATATTGGTATTTTCATAAAATCATATGATGTTCTAGTCTATCTCTATCCTCATGAACAGGATTAAGATCCTTAGAAAAGAAACATGAAGGTATCACTAGCCCCGTCCACCATATGAACATGTAGCACGGTGTGATCTCAAGAGAATGAGTCTTCAGAGACACTGAAATTAATGGTGTCTTCATCTTTGACTTCTCAGCTACATAGACTACATCTCTAAAGTTTATAAACCAGTACCAGGTAATTGACAATAGAAAATTTTGATGTAGATATGAAATCCATATTTTGACATCTTGATTTGTAAGGTCTTAGATTTCTTCTAAAGCATCTTATTTCTGATATCTTCAAGCATGTGGAATGACTCAAAGGCCTATCTCCCTAATCTTCCTCTCTTCCTTTTCAGCAACATGCTAATAGTAGAATGGTATTAAAGTAAGAGTAAAAAGGAAGAGGTCAATTCTGGTAGGTATGTTCTGGTACATTTAAATGGAAGGCCCTGTAAACTGTAGTTTTAGTACTATCAGTAGAAATTGAAAAGAAATCTTCAGCATAAAAGCCCATGAAAATAGAAGCAGATAAGACAACATACTGTACCAGATCATTAAATGCAGTTTATTTGTGTAATTTTATGACTTAAACATAGTACTAACATTATTCCCATTTTATAGACAAGGAATTTGGGCATATAATGGTTAAATGACGTTCTCAAGATTGTAATAGTATGTGAAATGACAGAATTCTAATTATAACATGGTTCAAGGTAACCCAGTAGGATAAAAAATACACAATGTTCACTTGATACCTCTGAGAGGCCTGTTTTTTAAGGAAAACTGAGGAGAAGTGGAACTGGGATGGGGCTGAGGTAGTGGGGGGAGGACTGGGCTGGGAGGAGTGGAAGGAAGAGAAACTGCAGTAATGTAATATATATCATATATGACAGAAAAATAAGAAAAAATCTTTAAAAAATAAAAAATAAATAACAAAAAAAGAAAATATAGCACTGGTCAATTATATCAATGACACCATAAATATGTTAGTATTTAGAGGAACTTTACAGGTGAAACAAAAATTTCGATAGAGCAATCTGTGATATAAGTGTTGATCTTTAAAATACTCTCTATATAGAGAGAAATATGATATATGCACAAAATCATATATATGGAGGGGGTAATTTACTAACTGATAATAAGGTCAGGTAAGGTAGTGCATGCCATTAATCTGAACACTAAGAAAGCTGAAGAAACAAGACCATTTCAAGTCCAGTAATGGGCTACATTAGAAGTTTACGTCTCCAAAAAATGAACAATTAAAGAAGTTACCAAAAAACGAACAAGTAAAGAAGTTACAAGGAAACAGAAGGAAGCTCCTTTTAAGGCAGGTAGAGGAGTGTAATAGCTTAATTATGAAAATTTCATGGGTAGATATATACATGCAAAATGTTTCCAATTTTATCTTCAAATAATAAGCATGGTCCCAATTTACATGACAATTATACCTCAATAAATTTGGGTACAAAAAGGCTAGACTAGACCAGTCAATAATCTAATCACAAAAATCAAAATCTAAAACAAAAGTATTCGTATGGCCACACCTGCCTGTTTCTTAGGTCCATTTGCTTGATAGGCCTTTTCCCAGCCCTTTACTCTGAGTAGGTGCCTGTCTTTGTGGTTGAGGTGTGTTTCTTGTAAACAGCAGAATGTTGGATCCTGTTTTCTTATCCAATCTCTTAGCCTGTGCCTTTTTATAGGTGAGTTGAGTCCATTGACATTAAGTGATATTAATGACCAGTGGTCATCTTGTAGAAGAATGAAAATAGACCCTTATCTATCACCGTGCACAAAACTCAAGTCCAAATGGATTAAAGACCTCAATATCAGCCCGAACACACTGAAAAGGATAGAAGAGAAAGTGGGAAGTACCCTACAGGAGCTGGGCACAGGAGATCGCTTCCTATGTATAACCCCAGAAGCACAGACATTAAGGGCAACATTGAATAAATGAGACCTACTTAAACTGAGAAGCTTCTGTAAAGCAAAGGACATAGTCAATAAGACACAAAGGCAACCTACGGATTGGGAGAAGATCTTCACCAACCCCACAACAGACAAAGGTCTGATCTCCAAAATATATAAAGAACTCAAGAAACTAGACTTTAAAATGCTAATTAACCCAATTAAAAAATGGGGCACTGAACTGAACAGAGAATTCTCAGCAGAGGAAGTTCAAATGGCCAAAAGACACTTAAAGTCGTGCTCAACTTCCTTAGCAATCAGGGAAATGCAAATCAAAACAACTTTAAAACAAAAGTATTTTCACTACATAAATACATATGCAAAACATTTTATACACATGGTTCTGGACTTACAATGGATCAATTTACTAGTTTTGAACTTCATAATTGTATGAAAATGATATACACTCAAGAGAAAATGCATATGAACTTTCAGTCTTGATCATATTATTATATGTTACCAGGCTAGTAATATACAATCTGAGCCTCTATTTTTTTTTTCTTAGGCAGTGTCAGTGAGCCATAGATACCAGCCAGCCAAGCAAAACTGCCAAGACTTGATGGCGTGCTATGTGGGTGAACTGTGATGTGTGAAATGAATTTTCAAGTTAAAATACTTTCAAGTCATGATGGATTTTATCTTTGTGTAATGCCATTGTAAGATTGGATATAAAATGTCACCTCTCTGTGTATAAATGTGGGCTTTAGCTTTGGTTAATACCAAGAGCTTTTACTGAGGCTTGCCTCAGTAAGTATGTGAGTCTACAAACTTTAAAGCAGATTCTCAAACCCTTTCAAGCCTTCAAATATCTATAGTCTGGCCAATATCTTGATAGTCATATGAAAGTAATATACTATACTAAAACCACACAGTTATACTACTCCTGAACTGCTGATTCTCAGAAAAAAAACATGTTTGCTAACTGAAGCTGCTAAGTATAATTTATTGTACACCATAACATAGATAATGCAGCACATATCATTCTTTTATGTAATAGTTTTAGATGTAGCATACATATCATATAGGTGAGAGAGACCCAACTCTTTGTGGGACCCTAGTGCAGGAGTTAAGCACTGTTAAACACTGCTAAATACTATTAACTATTTTTACATGTATTACAAATGTTAGTTCTATGGTGAGTTTTTTCTAACTGCCTTAGGATTTCTACTGCTGTGAAGAGACACCATGTCCATGTTAACTTTTATAAAGGAAAAACATTTAATTGGGGTGGCTTACATTTTTAAAGGTTTAGTCCATTATTATCATGGTGCAACATGGTGGCATGCAGGCAGACATGGTGTTGGAGAAGTAGCTTGCAGAAGTGGTTTAAGGCAATAGGAAGTGGTCTGAGTGTCACACTGAGTGAAGCTTGAGCAAAACAGACATCAAAGCCCAACAGCACAGTGACACACTTTCCCCAACACAGTAGCACCTATTCCAACAAAGACACATCTCCTAATAGTGCCACTCCATATAGGCTTACAGGGGTCAATTGCATTCATACTACCATACTAAGTCTATTTACAGTAATATTTTTAATGTTTTCTCTGAATAATTATAAGTGGCAATAGTATGGCTGTTCTGTGGTTAAGAGTGTAGATTGTTCTTGCGGAGGGCCCAGGTTCATTTCCCAGCACCTACATGGTGGCTTACAACCATCTGTAACTCCACTTCAAGGTGATCTGAGGCCCTCTTCCTTACTAGTCTTGGTACCAGGAATGCATGTAGTACACACACATGCAAGGCAAAACATTCAGACACATAAAATAAAATAAATAAATCTAATATTTATAAAATAAAAAAGTAAGCGTGAATTTGCAAGGCCCCTTTCTTTTTATTTATTCTCTCATAAAATACCCACCAGATCTTCCACTCCACCCTTCGTCCCCCACTCCCACCAAGAGGGGGAGGAAGGATTGTAGGAGCTAGAGGGGTCAAGTACAACACAAGAACACAGCCCATAGAAACAACTAAGCAGGGCTCATGGAGCCTGCATGGGTCTGCGGTAGGTCTTCTGAATGTTATGGTTGTGAGGCTTACTGTTCCTGTGGGATTCCTAACAGTGGTGTACTTGAGTCTTTTGCCTCTAATTGAGACCCTTTTTCTCCTATGGGGTTGCCTTATCCAACCTTGATGCAAGAGGTGGTACCTGGTCTTACTACATCTTGTTATGTCATGTTTAGTTGATACTCCTGGGATGCATGTTCTTTTCTGAAGGGAAACAAAGGAGCAGCAGCTCTGGGGAAGAAGGAATGTGAGGGAGGTTGCTTCCCCCTAGTGTAGCAATGTTTGGACCATTAAGAGGTTTCTCTTTAGGGTTTTGTCCTTGTCTACTTTTAAACATTGTCATTGGAAGGACAGGCAACACTCATAACCTGATGAGTATACAACGGAAGCAGCAGTAGAAAGCAACAGCAATGGTCCCCAGGGGACAGATGTAGCGTTCTAGAGAAAGAAGAGGATAAGGCTAAAGTCTATAAAGACAGAAACTTATTCTTGGTCATTGTAAGTATTCCATGGGAACTTTAAGCCTTTAGACCAAGCATACTAACACTCTAAGCCTGAGAGCTGTAAAATTAGCTATTATCAAGAGTCAAAAGTCAACATAGTAGGCCTAACAGCTATAACACTAGTTACTACGAGGGTTAAGGCTTCTCAAACTCTAGACTCAAGAGCCACTGTAGGGGCTGATGATCCCAGCACCCATTCAAGAGCTTAGGACTAACTAGCAGATACTGAGTTATGCTGAAACTCACTATAGGTGGAAGTCAAGGGGTAGAACATCTGCAGAGTGCCAGGGTGACTGGTACTTAACTGTATGTTTCTTATTTCTAAAACATGTAAGAATAAGTCTCTGACTCTCAGGCTGTGAATGTACACTTCTGGGTCTGCTAGTCCAGACACAGCACTAGAACTTAAGGGTTCACTACTGCAAACAACAAAAAAGTGTCTCTTCATCTACTCAAATTTTTATCTAGTTGGGCATAAAAATCACAGCTAGCTGACTGGTAACACAAAAAAGCATAAAATCATGAACATAAACATTTACCTTTTACTCATTTGTATGAAACCATTTTCTTATGTGGTTGTACATCAGGCTTTCAGTTGTTCTAAATTCTTGAAGACTTTTTTTCAGTAATCTGATAGAAGGAAGTAGTATTACATTGTGCTTTTCTTAATAAATGAGAAATTTGAACAACATTCCTGTGTGTTAACTGGATCTTTTGGAGATCTTTTGTGCACTACTTGTTACATATCATATCCACTGATGTATATACTTTTTGTTAGTGTTTTAGGTTTATTTATTATTTCTATATGAATAAACATGCTCATGCCCACATGGCATGTATTTGTGGCCATCTGTGCCTGGCACATGTTTAGAGGAAAGAGGAACAACATTGTAGAGGCAGAGCTCAACTTCCACTTTATAAAGATCCCAATGAACAAAGTGGGGTCACTGAGCATGCATGGCAAATAACTTTAGCCCTCAACATTTCACTAGCCTTGTTTCAATGTTTTTTGAGACACAGTCTCATTAAGCTAGGCTGTCCCGAACATGCTATGTAACCAGGATTACCCTTTTACTCCTGGTCATTCTATTTCAAACTCTCAAATTCTGGAGTTACAAAATTGAGACATGAATCCAGACTGGTACGTATACTTTTAAAATAAGCAAAGACTCATAATTTATATACATTCTATATGGTATTATGAAAACAAAGGATTGAGGAGTAGAACAGTCATTAAGAAAAAAGAGGGCTTGTGAGATAGCTTAATGGGTAAATGTGCTTACCACTGAAGCCTGGCCAATCCTCAGAACCCATGGAAAAGGAGAAGAGAACCGATTTTACAAAGCTATCCTCTGAACTCCATATGCACATGTGCTCACACACAAATACCATGTGCACAGAAATAAAATTTTTTAAAGGAAAAGTGGGAACATAAATAGCTATTTCTTCAAAATTATGAAGATTGAGAATGAAAACAAGTGAAGCAGTAAAGTAAAGGAACCTATAAAGCAAGAACAAGGGAAGTGGGGATATTATGAAAACAAAGCATGTGAGTTAAGATCTTCAACTAAAAGTGGATGGGAAGCAAACCACAATCAGAAAATAGGTAAACATGTCTAACATAGTCAAAGTCCAGAAAGTCTTTTCTGAAAAAAAAAGAGGTTACAGATGGTCTTTAGTCTTGTTTTATAGTACTGTATAATTCAGAGTGATTCAGTACTCTTAGGATAAAACATTCAATTTTCCATAAACAGAAATATATATTACCAGCAAAGGGTATACAACTCTCGAGGAACAAAAAAAAAATCATCCTTTATAGATATTATGGAATTTGTCTGCAAGAATATGTTAACCTTTCTTTAACCTCTCAAGCTAACATTAGGTTTTACTTTTCTTCTTATTTTTTCCTTCTTTTATGAGTTACCAGAATGTACTATGACATTAGCTGCTTATTTTAGTTTACTTATTAAATTTTAATAAGACTATTTCGATAGCAGAAAAATCAGTAAAATAAAGTTAATATTACTGGACAAAATCAATGCCTAATGGATACCACATGTGAGTGAAAAAGTAGAAGAATAAATAATGTGGCTTTCGTTTCAGGCACATTACAGCACAAAATTTTAAGCCTGAAATTTTTTTGAAAAAAAAAGTGTATATTTTAAATATGGTCTTATAAGAGATTCAGATACTGTACTTTTAAAACAAAACAGATCATATATAACAAGAGCGCAACAAAAGCAATTAAACTAGAAGAAATAGATTGTCACAATTAACATTCTGGCATTATCCTATTGTGAAAGTATGTCACCTCAACAGACATTGAATATTGAATAATCACTGTAGATAGCATATGAAACAAATTTGCTGCCTTAAAAGGAAAGAGTACTTTCTATGTTATATATTTCTATTATATCACTATCTAACAAATTAAGCAACTGTAATGAAAACACATAAGGATATTACATTAAAGTTATTGAGAGAACCAAACTTCAATTTCCAGACATACAAAATTAAAACATTAACCTCAATTCCCAAGAATAAATATGGAGCTGCCAAGATGGCTCAGCATTTGGTGTCCTGCCAGGTTCCTAGCACCCATATTAGATCACTCATAGTTACCTAAAATTCCAGTTCCATGAGATCTGGCTTCTGTGGTAACCAGGCATGCACATGATGCACATTCATATGTATACATGTACAGTTACTCACTCACACACATAAAATTTAAAAAAAATCAATATATCTTCAGAGAATGATTACTCTGAATGATGAAATTCTTAAATAAAGAATATTTATAATTCTTTCAATAATTGTTTCTGTTGGGTTAGTAATTCAGCACACACAGAAAAAAATAATTTGAGGGTTGAAACTATAGCTCACTGTAGAGTGTTCCCCTAACATGCACAGGCTCTAGCACCTCAAATATATTGGATAGTGTAAAGTTTTTTTCTTATCAAAGATTTACTTCCTAAAAACTAATAATATCCCACAAACAATAAGAATTACAACCCATAAAGCACCAAGAGTAGGATTGTTTATAAAACCAACTTTTACAAACACTGAAGAAGTGCTATTTCTTCTGCAAACTAATAACTTGTCCTGCAAAAGCAACCCAAAAAAATCCATGATGGATTCCTTGACGATTAAATCATTATTGTGACACTAACCACAAAGACAAAGAGAATCTAACGATGATGCATAATGCTAGGTTTGAATTATCTTTTGTTTTTAAACTATTTTCAATCTAATTGAACTGAGAAGTTATAAAGTCTCAGGAAAGAAAAAGCAGAAGAATTATAAATTGAAGGTCAGAGAAAATTCTACCACTTAGTATTTCAGTATCAAATTCACTTTATGTGCACCTGGTTTTCTGAAAATTTAAAGATGATGTAGGTGAAAAGATATAATAGAATATAAAGTTTATAAATATAAAGCATTTGAGGAAAATATGATACAGAAAAATAAGAATACAAAATACAAAATATTCAAGTTTGTATACAATACTGGATGAAAATTTCTGTAACATTGATAAAAATATAGTAGTAGATAGTGCAAAAGAACATAATACTTATTTGCATGAACCATTGTATTACCAACATAAAAATGAATTCATTGCACAGAAGCTTTATCACTTACAAATTGAGACTAAAGGAAAAACTTACTCTGCTGTCCTTAAAAGAAAAGCAATGAAAAGTCTTCAATATTCACATAAGCATATTTTATAATAAAAATAAAAATTTATAATAATAAATTTCATAGATTTAATTTTAGAAGTAGGCCAACAGCAATACAGCACAGAAAATATACTACATTTATGTATTTATAAATTAGCCTACACAAATGGCTTCCTAAAACTGCCTAGACATACAAAAGAAACTGTAGTCAATGGAGCAATGGAGTGACCAGGACAAGGGCAACACTTCAAACCTACCTGATGTAGACCAATGTCTGATGGCCATTCTATAAACAAAACCTGAAAGATCTGACTCATTCTGCTGGCCCTTCTCCAAAAAGGGAAGCAAGCAGTCCTGACAGAAATGCAGATAAGCAAGCACAGGGGCCAAGAGACTTCAGAATGCCATTCCATGCTAAATTAAGGGCAAAGTTTATGGTTCATTTGAGGGCAGCCTTGGGTCCCTAAGATTTACTAATCAACAGCAGGAGATTGTGGAAAGCTTGCCAAGTTGATTCCCCAAGTTGTTGGCCCTGGAAGCCAACAAGTAAAACAAATCAGAATATCTGTTATCATAAAGTTGCAGATAAAAAGAAACCTCTACACCTTGTGTTGGAGTGTTCCATCTGTAGATGATGTACTAAAGTCTTGGTCCTTTTTTCCTGGATTTTTATTACTGGTATTCCACTTTCAGGTGAGTGAAAATATTTCTGTTAAGCCTTTATTTCTTTTAGATGCACACTTTTCTTTTCTTTGAAATTGAAGTAAGAAATAGATGCAAAGCAGATTTGATTTGAAAATGTCTTTTTTTCTGTCTCAGCAAAATTAACATTAACACCATTAAACTATTTCACTTCAGCTATGTATTAATATCCCTGTAAAGTCAGGCATGGTGGTACATGCCTTTAATACCAGCACTCCAGAAGCAGAGGCACACAGATTTCTGAGTTCAAGGCCTGCCCAAACTACATAGTGAGACTCTGTCTCAAAGACAAACAAACAAACAAATGACAACAAAAGTTCTGTAGATGCAACATGCCCAACAGGGCAGAACATGCATATAATCCCAGCTCTCAGGAAGTATGTAACTCTTTTGTTCTAAACACTTGAGCTCATAAATTTACTTGCCTCAGATTTTCTATATTCCAAAGGAATTGGGAAACAAAAATTGGTAAAGGAAAATGAATTATAGTACAATTTGGCCAAAGAGGAGGTTTAATATCATTCCCACTGTGGCTATAACTACTTTACAATTTATAGAAATCCACACATGGGGTAAAGGCTAGAATGCCTAAATTTTTCAGTGGAAAGCAGAAAAAAAAGACATTTACTCAATGTGGCATCATTGGGAAAATGGAACTAGAAATTCACCGAATACCCCCTGACACCACCAACACCACCAAATCCATCTTAGGGCTCATTCCTGTCATGGTTATGGCCTCACCCTCAGAATCTGCAAGCAAGTCACCAATGAAATGTTTTTTCTTATGTTCTCTTGGATAAACTGTCTCTCACAGCAACAGAAAAGTAACTAAAAAACAGTTCTTTGTGGAGGGGAGAATTATGAGAAATCTCCTTCCCAGGTTGAGGAAAATGGATTTTTAACAGTTCTTCATTTCAAAAGATAGGATGTTTTGGGGGAATAGAGGAGTCCTACCCACGCAGTCTTTGTAAGAGCTCTTTGTACACAAGTCTGTTACTTTGGCAGCTGGCAACTGGTAATGTTTTTGTCTTTCCTTTGGAGACTAGCTTCAAGTTCTAAACTTCTTAATTCCTGTTTTACATATGAACTTTTCAAGTAAAGATGGGTACTGAGTGGGACAAAAGAAGAATGGGTGCCTTTCTTTAGAGTCTATCCTGTCCTGACAACAGCTTTTGCATAACATTAGAGTTATATGGACCCAGAATGATACATCATATTACTGGTTCACAAATTAGACAACCAAGTGTTGGCTTGATCATACAACCACTCCATGATTAGAACTACTGCTGTGTCCCAGGTCGGGTTCACACTCAAATGCTATCTTTATTAAAACGTTAAGCTAACAATGGAAAAATTATAATTGTTTTGCATGAAAAAAAGATTCTAGTCTATAGTAGATGCTGCTGTTCAAAAGGCCATTTTTGCAAATCTGAAACACAGGTCCTAATCCAAGACTTTCAAAGATGGAGCCAGAGATGCTCTTCCAAGACTATTATAAGAAAATTACAATTGACTCAACCCTGTCCTCTACAAATGCTGAATAACTTTCCACTTCAAAGACTTTGTTCATACTTATGTGCCATTATTTAAATGTTAGTTCCTTTTTAAAATTTAATTGATTGTGAAAGTCCCTGTTAAGAGCAGTCCAATTCCTTTCCTCCTTAGACAAGCATGTTGATTAGCCAGCAGAACATTATCTCTGCCCTAGGAGTTTCAATGTACTCATTCTTATTAGCTAACTCTCTAATTGTGCACAGTATTTCCCTCAGACCACAAACTACTTAAGAGATGAGGGCATGACTTGGCCTCTGCTATACTATCTATCATTTAGCAACAGCTGGCACAGAAAATGCTTAGGAGCTGAGAGCTCAGACACCAAATCTCCTCAGCAGTCTAAATAAACCAAATGTCTGCTTCCTTACTTTAACTATAAATTCCACTAATCTTTTTTTATTCCCTTGACAAACTATTGCTTTCCTTATCAACAGTAAACAATGAAATATGGGCAATATATCTCCTAATTGGTTGTCTTCTTTTTGTTGTTTTGCTTCTTATTTAATTTTCTTCTAGTTTCATATAAAATAATTGGTTTTCTAACGACATTTTCATATATGTAAATTTTACTTTTATTTTCCATTTTTCTTTACTTATATTTTTTCACATCAACCCTAAAACAAAGCTATATGTGTTAGCACTAGACGAAATATAGACTCTTCTGAGGTGTCTGAAAAATTTTCTGTTCACCAAACTGATTTACAGCCTTTAAGACCATCAACCTGTAAGATGCGCACATTTTTATCTGCTTTATAACCACATACACAAAGTTATTTATTTAAGCAGTCCTAAATGCTTGTTCACTTAGGATGGTTCCATATCATTATAAACAAGAAAAAAGCACCCTCTTCTATATTTTCATACACATTTCTTATTATTTTATAATATTAAGTTTTGGGGATGAATCATTATTTGATAACTTGCCATCCAGAAGGATGTGATGAATTTCATTTTACCACCAGTATGATAAGAATATTACATTACAGAATGGTTGCCTCAATTGGCAGTAAGGGGATTAGTAACAGAATAAGGAATCACAGCAAATTAGTGAAGATAAACATTTAAAAGAATATATTTGAAATAAAATGGCAAGTGCAAAATTTTCTACTATACTGGCCTTTCTAATTTGGGGTACCATGATCTTTTATATTTAAAAGAAAGAACTTTTTTGTCAGGCATGGTTGAACATACCTTTCATCCTAGCACTTGAAGCATGGAACAGGAGGACTGCTCCAACTTCAAGATGAGTCTAGATAGGCCACATAGTGAATACCAATCCAGTGAGGGCTATAAAGCTAGACTATGTCTCAAACAAATAAGCAAGAACAAAATTCTTTCTTAAAACAGTGCCTACTTAACATATGTGAGTATTTGTTTTTCAACTCTGATTCAGTAAGTTAAAAAATGGCACCTCATTAGTCTACAAATTTTTTGTTTTTATTGAGCTATATATTTTTTCTCCACTCCACTCCCTTCCTTTACCTTCCCCTTCTACCCTGTCCCATAGTCCCCATGTTCTAAATTTACTCAGAAGATCTTGTCTTTTTCTACTTCCCATATACATTAGGTCAATGTATGTCTCTCTTAGGGTCCTCATAGTTGTCTAGGTTCTTTGGGATTGTAAATTGTAGACTGGCTTTCTTTGCTTTATGTCTAAAAGCTACGTTTAATGAGTACATATGATATTTGTCATTCTGGGTCTGGGTTACCTCATTCAATATGATGTTTTTTCTACACCCATCCATTGGCCTGCAAATTTCAAGATGTCATTGTTTTTTTTTCTGCTGTGTAGTACTCCATTGTGTAAATGCACCACATTTTCCTTATCCAGTTTTCTGTCAAGGAGCATTTAAGCTGTTTCCAGGTTCTGGTTATGACAAACAATGCTGCTATGAATATAGTTGAGCACATGCCCTTGTGGTACAACTGAACATCCTTTGGATATATACCCAAAAGTGGTATTGCTGGGTCTTGAGGTAGGTTGTTTCCTAACTTTCTGAGGAAACACCATACTAATATCCAAAGGGCTATACCAGTTTGCACTCCCACCAGTAATGGAGGAGTGTTCCTTTTACCCCACATCCTCTCCAGCATAAGCTGTCATCACTGTTTTTTATCTTGGTCATTCTTACAGGTGTAAGATGGAATCTCAGAGTTGTGTTGATTTTCATTTCTCTGATTGCTAACGATGTTGGAGAATGGATCAGTGGTTAAGAGCACTGGCTGCTCATCCAGAAGACTGAAGCTCAGTTCCCAGCAACCATATGGTGGCTCACAATAACCTGTAGTTTACAATATTTGTTCACTCATTGAACATGCACATATAGACTAGATAAAATTTTCTCTCATGATCCATTTTACATAAAACAAGACAGTTTTCTGTTTTCATTGATATGCACATTCTGTTAAAAATTTTCGAAGCATTCAAGGATATTTTCTTCTCAGAAACAAAAATCTTCTAAAGACATGAACTTTAGAACTACTCTCTTAGAATCTTTTACATATATGATCTTTTTATTCTTTGGTGGCATGGCCTCAGATAATTTGCCCTCAATAACCTCCTACCACTCAGAGTAAGTCACTCCTATTAAACTCCGTGTGAAAGACATAAAAAGATGGCATGAATGTAGAAGAGAAATTTCTTCTTAATAAGGATTCTTGAAACAAAGAGAGAAAAGAGAGAAAAGATTGGAGGGGTGAAAGTGTCTAAATTCATTATATAAATGTATGCAACTGTGATTAAAACAAACAAATGAATAAATCTATGAAAAACTTTTATTTCCCTACATCACCTAGTTTTTACATCTCCCCAGAAAAACAAAGCATGGTTTTTAATAGTTCTGGAAGAAATGAAGATATTTTGTGTTTCTCAATTTAATTTTAAGATTATTGAAATAATGGACCCCAAAGAAATGGAATCTTATGTTGCTAGAAGGATAATGTACCAGAGTGGTAACTTGTCTCTAGGAAAGTGATTTCAAATAGTTCTAATGTCTGAGATCACTTTACACATGAAATTGAAGCCTAAACAATGCTGGGTCACTGGTGTGTAGAACCAAACGCTGGTGGGGATTACTTAGATACAAGTGTTCTTAGGCCTCTATTTAAACTTCAATCTTCTTTCAGGATCCTTACTTCTGAACCAGTTCACTGGGTCTTTTTTCTCCTCTTCTCAATGTTAACACATTAAATAAATCTCCCTTTTCTGTTTTCCACTATTATGTTAGCTCCTTTCATTGAAGACAAATGATCAAACCTGACTTGGGCCACAGACTTTGATCCCCAAGTTTTATAACATACTGAGTGACTATATCGTTCAATGGGGAGAACTGAGATTTTTGGTCACAGAGTTCAAAGCTCTCAGTTTCACAGCTCAAAAGGCCACCTTAAAAATGATATAACATCTTCTAAGGCCATTATCACCCTGAAAACTGAAATAACCTAACAGATAGGATCTTGTTCAATGCTTTCTTCCTCAATATGTTCCTCAAGGGGCAAAAACAATCTATTACCAAAGTGGACACAATTTTATGAAAATAAAAAATATGGAAACATTCCTAAAAGCTTTATTCCTTCAAAAGCCTTAGAGGGTACCACATAGACTCTGAGGGAATTAGTGTATTAGGTATCAATATCAACATGGCATATTCCCATTAATGTAGCAAGGACACAGGAATTCTTGGGTGAACAAATGCTTTGTATATGAAGAAAGAACAATTACATATAAAAAATTGACAAGTATCTGGAGAATGTATAAATAATACATGTAAAATTACAGGAAGGAGGTCCTAAAGTAGACAATCTAAAAAAAAAAAGTATAGAATAAAAAAAAATAAAAACTAAAAAACAAGGGTTTCCAGCTGGCCAAAGCCTCACTCCAACCAGATTAAAAAAAATATCAATGACAACCAGAGATTCTGTTGGGTGCATCTATTAAACAAACTCACTATAAACAATATCACCATGTCACCATGTTTTATAACGAGGGGAAAGGTAAGACTGCTATAATGACTCAGCTGGAAAGGCATTTGCCTAGTATGCACAAAGATCTGAGTTTGATTGTTAGGATGACCCAAACATGTGAACATGCCTGTTATTGCAGCTCCTCTCCAGGAAGAGGAGACAACAGAGTCAATTCAGGAGAATCTAAATACACAGTAAGTTAAAAACCTCACTGTTCAAAAACTCACAGGAGGTGGGGAGGGAGTAGAACTGGGATTGGCATGTAAAATAAGAAAAAGGTTTTTTTAAAAGAAATAATATATTAATTAATTAAAAAATCTAACGGTTTAAGGCCAAACTAAACTGCACAAGACCAAAACAAACAAAGAAAACAACAACAACAACAACAAAAAAACAGGGCATTTAGAACTCTAGGAAGCACAGATTATTTTAATATTTACAGATTTAATCTTACAGAAATTAATGTTTTCCATACTTCTGTCACTCTTATGGAACTGATCATTTACATACTTATAAAATTTGCGTATCACTGAGGCCAAGCTCTTGGAAGCATATTACCTCCTACTATTGATATTTTTATTTTTATTTTTTTTTTGTTTTTTGGTTTTTCAAGGCAGGGTTTCTCTGTAGCTTTGGAGCCTGTCCTGGAACTAGCTCTTGTAGACTAGGCTGGCCTTGAACTCCCAGAGATCCGCCTGCCTCTGCCTCCCGAGTGCTGGGATTAAAGGCGTGCGCCACCGCTGCACAACGATATTTTTATTTCTTATGATATTCTTCCTTCTTGGAAATGGTCAAAGTAACTTTAATTTGAAGCCACGAGTCAGATGACACTTTTAAAATAAATACATGTCTCTGATGGCTAGTGATGGTGAGTATATTTCATATGTCTATTGGCCATTCATGCTACATCTTTTGAGAACTGTCTTCTCATTTCAATAACATATTTATTGACTGGGATATTAAATTTCTTGGATAGTTTTTGTGGTTTTTTTAAGATTTTATTTTCATGCATACAGTGTTCTGCCTGCATGTGTACTTGTACGCCAGAAAAGGGCATGAGATCTCATTGCAGATGAGATAAGCCACCATGAGGTTGCTGGGAACTAAAATTAGAACCATGCTGGAAGAACAGCCAGTGCTCTTAACCTCTCAGCCATATAGTCTATATATTAATCCTACATCAGATATGTATCTAGCAAAATTTTCTCTCTATGTAGGCTGTCTTTTCACTTGATAAATTAATTGATTTCCTTGCTATGAAGGAGTTTTAAAAATTTTGTTAAATCACATTTATGTCAATCATTGGCACTATTTCATAAATGACTAGAGTTCCATTCAGAATTGCTTGTCTATGCTAATATACTGAACTATTTTTCCTTTATCAGTTTAAGAGTTCTCATCTTACATTAAGGTCTTCAATCCATTTGGAAATGGTTTTCATACAGAATGTAAGACAGGGATTGTACTTTTATTATTCTACATGTGGACAATCTGTTTGCCAGTAGCATTTATTGAAGAAGATGTCTTTTCCAAAATATGTTTTTGGCATCTCTATCAAAAAGCAGATGTCTGTAATAAAAACCACACTAAGATGCCACTCCTGTTCAAATAGTAGCCAACAAGAAAAAAAATAATAACAAACGTTAGAGTTTGAAGGAAGGTAAACCAGCTCAGCTGTATAGAAAAAATGTATGAAAAGTTCCTCAAAAACTAAAAATAGACTTACAATATGACTCACTTGTACTGTTTTTCAGTATTTATTCAAAAAGACCCTAATTCAACAAATCATGGGGACACTTGCATATCAATGTTTATTGTAGCACTATTCACCACAACTAAGTAATGAAACTAAGTTAGGTAACCAACAACAGAGGACTGGACTTAAAACTATAGTTTATACACACAATGGAATTTTTTAGCCATAAAGAAGAAAAAAGTTATACTATTTGAAAGAGAATTAACAGAAACACAACTAGAGATAATTATATTAAGTCAACTGAGTCAGTCTCAAAAAGACAAATATCATATTTTCCTTTATGGATTACAGATACATAAAATCATATGTATATTAATGACATGAGCATAAAAATGAAACTTAGGGAATGGGGCCTAATGTAGGTATAAGGGGTGAAAAGGATGGTAATAAAGTACGGAGGTATGCTCAAAGTATATTATATCCTTGTCTGAGGATGGCTTTGCATATCTCTGTATAATAAAAACAAAATAATAAATGGAAAGAATTTCAAGGAATAATAAAAAGATGTTGTGCTTGAAATTTAACATGGTATGTTTACTTCTAAAAATATATGTGTAACATAATTGACTGTACATGTGTCATGGAATTTTAAGTAGTAAGGAGCAATCATTGCACTTGTTTCTTTAGGCCAGCTCAACACATGGTCTTTACAATTCCTTTTCCCCTTTCCTTTCTATAGTATAAAGGCTGGAAATTTTTTCAGATTTTCATGTAACCCAATTTTGACCAAAAGTGATGTTTAAAAAGTCTTCTCTCTAAGATAATATTATTCTGGCACACCCTCCTTCTATTTGCTCCCTTTCTTCTTGCATGGAATAGAGTCATTTGAACAATTACAGCAATGAGAAAGCCTTATGCTATGATTGGCAGACTAGAACAATAGAAAAGTACATCCTTGAAGACATTCATTCTGAACTATGCATTTCCAAACCCACTCTATGAAATAGATACATACCTACTTAAGGCTCTATTGATTGCATTTCCTGTTTTCAAAAGAGGTGACTGCAAAATTAATGAACAAATTAATAATGATTAAGCTCTCTACTTGCATGAGAAAGACAGATACACATTAAAGATGCAAAAATATATCTTATATTTTACAAAAGGACAATGAAAAGAACAAGAACATTATCTACATCTCGAAAAGATTATAAAAACAAAAACTTGCTTGCCAGGAGCAAAAGGGAAAGAACACATTATTCTGTCTTCTGCCCAATACTCCCACCTCTATTCCCATGCTAAAAAAAGATTGGAAGCCTAGAATATTGTAATAAAAGGTAATTTCTTATCTTTATGAAAAAAATAAAAAGAATTTACCACAGCCAACTATTGTACCAGGGCTCAATTATTACTAAAATGAATATGAAACTTGCCCCGTGTTCTGGATATGCTAATGGACATAGCCAAGGTTACTTCACCAAACCAACCAGATACAACTCAGTGACTACGTAAGTGTATCAGACATGCTGTTGCATCTGACCTGAAGTCTGATATTCCAAGCCTTCTGACTGAAATCTATTTTATTCCTTTCCATGTAGTAATCACCTCACTTCCAGAATAAAGAGAAAAGTATCACGATGTCATTTGTGATCATTAAAAATTCTCAATGCAATTATGATCTCTGGCAAAGATCCCAGGAGACCAAATCAGACTATTGTGTAATTCACAGCTTCAAAGTTCAGAGTCTTTAGAGACTAACTGGATCCAAGAACTTTAGAAAGTTACCTCACCATCTGTTCACTTCCTTGGAAACTGCCTCTAAAATGTCTAGCCACAACATTTACTACCAAGAAAAGCCAGTCTTAGGAAATGCTCCTCATAAATACCAATATTTCTACTAAAAAATTTGGGAATTTTCTCTTTGACCAAACATTTGCTAAACTTCGTCATAAAATGAGGTCCTAACATGTTATATTGTTAATTCTAAAACAGACTTTCTCTCTATCTAAACACAAATATTGAAATAGGAATCAAGTCTCTTGAAGCATAGGTTCTTACTTCTACTTTAATTGAGATATTCATCTATCATAAAGCTGTGAGAGTAAGGCAAAGGATAGTAATTAATGGTTTTTTTATAGAGAATCAACAGATATGCAAGTGGATCCTCAGAAGAATCAAAACACTCCATTAACTTACAAAAGAATCATTGTTAATCATATGGGGGGCTGAGTATACCATTGGCAACATACATGAATGTTCCTTATAAACATTCTTTAGCCTTACATGCTTTGTTATTCTAGTATCATATTATTTTTCACATTTTTAATGCTCACTGATGCAATTAATGCCTGAGGGTAGCTTAGAATGCTTGATTTCAACTCATGATACCTGAGGAAAAAGGAAGCTGCTTATAAGCTGATATGTAGCTATGGATCACAAGAGACAACTGCCAGATGATTACTTAAGGAACCAAGAAATGGCCAAATATTTTCACAATTACCCAGTCCACCTATGTCACTAAGTGCAGACTGAGGGCAAAGAACTGAAGGTACTTACTGATTTATGAGGCTAAATACTTGAGTGAATACCAGAAAACAGTGTTATACTTGCATCCCCTTAAAACAATCACCCTAACAAGGCAATGTTAAATGCTTAACTTTAATGAAAGGTCAACAGGGGAATTTGACATCATTCCCATGCAATACCAAAGAGTACCTACACTAAGGACTTGATTTTACCAGAATATCAAGAATTCATAATCTCTTACATGTGTATTAATGAGATAGGTAATGAGCCCAAATTCAAGTGGAAACTTAAGAAATTTTAATGAATATGTTAACCACCAACTCATAAATAAAAGCCTTTCCTTGTTTGTTATTTTACACTTTTAAGTCTGTGATAATTTTCTCAAGTCTCCTAATTTCAATAAGCATCTATAAGGTATTCCTGTAAATGATCTCATTTACTTTGCCCTTTGTCTATGAGGCAGAAACTACCAAATGAACTTTATTTAATTTCTTAGCTTACTATTTCCTAAAGTCTTCCAATAAATGAGTTAGACAGAAGTACCAAAACATCATTACAGGAATTTTCCCAAAACAGCTCATTTACATAGCAATATATAAGCACATCATGAGAGGCTAATGTTTACTTAACATGGTTTTAACATGTCTGTTTAGATACATGACTACAAAAAAACTTAAAAATATTTTTCTATAATGTTTACCCTTAACTAATTTACTAATGATAAGCAATTTATTACAGCAAGTTCATTGAATAACCAATTACTCAGTAGGCCTTATAATAGATACAACTTCTAAAAAGCAAGCATTTGGCTCAAAACAGCTGTAAACAGATTTCTTTTAATTTTAAAAAGAAATTTTCAGAGCCTGAAAAGTATTTTCAAATCCACTATATTTTAGAGAGGTGGGATTCTATAGGGTTCTCCTAGCCGCCAAAGGGTTATTCTTACCACTAAAAAGCTGTCATACTCACCCATTGTTATATGAGAACAAAAAGCTTGAACACTTGAAAAGATGACTCAGTAAAACAGAGGTAAGTGTTTCCTTTGGTTTAGTTTGCCTTCCCGTCCTAAGGAGGAATGGGCCTCAAATCTTTCCATTGTGAATCCCTTCAGGATACCCACATCTATAGGACCCCCACATACAAACAAGATGGGATTATAAAGCCAAATAACCCAAATATAATAAAAATATAAATGAACTTAAGGTAGAGGACAGAGGAATACAGAATCTGAGATGGAACTCATCATTTCTAGAAGGGATGGAAGACTCATGGAGCTCTTAACCTTGGCTTTTCACCATCACATGCATAGTGCATATGACGAAAGCAGCAAGGGCACATGGGGTAAACTTCTCATTTTTCGGGTGCACAGAATCATAAAAATCATGTTGGAAAATACTGAAAATTATGGGACTAGAAGGAATAAGAGTCAGGGAAAGTCTGCAATATTTTGTCTACCAAGATCTCTATAGAACCCTAGATTAAGTTCCTAGAGAACAGATGTGTAATAAAATAACTGCAAACTGAGGCTAGAACTGTCACAGTGAATTCACCAGTATGTGCTGAGAAGTAGGTTGACACAGGTTTATGGTGTACACTTGCTTGGTGGAAGGAAGATGGTATGTCTTTTAGCATGGGAATTGTAACAGACAAAATAAGCATAGCAGAAGCAAGCACAAAAGAAAAGACTCAGCAGTCTGGCCTTAGAAAAACAAAGAAAAGGGATTCAAAGAACCATGGTCATTCAAAAGATAAAAGGATAAAACCTTAATCTCTAACTACTGATATCTCTGATTAAACACTGAATCTCATTTATATAGACCAGACTGTTACAAAACAAAAAGTAGATAGGACCTATTTCAAAAGTAGTAGTAATTATCTCTATCTCTCTTTCTCTGTCTCTCTCTCTGAGAGAAAATAGAAATAAGATGAGAATTTGAAATTATATGGTAATGAAACTACATCAGAATCTTAACATGCAATTAATAGTGCTTATAAGAAAATTTAAAGTCTCAAATGACTATGTTTTAAAAGAACATAATGCAATATTAACAGTGGATTACATTTTCTGTTGTAATAAAAACACTGTGACCAAGGCAACTTAAAGAAGAAAAGGCTTATTCTGGGCTGACATTTCTAGAAGGATAGGAGTCCATTACCATTATGGCAGATAATATGGCAGTGGGCAGGCAGGTATGGCACTAGAGCATCAGCTAAGAGCTCAGATCCGGATCCACAATCAGGAAGAAGAGAAAGAGGAGCACACTGGGAATGACTGGGGAGAACTGAAACATTAAAGACCACCCTATTGACAAACTTCATCCAACAAGGCAACATCTCCTAATCCTTCCCAAACATTCCCATCAACTTGGGACCAAATATTGAAACACATGAACCTACGGGAGTTGTTTTCATGCAAACCATTACAGAAACATTTTTAAATGTAAAATTTAGAAAATAATTTTTGTGAATCTTCTTATTTCCTAGAGATAACACTAGGATAAGAATACCTTGCTTTCAACTCTACTACAGAGCAACAGTACTGAAAAGAGCCTGCTAATGGCATAAGAACAGACAAGAGAACTAACGGAACCAAGTAGAAGAACCCGGATATTAATCCACACACCTTCAAACACCTAATTTTTGACAAAGAAGCAAAAAATATCAAATGGAAAAAAACGTATTTAACAAATGGTGCTGGCATAACTGGATATCAACATGGAGAAGAATGAAAATAGACTCATAACTATCACCATGCACAAAACTCAAGTCCAAATGAATCAAAGACCTCAACATTGGGAACATGGGGACCTTGGAGAAGGACTGCAGGGGGGAGAGGAGAGGCAGGGACGGGAGCAGAGAAAAATGTAGAGCTCAATAAAAATCAATAAAAATTTAAAAAAAGAAAGCTAAAAGTGAATTAACTTTTGACCATCAATATAATTCGTAGCTTTTAATAGTAAGGTACATAGAGATACGTTAAACAGCTTTTGAAACCAGAATAATGTCATGCCCTTACAAAATTCAATGTAACAGACTAGATGCAAAAGGGGACTAGTCAAGACTCCATGGCCAAGATTATACAGAGATAGCTGATTTAATTAAAGCTTTTGGGAAGTAAATTCATACACTGCTTTAAACAAATACATCTCAACCACACAATATGATAAATTTTAAAAAGAGAAGCAAAACCACATGTCTTTGCAGTAATTTAACAGGATAAAAAAAACAATATCAGTTAAAGTTCAACAATTATACCACAAGAGAGAAAATCCTCAGTGAGACCTAGGATAATTGGTAAAAGTTAACTATACAGTATTGTTCCGGGCAGGCCCTCTATTAAGAACTGAAAGTAACAGTAAAGATAATTCAAAGTAAAACAGCCTTCAGCTATTGTCCACCTAGGAACGAAATTGGCAATGAAAATGAAAACCCACATAATGTGTGTGAGTTTTCTGTTGGCATAAAACATCATTGATAGTTTAAGAGACTATAGTAGTGTCTCAGAATTTTTATTGTTGTGAAGAGATGCCACAACCATTGAAGTAATAAGGGCAACGGCGGCTGCGTTCCCAGCACCCCGGCCGCCTGCTCGGCTAGCTTATGCCCGAAATAATTACACGGAAACTGTATTCATTTAAGCACTGCTTGGCCCATTCTCTTCTAGGCTAATTCTCACATATTAATTTAGCCCATTTCTAATCATCTGTGTGTGGTACCCCAAGGTGTGCTTACCAGGAAGATTCTAGCCTATGTCCATCCTGGGTCGGAGCTTCATCGTGTGTGTCTGCCAGGGAGCAGGGCATGGCGTCTCTGCTGAGGCGTCTGCTCCGGAGAGAGCTGTGGAGTCTCTGACCTCACTTCCTCTTCCTCCCAGTGTTCTGTTTACTCCACCCACAGGGCCAAGCAGTTTCTTTATTGGCCAATGACCTTCCTCTATCATTTCCCCTTTTTCGGTTTAAACAAAAAAAAAAAAAAAGCTTTAACTTTAACATAGCAAAATTACATATAACAAAACAGTTATCAAGTAAAAGTTACAATAATCTTTATCATAACTAAGGAAAACTATAACTATAACTAACTATTCTTAACTCCATCAAAGACTCCAGAAAGATACAATACTACCTAAGCAAACAAGAAAAAAGCAACTTTTAAAACTCTAGAAATGACAGAGACATCTCGCTGCCTGGACAGTCACCCAAAGTTCCTCTGTACCGTTGGGGCATCCATCGTCAGCCTTCAGGCCCATGCTATCCAGCAGACATTTCCATAAAGCAGGAAAATTCAAAGTCAGTTCAGTCACTATCTGTTGTGTCCTGCAGAATGTCTCGCAGACTCTTTCATGAATCAGGAACCCCGAAAGATTATCTCACCTTAGGCAAGTTCAGTAGTCCTCTCTCTGTGGGTTCTCTGTGTCCAGTTAATGCAATAGTCCAGGCAAGAGCAGTTTCTTGCCCAAATGGCTATCAAACTCCATAAGGTGCCTCTTCGATGCCCATCTTCCTCTTGAAGTACATTGGTGCTGCCAGGAGCGGAGTGTCTCATTGTCATGAATAGTCCTCAGTTATTAAAACATTAAATGTGCTATTCCGTAATCTTTGAAAGACATGAAGAATGTCTATCTAAAATATATCTCTATATATCTAGAAAATCTAACTTTCATGACTACAAGCTTTACTATTATCGATGATTATCCATTAACAACCTATATTTCTTAATTATACAGTACATATTTAAATGAACTACACAATCACAATACCTTAATCAATATCAGAAATACATATACATATAACAAAATTGACCTTAAATCTCTATCAATAAAGCAAAATCTATACTAATGTAAATTATTCATATCTATATCATATCCCCCTTTAAATGTAAAAGAACGTTTATAAACCATATTTGGGAAGATGGGCGCAGTTTTTTCTCTCCAAACTGCTTCCTGCTGAATGGGGGCGTCGTTAATTAGGTCTTTCATGGTATAACCTGTGTGCTAGTTTCATCTCAGTTGGCAGTTGAGCGAAGCAATTTTCTGAAGGTGTTCACACCAACCCTTCAGGAGGGCATGGTCCATCATACCAAATCGGAGTAGAAGAAATGAACAGCGTCTCATCCTCTGTGAAAACAAAATAAGAAACTCCTTTCCAAAGTATCATATCCTTAGATCCAAATTCATAATATCTATGTTGGATTAGTTCAGCAGTATTTATAAATAAATATCTTTTAGCATCTGTTTCTCCTTCCTCAGCATTTAAAAAATTCAAAGAGAGCATAATAGCATACAGTATCAAAATTCTCTGTGTATTTTCCATCTTTGTGCAGCTTTGTTTTAACCTCTATTTTGTTTATTTTTACTTTTAACTCTTTGCTTTTTGAGACAGGTTCTCTGTATCTTTGACCTGAAGTAACTCTGTAGACCAGGCTGTCTTTGAACTCTCAGAGATCCGCCTGTCTCTGCCTCCCAGACATTGGGATTAAAGGTGTAAGCTACTACACCTTGAACTCACAGAGATCTGTTTGCCTCTGCCTTCTAGGCACTGGGATTAAAGGTGTGTGCTACCACACACAACAACTCTCTTCCTTTTTTTTTTTTACTTTAAGAACTTCAACTTTTAGTTTGCATATATTTTTAACACGCTTTAAACCATTCAGACATTTTCTCTGTCTTTGAATCTCTCTTTACTGTATATCTCTCTTTTTCTGACCACATGAATCTTTAATTTACCAAGCAATCTCAGTATGATTAAAGGCGTGGCTTTGCCGGCTAGATCCAGTCCATTCCTTAGCTTTCCAGCCTCATGGCGGATATACAGGCTGTAGCCATGTTTACTGCAACAACTGTATGGCATTTCAAGGTCCCTGCCAGCAAGTGAGCTACAACAGACAACACTCAAGTCCTCTCTCGGTAGCCGGCCCTCCTGCCTCAAACAGTCAGAGTTTGCCCTGGCAGGATGGCCCAGAAAGCCGGCATTTTTAAACGGTGCAGCTTTTTTCCTGCTATGGCTGAAAACCGAAAAGCATGTGTTCAGCTTTTCGTCAACACCGTTTAAGTGTTTCGTGGCAGGACCTCTTAATGAGTTGCAGGCTTTGCAGCTAAAGCTGAGTCAGGAAGCCTCTCTTAGATGAGTTGCTTGCTTGCCTCTAGCAAGCAGAGTAGAACCGAGAATTTGCTGCTAACAAGAAACCAGGCACAATGCTTTCATTTTGTTCTAGAATTACTTCCCAAGCTGTCTCAGGCTTTATGTGGAAGCAGTTGTCCACGTGGGCGCTATATGAAGTAATAAGGGTGGCGGCGGCTGCGTTCCCAACACCCCGGCTGCCTGCTCGGCTAGCTGATGCCCGAAATAATTACACGGAAACTGTATTCATTTAAGCACTGCTTGGCCCATTCTCTTCTAGGCTAATTCTCACATATTAATTTAGCCCATTTCTAATCATCTGTGTGTGGCACCCCAAGGTGCGCTTACCAGGAAGATTCTAGCCTATGTCCATCCTGGGTCGGAGCTTCATCGTGTGTGTCTGCCAGGGAGCAGGGCATGGCGTCTCTGCTGAGGCGTCTGCTCCGGAGAGAGCTGTGGAGTCTCTGACCTTACTTCCTCTTCCTCCCAGTGTTCTGTTTACTCCACCCACAGGGCCAAGCAGTTTCTTTATTGGCCAATGACCTTCCTCTATCAAACCATGGTGTCTCTCTCTCTCTCTCTCTCTCTCTCTCTCTCTCTCTCTCTCTCTGTGTGTGTATGTGTGTGTGTGTTTGTGTGTGTGTGTGTGTGTGTGTGTCTGTGTGTGTCTGCTGTTTTTTTGAGAAAAGTTTTCTCTAACAGCTCTGCCTATCTGGGAACTTGCTTTGTAGACCAGACTGGACTGGAACTCACAGAAAACCATCTGCCTCTGCCTCCCAAGTACTGGGATTAAAGGTGTGCACCACCATGCCAGGCAGCTCTTAGAAAAACAAAAAAACAAAACAAAACAAAAATTTAATTGGGATGGTTCATTTACAGTTTACAGATCAAGAGACATGAGGCCCCCAAAACCCCAGCAGAGAACCCCTACTGGACCTGAAGACTCATCAGTCACCAGAATCTGGTCAGAAGATCTGAGAGGAAACAGAAACCAAGGAACAAAATACTCATTCAACAAAGACAAACACAGGAATCAACACCTAGACCTACAATCACCCCAAACCAAAATGCCTAAATGGTACTGTAAGAACACAATCAAAAACAAAAAGAGCAGTATGTCACCACCAGAACCAAGCTACCCTATGACAGCAAGATCTGAACATTCCACCACAGTTGAACCACAAGAAAAAGACATTAAAATAACTTTGTGAAGATGATGGATGTCCCTAAAGAGGAAATTAAAAAAAAAATAAAGAAATGGAAGAAAAGACAGCCAAAAAATTGAAGGAAATCAATAAATCTCTTAAAGAATGTCAAGAAAACCAAGAAAAAGACAAACAGTTGACAAAAAAATATAAAGCTGTTTGTTCAATACATGAAAATGGAAATAGAAGTAATAAAGAAAACACAAACTAAAGAAATTTTGGAAATAGAAAACCTGGGCAAGCAAACAGGAACTACAGCTCCAAGCATCAACAACAGAATACAAGAGATAGAAGAGAGAATTTCAGGAACTGAAGATATGATAGAGGAATGGATTCATCAGTCAAAGAAAATGTTATATCTAAAAATTCTTGAAAATAAAACATCAAGGAAATCTGCGACACTATGAAAAGACCAAATAAAAGAATAACAGGAATAGAAGAAGAATCCCAACTCAAAGGCCCAGAAAATATATTCAACAAAATTACAGGAGATAATTTTCCCAAGGTTTAAGAAGGACATGCCTATAAAGGTACAAGATTATAGAACACCAAATAAAATTACAGAACACCAATAGAAAAATGTCCCTTGGCACATAATAATCAAACATTAAACATACAGAAAAAAGAAAGCATATTAAAAGCTGCAAAGCAAAATGAGAAAGTAACATATAAAGGTAGATCTATTGGAATTATACTTAATATCTCACTGGAGACCCTAAAAGCCAAATATGCTGCAGACATTAAGAGACAACAGACACCAGTCAGGCTATACCAGCAAAACTTTCTATCACCATAGGGGAAGAAAACAAGATATTCCATGATAAAGTCAAATTTAATCATTATCTATCCATAAACCCAGCTCTACCAAAACTACTAAAAGGATTCCAACCCAGGGAAGTTAGCTACACCAACAAAAACACAGGCAATAGATAATCTCACACCAAAAGGAAACTACATACATTTACACCACTACCACCACTACCACCATCAAAAACAACAACAAAAAAATAGTGAAAATTTACAATCACCAGCCATTATTATTTCTCAATATCAATGGACTCAATTTTTCAATTAAAAAAACAAACCCAAGCTAACAGAAATGGATAAAATAAAAATGGATCCATCCATCTGCTGCATACAAGAAAACATACCTTGACATCGAAGACACACATCAACTCAGAGCAAATGGTTAGAAAACCACTTTTCAATCGAATGGACCAAAGAATCAAACTGGTGTAGCTATACTAACATCTGAGAAAATAGACATTAGACCAAAATTAATTTAAAAAAAAAGATGAAAAAGAACATTTCATATTCATCAAAAGAAAAATCCACCAAGATGATGTCTCAATTCTGAACATCTATGCAGCAAATAGAAGGGCACTCACATTTGTAAAAGAAACATTACTAAAGCTTGAATCAATATGTCAAACCCCACACATTAATAGTGGAGGACTTCAACATCACACTCTTACCAATGATCGGGTTGCCCAGACAGAACCTAAAGAGACGAATGGAACTAACAGATGTTATGACTCAAATGGACCAAATAGATATCTACAGAATGTTTCATCCAAACAGCAAATAATATACCTTCTTCTCAGCATCTCATGGAACACAAACTTGATCACAAAGCAAATATTAAGACATACAAAAAAAATTGAAATAACAGCCTGTATCTTATGAGATCATCATAGATTAAAGTTGGAGTTCAACAACAACACAAACAACAGAAAGCCCACAAACTCATGGAAACTGAACAACTCGCAACTGAATTTCCACTATGTCAAGAAAGAAATAAAGGGCTGGAGAGGTGGCTCACCAGTTAAGAGCACTGACTGCTCTTCCAGAGGACCCAGGTTCAATTCCCAGCACCCACATAGCAGCTCACAACTGTTTGTAACTCCTGTTCCAGGGGCTCTGACAACTTCACACCAATGCACATGAAGTTAAATAAATTATAATAAATTTAAAAAAGAAAAATAAAAGCGTAAAGACTTCAATAAAAATTTCCTAGATTTCAATGAAAATGACCGTGCATCATACCCAAACTAATAGGACACAATGAAAGCACTAAATGCCTACATAAAAAAGTTGGAAAAACCAAGGCCAGCTGGCCTAGGTCTGAAAAAGCATGGGATAAATCCGGACTAGCTGAACATAGCGGACAATGAGGAATACTGAGAACTCAAGAACAATCGCAGTGGGTTTTTGATCCTACTGCACTTACTGGCTTTGGGGGAGCCTAGGCAGTTTGGATGCTCACCTTAGGAGACCTGGATAGAGGTGGGCGGTCCTTGGGCTTCCCACAGGTCAGGGAACCCTGATTGCTCTGCGAGCAGATGAGGGAGGGGGACTTGATCGGGGGAGGGGGAGGGAAATGGGAAGAGGTTCCGGGGAGGAGGCAGAAATCCTTAATAAATAAATAAATAAATTTAAAAAAAAAGAAAAATTTCACACTAGCGACTTAACATCACACCTGAAAGCTCTAGAACAAAAAGAAGAAAATACATTCAAGTGCAATAGAAGACAGGAAATAATCAAACTGAGTACTGAAATCAATAAAATAGAAACAAACAAAACAATGCAAAGAATCAATGAAACAGAGTTGGTTCTTTGAGAAACCCAGCAAGATAGACAAACCCTGATCCAAACTAACAGATGACATGTTAATATAGAAAAGCGACCCCAAAAATTATACCAGGGAACTCCTACAGCTGAAAAGCACCTTTAGTGAAATGGCTGGATACAAGATTAATTTTCAAAAACCAGTAGCCCTCTCATAGGAGATTGAGAAATGTGCAGAAAAGAAATCAGAGAAGCAACACCCTTGATAATAGCCACAACAATGTAAGATATTTTGGTGTATCTCTAATCAAGAAGTGACCTGTATGACAAGAACTTCAAGTATTTGAAGAAAAAAATAGGAAAAGATATCAGAAGATTGAAAGATCTATGCTCATGTATCAGTAGGAGTAACATAGTAAAAAAGCCATTTTACCAAAATCAATCTACAGATTCCATGCAATACCCATCAAAATTACAGTACAAATCTTTGCAGATCTTGAAAGAAAAATACTCAACTTCATATAGGAAAACCAAAAACCCAAGATAGCTTACACAATCCTGTACAATAAACGAACTGCCAGAGGTGTCACCATGCCTGATATCAAGCTCTATTACAGAATGACAGTAATTAAAACAGCATTAGGTATTGGCATAAAAATAGATGCATTGTTCAATGGAATCAAACCTAAGACCAGACAGAAATCCACACACCTATGGACATTAGAGCTTTGACAAAAAGCCAAAACTATACAATGGAGAGAAGAAAGAATCTTCAACAAATGGTGTTACCATAACTGATGTCAGCATGTAGAAGAACAGAAATCGATCCATATCTATCACCCTGCACAAAATTCAAGTACAAGTGGATGGAAGACCTCAATGTAAATCCAGTTAGACTGAACCTGATAGAAGAAAAATTGGGAAGTAGTCTTGAATGGATTGGCTTAGGAAACTACTTCCTGTATATAACACCAGTAGCACAGATACTGAGATCGACAATTAATAAATGGGACATCCTGAAACTAAAAAATCTTCTGTAAGACAAAAGGCATTGTCACTAGGACAAAACACAGACTACAGAATGGGAAAAGATCTTCATCAACCCCACATCTGACAGAGGGCTGATTACAAGAATATATAAAGAACTCAAGAAACTAGACATCAAAATATCAACTAATCCAATTTAAAAATGGGGTACAGACCTAACCGGAAAACTCTCAAAAGAAGAACCTCAAATGGCTGAGAAACACTTTTAAAAAATGTACATCATCCTTAACCATCTGGGAAATGCAAATAAAAATGACTCTGAGATTCCACCTTCCACCTGTCAAAATGGCTAAGATCAAAACCACCGATGACAACTTATGCTGTGAAGAATGTGGGACAAGGGAAAACTCTTCCATGCTAGTGGGAAGGCAAACATGTACAGCCAATTTGGAAATCAATATGGTGGTTTGTCAGCAAGATATCCCAGAGGAATTTCGGTGAGGGGCCAGCATTGATGGTGTAGCAGAAGCCAGAGGCCTTGAACCTGATCAACAACACACTACATAATTTGCAAGTAAAGCTGTTTGGTCAAAAGAGTATGCTGCACAATACACCGCAGCTCCCAACATTACTAAGATGAAATAAGAGGTGACAGAGAAGTGGGAAAAATAGAATAGCAAGTGTGGGTTTTTTATTATTTGTTTTTGTTTTTCAATCAATATTCCTATTTTTATTTTTATTATTTCTTTTTATGTCTTCCTGGGGGTGGAGGATGCTGCAAGTGAGAAGGGTGGATACAGAAGAACTGGGAGATGGGTGAGACTGGGATGCCTGATATGAAATTCCCAAAGAATCAATTAAAAATTATATAATAAATAAAGAAGCTGAAGTGTGGTTTACCACAGTTGATGGTTTGCGGGGAGGGGGTAGGGAAGGACTCAATTATCTTTAATTGATAACTTGGGGCTAGCTACTGGGTGATTGAGCATGTTCCAATGAATATATGGACAACACAAATTGGACTTTGTGTATTTTTTGCTTTTGGAAGTAGGGCACAAAGATGAGAGTGTGAACCTGGAAGGAATAGGGAGCCAGTGTGATGTTGTGTATTGTATGAAATCCTCATATAATCAATAGGAATATTATGCTGGGGAAAATAAGGAAAAATTTAAAAATGAAAACAAATATCACAACAACTTAAAGGAATAGAGAAAATAAATTTCATTTGTTTTTTCAAATTGTGACTAGATATCTGATATTCTCAACACCATGTCCTCTATTTAATGAACTGAACTCAGGTTGTTTTCAAGAGCAGTAAGTGCTCTTAACTGCTAATCCATCTCTGCAGCCTCAAATAAGAAAAGTAACCAGTGGTCTCTTCTTAAAGTAAAGTCTTTAAAATCTGTTAGCTCTTTATACCCTTGAACCTATGATAAGTGAGGAGGGAAGTGCCTGAGACACACTTAAAACATGTTTCCTATTGTCTTGTTCCAAGCAGTTGGCTTGTTTTTAGAATTGTTTGTTTATGTATTAGGGGAGTCTGTCTGACTGTGTCTGCATATGTGTTTGCATGTTTGATTGTCCTTGTATGTGTGCTAGTCAGAAGGTGACTGACTGATGTTCTCCTCTATAACTCTCTACACTTTTCTTTTAAGGCAGGGGTCTCTTCTTGAACTGAGGCTCTTTTCCTGTTGAAGAGTGGAAGCCTAAGCAATCCCCTTATTTCTTCTTTCTTAGAGCTGGATATGTGACTTCAGAATAATCAGCACTGAGCCATCTCTCTGACCGCTAGTTGACTTGTTTTTTATTAAGCATAGTCTCTTTAACAGTTCTTGGCTACAGTTTTATGAAAGCTGCACGCTGAAACTTTTGCGAAAACTTCAAGCTTTCAATTATTTTTTCTTAACTTATTGTTTTCAGTTCTCAACATAAATCTCTCTAAAAGCAGCAAGGAAAGCCCACATTGCAGAATGAATGTGGGCTTCATTCACTGTGTAGAAATACCTTCTACCAGGCTAATTAGTCTATCACTTTCAAATTTAACCTCTCATGAAGTCTTAAGGCAGAAGCAAAATGTAGAAAAATTATTTGACACATATGAAACATGAATAATCTCTAGTCCAATTACCAATGGAATCCTCATTTCCATCTGTTTTTCCTGTCCACATCTCTCTGAGGATTCTGAGCTAAGGTTCTAGCCAAATAACCCATTTGGCTCTGGTTATAAAATTCTGGGGCTGTTCTTAACCCTCATTTCTATTTCTCCCCAAATTTTTAGGACACACATGTTCTAAAACCATCTTAACAACAGTCATGTCAGCCATCACAGCAACAATTTCACCTCTCTGGCACTTAGTTTTTGTGCTAGATGTTTTCTTTTCCATCACTGTGACAAATACCTGAAGGAATAAAGTCAAAGCTCACATTTTCAGAAATTTCAGTTGGGAATTGGCTATGTTCATATTTCTGGATCTGCAATGAGATGAAATATCATGGCAGGAAGGCACAGTAGAATAAAGCCCTTCAATGCATATGAGCCAGTAAATAGAGAATATGTGCTTGTTCTAACAGCTCTCACCTTTTAATTTATTCCATCTGAGTCTTGTTTATGCTGGTGTTCCTCATATTTGAGGTGAGTTTTAATTTCCTCAATTACTTCTCTCTGAAATTTCCCCAAGGTCACACCCAGAAATGTGTTTTATCTTCTGGACATATTTCAATCCAATCAAGTTAAAAGTCAAGATTAATCAGTACAGAAGGGGAATTCCTTAACTTCACAAAAACAATCTGTTCCTTAAAAATTACTAATAACATCATATTTAATGGTTTGAAACAGGAAGCACTCCCTCTAATTCAGAAACAAGGCAAATATGTCTCCTTTTACCACTCATTTTTATATCATACTGGAAATTCTACCAAGTAGAATTACTGAAGGAAAGGAAATAACTGTTACTGTTAGAACCAAGAACCAAAACTGCTTTTGTTTGCATATAACATGGGTGTCACAGTAGAAAATATCAAAGAATTGACAAAACAGTTCCTAGAATTAGTACAGCTAGATTTCATGATATAAGGTTAAGAAACAAAATTCAATGTTCTTTCTATATTATCAGCAATGAACAATTACAAATTGAAACTTAAAACTCATCACAATTTATCTTGGCTTACGTTTGATATTAATTAGTTAACAATCTAATAACATTTATATAAGATGTCTATTATGAAAACCCTGATGAAATAAATAAAAGGACCAACAAAATTAAAGTACTTCTGGAATCAAGGATACAGAGACCCAATAGTTTCAAGGTATCCCTTTTCCCCAAAGAAACATTAAACAACTTATTTTATGCCTATAAAAATTTGTTCTGAAATTTATATTGAAAGGCAAAAGTTATGGAATAGCCAATTCAATACTATAAAAGAATAAAGGCAGCGGAACATTACTATCAATTTTAAGACTGTATTAATTACTTGTCTCATTGCTGTGACAAAATACCTGACAAGAGCAACTTAAGGAAGAATTTATTTCTTATTACAATTCCAGGGGATATTATTCAGCATAGCAGGAAGGAACAATGACCAACAGCGGGAAACAGCTGTTCAAATTGTGTCCACAGCAGAAAGAAAAGACAGATATGAATGTCTGTGCTCAGCTCACTCTTTTTATTTATTCAGTCAAGGACCACAGGCCATGAAATGGTATGACCCACATTTATGTTGATTGTTCCTATGTCAGTTAACTTAATCAGGGCAATACGTCACACACGGGCCCAGAGATTGTTTACATGGTGATTCTAAATATCATCAAATGGAAGGAGATGGGGGAAAGGAAACCACGACCAGAATATATTGTATGAAATTTCAGTAAAATAAAATTAACCCCCCACAAAGACTTACTATAAGACTAAAGTAATAAAAAAAATGTGATATTTGCAAAATAATAGATTAGTCAATGTAATAGAATAAGTTCCCATAAAGGGATACATATTAATGCAGCTAACTTGTCTTTGAAAAAGGACAAAAGAAAACATAAGTCTTTCATTTAATGCTGACAGAAATGGATATCAGCATGCAAAATCAAAAATGAATATAGAAATCCAGGATATGCATGTGGTTAGACCTCTTAAGTTTCAGAAATCAGGAGGCAGTGGCAGGCAGATCTCTGTGAGTTTGAGGCCAGCTTAGTCTGCAAAAATGTTCCAGGACACTCAGGTTTTTACAATGAGATCCTGTCTCAAATAAAATAAATATAGAGTTGATATATGTAGTTCAGATCTTAAGAGTGTTTGCCTAACATACATGAAGCCCTGGGGACAAATTGAGGAATATATAAAAAAGGCTATATGCAGACATCACACACAGAGCAATTAATTTTTAAATGCATTGCTAACTTAAAATGCGCCACCGTGTTATGTGTAAAATATAAAACGTTAAAACTCCTAGAAGATAGCAAAAGGTAACCTAGATGACTTCAGGTATGATGATGATCTATAAAAGGAACAATTAGTAAACTGGGCTTCATTAAAACATAAACCTTATGCTCTACAAAAGACACTGTCAGGAAAAATAAAAAGAAAATATACTTGCAAATTATTAGATAAAAGATTATCAGGCCAAATATAGAAGTGCTTGATTTAAAAATGGCTAAATAGGTGTGAGGTAGTGGAGCAGACCTTTAATCCCAGTATTCAGGAGGCAGAGGGAGGCGGATCTCTGTGAGTTCGAGGCCAACCTGGTCTACAAAAGCTAGTTCCAGTTACTGGAATCACAGTGGCGATCGGAGTCTTACTAAAGCACAGTCATGTCTATTATGTCCTATAACGGAGGGGCGGTCATGGCCATGAAGGGAAAGAACTGTGTGGCCATCGCCGCGAACAGGCGTTTCGGGATCCAGGCCCAAATGGTGACAACAGACTTCCAGAAGATCTTTCCCATGGATGACAGACTGTACATAGGCTTGGCTGGGCTGGCCACCATAGTCCAGACAGTTGCCCAGCGCCTCAAGTTCCGGGTGAACCTGTATGAGCTGAAGGAAGGTCGGCAGATCAAGCCCTACACCCTCATGAGCATGGTGGCCAATCTCTTGTATAAGAAACGGTTAGGTCCCTACTACACAGAGCCTGTCATTGCCAGGTTGGACCAGAAGACCTTTTAGCCCTTCATTTGCTCTCTAGACCTCATTGGCTGCCCCATGGTAACTGACAACTTTGTGGCCAGTGGTACCTGCTCCAAACAAATGTATGGGATGTGCAAGTCTCTCTGGGAGTCCAACATGGATCCAGAACACCTGTTTGAGACCATTTCCCAAGCCACGCTGAATGCTGTGGACCGGGATGCTGTCTCAGGCATGGGCGTCATTGTCCACACATTGAAAAGGACAAGATTAGCACCAGGACACTGAAGGCCCGGATGGACTAACCCTGCACTCTGGCCCCGGTTTCCTTTTGTTATTTTTCTTCTTAATAAAATTGCTTTTCTTAAAAAAAAAAAAAAAAAAAAAAAAAAAAAAAAAACCTAGTTCCAGAATAGGCTCCAAAGCTACAGAGAAACCCTGTCACGAAAAACAAAACAAAAAAAGCTAAAGGGTCTATAGACAACCCTTCAGTCCCTCAGTAAAAGAAGAAACATAGATGGAAAATAAACATATAAAAAGATGCTCAGCATTACATGTTTTTAGGGAAGCTCAATTTAAAGCAACAATGGAATAGCACTATACATATAGTAAAATAACCAAAATAGAGAACACTGACACTACTGTTAATGCTGTTGATGGAGAATGGACCTCTCGTTTGCTACCAGTGCAACTGAAAATATAGTACAGTCACTGTGTATGTTGTCAGTTTCTAGCAAAACCAAACTTATTCTTAACATAGAATACAGCACTCACATTCCTTGGTATTTACTCGAAGGAGTTGTGAAGTTATGGTGTGGGAAGAGGCAAAAGGTTATAGAATATTGATATTTACACTAGCTTTATTTACTATTGCTAAAACTTAGAAGTAACAAAGATTTTAAGAGATAAATAGACAAACTATGACATAGCCAGATGAGGTGTTATTACCCAGCACCTAAGAGAAATAAGTTATCAAACCATGGGAAGACATGCGGGAAGTTGAAATGTGCATTACTAAATGAAAAGAATGGGGGAACCCACATAATGTATGATCCCAAGTAGACAGTGTTTTGCACAAGTTGAAAATATGGAACTAGTAGAAGAATCAATAATTACTAGAGGTTAGAGAGAGTAAGTGATAAACATATGTGTTGTGGGAGAGATTTGTTTAACTATGTAAAGATGTACTGTATTTGCTTAATTATGTAAAGGTGTGTAACTATTTCACCTTGCCTGCCTAAGGCACCTGACTGGCCTAATAAAAAGCTGAATGGCCAATAGCTTGGCAGAGGAGGAATGGTGTGGCTGGTGGGCAGAGAGAAAAGGGGAGCCAGTCAGCCCACTAGAAAACTGCCAATTAGGGGGCAGCCAACAAGCAGGGCTAGCTAGACATGGAGAAATCAGGAAAGCAAGATGGAAAGTATGTAGATGAGGTAAATGAGACTCGGGAAAGCACATAGATTAATAGAAACGGGTTAATCTAAGTTAAAGGAAAAAAAGCTAGCTAGAAACAAGCCTAAGCTAAGGCCAAGCATTCATAATTAGTACTAAGTGTCTGTGTCATGATTTGGGGGCTGGCAGTCCAAGAAAGCCTGCTACACAGACGAAGCAAAGATTTGTAGGTCAGTCAAACTATTTGTGTGATATGACAAACGGGAATGCAATCATTACACTTTTGTCCAAACCTATAGAATGTTTAACCCAAAGAGAAAGGTCTATGTAATCAATACATCTTAGGTGATAATGATGTGTCAGTATCAAGTTTATCAGTTGAAACAATGGTACCACTATGGTACAGTTTATCCTATGGTGCAGGAAATACAGGAGGCATATGAGAACTCTATTTCCTACTAATTTCCCTGTTAACATAAAACTTCTCTAAAAATAGTACTTCTTGATTAAAAAATTAATAACCTCTTCACTTACAATGATGTGACTTATTCCTTGAGTTTTCTACTAAGATACACCTACAAATTCTAGCTGGATACTAAATAAGAATCTTAAATAGATTCACTGAGAAATAGTATTCATCACTTAATAAAACATGCAAAGAGAATACCATCAGCTTCACCCTTTCTGCCTTTAGACTTACGTTTTAATTCATTCTTTTCTCTTCTCTCTGTCTCTAACCCCACTGTCTTCTGTTCCCTGCTCCATTAATATCTTCAAGCATTACACCTTCAGTCACACCTGTTCTCTAACAGGCTTTTCAACTCTCTTTGGTGGTCCCACTGTACTGAACCTTTAAAATCTTCAAGCTGCAATTTTTGTCTCAACTTCTTTTGCCAACAATTTACACACACACACACACACACACACACACACACACACACAAAAGAAGAAGTTTATTTTCACTGTCTCTACATACTTACTTCTACCACTCAAAGTACTTCATAAACAGAGTGGACCTCAAAAAATTCCCAGGGTGATTTTGTTTTGTTTTGTTTTGTTTTTACTTCTACATCCCAAATTCTTTTTTTAAAGATTGTATTTACTCTGTATACAGTTTTCTACCTGCATGTATGACCGCTCATCAAAAGAGGACACTATAAATGGTTGTAAGCCACCATGTGGTTGCTGGGAATTGAACTCAGGACCTCTGGAAGAGCAGCCACTGCTTTTATCCTCTGAGCCATCTCTCCAGCCCCTCTACACCCTCAATTTCTAATTTGATGGGTTTATACGAAGGAAAGGAATTAATATAAGCATGTTAGGTGAAAGTGCTTCCTAAAGGCAGAGTCCAATGCATAAGCCAAATTAAGAAACCTTTATTCCAAATACCTGCAATGTCGTTCTAATCCTAAGAATGATAATATTCCACCAACTGAAGAATATAATTAAGTCAATCCTCTGCACCTGACATAACCATCCCCAACTAAAAAAGGAAAGTTTCTTTGGTTATTAAATACAAGTATCTTCCCTTGCTTGTTTCCTTTCCACCCTCATGTGATATGACAACCCTAGCTTTAAGCACACTCTGTTGTTTATCTAAAGACAGGGAAACACCAGAAACACAAGGAGGAAATCTGAATGAGAAAAATTCAAAGGAGAAAAGTGTAAAATAATCAAAATGGCTTGGTATCACTTTCTTCAATAAATGTGTGCACGAATCAGAAAATACGTAGAATTTAATATATATATATATATATATATATATATATATATATTCATGGAGTACTCAGCCTTTCTGCATCTCAAACTTTATTCATAAGTACCAAACTCTTGAAGCATTGTTTTTGGCAGGGTGATCATTTTTAAAGTTACATTGAAAAAAAACTTTACATTTATGTGGACAGAGGAGAAGTTAAGTAAGGGAAGAAAAACAGGGGTTACTAATGACTAAAACAGGTTCTCTGCTTTTCAGGCATAGACTCTGGATCAATCAAGTTGCCAAATCTTAAGTCATTTTTAAACAATAGAATAAATTCAATCTTTAATAACGTCAATATTTGCTAAGGATCCTCTTAGCAATGGTAAATCCATTCAGGAGATGAAAGTTGGGGACAGGACTGATGAGACTGAGCAGAGGTAACTGGAAGGTCAGTGATACTGTTGTAGTTAAGAGAGCTGTCAGAGACAAGATAGCATAGTCAGACCAAGCTGATTAAGAATATAGTTCAAAGAAGTCTCATTAGCTAAAGGCTCAAACCACCTTAAGACTCAGGAGTACAATATAATGTAGGTTGCAGCTTTCTTTATTAATGTGTTATCCTTTACAAATAATAACTAGTGAGCTCTGTTAATTTTTAGTATTTCCTAAATTCAAATAGCACCTTATTCTGCAAATGACAAATTACACATTCCAGTATACACACTGACTATTCACTAGCTTAGGTCTCTTTTAAAGAGTGCATTTTTATACTCATTATCCTTTTATCTACAGATTTTTTTACACTTCTTTTATGAGGATAAACTGTCACTAACACATGAGAGTGTATCTTTGTTCTCACTCAAAAAACGTTGCTTAAACATCAAATAAAAGTTCAAAATTTTTCTCTTACTCCATGAACTCCATTCAGGATGACTTATCTTTCTAGTAACATTTAAAAGCTTGCAACTAATAAGTTTATTGGGTACTCCCCACGTGCATGGTTGTTATTTGGGTAGCAAGAGAGAAAAATAAGGGTAGAGCTATCAAACAGATAAAGCATGATTACATTCTAATTTTTGCAGTAAGTTAATAAGAATGAGTCTGGAAGCATGAATAGGAGTTCACTGGGCTCTTGGAAAAGGCAAAAGGCATCTCTAGCACCCCCCTCACTAGTTTGATAATACTATCACCAAAGCCCTTTGAATAAGTGGAGTAAAGAAGTGAATAAATAAAATAATAAGAAAACATGAGGAAATTCTATTTAAACATATTTCAGATCTGGGAGTAAATGTTTATAAAACAGAATTCACAATCAAGAAAAAGGGGAGGAGTAGGAAGTTTATTATGTTGTATTACGTTAAAACAAATGAGTTAAAATATAAACATCTGCGCTTGGGACCACATATTCCGTCTTTTATAAAAGTTCATAAAAATTAAAACGAAAGCATACGGGCCTTTATCGAATGTCAGAACACTTTTCCTAATGTTTTATATTCTTAGCATCATTGTTAAAATTTCTAAAGTCAGACTGCCATATATCTGGCCGCACCATACCCTTAGAATACACTCTTCCTTGAAACAATGAGCACTAGTTTAGCTAAAAATTTCAGTTACTGATTTGTACAACTTCAAGTTTTTCAAAGTCTGGCCTTATACTGTAACTATTGAAAGGGATTCGTCTAGCTCAAAACTTTGCCACTCCACCTCTTCAGTCACATTCACTTATTTCTTCTCAAATTCCACTAGTTGTTTTTCTCCCGATAGAACTCTTAAAAATGTATATCACACACACACACACACACACACACACACACACACACACAAAATGGCTGCAGTCAGAGCACGAACACACACACCAATATCCAGTCACATTCCTATGGGGGATATTCTTACTCAAAATCAACAGACCATGAAAAAGAAAAAAAAAAGGCCTCAGCAGGAAAGTTCCAAAGTCTCTCCTTTCCTCCAACTCCAAGCCCTCAAGATTCCCCACCCCCTAGGGCGGCAACGTGACTGACTTCTCAAGCACGGACGCGCAAACACACACACACACACACACACACACACACACACGAGCACGTGTGTGCTCGCGCGCGCGCGCGACCCTCTGTCACCCGCCATTGCCAACAAAACAGTTATAGCCTTTGTTAAAAATGTCCAGGCACAATGCATCAGAAAAGGGTCACATTAACGAGCAAAGGAAAGTCAGAGGAACGCCACACCCTCTATAGCAACAGCCTAGGCCGGACAGCCCACCTCTCCCAAACCCTCTCCCCAGCGATAGGAAACATTCCTGGCAACTCTGTACCCCGAGAAAACAGAGCAAGGGTAGAGAGTAAGTTGGAACATCGCTCGGGAGCACCAAGCTGGGGCGACTGAACTTGAAGCTGGGCCACCCTCCAGGGCCCTCAAACAAACCTCCCCCTCCCGGCCTGGCCAAGCCCAAGTGTGTATTTCCAGCTTGTCCACTCCCTTCTTCCTTCTTCTAATTCAGCCGCTCCCTACACACCTTGCCACGCGCGTCCCGCCACAGTTCACTCCTCTGCCCACGCGGCCAGAGCCAAGAAACCTTGGGCAGCGCCGCTACCGACACAGCTGCACGAGTTTCCCTCAACCGGGTCAAAGTCTTCCATCCACACCCCGGCCCCTCTCTCGGGCAGCAGCCACGTTCTCTTGGAAGAGATCCGGACTGCAGCAGCACTCACCAAGAGTCCTGCTCCGCTCCTAAGCGCTGGGAGAGCCGCAAGCCGCTGCTCCGTCGGTCGCAGGGCCAGGACCGGAGAAAGGAGCCAGCAGCAGCTGCTAACCGCCGTCCGGTGGCAGCGGTGGGGAGGGCTCCAACCGGGTAAAGGGAGGAGAGGAGGGGCCACGAGGGGTGGGAAGCAAGGGGCGGGGCCAGGCAGGACGGGAAAGGGAAGAGTGGTGCCTGGGTAGCTTCTTACAACCCTGCGCTGTGGGCCTTTGAGCTGGAGCCATTCACTCTAGGTGCCCATAACCAGCACAGAAAAGCTGCCATTGGCCCCTCCGTGTGTTCCTGTATCTACCCGCGAGCAAACATTGCTTAGAGCAGGACCAGTTGTCAGAGCAGCGGGTCTCTTTCTCAAACCGCATTGTCAATCTCACCACGCTATTACTTCTTTTTCTTTGTTAATTCTCATTCCACATTTTCCATGGCCCTCTTCAAGATAGTGGAATGCAAATTTCTCATCTGCATGCCTCCTAAGAAGATATGTCCGGAACTAGTGACTAGCCAACCAGACTTTGGATATTGTTACAGTTCAGGGTATTGCCCTTTCCCTGGGGTCAAAAACTTGAGCTACTTCTGAACCAACAAACTTGAGTTACTTCTTGAGGCCAACAATCTGCATTATCTTTAATATTATGTATGCATGCATGCATGCATGTATGTATGTATGTATGTATTTGAGACAAAGTCTTGCTTTGTGGCCCTGGCTGTCTCACCGTGCTCTGAATAATTTACATTGTTAAAATCCATTCAAATGCCTCAGGAAATGAGAACACAATTTGTCAAATAAGGCCTATTTTTAAAATGTTTTAGGTGTTTGTTTTATAATTTGAACACTAGGCTTCTAAGAGCCACTCTTAGATATGGGATGCAAGACCATTCTGTTGTGTAGACTTCCATCTATGATTAAAAGCTTTCTGATTGTTAGCAATTAAAGGAGCCTAAAGTGATTATTATTCTATGCTGCATGCATGCTTAGTTTTAAGTTCTGAGCTTTTCTGTTTAGACTCTGGTCAGCTGTGGCATGGCATTTCACATGCTTTCAGATCAGCTATTAAAATAAACACACCTCAGTGAACCCAAAGAGAATTGGGTGTGGGCTTGAAGTGATTTGTTCCAAGCTAATTTGCCTCCACCCCCTTTTTTACTTTGGTCAATGATGGAATTAGTGCCACACTAGTAGGCCCTTCCCAATAAATACTTTAGTTGTGATTGCAACATTTTATAGGGCAGTCTGGTAATTGTCACTAAAGATCTAAATATACCAAAATTCCTCCCATTAGTTTTGCGGTTCTTTCATCTGTTTCTTTTTTTTTCAAAGTAGACTTTTCTGAGCTCACTTTTACTTTGCATTTGTTTAAAAAAAATAAATAAAAGACTTAGGGAGATTGTAGTAAGGTGGGAAGTGGTTATTGATGAAAGGTTTGCTGGCAGGTTTGTAGAGTGAATCTTTACGTTACTGAAAATGTAACATCCTATTTGTTTCACTGCTAAAATGTTTCCTGTAAAGAAGGTGTTTTAAAAGAACAGTGGATCAAGAAAGGTGATATTTAAAAATCTAATAGAGGTGGATATGTGGGAGATTTCACTTTTAATTTGATTTCTTTTTTATTCTTCTTTTTTCCCTTAATGGTTATTTTGGTGGAAGTGACCAATACTAGATTGAAATAGCTTAAGCAAAATGACAAAGTTATTGTGTAACCTAAATTGTGAAAGGGTAAGTCTGTTGTTAGACTTGAGAATAAATAAAACCAGAAAACAGAATGTTTGAAATTTCATCTCAGGCTCTCAATCTTTCCTCTCTCAGACAGGGTCACTCTTTCAGTACCTCCCAAAGTCACATACAACTGGCTTGGAATCACAGCTTCTGACCAACATTGAGTTCAAACTCTCAAGTCAGGTCAGATAGAAGATGTTTCTCTTCCCTCAGTTCAAGTTTTTAAATCACCAGCTAGAGTTTGATTGGGTAGATTATCATAACTGATTCTGGATATTAAGTAAATGGGACCCTACACACACACACACACACACACACACACACACACACACACACAACCACAGGAATAAAAGTAAAGAAAAACTTTCTAAATGAAAATATAAGATATGCAGAAATGTTTCCAGACCAGATTTGACACTCAGGTCTTAAGAAAGACAGAACACTGAGTTTTGTTTTGGGTTATTCTGTTTTGTTTTTAAATTTTATTTCATGTTTTTCCTGCATGAATGTCTATGCACACCTATGCATGCAGTGCCAACAGAGTCAATAAGAGAGCTCCAGATCACCTGAAACTGGAATGATAGACAGTTGTAACCTACTATGTGGGTGCTGGAAATCTAACCCACACCAGAATAATATTTAGTGTTCTTAATCACTGAGACATCTCTCCAGCTCCAAGATGTTGTTTACAGAAAAAGAGAAAAGAACTAGGTAGACAAAAATTAAAAAATGCACACTGGGCTGGAGAGATGGCTCAGAGGTTATGAGCACTTGCCCTTCATGCACAGGACACAAGTTCAATTCTCAGAACCCACATAGTGTTTTACAACACCCTATAGTTCCAGTACAAGGGAATCTGACACCCTTATCTGGCCTCCAGGCACACATGTGAGGCACCTACATACATACAGGCATTTACACATACATATAAAATAAATAAATCCTCTTTTTAAAAAGAAGATACACACAATACAGTATCTGTATTCAAGGACCACAAATTTGGAATCTTCTCATATTGTGTATGTGTCACTGTCTGTCTATCTGTCTCTGTCTCTGTCTCTCACTAATGTGTGTGTTTGTTTTCTATGGCTGATGTAACAAGCCATAATACATACTTACTGTTTTAAAATACAAATTTATTGCAGTTGAAGAGATGGATCAGTAGGTAAGAGCACCTTCTGCTTTTGCCAAATACTCAGATTTAGTTTGGAGTACCTACATCAGGAAATTTATAACTACCTATAACTCCAACTGCAGGGGATCTGGTGCCCTCTGACTTATTTGTGCTTTTGATACACAATAAACTAATGTAGGTATGCACATACACATAAAAATTTTAAAAACCCATTTTAAAAATCAAATACAGCAAAAAATTAAATGTGTTACATTTTTGGAGACTTTTATTCATATTTTTAAAATTTATTTTACATACCAGGAGGGGAACTAGGGATGAATCTGTCAAGTTGGGAGACACCAACAAGGTGTGCGGAACAAACTGGACATACAAAATGGAAGAGAAGTGAAAGTCACATTGCAAACTGTGGATTAACATAAACCGGTTAATTTAATTAATTTTCCTCAACCTATAAAAAACATAGACTATTTTTTTCTGCAAAATCTTTTTCTCTTGCTATTCATTCCTTATTATTGAAACCACCATGTCCCTCACTAGTAATTGAATTGGTAAATCATTCAAAGATGCTTTTTCCTGAAGCCTTTCTATTTGAATCATTTTTACCTCCAATATGTGCCACATATTGTTTTCTTTTTTCCATTTGATTAATCTTAACCACCTGAGCTGCAATGTGACCTTCCTATTCATTTCCTCATCTTTAGTTTCTCCTAAATCCAACCTTCTTGCCCAATTTTTAAAATTATCTTTTTGAAAACACAAATATAATCAAGTTATAGCTTAAGTATAGTACTGGAGCCTTGTAGGGAGTAATGTGGATGTTCCATTTAGCCCCAAGCATACTCTACAGTCACTTATTTTCAGCATTTTTACCAGTTGTGGTTGTGTTATCTTTTGCTCCATGCCAAAAGAAACTTCTCTGACTCAGCCTGACAACAGAAATAATCTATAGGCATAAACATGAATGTTTAGAAGGCAGCTGGATCCAGGGAACATCACTAAAGTGAGCCAGAAAGATTTTTCATTTGTTTTTGAGACATGATTTCTCTGGGTATCTTTGGAGCCTGTTCTGGAACTTACTCTGTGAACCAAGTTGGCCTCAAACTCACAGAAATACACCTACCTCTGATTCCTGAGTGTTGGAATTAAAGGTAAACAACCACTGGTCATTAATATCACTTAATATCAATGGGCTCAATTAACCTATAAAAAGGCACAGGCTGAGAGACTGGATACGAAAACAGGATCCAACATTCTGCTGTTTGCAAGAAACACATCTCAACCACAAAGACAGGCACCTACTCAGAGTAAAGGATTGGGAAAAGGTGTTTCAAGCAAATGGTCCTAAGAAAAAAGCAGGTGTGGCCATATTAATTTCTAACAAAACTGACTTCAAACTAAAATCAATCAGAAGAGATTGAGATGGTCACTTTATACTCATAACAGGAACAATTCATCAGGATGAAGTCTCAATCCTGAATATCTATGCCCCTAATATAAAAGCACCCACTTATAAAAGAAATATTACTAGAACTCAAGGCAGACATCTAACCACACACACTAATAGTAGGAGACTTCAATACACCTCTCTCTTCAAAGGACAGGTCAATCAGAAAGAAATCTAATAGAGAATTAAGAGAATTATTGGAGGTAATGAAGCAAATGGACTTAACAGACATCTATAGAACTCTCCACCCAAATAGGAAAGAATATACCTTCTTCTCTGCAGCTCATGGAACCTTCTCGAAAATTGACCACATACTCAGAAACAAGGGAAACCTCCAAAGACACAAAAAAAATCAGTGTCCACCTGTGTCTTATCAAATCAGCACGGATTAAAGTTAGAAGGCAACAACAATGCTACCCCCAGAAAGCCGACAAACTCATGGAAACTGAACAGTCAACTACTGAACCACACCTGGGTCAAGGAAGAAATTAACAAAGAAATTAAAGTCTTCCTTGATTTTAATGAAAATAAAGAGGCAACATACTCAAACCTATGGGACACGATGAAAGCAGTGCTAAGAGGAAAGTTCATATCTCTAATGCCCACTTAAAGAAAACAGAGAAAGCATACATCGGGGACTTAGCAGCACACCTGAAAGCTTTAGAAAAAAAAGAAGCAGACACGCCCAGGAGGAGTAGAAGACTGGAAATAATCAAACTGAGGGATCAACAAAATAGAAACACAGAAAACAGTCAAAAGAATCAATGAAACAAAAAGTTGGTTCTTGGAGAAAATCAAGATCGACAAACGCCTATCCAAACTAATTAAACAACAGAGAGAGCACAAGCAAATAAATAAGATCAGAAATGAAAAGGGGGACATAACCACAGACACAGAGGAAATTTAGAGAATTTTTCGATCTTACTACAAAAGCCTGTATGCCACAAAACTGGAAAATACAAAAGAAATGGACATTTTCTTAGATAAGTACCATATACCAACGCTAAACCAAGACCAGGTGAACTATCTAAATAGACCTGATAGTCGCGAAGCATTAGAAACTGTTATCAAAAATCTCCCTTCCAAACAAAGCCCAGAACCAAATGGTTTCAATGCAGAATTCTACCAGAACTTCCAAGAAGACCTAATACCTATACTCCTTAATGTATTTCACAATATAGAAACAGAAAATCATTGCCAAATTCCTTTTATGAAGCTACAGTTACCCTGATACCAAAACCAAACAAAGACCCAACCAAGAAAGAGAACTACAGGCCAATCTCACTCATGAACATCGACGCAAAAATTCTCAATAAAATACTGTCAAACTGAATCCAAGAACACATTAGAAAAATTATCCATTATGATCAAGTAGGCTTCATCCCAGAGATGCAGGGCTGGTTCAACATACACAAATCTATCAATGTAATCCATCATATAAATAAACTGAAATTAAAAAAGCATATGATCATTTCATTAGATGCTGAAAAAGCTTTTGACAAAATTCAACACCCCTTTATGATAAAAGTCTTGGAGAGATTAGGGATACAAGGGTCATACCTAAATATAATAAAAGCTATTTACAGCAAGCCGACAGCTAACATTAAATTAAATGGAGAAAAACTCAAAGCCATCCCACTAAAATCAGGAACATGACAAGGATGTCCACTCTCTCCATACCTCTTCAATATAGTGCTTGAAATTCTAGCAATAGCAATAAGACAACATAAGGGGATCAAAGGTATTCGTATTGGAAAGGAAGAAGTTAAACTTTCGTTATTTGCAGATGATATGATAGTATACATAAGCGACCCCAGAAACTCTACCAAAGAACTCCTACAGCTGATAAACATCTTTGGTAATGTGGCAGGATACAAGATCAACTCCAAAAAATCAGTGGCCTTCCTATACAATAAGGATAAGGAAACAGAGAGGGAAATCAGTGAAGCATCACCTTTCATGATAGCCACAAGTAGCATAAAATATCTGGGGGGTAACTCTGACCAAGGAAGTGAAAGATCTATATGACAAGAACTTTAAGTCTTTGAAGAAAGAAATTGAAGAGGTCACCAGAAAATGGAAGGATCTCCCCTGGTCTTGAATTGTGAGGATCAACATAGTAAAAATGGCAATTCTACCAAAAGCAATATATAGATTCAATGCAATCCCCATCAAGATCCCATCAAAATTCTTCACAGATCTGGAGAAGACAATAATCAAGTTTATATGGAAAAACAAAAAACCCAGGATAGCCAAAACAATCTTATACAATAAAGGATCATCTGGGGGGCATTACCATCCCTGACTTCAAACTCTATTACAGAGCTACAGTATTGAAACAGCTTGGTATTGGCATAAAAACAGAGAAGTCGACCAATGGAATCGAATAGAAGACCCTGACTTCAACCCACAAATCTATGAACACCTGATTTTTGATAAAGAAGCTAAAAGGATACAATGGAAAAAGAGAGCATCTTCAACAAATTGTGCTGGCAAAACTGGATGTCAACCTGTAAAAGAATGAAAATAGATCCATATCTATCACCGTGCACAAAACTCAAGTTGAAATGGATTAAAGACCTCAATATCAGTCCGAACACACTGAACCTGATAGAAGAGAAAGTGGGAAGTACTCTACGACACATGGACACAGGAGACCACTTCCTACATATAACCCCAGCAGCACAAACATTAAGGGCCTCATTGAATAAATGGGATCTCCTGAGACAGAGAATCTTCTGTAAAGCAAAGGACACTGTCACTAAGACAGAAAGGCAACCCACTGACTGGGAGAAGATCTTTACCAACCCCGCAACTGACAAAGTTCTGATCTCCAAAATATATAACGAACTTAAGAAACTAGACTGTAAAAGGCTAATCAACCCAATTATAAAATGGGGCACTGAGCTGAACAGAGAAGACTCATCAGAAGAAGTTCAAATGGCCAAAAGACACTTAAGGTCATGCTCAACTTCTTTAGTGATCAGGGATATGCAAATCAAGACAACTTTAAGATACCATCTTACACCTATCAGAATTGCTAAAATCAAAAATACCAATGATAGCCTTCGCTGGAGAGGTTGTGGAGAAAGGGGTACACTCATCCATTGCTGGTGGGAATGCAAACTTGTGCAACCACTTTTGAAAGCAGTATGGTGGTTTCTCAGGAAATTCGGGATCAACATACCCCTGGACCCAGCAATACCACTCTTGGGAATATACCCAAGACAGGCCTTATCATACAACAAAAGTATATGCTCTACTATGTTCATAGCAGCATTGTTTGTAATAGCCAGAACCTGGAAACAACCTAGATGCACTTCAATGGAAGAATGGATGAAGAAAGTATGGAATATATACATATTAGAGTATTGCTCAGCAGTAAAAAACAAGGACTTCTTGAATTTTGCATACAAATGGATGGAAATAGAAAACACTATCCTGAGTGAGGTTAGCCAGACCCAAAAAAAGAGGAACATGGGATGTACTCACTCATATTTGGTTTCTAGCCATAAATAAAGGACACTGAGCTTATAATTCATGTTCCTAGAGAAGCTAAATAAGAAGGTGAATCCAAAGATAAACATATAGGCATCCTCCTGAATATTAACCTTCATCAGGCAGTGTAAGGAGACAGAGACAGAGACCCACATTGGAGCACTGGACTGAAATCTCAAGATCCAAATCAGGAGCACAAGGAGAGAGAGCACGAGTAAGGAACTCAGGACCACGAGGGGTGCACCCACACACTGAGACAATGGGGATGTTCTATCGGGAACTCACCAAGGCCAGCTGGCCTGGGTCTGAAAAAGCCTGGGATAAAACCGGACTCGCTGAACATAGCAGACTATGAAGACTACTGAGAACCCAAGATCAATGGCAATGGGATTTTGATCCTACTGCACGTACTGGCTTTGTGGGAGCCAAGGCAGTTTGGATGCTCACCTTACTTGTCCTGGATGGAGGTGGGTAGTCCTTGGACTTCCCACAGGTCAGGGACCCTGATTGCTCTTTGGGCTGACAAGGGAGGGGGAATTGATTGGGGGAGAGTGGGGAAATGGGAAGTGTGGTGGGGAAGAGACATAAATCTTTAATAAATAAATAAATTTAAAAAAATGGTGAATGAAAATCAGAACTTGGGAAAAAAATAAAATTGCTAATTGAAATGCTTTTTCAGTTTTATTAAAAAAAACAACTGTTAAGTTAATTTTGTCATGGGTTATGTCAGAATTTCTAACAATTTCAGAAATATCCCTAAATAAACTCTCCTACCTCCTCTTTTGTACTGTATATTGTGTGAAGCAGTATTCTCAGCACTGACAACTACAAAATTAAAATATGTTTAACTCTGAAAATGTTCTTCAAACTACAGTGCCAAACATTTTGGAACATCTATTTTAGTTTTCTTTTTTATTATTGCGTGACAAATACCGTGACCAAAGGTAACTCGAGTAGGAAAATGTTTATTTCATCTTGAATATTACAGTCCATCAATGAGGGAAGCCAAGGCAGGAAGTCAAGATAGCTATTCTGGTTAGTTTTTTTTTTTCAACTTGGAAGAAGCTAGAGTTATCTGAGAAGGAGGAACCATAGATAAGAAAATGCCTCCAAAAGATTAGCTTGTAGGCAAATCTATAGTAAATATTCTTATTTAGTGACTCATGTAGCATGCTTTGGACTGACACTGCCTCTGGATAGGTCTTATATGGTATAAGAAAGCAACCCGAGCAAGCCATGTGGAGCAATCCAGTAAGTAGTGTCCCTCTATGGTGGTTTGAGAGAAATGGCTCCCATAAATAGTGGCACTTTTAGGTGATATGGCTTTGTTGGAGTAGGTATGGCCTTGTTGGAGGAAGTGTGCCTCTGTAGGGTGGCCTTGGAGGTCACCTGTGCTCAAGCTATGCTCAGTGTGGACACAGTTTGCCTCGTATTGACTGAGGATTAAGATGTAGAACTCTCATCTCATTCTCCAGCACCATGTCTGCATGCATGCCACCATGTATTGCCATGGTGGTGATAATGGACTGAACTGTAGAGAGGAGGCAAGCAGGCCTGCTTTTCGTTCCTCCCAGCTCCTGCACGGCTAGCTTATGGTCCGAAATAACAACACACAAATTGTATTCATTTAAACACTGCCTGGCCCAATATATCTAGCCTCTTCTTGGCTAACTCTCACATCTTGACTAACCCATTTCTAATGATCTGTGTAGCACCACAAAGTGGTGGCTTACCAGGAAGAATTCAGCATTTCTGGCCTGGCGGCTGGCTCCATTGTGGTGGACCCAGAGAGCAGAGGCATGGCGATTGCCTCACTTCCCTCTTCCTCCCAGCATTCTGTTCTGTCTACTCCACCCACCTAAGGGCTGGCCTATCACATGCCAAGGCAGTTTCTTTATTAACCAATGAAATCAACACAACACAGAAGACTCTATCACATCACTGAACCTCTGAAACTGTAAACCAGCTCCAATTAAATACTTAGCTTTAATAAGACTTGTGAGGCCATGGTGTCTTTTCACAACAATAAGACCCTATCTAAGTTACCTTCCATGACCTCTGCTTCAGTTCCTACCACTGGGTTCCTTCCTTCATTTCCTGCTCTGATTTCCTTTCATGATGAACTAACTGTGAAATAAACCATTTCCTCCCCAAGTTGCTTTTTTCTTTCATGATATTTATTAAGCAGTAGAAACCCAAAAGACATAGTGTAAGAACTAATTCCTTTCATCATTGTTAATTAACAGCAATTATTAAATTAACTAATAACTAATTGTGTTAACCAATTGGTTTCCTTCTCTTGTGGCTGGGACAAACAAGCAGCCTCTCTCCCTACAACATACCTGGGAACAAGCTGCCAAGTTCTGCTTTTTGCTGGGGCTGGAACATGGACCCATAATTCAAATACATTTTACCAGCTTTCTGTTTTTGATGGTTTCTTTTACTGCTTAAGTTTGGCTTTCCTATACCTTTCCCTATAGACCAGGCTGGCCTTGAATTCTGAAATCAGCCTGTCACTGCCTCCCTTGTGATGGCATTAAAGGTATGTGCCACCACACCAGGCCCTAAGCTTTTATTTAGTTTATTTTCACAAGTTTTGCTGGGTAAGGTCTTGCCCTGAGGTCATAACTCCCTGCATTCCATTTAGTATCAGGCTTTTTTTCATCATTTTATTGCCTTGAACACAGGATTTAGTTCCAATATATGTCCTGGTACCTCCCTTACTCCTCAAACTATACATTTTGTAGTTTTCTATGCTCAGGTACTCCTTTTCATTATAGATCTGCATAATACTGGCTATTAATAACCACACGACACAGCCAATACACAGGTTGTTTTGAAATGTCATCTGCCATAGCTGATAATCCAGAACTTTTCAATTTACCCTCAGGCAGACATTTTAGACAAGGACAGAAAGGAGCCACTTTCTTCACTAAAATATCACAATGATTGTTTCCTGGACTCATACTAATATTCTTTGTTGAATCATCTTGAACCAGCTCCTCACATTTCAAATCACCCACAGCACCACTGCCTTCTATGCTACTACTAGTTTGTCTCATTAAGTCCTACTTAAAGTGTTGAAATGCTTTTTTAATCTGAAGTCCCAAAGTCAAGATTGCTCCAAATAAAAGCATGATCAAGCCTATCATAATACCCCAATCCTTAGTATTATAACTCCTGGAACTGGAGTTATGGATGGTTGAGAATCACCATGTGTGGCTTCTGCAAGAGAAGAGTAATGAGAGATCTAAACTTTTGAGCCATCTCTCCAGTCCCCAGAAATGATATTTTAAAGAAGGTACTGAAAACACATAACTATGAGAAATTTAAAAAACTGTCCCTTTTCTAAGTGATTTAAAAGTTTTGATAGTATATAATTTTCCAAATTGAAATCCAGATGGTATACCATATATGGCCCACTTCTTTAAAAACTATTTATGTAAAACTTTACAAAAAACTTTTTGTCATCTACTTTCCCTGCTTTTGTTCTTCTTTTCTGTTTGCTTCCTTACTTGTTTCACTAATACTCACCAATAAATTCATTGATGATTTTATGTAATTTCTTGAGCCTTTGCAATAATTTATAATTCAGCTTTGGCTCAATAATGAAATTGAACCTAGTTGCACATTTTCTTTATTGTCATTCCTAAATAGAAAAGTCTAAATAATTGAAAAATAATTGTTAGAAATAATTTCTGAAGGTTCATTTTCAAAGGTTCTTTGAACTATCATAGGTCCAACAAATGAATAGAAACTACATATCTCCTGTTAATCTCTGCTAGTTTGGATATGTCTGTTTACCCCACCCTGGTAAGCTATGGCCTACTTAAACTAAAAATTTAAAGTGGAAAATTACTAACAGCCAAACTTGTAAACAAGGTCATGAATCTGATTAGTTTTTAAGTAAATGGGATTTAAGACTTAGAGATAAACCCACAAACAGTTTTTGTAGAGAAAATGTCAAATATAATCAACAGAGAAAAAGATAAGAACATACCCCCATGATTGCTCCAATAACTTGAAAAAGGATAAACATAGAAAGGATAGTGTTCAGCATTATTAAGATCATTTTCTGCCTCAGCCAGTATGCCTGCCATTTTAGGCTGGCACCCAACTTTGCAAGGTCCTAAAATAAACTGCTTAACTTTCACTACTTATAGAAAGTGTATGTTTGGTAGGTTTAAATGGTTTTATTATAACATTCCATTAGCAAAAACATGCATAGAAACCTTATGCTTGTTTACAACATTCACTTAAAGTTGTAATATGGGATATTATATTGAGCTTAGGATTTGGTTAATTTGTTTAATTCCATCAGAGGAAATAATTCAAAAGTTGGCAAATATCCTAAAATTGTGACTTCGAGACAGAAGAATAAATAAAAACAGGTAGATCCTAGAGAAGATTTCCAAAAAATTGGAAAGAAGCAAAAGGGTGTAAAAGTCAGTCTTCCATCTTACAGAATGATGGTATATTGAAGATGGTCCCACCCTGTGTAGCTAGAACTCCAACAGAAAATCTGTAACATTTCTGTTCTAAAGATCCAGAGGACATAGTTCAGAAAAACCAAGAGAATGATACTAAAAAGGAAAGCTAGAAATAGTTCACCAAATTTTCTCTGTAAATGTGCTTAAATTTGATGGCTATCTCTGAACCACAAATTAATACAGCTCAAAAAAACCTAAAAATTGAAATGTTGCCACTTTATGATATTTAGATATCTAGTCTGAAAACAACTGCATAATGTACCTGACTAAAAACAAAAACAGAACAATAACAACAAAAACAAAGCCATATCAAAATCAGCTTTTTTGGAGACATGATCTTAGAATATAGCCCTAGCTAACCTCAAACTCATTATGTAATCCAGGCTGGCCTTGAAGTCACAGAGATCCTTGGGATCTTCCTCCATAGTGTTGCAATAAAAGTGTACAAATGTGCCCAGTCTCCAAATAACTTCTATTTTAATGACAGATAATGTTCATAGGGAGACTTTGTACTTAGGATTTTTTTTAAAAAAATCTATATTTCTCAAATTATTCATGATTCTTATTGTCTTCCTTCTTCCAGTCCTGTGATATTGCCATTTCAAACCCTATTTCTTTTTAAGGCCAGTCTTTTAACTTCTATCTGGTTAAGAAGTCCCTTAATTTACACAGAAAAAAAAAGAAGTTGGTGGGAAGATTAGATATCAAGGGGAACAGACACCAAGGATGCATGTATATATCAAGAATCTTGGAAAAAGGGAACAGAATTTGGAGTCCCAGTTTCAATAGATACTCACTCTCTTAAATAATTGCTCATTTCCTGGAAACACTTTGAAAAATAACAAAAAATGTGTTTAACTGTCACAACATTGCAGTTTATGCATTCTAAAGCATATCACATTGTTTAAATTGATGTTTTAAAAGGTGTATATGAAATTGCTATTTTCTGACACTTTTTATTTTGTTACAGTATCTCTTTGGGACATTATTTATTGGATTTGCATTTTAATTCAGTCACATAGTAGGAACATAAGTCTTGAGTATGATAATCTCTGCATACTCTGCTTTCTACTTTTGCTTCAATTCAAATTCAAAGTATATTTGTGGAAATGTTTTCTCCTTTTTTTCCCGACATTCAATGACTGTTCAGCAGTTAAAAAGGAAAAGCTGAAAAAATAAAGCCCACCAGTGTTGCAATATAGGTAATACTCTTCCAGTTTTGAAAGGTGACATTCATTACTAACATAACTCCTCTCTCTTTTTTCCATTTTTTCTTTCCACTGCTATTTTTGCATGTTCACAGCAGACCTTTGCATGGCTTCTTACATTATTTCTCACAGTTCTCAGAACAAAGAATAATTGTGCCCCAAGGCTGCAGGAACAATGACAGTTGTCCTTCTTTAGGTTTAAAAGTGCATCATTGTTTTTACTCTGTGCATTTGCTCCCTTCCTGATTTCCTCCCAGAGTTTCTTATCCTGTGGAATGTTTGCTCCCAAGTTAATGAAATACGCATGGTAAAGAAGAGTTTTATTTGTCTTATCAGTACAAATGCCAAATGCAAGTCATTCAACAATATCATGATGAAGCATATTAAACACATAATGTCATTTATAGTGTTCATGGAATTGATATGTAGCATATTTATGAAAAGTACCTGTGTCAATGGTCTCTATCATCTCCCTTACATTTGAAGTTTCACCCTAAAGACTCACAGGAGTCAAAGATTAAAACTGAATATAGTAGTGAGATACAGCTAAATCACAAAAGAAAATGTCTTACGGAGAATGTGGAAGAATTCATGTATAGACCTTCATCTATACATGTCCCTTTTTCTTTTCCTCCCTCCCTTCCTCTTCCTCCCCCTCCCCTGGCTCAGGGGGGCTCATATGGGATTTTTTTCCATCATCAACAAACACTCAGTAATCTTTACAAGGTTATTCTGCTCCAGGACTACTGGTATAAACAATACTTAGGAGTGTTACTGATACTTTTCCATATAGATATTATCCTCTTTTTATATAACAAAATACCAGAATACCAAAAGACATGCAAGATTTCAGTTTTAAGAACAATGTTTAAGGCTGGCAAGATGCCTTAGTGGAAAGAGGCACTTCCTGCTGAGCTTGCTGTTCTGGAAACCCACATGATAAAAAAAGAGAACCGATTCCTGCAAGTTGCCCTCTGACCTCCACATGTGAGCTCTGGCATATGCATCCCACCCCAAACATTTTCCACACAGATAAATAAATAAATAACTGTAACAAAAAATTTAAAAAAGCATTGTTTTTACAGATTAAGGCAGTGAGCCCCTTTAAAAAGTTCTGGGGATAGTGGGATCCCACCTGCCATTCAAGAAGCAACCCTCACAAATATATTTCTCTTCTAAAAAAATAGCATCTTTGCCTCAAACTCACAGAGATCTGCCTGTCTCTGCCCCCTGAGTGCTGGGATTAAAGGTGTGCACCACGACCACCTGGCTAGTTACAGGACAGGCTCCAAAGCTACAAAGAGTCCCTGTCTCAAAAAAAAATAGTATCTTCTTTGCTTATTCTTTAAAAATTTCATACACTTATGAAATATGTTTTTAAATTTTCTTATACTTTTAAAACTAAATATAATTGAATCATGTCTCCCTTCCCTCCTTCCAATATATTTATTACATCTCTCATGTATGTATTCCCTCCAATAGCCCTCTCTTCAAAATTCATTTTTCATTTTTTAATTGTTGTGATATATATTTTCTTTAATTGTGATATATATGAATAAATGATATGGATAACTAATTGAGGGACTCTTCCCTAAAGAAGACTATATGTCCCAATCTTAGCATCCTTTAGTTTCCCTTTCCTGACTCAGATTTAATTGGGTTATGAGAGCAAGAAATGTGCAGTTAGGAAAGAAAAATCAATTTCAACAGGTCCATGTATAGCAAGTTAAACACAGTTAATGGGAATATATTGTATGCTTGGAAAATGTGAAGAGAATTTAGGTTTGTGTACCACTATAAAAATAATAAGCATGTAAAATGATAGGTATCTTAATTATAATGCTAGATTTAATTTTTCTACACTGTGATTAAAACACCATGGTGTGTGTGTGTGTGTGTGTGTGTGTGTGTGTCTGTATATATATCAGAAACTTGTACTATCTGTGTTAATGAAATGATTGCACAATTTCATATTTTATTACCTTGTTTAGTTCTAGTTTGATTTTACTCATTTTTAAGTAATTTCCTGTATCATGTAAAATTGATTTCCTATCAATAATCTTTGTTAACTGAAAAGGAAGGACTTTCTCTTGAGAAGCACACATGAGTGTGTACTATTATTCTACTAAGAGCCCCTTGATCCTATAATATACATTCTTAAATCTTCATTAAGATCTTTTCTTAATAAACTACAACTGTGTTTCATGAAAAATGTATTTGCTAAGATTTCACTATTATTTTACAATGTAAGGTAATCTCTTCAGTTTTCTGCATCCATAGGCATATATTTTAAGGAAAGCTAAAGAGTCTCTATTTTCTTTGTATATTATTTATTTTTTGTAATATCAGTATTTTATTAAGAATTAACACTTTAAATCATGGTGTCTTTTCTGATTTTTTCCACATGTATTTTCTATTCTAATGATGAATAAAAGTAGTGAGTGGGAATATCTTATACCTTTGCCAGGAAGAAAAGATTTGAACTTTCACAATTAATTATGGTATCAGACTTAAATTTTTCTAATGATGCCATTTAGCATATTGAATAGGTTCCCTTCTTTTCAGTTTTTCAAAAGTTGCTATTAGGAGTGGTCATTGTAGTATCAAAACATTTGTCTATGTGTATTGAAGCAATACTTTGAGGCTTTCATTTGTTTATTTAAAATGTTTTAATATTAAAATATTTCATAGACAAATTGTTTATTAAGGTAAATATACAAATAAGCCTTTATTTCTATATACTTTTATAGTCCTTTGCTTCTATGAACATTTATTTTAGAGCTTAATTGTCAACCTGATTTCTTTGGAAGGAAGGAAGTAAAGAAAGAAAGAAAAGAAAAGAAAGAGAGGACTCCCACATGCTGTTCTCTGACTTCCACATTCCAACCATGGTGTGCACACACCTCCCCTGCTAAATAAAATAATAAATGTTTAAAAGTTATTTAGTGTTGTAATAGGAGCGGCGGGCTGCGTTCCCGGCACCCGGCCGCCCCCACGGCTAGCTTTACCCGAAATAATTACACGGAAACTGTATTCTTTTAAACACCGCTTGGCCCATTTCTATCTAGCCTCTTCTAGGCTAGCTCTCGCACCTGGACTAGCCCATTTCTAATAATCTGTTGTAGCCCACGAGCTGGCTTACCAGGAATGATCTTAACCTGCATCTGCCTGGAGTGGGAGAATCATGGCGACTCACTGACTCAGCTTCTTTCTCCCAGCCTTCTGTTCTGTTTACTCCTCCCACCTATGTTTTAACCTATGAGGGCCAAAGCAGTTTCTTTATTGCTTAACCAATGAAATCAACAGATTGATATATGACACTCCCACACCAATTTAGGATGCATGTTTGGGAGTTTCTCTGCTTTACATGTGTAACTTCTTTTAAATTTTTTTTTCATTTATTTTATTTATTTATTAAAGATTTCTGTCTCTTCCCTGCCACCGCCTCCCATATCCCTCCCCCTCCCCCAATCACCTCCCCCTCTCTCATCACCCTAAAGAGCAGTCAGGGTTCCCTGCCCTGATGTGTAACTTCTAAAGGAGAAATTTCTAGGTTATTTCAGAAAACGTGAAATATTCTTTTGCTTTTCTGCCATTTCATCAATGGAGCCATGGTCAGTGAGAGAAGGCTGTGAATGCCGATAGGGTTCAGCAGTTTAAAGAATATTAACTTCTATTTCATCTCAATCAATAGCCCCACAGGGCCAGAGAAATGACTCCGTAGTTAAAAGCACATGTTCCACTTACAGAGGACCCAGGTTTGATACTCAGCAACTACATAGGAGTTCACAACTGTCCATATATAACTCTAGTTCCAGGAGATCCAACACATCCTTCTGATTGCCTTAGGCACCAGGCACACAAGTAGTGCACAGAATGGGGGGATGGAAATATGAGGGATTTGGAGTTATGAGTGGGACAGAGCAGGAGAGTGACAGAGGATATATAATGACAAAGGGGGCCATTGCAGGGTTAGGGAGAAACCTGGTACCAAGGAGATTCCCAGGAACCTACAAGAATGACTCCAGCTAAGAATTGTAGCAATAATGGAGAGGGTGCCTGAACTGGCCTTCCCCTGTAATCAGATTGGTGACTACCTTAATTGTCATCATAGAATCTTCATCCAGTAACTGATGGAAGCAGATGCAGAGATCCACAGCTAAGCACTGGACTGAGCTCCCATAGACTAGTCAAAGAGAGGGAGGATGAATTATATGAGCAAGGGGGATCAGGATTATGATGGGGAGACCCACAGAGACAGCTGGCCTGAGCTTGTGGGAGCTCATGGACACTGGACAGACAGCTTGTGAGCCACATGGGAATGACCTAGTTCTTCTGCATCTGTGTGGTAGTTATGTAGCTTGGTCTTTTTGCTGGCCTCAAACTCACAGAGATCTGCCTGCCTCTGCCTCCTGGGGACTGGGATTAAAGGTGTGCACCACCACCGTCTGGCTTTGTAGCTTGGTCTTTTGTGGGACTCCTAGCAGTGGGACCGCGACATCTCCCTGATGCATGAGCTGGCTCTGCTGAATCTATTCCCTATGGTTGAATACCTTGTTCACCCTTGATGTAGGTGGGAGGAGCCTGATCCTGCCTCAACTCAATATACCATTCTTTGTTGATTCTGATGGGAGGCCTTATCCCATCTGAATGAACACAGAGGAGGAGTAGATGGCAGAGTGGTAGAAGGGTTGTGGTGGTGGAAGGAGTGGGAGGAAAGGAGGAAGGGGAAACTGTGGTTGGTATGTAAAATAAATTTTTAAAAAATGATAAATTTTAAAAAAGAAAGAAAATGTCATGGTTTAGAAATTACTATAATTTCAAGACAAGACACTGAGAGACAAAGCGACTTTCTCAAGTTTACAATATAGCATTACCATAAGTGAGGTTCAATCAGATCTCAAAGAATATATTTCAGAGTTACTGCTTGTAAAATATTTAAAAAGTCTGTTTCTTTTGGTCTCAGAATTTCCAGAACAACCATAAAACAAAACAAAAACCAGAAGCATATAATCTCAGTGCAAAGAATGTCAAGCTTTATCTAGGAAGGAGAACAAGGGTAAAACCTCAGTCCATTTAAGCACAGTTTATTCATCTCTTTTTAACGCCCAGGCAGATATACAATTTTTACATGCCCTTGACTCCACATCCCACACACACCCTCCCTGCATGCTACATTGACTCCATAAATTTGTTCACCATTTAATGGATTGAACAGCTTGTCAGACTTACATCCAAATTCAGCAAAAGAAATAAAAATTCAGTATACCAAGACAGGTCTTACTTGCTATGTATACATTTAATGTTAACCTGCACTGGTTATTTATATAGCAGATAGACTGGTTTTTATATACATTGAGTTATAAGAACAGTAGTGGTAGATCTCGATACTGGGTCCCTATGCGGGAGGGGGGGTGGAAACTTAAGTCACAATAACCTAGCCTCAATACCTCTTCAAAAAGAGGGGAGCAGATAAGTAAAAGTGAAAGGTAAAAAGCAGTTTCAGTGTGACCATGTAGTTGTATAAATCTAAGGACATATTTGAATAAAAAATAGTGGATTTGAAGTTGCATAGAAGAGGAAAGCAAAAAGAGAAGAGTTTAGGGGGGGGTGCATATCACAGTCTTATTGGTGTCAAGGACTTTATTGCAGATAAGTAGAAATCTTCATTTGTTTCACAGAATGTTCATTACCCAGTCTTGTGATCATGAAAGAGTACAATCTTTGTTTTGCAGACTGTTTGTCTTTCAGACTCAGGACCTTGGAATGTCAGAAAACTGAGGGAAAGAATTCAAAGGGAAATAAAAATGGAGTCAGTTAGGTTAATGCTTGGACTCCCTTTGATCTTAAGGGCTTAAGTTGAGTGATGCCGTTGGGAATCAGAATAGAATGAACAAGGCAACACTCTATTCATTGCCTTTCACAAAGAGCAGAGGAGTGATGTAATCAAGTAGAATCTCTTGAGAGATGGTTTTCAATATATAAATGTTTCTGCTCTGGACATGAAGTATAACCCTAATTCGTTATAGTTTGAAAATATTCCCAAGGGTTTTGTAAAATAAACACTCCTGTAATAGAGGAAGTTTTCGTTTTTAATACTACAAGACGATGCATCTTTTAAATATCCATACCTCAAAAAAATCACTAAGAATAGATGGGAAGATGGCCCATCAGGCAAGGGTGCTCATGAAGAACTAAGTTCAACTTTCCAGAACCCACACAAGAAAAACTAAACATGGTCACATATTCCTTTAACTCTAGTTCCTGTGGGTGGAGCAGCAGAAAGAGCAGAGACATGAGAATTGCTGAAGCTTACTGGCTACCAGCTTAACTCTAGATTCAGTGAGAGATACTGAATCCAAGTAAGGCTTCCTCAAGGGAAGAATTAAAGAGTAATAGGGAATAACACTCAATATTCTACCTTGGGTTCCACCTGCACACTGATACTGGCATACACACACACACACATATATATATGTATATATATATATATATATATATATATATATATATATATATATATAAAACAGACACATACACAACACACACACGTGCACAAAGTCACTAACATAGTGCTATTATATAAAAGGCAATTCAGAATGCAAGGCTATTTTGTACTTTTACCTTCTTGAGTGAAGGTACCTGTCTGAATTTATTGTGCAATAGTGATCTTACAGACAGGTACCTTAAAAACTCAAAACTGTGTTTTCTTTTTCTTCTTTAACATAAAACATCATTCTTTACAAAGGAAAATGGTTTTATGTTTACTGTAAACTGCATTGGAATGATCTAGAGAAATTCTTGAATACAGTGTACTTGGCCACACTACAGTTTCTGATTCAATTAGTAGACATTGGAACTCTATCCTTTTTATGTATAACAACTGCCTAAGTAATGTTGGTGGTTTAAGGATCACACTTGAAGGACCACTACCTTTTTTTTCTGGGTCTATGCATAAGTTACTGCAATAGGTTCACTCCTATTCACCTTGATAAAATTTTTCCTGTTTTTGCTGTTTTTATTTTTTTAATAAAAACTATCTTTCCTCATTTTACATACCAGTCCCAGTTCCCACTCCCTCTCCTTTCCACCCCCCATCCACTCCTCAGAGATGGTAACGCTTCCCATGGGGAGTCAACAAAGTTTAGCACATTGATTTGAGTAAGGACCAAGGCCCTCCTCACTATATCTAGGCTGAGCAAGGTATCCCTTCAGGGAGAACGGGTTCCAAAAAGCCAATACAAGCAGTAGGGATAAATCCTGATCCCACTTCCAGTGGCCCCTCAGTCTGCCGCAGCCTTAAAACTGTCACCCACATTCAGAGGGTCTAGTTTGGTCCTATGATGGTTCCTTCCCTATAAGGCTGGAGTTGCTAGGCTCCTATTAGCTCAAGTAAACTGTTTCAGTGGGTATCCCATCATGGTCTTGCCCTCTTTGCTCATATTCTCATTCCAACCACTCTTCAACTGGAATTTGAGAACTCAGCCCAGTGCTCCACTATGGATCTCTGCCTCTGCTTCCATCAGTTGCTGGATGAAGGTTTTATGGTGAAATTTAAGATAGTCATCAATTTGACTACAGGGCAAGGCCAGTTCAGCCATCCTATCCATTATTGCTTAGGGTCTTAGCTGGGGTCATCCTTGTAGATTCCTGGAAATTCTCTAGTGCCAGTTTTCTTGCTAGCCCCATAATGGCTCCCTCAATCAAGATATCTCTTTCCTTATTCTCGTCCCTGTCCTTTTCCCATCTTGACTTTCCTGTTCCCTCAAGTTCCTCTCCCCATCTCCCTTCTCCCCTCCTCTTACCCTTCAGATCTTGCTTCTCTCCCCACTCTCATGCTTCCAATTTTCTCAGGAGTTCTTGTCTGTTTACCCTTCCCAGGGGTTTCTAGTGGATTTCTTTACTTTATGACAGGAAACATTAAGACCCAAATGCAGCGGGCAGGTAGTGACTCATGCCTTTAATCCCAGAACTTGGGAAGCAAAGACAAGCAGATCTCTGTTAGTTCGAGACCAGCCTGGTCTCTGAGAGCTAGTTCCAGGACAGGTACCAAAATTATACAGAGAAACTCTGTCTCAGAAAAAGAAAGCAAATACAAAAACGTCAAATGACCGACTATAACAATTTTGAAACGTAATTTTGAAAAGTATTCATCTTATAAAGCAGGGGGAGTATTGTGGATAGTATTTTAAAAGTAAGTGCTTCAAAGTTCCAGCATATCCTTCTCTGGTTATTCAATCAAATATTCACCTAGATACTTTGGTGACAGCCTTTAAAAGATATAGTTACAATTAGAAACAGATTAACTTTAGAAGACCATCTTACAGGTCTAGTGGAATCAGATGAGCCCAGAAAAACAGAAGAGAAAGCAGCAAAGTCTAGTAAGAAGATGCAAGTAGCTGAGAGAGCCAGAAGAGAGTTATAGCAGAATGGGAGGATCGGGAAATTCAAAATTCTAGAGGAACACAACTTGCTTTTGCTGGCTTTAAAGATAAAAGGGACCACAAATCATGGAGTTCACACAGCATCCAGAATTGGAGAATGATTTCTGGATAACATCCAACATCAAAGAGAAACAAATATTTTAAGACTTCAACAACATAGAACTGAATTTTGCTGACAGTCTGATTTAGCTGGGATGGAGAATAACTCCTAAAATATCCAGAGAAATGTACACACAGCCAGTACCTTGATTTCAGTTTTCTACAACCCCCAAATGAAGAAACTTGCTGACCTAATGAATAACTGTTTTCTTTTTCTTTAATTTTTTTCAGTATCCAGAGCCAGGTTGTCATTCTCTCTATTGACTTTTTTGTTTGTTTGTTTTTTGGAGACAGGGTTTCTCTGTGTAGCCTTGGCTGCACTGGAACTAGCTATGTAGAGAGGCTGACCTCGAACTCACAGAGATCCACCTGCCTGCCTCTGCCTCCCAAATGCTGGGATTAAAAGTGTGTGCTAGCACTGGCTGGCTTCCAATTGACATTTTATCTTCAGCCTCAATCCATGCTTTTAAATTACAGAAATACAATTCAGTGAGTTTGTGTCTATAACTGTAAATTTGCAGCATTTTCTTAGATTAGTCATAGAAACAAAAAGTAGAAGTAAAAATGAAACACATATTTTAAAATATATTACTTATATATGTTGAAGAATGTTGGCAAGATAGAAGTGTAAGGAAGAATAAAACTTCACAGTGTTCATGGATTAGACTGCTATAACAAAAGACAAATTAAGAAGAGGAAACCATGCACATATGTTTAATATAATGTACACTCACTGTGTTGAGTATTGATTTTAGAGCCATTTACATGGGAGACAAACGCTTTACTGCTAATTCATGTCCAATACTCTATGTAATGTATTGTGTGTCAAATGAAAACATCTAGAAGATCTAGAATCCCCAGGGAGAAATGTGTATTTTATGTTTCTATGCTGAAGAAGTGGATAATTGTGGAGAAATATGAGTGAATAAAATAAGGGTATAGTTAAATGAATATTTGATGGAGCAGGGGAGCTTTAGCAAGGCTTCTTGTGATTCTTCTTAGCACCTCTGTGTGACATTCCTTTCCTCTGGGTATAGAATAAGTTGTCTTTGGAATGAGAGTCTAATGACTTATTTTCAGAACAAGATCAACTATCTTTTATGGCCTCATTCAGAATACAGTAAGAAAGAGGGAGTCTTTCTAGTTTCTAATATTTATTACTTATTTATGTTGTTTCTTATTTTGAGGAAATATGCCATAGATTCCATAAGGAGCCAAAATGTGGGGGAGATGGATACATAGCTCATTTGTTAAGAGTGCTTCCGAAATATTCAAGTTCAGTTCCCAGCACCTATGTAGGATGGCCCACAGGTCCAGAACATCATGTCTTCTTTCGTCCATGTGTACCTGAACATATGTGGCACATACTTACCCAGACATACAATATAAAATCATTTTAAAAGGAAGGTGGTTTTGAATATATGTAAAAGCTTCAAATGTTTGTTCAAAACAGCAAGACACTATGAATCCTTTATAATGCTATTCTTTGAGATATAGTCTTGTGTATCCCAGGTTGGCCTTGGCATCATCATATAGCTTAAAATGACCTTGAACTTCTGATCACCTTGCCTCCACTTCCCAAATGCTGGGATTACAGGCATTTGCCACCATGTCCAATTAAATTTGGTGCTAGATGTCAAACCTAGGACTTTGTCTATGCTAGTCAAGCAATGCATTGAGCCACATCCTCAGTTGCATAATAATCCATTTTGTTAGTTGGTTTTTTGAAAAGAAAAGATTATTTTAAAAGTTTATGCAATATATCGTGATCATACTCTTTCCCCTCTTAGATTCTCACCCACCCAACCTCATGCCCCCTTTCTCTCTCACTTTCTAATGAAACATCGATTAGCTAGGTGTTAGTTTCTTTTATTATCATCATCTAATAAAATTGGATTCATGTCTTGAATGCAATTAAGAATTTCTTCTCTTGTCAAACTAATTCCCAAGTCTTCTTGCAGGAGCATCACTTTTATTCCGTGTTGAGGATTTGGATCTTCATATCTAAATATCAGATACTGAAGACTGACTTTGTAGATGCATCTGTTCTTTACTAACATTTCTCAGTCTTGGTTGTGTGACACGGGTGAGTATTTTCTTTCTCTCCTAGCACTGACAAAAAAAAAAAAACTAGAGAAGGCACTATTGAGGTGGTAACAGCCTCTCAACTGCACAATATTTATAGAGAGTATCTTTGTTGTTGTATGATGAGAATAAATCATCCAATATTCGGGATAATAAAATGGTGTAACTTATTAACACACCAGAACAGTAGGTATAAAGTTTATTGTTCTTTCAAATTAGTATGGATGTTCATCTTGGCTATATTTCAAGTGGGTATATTCCAGTAGCTTGAATAATGGCAGCAAAAACCATAAGCAATGCAAAAATCAGGGTCTCTGCAGTTTGCAATATACTAAAGATGTCAGACAGTAAACAACTAATAAAGAAAAATACGCTGTAATATTAAAATACTGTTAAAGAGCTCTAGGAAAAGCAAAACAGGAAGAATCCCCCCATTTTTCACTCTGTCTTTTTGTTTCCATCTTTCTGCCTTTGTCTCTCTCTCTCAATCTTTGTGTGTGTGTATGTGTGTGTGTGCGTTAATGTGAATTAAAATGTGCTCATTTAAAAAAAAAGCCTCACTAATGTTACTCTTTTATTGAGGTGAACTCTCAGTGGTTTTTTTTTTTTATCAGGCCCTGAAAATCAGGTTATCTTCCTGCCTCAGAGTCCCAAACACCTGGAAATAAAGGAAATACTACCATAGTGGGAAGAATTTGGTTTCTGGACAGAGACCCATAGAGGACATGGTTTTAAAAAAAAAGTTTGAGCATACATAACCTTAAGTGTCTTTTGGCCATTTGAACTTCTTCTGCTGAGAATTCTCTGTTCAGTTCAGTGCCCCATTTTTTAATTAGGCTAATTAGCATTTTAAAGTCTAGTTTCTTGAGTTCTCTATATATTTTGGAGATCATAACTTTGTCTGTTGTGGGGTTGGTGAAGATCTTCTCCCAGTCAGTAGGTTGCCTTTTTGTCTTAGTGACAGTGTCCTTTGCTTTACAGAAGCTTCTCAGTTTTAGTAGGTCCCATTTATTCAATGTTGCCCTTAATGTCTGTGCTGCTGGGGTTATACCTAGGAAGCGATCTCCTGTGCCCCTCTGTTGTAGGGTACTTCCCACTTTCTCTTCTAACAGGTTCAGTGTATTCAGACTGATATTGAGATATCATCTTACTCCTGTCAGAATGGCTAAAATCAAAAACACCAATGATAGCCTTTGCTGGAAAGGCTGTGGAGGAAGGGGTACCCTCATCCATTGCTGGTGGAAATGCAATCTTGTGCAACCACTTTGGAAATCTGTGTTTCGGTTTCTCAGGAAATTCGGCATCAACCTACCCCTAGACCCAGCAATACCACTGTTGGGAATATACCCAAGAGATGCCCTATCATATGACAAAAGCATTTGTTCAACTATGTTCATAGCAGTATTATTTGTGATAGCCAGAACCTGGAAACATCCTAGATGCCCTTCAATGGAAGAATGGATGAAGAAAGTGTGGAATATATACACATTAGAGTACTATGCTGCGGTAAAAAACAATGACTTCTCGAATTTTGCATGCAAATGGATGGAAATAGAAAACACTATCCTGAGTGAGGTAACCCAGACCCAAAAAGATGAACATGGGATGTACTCATTCATAATTGGTTTCTAGCCATAAATAAGGGTCACGGAGTCTACTATTGGTGAACCTAATGAAGCTAAATAAGAAGGTGAACCCAAGGAAAAACATATAGTTATCCTCTTGCCTATGGGAAGTAGACAAAATTGCCGGGGAGAAAATTGGGATCTTGGGGGTGGGGTGGGATGGGGGTAAGGGGAGATGGGGAGAGAAAAGTGAGAAGGGGAGGATGGGGGGAACTTGGGGAAACAGGGTGATTTGGATAAAGGAAGGTTGGATAGGGGAGCACGGAAGCACAATTCTTATTTAAGGGAGCCACCTTAGGGTTGGCAAGAGACTTGAACCTAGAGTGGCTCTCAGGAGCCCAAGGCGATGTCCCCAGTTAGTTCCTTGGGCAGCTGAGGATAGGGAACCTGAAATGACCCTATCCTATGGCAATACTGACGAATATCTTGCATATCACCATAGAACCTTCATCTGGTGATGGATGGAGATAGAGACAGAGACCCACACTGGAGCACTGGACTGAGCTCCCAAGGTCCCAATGAGGAGCAGAAGGAGGGAGAAGATGAGTCAGGACCACGAGGGGTGCACCCACCCACTGAGACAGTGGGGCTGATCTATTGGGAGCTCACCAAGGCCAGCTGGACTGTGGCTGAAAAAGCATGAGATAAAACCGGACTCTCTGAACATGGCGAACAATGAGGGCTGATGAGAAGCCAAGGACAATGGCACAGGGTTTTGATCCTACTTCATGTTCTGGCTTTGTGGGAGCCTAGCCAGTTTGCATGTTCACCTTCCTTGACTTGGACAGAGCGGGGAGGACCTTGGACTTTCCACAGGGCAGGGAACCCTGACTGCCCTTTGGACTGGAGAGGGAGGGGGAGAGGAGTGGGGGGGGAGAAGGGTGGGAGGAGGGGGAGGGAAATGGGAGGCTGGGAGGAGCTGAACCTTTTTTTTTCCTTTTCTCAATAAAAAAAATAATTTGAAACACGAAGGAGAGAAGCTACACATGATCAGAAGAGGGGATGTGCTGTTGTCAGAATTGTTAGGTTCAGAATATGGGCCCTTATAGACCTAACAAGCCAAACTCAGCCACCTATTTCCAATAAGCCAATTAAAGAGACGTGCAATAGCAAGAAACAGAAAAACAAGGTATTTTTTAATGTGGACACATTGGGAAAAAGAACAAAGATCTGGTGACCATACCTCTAGAGTCCAATCATCAGTTTCTGACATAAAGTTTATGTAAGTACAAGGCAATAGGTATACATCACAAAATAGTCCCAGTCAAGTCCCAGTAAGTTCCTGGCCATTCTTGATCCATCATTGTTTTAATACAGTCTCTAATATAAGGTATTAGCAGAAGTTGTCAGAATCATGAGAAATCCCTTCCCAGGAAAAAAGTTTCTTGTGGCCTGATATCAGACTTCAGGCTTTTCCTTCTCTCAGTTTGAGATTACTGGAAAAATTCCATGTTTTTCTTTTTAGATTTATGTGTATTCTATGTGTGAGAATTTTGCTCGCATGTATATCTGTGCACTGCATATGTATCCTGTGCCCACAGAAGTCAGAAAAGGGCATCAGATCACCTAAAACTGGAATTATTAATGGATGTAAGTCACCATGTAAGTGCAGCAAATTAAACGTTGGTCCTCTGCAAGAGCAGCAATGCTCTTACCACTGAGTCATCTCTCCATCCCCAAATTCCAGTTTCTTGGGGATCACCAATTCATTAGTCTGATAGACAAAGGGAAGGGGACAAGTATTTCTTCATAATATCTTTCTTGCTGTCAGGATAGTTACATATCTAGTATACCCAAGGTAACAGAAGGGTAGGAGTAAGTTCAAGGAAAGTTTTTGTGGGACCTGACTTGAAGCACAGGTTGTGACACCTCAAATCCAATACCATAAAATTTACACATAGAAAGATCTTCTTGTAATTGGTGATCTTTTAGATATGGTATTTGTAACGACACTCCTCTTAGTGGTGGGCTGGAGATAAACATCAAGAGAGAAAAGATAAAAATGAGGATATACAGTAGATGATTAAATAGATCCAGTCACTTTAGGCCATATGTATGGTACCAAACTGAGTCATACTGTGCATATAAGGTGAAGCAAGTAGGATTTTATAAACAGTGTAAAGAAAGAAATATAAGAAGGATTATTCCAAAACTTCTGACTTTAGCAATGGGAAGAGTTTTATAACTTGAGATTTTGGTGACAGTATCAATAATTTACTTACAGGAAACTTATCTTTCAATGTTTAACAATAGATAAGAAGGGAGACTATATGGTCCAGAGTCTGGGTGGTATATAAATTAAATGCTAAGAACCAGAAAATGCCTCTTTAAAGTTCTAATGCTCTCTCAGTGCAGTTGAAGTTGGAAAGTGGCTAGCAGCAGAAAATTGGCCCCTTTGGGGTTTTTAGCAAGAATTTTAAAAAGCTGGCAACTATGCCAAAGGGACCAACTCAAGTTCGCCATAGGAAAATATGCAAAGCAGAAAGAAGGATATGACCAAATTTGTAGTTATATTAAGATAGTACCTTTGAATGAGAATGAGTCAAATGAGTTGAAAATACATGTAAATAAAGGAAGAGACACATACGGAGATGCACATTTAAATACCTTTTTGCTGATGTACATATAACCAAAACTTAAACGATGCATAGTTTACATAATTGTAGCTAAAGTAGTTCTATCCTGAGCTGGTATTTCCTTTTAACAGGATTTCCTGAAAGTCAACCTATTTGCAGAACACATAGAATGATTTTTTTTTAACTTCTTGGTATCCTCTTAAAGGAAATCTAAAATTAAACCAAATATTTCCTTGAGGTACTTGATATTTATCACAAATTAATCTTAAAGATTAATTTCGGTGATAGAAATTTCAAGAATGATTATTGCCAATGTAAAACACTTGTGTACAAGTTTAGAGCCCTTCTCTATGAAACACTATTGTGAAATAAGTTCACAGTGTTTGTGGTCCTTCTCATAGTACCTGATGTGGAATTCAGAATAAAATTCAGAAACATTGAGCCAAGGCTGCCTTTTTTTAAACTTTAATTTTTTTATTCATTTTAAAAATTTTTTAAAGAGAAAACAATTTTTTTTTTCATTTAACATACCAATCCCAATTCCCACTTCCCCTCCTCCTCCCATTCCCTTCACCTTCTCCCCCACCCCACACCCCATCCACTTCTCAGAGAGGGTAGCTAGATTTCTTTGGGGAAGATCCAAGGCCCTCCCTACTATATTTAGGCTGAGCAAGGTATCTACCCAAAGAGAATGGGTTCCCCAAAAAAACAGTAAAAGCAGTAGGAATAAATCCTGGTGCCTCTGTAAGTGGCCCCACAGTCTGCCCCAGCCATACAACTGTCACCCACATTCAGAGGGTCTAGTTTGGTCCAATGCTGCTTTCTTCCCTGTTCAGCAGGAGTTGGTGAACTCCCATTAGTTCAGATAAACTGTTTTGGTGGGTGTCCCCATCATGGTCTTGACCTCTTTGCTTATATTCTCACTCCTCCCTCTTTTCAACTGTACTTTGGGAGCTCAGCCCAGTGTGGTGACATTTAAGATATTCGTCAATCTGACTACAAGGCAAAATCAGTTCAGGTACCCTCTCTTCTATTGTTAGGGTCTTAGCTGGGGTCATCCTTGTGGATACCTAGGAAATTTCTCTAGTGTCAGATTTCTTGCTAGCCCCATAATGGCTCCCTCAATTAAAATATCTCTTTTCTTGTTCTCATCTTTGTCCTTCCCCCATCTCAACTACCTACCCCATTTTCTCAAGTCCTCCTCTCCCTCCCCTTTTCCCTCCTCTCCCCTTCTGTCCTCCCTTCCCCCCCACCCCCATGCTCCCAATTTTGTCAGGTGATCTTGTCTATTTCCCCTTTCCAGGTGGATCTATATATGTTTTTATCAGGGTTCAACTTGTTACTTAGCTTCTCTAGGTTTATGGTCTATAGGCTCATGATCTTTTGCTTTTCAGCTAGTATCCACTTATGAGTAAATATACCATGCTCATCTTTCTGGGTATGGGTTACCTCACTCAGGATGGTGTTTTCTATTTCCATCCATTTGCATGCAAATTTCAAGATGCCGGTTTTTTACTGCTGAGTACTTCATTGTGTAAATATAACAAATTTTCTTTCTCCATTATAAAGTTGAGGGGAATCTAGGTTCTTTCGAGGTCCTGACTATTACAAATAATGCTGCTAATAACATAGTTGAACACTTAAGGAAATAGTCAACATACTTAGCCAGCAGGGAAATGAAAATCAAAACAACTCCAAGATACCATCTTACACCAGTCAGAATGATTAAGATCAAAACCACCAATGACAGCTTATGCCAGAGAGGATGTGGAGTAAGGAGAATGCTCCTGCATTGCTGGTGGGAGTGTAAACTTGTACAAGCACTCTGAAAATCAATATGGCTGTTTCTCAGAAAACTGAGAATCAGCCTACCTCAGGAACCAGCAATACCACTCTTGGACATATACCCAAAAGATGCTCAATCATGCTACAAGGACATTTGTCCAAAGCCACTCTTTTTTTGGGGGTATTAATAAAAAAGATATAGAAGACAGATATAAGGGGAAATATTCAAGTTAACAAAACCATAGTTTTACAAATTCTTGATTGTAAAGTTATATTATTAAACTTTGGGGTTGCAACCTGTGACTCAAGTCAGGTCTGGCCATTGTCAATATGCCAATTAAAAAAACCCAAATTAAAAGTAGAAATCCGAAAAAAGGGAGACTTATTCAATTTTGCCACTGTGGAATGTATGAGAGAGGCACAGAAAAGCAACCAAAATGGCCAGGCGATGGGTGGTAAAGGGAAAGTTTATTTCTAGCTGTCAAAAATGTCTTGGGGGGAAAATAGATGTATGTGAGATGGAAAAATCTTTACAGTTTTAAAGAGAAAGGGTACCTGGGGAGGTAGGGGTATGGAATGAACCAGTCTGAGAGTTTTAGCTTAGAGGCAGGGATGAGAGGGGCCAGAACACTAGCATAGACTTTGAAATGCAAATTGGGCACTTGTAAATAGAGACCAAGGAAGCCTGGAGGCTAGCATGAACTTTGACATGCTGGTAGTTGTCACTGGTATATGTAAACAAAGAGCCATATGTCCCCTTTTGCTGGAAGTAAGGGAAATGATTCCTTTGTGGGGAAAGAGGCCCATTTCACAGTTTCCTAAGGAATGGTGATTGTTGTCTAACCACAAGAAATTATTTTACTTTCCTAGGACAGCTTGAGATGGGCCTAGACCCAATTTTGGAGAAAATCAGTGGGCCATTCATTTGGGAGCAGGGAGGATATCTTTGGAAGAGGGAACAGTAAGACTTAGGAGGTTTATTGGATGTTTTGGCTCATTTTATTGAAGACAGGTGTTTAGACCTGACTTTGCATACAGATTACAATTTCTAAGTTCAGTAACAGAGAATCTGGCAGTCTTTGGGCACAATTGATTTTCCAGTCTAGAGATAAATGCAGTCAGGTGAATGTGTCTGTTAGGAATTTTTCTAATGCGAGCTCTTTGCCTACACAAAAATCCCAATCAAGCCAAATCACAACAAGCCAAACTAAGAAATATCCAGGTTTAATGGGATTACTGCGCTTGGGGTGGCCCCTAGGAGGACCCTAGGGGGAACCAGGATGCCACGAAAGCGATTACTGGGGGGAGGGGGGGAGACCATGTGTTTCTCTTCTGGGAGCTCACTTAAATACCCTTTAGGAGTGGTCCTACCCCCCCCCCAGGGAGAGGTCAGGGGTCAGGACCTGGCATGCTGGAATTTGGAGTCTAGACCCAAACAACTCCCAGGCCTGGAGACTGGGATGAATGCGAGGGGCTGGGGGCTATGCTCCCAATTTAACAGTGTCTACTATTGAAAAATAACTTTCCTGTGCAAATCAGCTAATTCCTTAGTAAGGTCTTTCTACTTGCTTTTTGTAATGATGCTGATTTTGTTTCTCTAAATCTGTCAGGATTGGTACCAAATCTTCCAAACTAAGCCTAAATAAACAAACAGATAAATAACCACAATTCACTGTCAAATTTCAAAATCTTATGCAACAAATGTAAAGACATGTCATATCAGCATCAGTCTCGCAACTTACACTGACTATTGGACTACATATTTCTATTTGTATCAGAATAAAGACATTATAAAGACACATATTTGGCCAAAGATGTTTAAACATTTTATAATACATTAATAGTTTTAACTCTATTGATCTATGTACAACACTTACATTAATTTAGAGTAAGATTCCAATTAGGTTTTTTTGATGACTCGGTTAACACTGTTAATTAATATTGAACAAACCCCTTGTGTATTTTTCACATTAATTGCTATCCAACTCAGTCTCCTAAATCCTGTACTAGTATTCAGTCTTTTGAACTTCAGTGTTAAACCCCTGCTTTCCCTTAGTAGACCTCAACTTGTTGGTTTCACTGACAATTTATACCCTACTGGGTACTTTAACAATTTTGATTTGATTTCTTGAGTCCTTAATCAATGTTTTCTGCGTGAAAAGCAGTTAATATATCAGGTCTCGAACTTTTTTCCATCTGAAAACTTGGATTTATGGAAAATATTAAAATTTATTTGTTGATAAAGGTGTTTAAAGTCCTCAGACTGTTTACACAGTGTGTTATCTTTCTGAGAGTCTAAACTTTTTGGCATATGGCATAGCCAAATTTAAGCTACCAACTCCATTTTTTAAAAAAAAAAAAACCCTTATTGGGCTGGGGTGGCACACACCTTTAATCCTAGCACTCTGGAGGAAGTGGCAGGCGGATCTCTGTGAGTTCGAGAGTGGCCTGGTCTACAAGAGCTAGTCCCAGGACAGGCTCCAAAGCTACAGAGAAACTTTGTCTCGAAAAACCAAGAAAAACAAAACAAAACAAACAAACAAAAAAACAAAACAAAAAACAAGAAGCCTAAGATGATCTTAAGAGCACAGGAGAATGAGGAGTTCAAAACCAGCCTTGGCTATGTAGTGGTGGTCAGCATGGTCTACCCAAAACAAACAAACAACTCTAAATTGAGCCCTAATGACCTTCCTGGATCAGAAGTATTATATGCATACAGCTACATTTTTTTGTTGCTGGGGAAAAAGATATACTAAATCAGTGCACTTGAGAGACTGCAAGCATAAAGAAGCCTGAATGTGGATTCCAAGGTTCTCCACCTGTATTTTCCCCTTATGATTTAGAAATGTTAAAATAGCTATATTATATATACTCTGATAACAAGGGCCTACTGACTCATGAGTCATAGAAAGCTATGAATATTTTAGTTAATCTCTAAATGTTGGCATGGCGTTATAGATCCCAGAAACCAACCCAATTTGAACACCTGCAGTATAAATTACTTGTGCCAGCTATCAAGCGCCTGTGATAGTTTAAAGATGATTATGATTCCAAACCTTATAAGTTTAAATGTCTTTACTTAAGTAAGGTGACTAATAGTCATTATATATTCGGTGAGAGTTTCCACTCTTCTTTAAAGCAGTACTTTGTATTTGTGCTTTTAAAGTGTTCATTACTCAAATCTTGAAAAGTCTTGGGGTTGAAGAGATGGTTCAGTGTTTATGATTGGATAGTGCTCTTGCAGAGGATTTTAGTTCCATTCCCAGTACCCACATTGGATAGCACAACTGCCTATAACTCTAGACCCCCCAAATCTGGCCCTCTTATCTGGCCTCCTTGAGTACCAGTCTCATATGTAGAACTCCCTCCCTCATGCACATATATAATTAAAAAGGTTAAAAAAAGAAAGGGCCTTCAAGGAAATTGGTTGGGGAATTTTCAATACAAAAGATTCCTTAGACATTGTCAGCATCCCATAACAGATACACCCCCTGAGCAGGGAAAAACAGCTTCTTGTCTCTAATGGACTGTTTTTAGCATACAAGTAATAGAGAGAGTAATTGAAAATAATCACCCATGTAAAACTACTAAGATATATTCAGTGCTAACATTTTGTGATATTTACTCCAGTACATTTTACTTTTAATGTTTTATTTATCTATTTTTTTTTGGCACAAGTCTTCATGTATCCCAGGCTTGAACTGGGTACATCATCTAAACCATCTTTGAAGTTGTGATTCTCCTGCCTTCATTTCCCAAATACTGGGATCAGAAGCATACACCACCATACTTAGTTTAACATTTTTTATTTCCCACAAAATTAAATAAGAGTTGTAAATGTCTGCAATTCTAGCACTTGTGAGGCAAAGGCAAGAGAATTCCCATAGCAGGGAAAGCTTAAGCTATATAACAAGAGCCTGTAACATAAACTATGGTATTCAGTATAGAAGTGCCCCAGAAACAAAATAAACTAAAATACCACATTGTACATCTACTGTTATGAAGACCTCAGGGCATCTAAATCAGCATAAAGTATACATGAATATACATGTTTGATTGTTTGATGGCGTTATTTACAATAACCTTGTTGTTGTATCAGTCTAGATAGCCGTCAGAAGAAAACCGGATAGAGAAAATATACCACATACACAATGGAATTTTATCGAGCCATAAAAGGAAAATTATATTATTTGCAGAAAAAATGGATGGAACTGGTGATCATTATATGAATATTCCAGTTTTACCAAGGCAAATATTTCACACTTCCTCATATGCAGAAGCTGTATGTGTGTATGTATGTACTGCATTCATCTATTTTGAGTGTGTATATTAAAAGAACTCTGTGACTAGAACTCAGGTCTCCAGGCTTAATGTGCTGAGAAGTACCCTTATCTGCTAAGCAATCTTGCTAACCCCATAAAATATTAAAGTCAGCAATAGATGATTTGGAAAGAAGAAGGGAACCAGAAAGGATAGCAAACTGGGGTGAGTATGATAAACATATATATGAAATCCATTATTTTCTATTATGATACATTCTAATTTTGGAAATTCACATTAAAAAAGAAAAGGAATTAAGGATGCACCAACATTACTTTGTGCTGTATAAAACATGATACCTTCACACTGTGAATATGGGAATGATTAATGTAGTCTGGTTTGCATATTTAAAAAATTCATATTAAAAATACAAAAATAAACAATGACTGAGGTTTTATTTCAGCCTAGTGTGCTGAAGAACTTTGATTTGTCCCCCTTCGCTGAAAATAATATGGAATGATGAAAAGCATTTTTATGTGTTAACTTTAGTGACATCATCCAAATTGCTTCCTTTTCAGTGGTGATCAAGACCATTATACATATCTGTTTATCAAACTTTTAGCATTCATGTAATGTAGAGTTATTTGGAGTGTGTTTAATCTTTACTGAAGTGTTAACATTGTGTTAAAATGTGATTGCATTCTATATTTTTCTTTACTGATATGTAGTATTTTCCATGTAGATCATGAAGCCTCAACATATATATTTTCTTTGATCCATATTATATGTTGTTGAACTATAAAAATAACTTTTAATATATATTTTATAGACCAAATAGTAAATTTCATAGGTCAGAATTTCTTGGGGCTTAGATACAGCTTTAGTATGTTTAAGAACTAGCCACTATATAGGTGGATGTAAATGAGAGACTGAAGCAAAAGACAGCTAGATCAAGGGTTGGACATAATTAAATTTACTGGGGACATACAGAGAGAAACCTAGTCAAGGGTAGAAGCAAAAGCCATGGTTTGCCACAATTTGTGTCAAAGGAAAGAAGCTTATTGAATGGACAGGTTTTATACATGCCACAATGTACCTGGATTTCCTCAAGCTAATCTCAAAGATGTCAGGAGGTGCTGGATGCAAAAAACACCACAGAAGACTTCAATAGTTTTATTTGTTTATAATATACTGGAAACTGGACCAACTGACCAGGGTTACTTAGGGGCATTCATAACAGTCACAACTTAAAGTTCAGTTCAAACTAGGATGGACTTGAAGCATTGCATTACTTTGTTTTTTTTTAAAACATTGAAAATATTCTGTAGGATTTTGATAGCAAATTTAGATAAATTTAAAGTTTAGAAACAAATGCTCACTCCATCAGCACAGTTACTACAAAATACAAAGTGTGAAAATAAGTGAGTGAATACAATCTCAATTGTTTGCAGGTATGAATGTCTCAAAGAATTATTAAAACATTTTAAAAATCAGAAACAGGATTTCTATTGATTTGGTAATTTTGGCTAATACCACTGTATTTGGCAAAGTGCTAAGGGTTTAATCTATTTTTTTAAAAAAATTTGCACTCAAATTTTCTTATTTGAAAATACAACAGCAAACATTTAATGTTTCTCTTCCTCTTCCCAAAGACACTTCCTTTCTAGTTATGGTCTTTAGAAATTCTTGAAATGGTGACAACTCTTACCTAAAGCAGTCTGAGCTCTTGAATGGATGACACAAAATGATTTGTTGGAAATTCACTGTGCAGTTTGCCAAATTGCCTGAGTGCAATTAGACAAAATATCTACACACAGTTGTACACAGTAGTCTTTTTTTTTTCTTAAAGATTGGCATGGAGGGAGATGAGAATCCTAGGAATTGCAGGTCCCAGGATTCTAAGTTAGCTGTTGGAACCAATTGGAGTCCTGGCCTTCAGCTATTCTTCCCTGTCTAGAGCCTTCTAATTGAAGTTACTAAAAGCTGTGCCTTGCCTAGAGGATCAGAGAATGGGATTTTCATCTGTTGGCCATTGACTTCTGGGTATTCAAGCCTCCATGGTGCTATTAAATTGGGGCTTTGTACCAGTGATTGGAGGTCCGTGGGTCTGTCAGTCTCTGTGTGTGTTTCCTCAACCTCCAGCCCCTTGCCCGAAGCTCACGAACTGGATTCTAGCACATTGAGCACAGACTGGGGGGAGGGGAAGGTGTGCGTGGCAGTTAGCCCTCCAAATCAGATTAGACTTTGTTTATATTTGTCCCACAAATCTTGCAGCTAACCTATTCAAGAAAGCAACCCACTTAGGTTTTATATCCCTGGCTCTATAAAATGTTAGGCTAAAGCATTAAAGAATTTCCTCTGTCTAAGAGCTGCAGGATAATAGGAGCAGAGCCAATGTATCCCTTCTGTCTTTCATGATGTTGCTTTTCCAGCACATGCTCTAACAGAATAAGAAGCTGAAATTTTTCCTTGAAAACTAAAAGTGGGAAGGAAGGAAGAATTGAATTGTCTCAAAATCCCCTAGTACTTGTTTGAATTTAAAAGACTCATTGTCCTGGACCTTTTCTGCAGTTAAAGCACAGAATAAAAGGACTGGTGAAAAATATGGGTATAAACTTTGAATGGACACTGTGAAAGCATTGTTTTCAAAGACAAAATGTTCTTGTAAGTGGGACAACAATCTTAGAAAGATAAAGTTTCAAGATGAAGGTAGTCTTAAAATTAGGCTATCAAATATGAGACCTTTTGGAATAAAATGTGTCTTTAAATTTTTAATACTAGTACTAGCTGCCTAATGGTAGTCATTTTTAGAGTTGCAGACATGAGTGGATAGTTTGCTTCAGTGCAGATCTCCAGTCTTGAAACAGTCTGCAATGTCAGCATTCAATGAGATCATCCTTTTTTGGAAACATAAAAGCTCCCTTTAAGTTACAAATTCCAAGACTGTTCTTCAGACCTTTAAATGTTTAAATTATGAGACCTGCAGTGATTTGAATAAAAATGGCCCTAATTGGCTCATATTGAGCTACAATATTAGGAGGTGTGGCCTTGTCAGAATAGATGTGGACTTATTGGAGGAAGTGTGACATTGGGGGTGGGCTTTGTGGTTTCAAATGTTCAAACAAGGCCCAGTGCCACTCTCTGTTCTTGCTGCCTTCTGATCCAGTTAGAACTCTCACCTCCTCCAATTTTAGTATATGTGCTGCGGAAGTGAGCCGTCTCACTGTCTTCTCTATCACCATATCTACCTGCATGCTCTCATGCTTCCCACCATGATGATAATGGAACTGCAAGCCAGTCACAATTAAATATTTTCATGATTAAGGGTTGCCATGGTCATGGTGTTCCTTCACAGTAAGTGAAACCCTAACTAAGGCAAGACCCTTTAGAGATGTTCTACATGCATAAGAATAGAAAATACTCAATGTTCTTTGGAGAAATGCAACTGATAGATATAAATTCATTTATTTTGAAGATTAGCTCATGTGACTTTAGAGGGCAATTTCCCATCATCTGCTGACTGTCTTAAAATTGAAGACCAAGAAAAGTTAATTGTAACAATTTAGTAGGTCAAAAGAACAGGGAGCCAAAAGAGTCAATGTCTAAAGCAGAAGAAAACAGATGTCTGAGACATTTCATATTAAAATATAAGAAAATAGATCTAAACTTTCTATAACTTTTTGATTCAACTTGGGCCTGAAAAAAACTGGATGATGCCTGGCCACATTGCTAACTTCAGACGGTTTTCACTGTGTCCATTGATTCAAATATTGATTTATTAATCTAGAATCATACCCATAAATAATATTTTATGCTACCTGGATATCCTTTGGCAAAGTCAACTTGAAATAGAAAATTAACCATTAAACATTCATAAGTTATTATGATACTCTACTTTTACTATTAATAATTCCAGATTATAAAAGTTTTCTTTGTGAAACTGTTTTGATTGTGTATGGTGGTAGCTTATTCTTAGGAATTCATAGCTGTTTATGAAATAGTCTATTTTCCATATCTTCTGCAAAGGTAGCTATTGTAGTTAAAATGAAAGAAGGGTGGCAGGCTGCCATCCTGAGCATCCCTGTGTCACTGGAATCCAGAGTGCTTCTTTTGAAGAAAGAGATAAAATATTACCTCCATTGTGGGTTTTTTTTGTCATGTTCTGTCTTTTATGGTTTTTCAGTTTGCCTTAGTTCATTATTCTGTAGACAACAATGCAGGTCAAAGATATGGGTAACATAGAATTTCAAGACTGCAAGGAATTTAAAACAATCAAGACATTCCCCCCAAACTACTTCTGACTCCTTCCTTAATATCTTCACCACAAATAGCCATTTAAATATGCCTTTCCCTTAGAAGAACTGTGACTCTTTCTACTTGAGAATCTCTAGAAGAATTTAAGTATTGGCTTGATTAAATGTGACCAACATGTTTTGAGCATCCTTGATAAATTGTGAATCAGGGTTCCAATTTAGGTAGGATTTTCCTGGTCTATCATAAAACTAAATATGGGAATATATCTTCTAAAGAATAATAATGGGTGTTAGATTTACATGTCTTTATAAAGTATCAGTTCTGACTAGTAAACAGTGACCTACTGTGATTTTAATCTTGTCAATTATTAGATTAAAAAGCATCAGAGAGACTATGAAAACATACTTTAGGGTGTGTCTGTAGGATCATCTTAGGAGAGTAATAACTAAGCCTAGGAAACCTGACCTGTATGTGGTTAACATCATTTCATAGGTTGAGGCCCAGATGTTTAAAAAATAGAACTGAGAGCTCACATTGATGTTCTCTCTCTGTTTCCCAGTAAGGAGGATTTTAGCTATTTTATACTGCCACATCTTCTCTACCACAATTTATTAACCGTCTTAAACTGTGAGTCAAAAGTAAGCTTTTCTCTGCTAAGCTGTTTAGGTATTTTGTAGTAGCAACACAGAAGAAGTTTAAAGACCTACTGAAATCTAACCACCACTCCATGCCTGTGGGATGGTTCATTTCATTTACGTAGAAAGGAACAAACAGAAGCTTAGTGAAGTTCTAAATGTCAACCAAAGATCTATGACAGAAGCCACATGATCAGTGATTTTCCCCTAAAATTATTGCTATATAAACATATACATAATTCTTTATAGTTAAAGATTTCTCTCACATCTTATTTGCATTAGATTTTTCATTCTGGGTGCTCAGGAGTCTGTTTCATGTATATCTTGTCAACCATTAACTTCTGTAGCTTCATTAGAGAAAAACATAAACAATGAATATTCATTTTGTGAAAAACATCAACTTCTGAATATTACTGATATTGTAGAAACAACAGACAAGTTTGGGCCTATAGTCTACTTCCAAAATTTGATGTAGGCAAAAGAAAATTCTTTATCCAGGTTTTGGTAAAGAATCAGAGTATCTACCCTGTCTTAAGGTATTCGTAAAATTAATTAGCAAGTCGGGGTTCCCTGCCCTGTGGGAAGTCCAAGGTCCTCCCCCCTCCATCCAGGACTAGGAAGGTGAGCTCTTTGGACTTGAGAGGGAGGGATAGGGGGATGGAGGGAGTGGGAGGGAAATTGGAGGAGGTGGAAATTTTTAATTAAATAATAAAAATAAATAAATAAATAAAACAAAAAAATAATTAGCAAGATACACAGAATAAATCACTCTCTTATGCCCTTCCTCAATTCTCACTCAAGTAACAAAGATGTCAGGGAGACGTTACAGCCAGTAGGTTTGGCAATTAGAAGCCAGAAACCTCAGTCAATAAACTCAGATGAGGAGGGTGCTTTTCCTTACAGTGGGTTTCTAGTAGCTTCAATATGAGAAAAATGTTCTGGAATGTTTGGGTGAGGAGCAATATATAGTTTCAGTGTATATCACTTAGAGGCCTCTGGTTTGAAAGGCTTCTCAATATTTCAATGAATATCAGTTTTAACCAATTTAGATAAGCAGAAAATGTAATTGTAGGGCCCATGGGTCTACCCCTGCTCCTGGGGTTCATTTTTGAGGACAGTTTCTGGTCAGTCAGCTAAAACATTCTGTTCCTGTGCTCCCTATGCCCCACCTGGTGATTAGCTGTAGGGCATTGTTTATTCCATCTTGGGTGTGACAATTTCCCACCTGCCTGGGGGGAATTCCTTGTGCAGTAGGTAGGTATTTAAGGATTTCCCCATGGTTGAATAAAATGCAACTGCCTTATCTCCTTTCGAATGACCCAAGTCTCTTGTGTGCTCTTTCAACCTCCAGGCCCTTGCTCTGCTCACGTACAGTACAGTGGCATGCGAACTGTACACAGAGGATAACACAGAATCAGTTGTTACAATTGGAGGCACTGCTGGGATTATCAGGAACTACAGTATAACATTTGTATTTCCTGTGTTCAAAAGTGTTTTTCTATGTTTCCTCAGATGGCTTTATCTCCTGTAAGCAGAAATCTCTTCCCTTCTTAGCTTCCAACAAGCTATGACTCTCCAAGCCACCTCTACCTCCTTGACAAAGTCTCACATTTCACAGGATATCCACCAACAACCTTGAAATCTTCTCCCCCCACCCAAGTGTGGGCAGGAAAGCTACAAGCCACCACGACTGACAATTCCTGCTTTTGAAAAAAAAATGTTCTTTAAAAATCTCTTCTATATCTATAATAGTTATCATATTTTTTATTTATAGAAAAATGGCTTGTGGTGCTGAGAATTAAATGTAGTGTTTCATGCATAACAAACCTGATTTGTCACTGAGTTATATCCCACAGCTAGTCTCAAAAATTTTAATTGTGGCATTAAATATAAATAACTATAGGTATAATGTTCACTTCTTTTCTCTTTTCTATGTTGCACATCTAGAGAGACATGCATAGCCTCACTAACTGCCATTGATGAGCTGTTAATTAACAGGCATAACAGGTTTTTTTTTTTGATGCCTCCAAGCTTCTAAGTTCCTTTATTCATAGAACGCTAGGCAACACGTGGCGATGATACCAGCATCTTACACAAACCCCTGCCATTCTTCATATTCTAACCACTTGGCTCCTAAAAAATGTCTTCCACAATTCCTGCAGAATTCAAGAGTGGAGTTGTTGCTCCTCAATTATCATTCCCAGATGCACACACTATCTTCTGGCTATATATTTTCCATACTTCTGAATCCTTCATGCATTGCTTAGACCCATTGAACCACCAAGCCAAAGAGCTCTATCCATCCCATGAAATGTCTCCTGAAATGTCATTCAAGTTCAGCCTGTCTGCCCCATTTGTACTATCTTAAGGTCCTAGATACTTCTTCCACGAGCTCCTATGTGACCTACAAATGTGCTTTCCTAGTACCAGATAATTCTTGAACTATTTCCCCACAACACAGCTTTATGGATCTCTGAATAGACACACAAAAGGCATGGACCTAAGTGTAAACCTTGGTTGTAATCCTTGTAATAGGTTCCTTATCCTAGGTGAGGATGTTACTGTCTCGGGATCTGAATTATGTTTGTTTTCTCCTCCTGGTAACGAATTAAAAGGCAAGGAAAGTAATCTACTGTGTAATAGGTAGCAGCAGGGAAAATTTCAGACATGGTAGTCAGAATCATCAAGTGGGAAATATTTTTATCATAGGTAAAGTATACATAACTTACTACAAGGTACCTAGAGAGAAAGACCCCCTGCAAAGCAGTGGGGTGAGTCAGGAAGACAAAGTCCATTCTTTCCTGGAGGGCTGGGGTTTTAAGGGTCTTTGGTAGGCTGGAATGTGGTCTTTTTCCTAATTTATGGTTGGTCATTTTTAACAAAGAATGGAGGGGCTGAGTATCTTTGGGTAAACATGTCCTTGTCTGGCCTTCAATTTGTGAGAGTGGTCTACTAGGAAGGTGAGTGGCAGCTACTGGTGGGAAAAAAAAGCCCTTCCAGGCCTTAGATCAGCAGAATGAGGAAAAAGCTGGAGGCTAGCTATCTTTTAAAATCTATTTGTGACCCTATTTCCTTATCTTTTTACCTTTCAGGGATCTGTCTAACTCTTGGGCCCTCATAAAGGCTCTCTATATTCTTTTTCTTCTCTCTCCAAGCTTACGTACATTTATCCAATACTGTGATCCATTTAGAGGTCTTTTATGTCTGAATCTGTCCTATTGTGTATCTGTAATTTTTTACTGTCCAATGCTAAGCGCTTCTTAGAAACTTAAGCTGCATCATGCCTCTGAGCCTTGCACACCACTCCTCTTCCAGGCACACAGCTTGTCCACATTGCTATCAAACAAGCTGCAGCACTCTGCTCACAAGCCCAACTCAAATGCTCTATAATCTGACTTTCTGCCTGAAAAAGTCAGAGGTTGCACTGGCAGCCTGGCCCAGAAAGCCAGCATTTTAAAATGGCACATCTGTTTTCTGCTTCTGCTACTGAGTCAGGAAAATCTCTTCTAAAGGAGCATCACACCAATAGCAAACAGCAAAAAGCTGTGTTAATCTCTCTCTCTCTCTCTATATATATATATATATGTATATATATATATATATATATATATATGTATATATATATATATATATATATATACATATATATATATATTTTTTCAAGGTTTCTCAGGTTTTACATGGATTTAGCTGGCCATGTTGGAGCACCAATTGTTGCATTAAACAATGGAAAAAACATACAAACTTAAGGACCTCCTACACCATTATAATGATAAGATACACAAAGGAGAAGTACCAAATATCTAATGATTTCTGCTACTAATAAAAGTTAAGCTCAGTTGTTTATGGTAATGGTGAAAGATATATAGAACTAATTTTTTTACAATTCTGTATGCCACTAAGGTTATTAGTTTATCAGCCTTACCAAGAACAGAATCAGGTATATCTCAACCATATTATCTTTAGCTCCATTCCCCCCCCTTGTTTTGGTAGCACACAGCAAGGGTCAGAAAATGACTAATAGGCAAGCCAGTAGGTGAGGCCTGGTATTTGGAAAATAAGATTTACTCATCTCAATATATAACAAAACAGTACTTAATTCAATTAAGAAAGCCTGGGAGTGGAAATATGGTTCAGTCAGGAAAGTGTTTTCTAAGAATACATCCACATCTGAGTTGTGTGGCAGGTGCTTCACTGATTGAACCATCTTGCCAGCCCCATAGAACTATTTTGGTTTGAAAAAGACAGTCATATTGGCAATCTGGAGACACTTCGGAGGAAGGAATCTCAAATGAAGGATTGTCCTAATCAGACTGACCTGGGATGTGTCTGTGGGACATTATATTGATTGATGATTGGTGTAGAAGAGCCCAGTACACTTTGGAGGGTATCATCCCTGAGCGAGGGGTCCTGGGTTATATAAGAAAACAATCTGAATTTGGAAGTGAACCAGAGAATGAGCAGGCAAACAATATTCCTCTGTGGTTTCTGCTTTGGTTCTTACTTGAGCTCTTGCCTGGCTTCTTTCAATGATGACCTGGCAGCATATGATGAAATAAATTCTTTCCTCCTTAAGTTGCTTTTTTGGTGGTGTTTATCATAGTAACATAAAGGTAACCTAAAAGCATTCAGTGTTTTAGCCTATATGTATACTAATGAGCTAATGATTTTCTTTAATAAACTGGGTAAAAATGTTCTATCTACAATTGAATTAACTATGACTCTCTAAAAGAAATGAACCAACAGAGTGTAGTAATATGAGCGTTGGGTGCCATTCTGTTGTATTAGGAGTGGTGGGGCTGCGTCCCTAGCACCCCGGCTGCCTGGCTAGCTTATGCCCCGAAATAACAACACACAAACTGTATTCTTTTAAACACTGCTTGGCCCATTTCTATCTAGCCTCTTCTAGGCTAATTCTCACATATTAATTTAGCCCATTTCTAATCATCTGAGTTGCACCCCAAGGTGCGTTTACTGGGAAGATTCTAGCCTACGTCCATCCTGGGTCGGAGCTGAATTGTGTCTGCCCGGGTGAGCGGAGCATGGCGTCTCTGTGAGGCATCTGCTCCTGAGAGGAGAGCTGTCGAGTCTCTCAACTCACTTCCTCTTCCTCCCAGCATTCTGTTCTGTTTACTCCACCCACCTATGTTCTAACCTATGAGCCCAAACAGTTTGTTTATTACTTAGCCAATGAAATCAACAGATAGATATATGACACTCCCACATCAACAGAGCATAAATAGATTTTATCAAAATGTATTTGCTGAATTGCTGGGTAACAAGGGCTAGATAATCCAACAATTGCCACCTGTCTCCATGTTGGAATAGCACATAGTGAGGCAGCCTACTAACCAAATAGCTGATGCCTTATTATTCCCAATCCAGTATTGAGGTTCTAGAAATCCCTTAAAGACTTGTTGATATTAAAGTCTGGTTGAAGCAGCAAAAATAAAAAAAAATAAAAAAAAATCCAGAAAACAAAACACTTGCAAGCATTTATAGTCTGTCTTCCTCTGGTTTCTTATACCTTGGAGACTAGCCATTGGAAGTTGCTGCCCACATTAGAGGCAGAAATTTCCACTCTAGTTACTGTCAGACATGCCAGTTCTTTCGAGAAATACCCTCATTCTCAGTCTTTTTCCTCCATCCCATAATAGTGTTCAGTTTGCAGAGACAATAAGAGTAAAATAAGGATGTAAGTGTATAAAAATTTAGCTGTGGTTTCCAGGCAATTGAGCTGGGGCTAAACCTGGGAAGGGGGCACTGGGTTTTTGAAGTTCTTGTACCCTTTTGATGCCACAGGCCAGAATTTCTGTGGGAACAATCCCTACCTCTGGCATGACAGTACCTGAGGGCTTGGAAATTATATATATATGCATGTGTGTGTATGTGTATATGTATATATATTTCTAACTTCAAGTAGACCTCAGTTATGCCTTTTTATAGAACATTGGCCTTGAGTTAATGAAGCAAAAGTTTAATATTGGGAAAGGTAGCTTTAGTTTTCTTCGAAATAAAGGCACCCAAACAAACCAGAAAAATTTATATAAATAAATATTTTCTTCATTTCCTACAAAGTCTGCTTAATTCCAAGGAATAAACAGAACTTCATACTGTTCTTGTGTGGCTTGTTTCTGATTCGCACATCATAAAGTTGATATTTCCATATTTCTGTCCATTCAGAGTTTCAAATATTTATGAAAAGATCATCATGATTCATATTATTTTGGTCTACCCAGCCATAAATTATGTTTTATTCTTTTTTAATATGTGATAATACCCAAAGAGATTCAGAAAAACTCAAGGCCTGTAGGAATGCGGGTGCAAGCCTGCAATCCTAGAGGTAGGGAAAAAGATGCAGTAAGGCCATGATCTCAAGTCACCTCTATACATAACACGATGAGAACCTATTTTTAAAAAAGAATAATAAAACAAAATAATGAGGAGAAATGTCTCAAGTTTGTGTCCTTTATTTGCAAATGTGTATAGAGTAATTTTTGTAGGTCTATAAATACTGACCTCAGAAAATATTTTTAATATTTTTTATTATTTTTAGTTATGTGTATGTATGAGTGAGTGCCACGTATATACAGTACACACAAAAGCCAAAACATTGTATCCCTTGGAGCCTGAGAAAGAGGTGGTTGTAAGCTGCCTGACATGGGTGCTGGGAAAATGGGATTCCTTAAAAAGAGCTGTACATTAAGTTGCCCCTCCAGCACATTTTTAAAAAAATTTTAGAGCTATTATATCATGAGCTGGAGATATGGCTCAGCAGTTAAGAGGACTTCCTGATCATAAAGAAGACCAGAATTCAATTCCCAGCACTCACATAGTGGTTTACAACTGCCTTTAACTCCAATCTGGTGTCCTCTTCTGATCTCCACAGACTTCTGCACACACATTATACAAGCATGTACTTTTATACTCAGGCACACACATGCATCTGAATAAAATAAATAGTTATTTGCATTATTTATTTATTTAGGTGTATGTAATGTGTTTGTGTGTTCAGGTGCCTACAGAGGCCACAAGTGCAGTTCGGATCTTCTGGAGCTTGAGTTACAAGCAGTTTTTAAACTTGATACAAGTGCTGGAAAATAAATCCAACTCCTTCGCAAGATCTTTATGTACTCTTAACTGCTAAGCCATCTCTCTAGGTCTCAGAAATACTTTGGATATCTAATTTTTAGAATAATAAAATCTCTGATATTTGTTTACAAAAACAAACCCTATATAAGGCAATTCACTCATACAAATTCTTGAATTCAGCACTGGCCTACTGAGAGTCACATGTAGATAAAAGTGAATGACCTAAAATACTGATAAATGCACACTCATACCTCTTCTTATCAATTTCTTTTCTCCCACTCATCTTTAGAAAATGGTATTATACACCTTTACTACTATTAGATTCTGTGACATACATGAGGTAATGGATAGATAGTGAAGGAAGACACTATTATGGATTCAACACACTCCATTTTTTCCTTCTTTAATACTATTTTTACCTTTTAAATTTCTTCATTCTGGGCTCCTTCCTTCTGCAGTTATTTTTATTCCATTGTTATATGAGTGACTGATAAACATCTTTATGACAAGGAACTGAAACTACCCCTAGCAACAACAAACCTTTGAGGACAGATCATTCCCCAAATAAAGGCAATTGCACATAGCATGGAGCACAAGTTATATTCTCATGAAAGAAGATGAAATTCCTCCCCTCAAGTGATCATAGAGATAAAATTCTTAAGGGAATAGCTGTGGAACAAGAACTGAGATATTGATGAGTTAGACCACTAGCCTCATCTGCAACATGATTGATAAAAACTCAGAGACAGATATTGGGGCTTAACCTTAAGGTCAGAAAAGTAGAACAGCCAGTCACTGGCTCTTTACATCAGTCTGAAATAGTGATCCTGCCTCCAGGATCTCAGAATGAGACTGAGCCTGAGAGCTGTCTGCTTCCATCTTATATTCTGCTCTAGTGCTGGGATTAAACGCAAGCACCACTACCACCCTGTTTCTATGGCAAGCTAGGGTGACTACTGAGATTAAAGATGTGTGTTAACATTACCTGGTCTGTAAGGTTGACTACTGGTGCTGTTTTACACTCTGATCTTCAGGCAAGCTTTATTTATTAAAATAAAATGAAGTATTACTATACTCATCAAGATTACCTGCCCTACCAGGTAAACATGATTCAGGTTCTTCTTTTTCTTAATTTATTTATTAAAAAAAACAATCATTTTTCATTTTACATACCAATCCTAGTTCCTACTCCCTGCCTTCCTTCCACCTCCTTCTTGTTCCCCCACCCCAGCCCCCACCCACTCCACAGATAGGGAGGCCAAGGCCTTCTCTACTATATCTAGGCTGAGCAAGGTATCCATCCAAAGAGAATGGGCCCCAAAAAGGCAATACAAGGAGTAGGGATAAATCCTGGTGCCACTGCCAGTGGTCCTGCAGTCTGTCCCAGCCACACAACTGTCACCTACCATTCAGAGGGCCTAGTTTGGTTCTATGCTGGTTTCTTCCCTGTCAGGCTAAAGTTGGTGAGCTCCCATTATCTCAGGTAAGCTGTTTCAGCTTCTTCTTTACGTTTTTCCTTTTGTAGAAAACCTCAGAGTTTCTGTTATCACTTGCAGGATAGATTTGCCATCGGACCTCCTTATTTGTTCTTACCAACTTTGCCATGTTTATTGATCTTTCTCTTCGCCCCCCCCCATGGCTATCTCTTTCACTGACATGTGTGGATAGGCATATAACCTGTTAGGACTCATGGAAATGAGGCTTTTGCCCTATATCTCTGGTTATAGCAGGCAGAGGTTGACACATTAAAAACAAAACTGAAGAAAAAAGTAAAAGCTCATTTATTTCTTGAATGTTGATTATATGTTTTGGTCATATCAACTTGTTTTCTCAAGAGTTGGCTGATGTAGCTATATACCTATTCAACATGCCTATAGGGGACAAAAGACAATCATAGACTACTGAAAGCCTTCCCGATACAACATTTCAGTGACAACCTTGGTATGTACTCTAGCTCCCTGGGTTCTGATATTTTCTACTAGTTAATGGGTCACATTGCTTACTTATTTCTTTCAAAAGATTTGCATTGCATCCTTAATTGCTCATATAATTATGAGACTTTTCTTCTTATAATTACTATTTCGTAGCTCTATACTGCCTCCACTAGAGTGACAATGTCTGTGTAAAAGTGCCAAGTGCGTTCTAGCTCAAGGTCAGCTTCAAAGACCATATTAAGATGGTGCAGCCTCCCAGTGACCACCACCTGGTGTTGATTGTCATCTATGAAGTACCCAAGTGAAAATTCATGCTCATATTTATTCTTGGCTAGCAGATTTGCAGAACATTAATACAAGGTTTGCTGGCTTACTTTCATCCTCCACAAACTGTTATGTTCCAATCACCATGTTCCTAGATGTCTGGAAACAGGAATCACCTATGGAATGATAATTAGGTGCAGGAGCCAAGATATGAGTAACTTTGACAATGGAGAGTTCTGTTAGAACGGAAAGTGCCATTTAAGACCTACAGAAATGCCTTACATTACATACAGACATCAAAATTAAAGTGCTTTCCTCAAGATTAGTGTGGTATTAGTGATAAGCCAGAGGAGATAGTCTCTGTAATGGTACAAAAATCACTGGTCACCTCCAGGGAGATGAAGTCTTATCTCTTTCTCTGTCTCAGTGCGTCCAGCATTAGCAGCGCCTAAGTAGCCATTAGAGTGGAAGCACACACAGACTTACCCTGACAGCCATCACTTAGGAAAACAGAAAATTCATCTACTCTCAATAAATAATGTCATCTCAGAGGTCAAGGAAGATAGTTTCTGTTGGGATAACAATCATCAGTAGTGACGGCCAGTTATTTTCTTTTTATATCCTGCCCCATCTAGTAGGGATCAAAATAGGCACTTCAGCAGCATTAGTTATAGCTCCAATGTGAGCAACAGATTTTTTTTTGGGGGGGGGGGTCGAATCAGGGTTTCTTTGTAGTTTTTGGTGCCTGTCCTGGAACTAGCTCTTGTAGACCAGGCTGGCCTCGAACTAATGGAGATCCATCTGCCTCTGCCTCCCAAGTGCTGGAATTAAAGATGTGTGCCACCACTGCCCGGCTGAGCAACAGATTTATACATAGTAGTTTCTAAGTTGTAGAGTAATAATTCTTAAGCTTCATTATAGATATATGGAGATCATAGTTTTTGAAATTTTATTTTCCAGTATGTCAGTATTTCAAAAAATTGGGAATCATTCTACCTCAAGACCCAGCTATACACTCTTGAGCATATACCCAAAAGATACGCAATTATACAGAAGGACACATCCTCACAGCTATTCATAGTAGCTATACTCATAATAGCCAGAAACAGGAAACAACCTAGATGCTGCTCAACCAAAGAATGGATAAAGAAAATGTTCATTTGACCAATAGAGTATTACTCAGGTGTTTAAAAGTGGCATCATGCAAATTTAAAGCAGATGGATAGAACTAGAAAAAATCTTGAGCAAAGCAACCCAGACCCAGAAAGATAAACATGGGATATACTCACTTATAAGTAAATATTAGCTGTTAAGTAAATGACAATCATGCTAGGATCCACAGATCCACAGACCCAGACAGGCTAAATAGCAAGGAGGGCTCTATTGGGGAACACATGGATTTCCCTGGAAGGTGAAGTAGAATAGATTTTGTGGTTGATTTGGGGCAGGTGGGGATGGGAACAGGAGGAATCAGCTGAGTTAAGGAGGGATGGAGGGAGATAGTATAGGCAGAGATAAATGGAATTGGGGGTCACTTAGGGATACAGTGTAGAAACCTAGTGCAATGGATCCTTCCTGGAACCTATTAAAGGGATTCTAGTGAGGATTCCCAGTACTGGAGATAATGGAGCCTGAACTAGCCATCTTCTGTAACCAGGCAAGGCTTCCAGTGTTGGGGCTGGGGCACCAACCAATTCACAAGTTGTTCAACTGCAAAGATGTGCTGGGGCAATGGTGGCTCAGAGTTTGTGAGAGTGCCAAACAATGACTAGTTTAACTTGAGGCCAAACCCACAATGGAGCCCAGATGGAAGCTGGATGGCTCAGTGGTATAGGGCAAAACCAAATACAAAGGGAGTTGTGTGTGTGGGGGGGTGTAGGGGACTAGGAGGAGTGGAGGGAGGGGAAGCAACAGAAGGATAAATAAATAAATAAACACAATGTTTATTTTTATTTTTATTTGAATGAGCATTTTTCTGCAGAGATGCATGCATGTTTAGTGACCATGGAGGTCAGAAGAGGGCACTGGATCCTTAGAAGTGGAGTTACGGATGGTTGTGAATCACCATATGGGTTCTGGAAATTGAGCTCAGGCCCTGTACAAGATCAACACACACTCTTAACCACTGAGTAGTCTTTCTGCTACTATCCATTTGCTTTAAATTTGCAAAGAGATGTTTAAAGGCAGATTCTGGTTCCATAAATCGGGAATACAGATTGAAGCTCTGTGTTTACTGAACTGGAAGGTGATATTGTTGTCCAAGAACCATCATTAAGTTTCAAGAACAGGTAATTTTCTATAATCCAACAACCATGCACAAATTTCTCTGAATAAGAACCTCTTTAGAGAGAAAAAAAATCACTTTATTCGATTCTAGAGTAGCTAGGTTATTAAGTATACCAACTCAAGAACATTCATTACTTTGTCACTGTCTATAAGCTCGCAAGTATCTAGATTCTGGTTAAAAATATAAACAAATGACAATTCAGCCTAGTCTGCAATTCTTCTATAAGAGATTTGTTTGAAGATTTTCATAACACAGAGTCAACATATATATATGTTTTCTCTGTGTGTGTGTGTATACCATGTGTATAACATGTGTGAATACCATGTGTATACCATGTGTGAATACACAGGGATATAATGAAGAATCTTGACAAAAGGCTTGATAAGTTCCTGCCAGTTTCTTACTGTGAGATTATACCCTCATTTTCCAATCACATTTCTATATCACTGTCTGTCATCAGATTTTTGTACAAAATATGTAGGTGTCTCTATTCTTTTGGGTGTTCCTTTTTTTAAGCACACCATTCCCATAACACAGACCCTAAATATATTAGTATTCTTTTCTTTTACGTCTTCCTTTTGCCATGGGCTCCTCAATCATGAAACTTGGAACAAATGAGAAAATAAGTGATACCCCACATTGTTCCTAGTAACACAAATGATACATTAGAGACAACCAATTTACTCTGGACTTTGAATATAAGGACCTAGAAATAAGTGAAAATATTTAGTGAAAGGTAAGTTGTCTTCCCAAGGTCAACTCTCCTGAACTTTCCCTTTAAAAATTTAATTTTAATATTTTTATTAAAATACATTTTATATGACATGTTCTGATCAGTTTTCCTAACCCATTTCCTCCCAGGTCTCCCTACCTAGGTACCTATCTGATGTCACAGCATTTTTCTCACATTCTTTGGAAAACAAAGAAAAATTTATAAATAAGCAAACAAGAAGTTACAACAAAACAAAAAATATTAAAGGTGGCACATGCCTTTAATCCCAATGCTTGGGAGGCAGCTGGATCTCTGAGTTTCAGGCCAGTCTGGTTTACAGTGCGAGTTCCAGGAAAGCCAGCATTACTCAGGGAAACCTGTCTTGGAAATAAAAGAAAAACAAAGAAAGAAAAAAAAGTAAAGTACAAGAAACACACCCATCGCCCCCCACCCAAACCCGTAACAACACAAAATAAGAAACCATATTATACAAGCAAAAGACCAATAATGTAAAAAGCATTATATAAAAAAAAAACATCCAAAATACTATTGAACTTGCTTTGTGTTGTTCATCTACTGCAAGGCATGGGGCCTGTCCTGAGATGTGATAATTTGATTACCATTGAGACTCCATTGTAGAAAACTAGTTTTTCTTTTGTGAGAGGTTGTCAATTGAAGGTTGCGTCTACATTAGGAGCAGGACCTGTGTCCACTTACCCCTCTCAGTGCTAGGACTCTGTCTGACCTGGACCTGTGCATGCCCTCTGCATGCAACCACAGTATTTGTGAGTTCATATGTACTTTGGTCCTGTTGTGTCCAGGTCTTGTTTCCTTGGTGTCCTTCATTCCCTCTGGATCTTACATTCTTTTCACCTCCGCATCCACATAATTACCTAAGCCTTGTATCTAAGGGAGTTGGGGGGTTGCTGGAGAAATTCCATTAAGGACTGAGTGTGTTTCAAAGTTTGAATTTATTTTTGCCTACTCCAGGCAGCCAAAAAGACAGATAAAGTTAAAATTTCTTTTATCTTTTCCTTTCCAAATAAATTAGCATAAGAAAATATTTATTTAGATTGTGTCTCTTGCAAATGAGATGCTCATTACTTCCAAATTGTTTTCCTTCTAGGGACAATAGTTACATTTCTATTTTTTTAAAATATTCTTTCCTGAAAATTTAGCATGGTTTCTCATCTGTCAGGGTGAGAGGTCTCAATACCTGGTATGTAGGCAGCACATTCAATGGTTAACATGCTAACAACTGTTGGTTCTGCTGTTGGTTATCTTTCATTTTTATGGATTTGAATAGTCTTTTGGGTCTTGGGAAGGATTCATATTTATTCACCCTCATGACGATTATTGTGAACATAACCAGATTTGGAATCACGTAGATGATGACAGAAGTTACAAGATATTCCCATGCTAGTTCAGACTTACATATAATAAAGACTTATTTATTTAGGGGTAGACTCACAGATCACAGCCCTAGATATTAGTCTTCTGCATGAAGAGGGAAAAGGAACCAAATTTAGCAGCTGGAACCAAGAGAGAGAGTGAGCACACACCTTACAGCTGCCTTTATAGTATAAGAGGCCATGCCCAAGTGGGATGGTATCTTAAAGGCTATTGGCTGAAGGAGCTCCCACAGCACCTACAACTTCTTTTAAATAAGATAGTTCCAAACCCAATACAAAACTATGTACACTAGGAACAGATATCTAACACAAACTTAGAATTATAACAAGCATAAACAATATTAAGCAAGGAAAATAGCCTATTGTTTTAATCCACATTCTATCCTAAAAAGTCTAAGTCTTGTATTGAAAATGGATTGGCTAGATCATGAAAGGACAGTAACTACAACTATCTAATCTTCAACCCCATCAAAGACCTGAGAAGGGAGATAATGTTACTTGAGTTGGCAGGAAGTGCAATCAAGCAGCTTCCAAAATGTACTGTAGATGACAGAGACAACTGGCTGCCTGAGAAATCACCCAAAGTCCCATTTGCAGTGTTGAAGCAATCAACTTTGGCTAAAGCCTATGGTAACTGACAGACCATTTTCACAGGCAGGAAACATTTCAGAATCGTCTTATTCTGTCTTGGCAAGCTTTGGCAGTCTTTTATCCTGTATCCTGCTTGTCTGGTTCAGACATCACGCTCTTTTTCAGTGGTTGAAGCATGGACAGTTCTTTGCCCAAAGGCCAATTGTGCCAAGAAGAAAGCAAACTCCAAGTCGAGTGTCTTTGGTGTTCAACACTCAATTGGGAATAGATCATGTTGCCAGGAGCAATCATATCTCAAGTCAAAAGAATTCTAAGTTACTTAAATGCCATGTTCTACATATATTTGAAGTGCTTGAAGGTTACATATATATATATATATATATATATATATATATATATATATACAGAATACAATCTCTATGTATCTAAAGAACCTAATTAGTCTGACTAAAAGTATAACAAACATGAATGACTATTGACTTATAATTCTTAATACCTATATAACTTAAAGATTAAGACTTAATATCAGAATATTAAACAATCTTTAAACAAATAGGTAATAAAGGAGGACAATGATCTCAAAATGTGATCAATGTATAAATATCTTGATTAGAGGTAGAAATATATAATCCAATATGATAAATATATCCTAAAATTGTATACATATACAAAATGTCTTAAACAGAGGTAGAAATATCCATGCATACAATATGACAAAATAACTTAGCATAAGTCTGTAAATATTGCAAACAGAATTAGAAGCATATTCAATATAACAAATATAATGCAAACTTGTATTGATATACAAAAATCTATACCAATGTAAATTGTCCATAAATAATAGCTCACAAGTATTCACACTAAGCTACCTATTATCCCATTCAGTTTTTCTACTTTTTTTGAGATCTCTGGCTTACATAATTTTTGCCCCAACTATATACTAATTAATAATCAACCCTGAGGACAAATTTTGTTGGAAGAAGGGCACCATCTTCTAAAATTGCTTCCAGATGTCATTGAGGTGATGTTATTTCTATGGAACCATTTAAAAGTAAAATGATGGTTAAATTTCAAGATTACTGTTTCATATAACTGCAAATTGTCTCTGAGTAGTTGATAGCATTTTTTTTAAGTTCTTATTTGGAGTTCTGGCCAGAACATTATAAGAAGGTGCACCATTTCAGCAGGTCATATCCAAAAACCAGTCTCATAGTAGCGCTATCAGCATTATAATATCACATCAACCAGGACATCTCTTTAGAATCCCCTTAGCTTGTTGCCATGTAATAGAAATCTCTTTCTTTAAACCTTTACTATTAACATTATTTTTTATAAAATTCGGAGGCCTTTAGCACATTTCCAATCAATAATCAATCAATTAGCATTACCTTGTGCTAGAGGACCTCACAGACCCAAATGAGATCTTTTGGAAATAGAGAAGGCACAGGAATTCCAGACTGTAGAGGGCCCATAGGTTGAATAACATATTTTGTAAGCTAGGTAATGGACAGAATCTCCTCTCTATTTTTTCAGGAGCAATTTGCAATCCCCATTTAGGCAAAACTTTCCTTACTTCTTCATCCTTTTTAAAGTATATGCATTTGAGTCACAGAAAAAAATGTCATCCAAGTAGTGGTAAATTATAGACTTAGGAAATTACTTGTGTATTATTTCCAATGGCTGAGTCACAAAGTATTAGCACAGGGTGGGGCTATTGAGGATTCCCTGTGAGTGAATGTTCCATTGCTTTCTCCTATTAAGCTGAGAATTATTATAAGTAGGTACTGTGAAAGTGAATTTTTCTCTGTCCTTTTCTTGTAAAGGTATAGTAAAGAAACAGTCCTTTTAATCAATAACTATGAGAGGCCATCCTTTTGGTAATAGAGGAGGCAGAGGAATTCCAGATTGCAGAGGGCCCATAGGTTGAACAACTTTGTTGACAGCTCTTAGGTCTGTCACCATTATCCATTTTCCAGATTTCTTTTTAACAAAAAGTATAGAAGAATTCCAAGGGCTAGTTTGTTCTTCAATGTAGTTAGCATCTAGATGCTCCCATATCAACTTCTCTAAATCCTGCAGCTTGTCTTTCATTAAAGGCCATTGTTTAACTCATATGGGATTCTCAGTTAACCATTTTAAAGGAATGGCAGTTAGTGCCTCTGAAGGCTTGTTAGTTGCTTTGTGTTCCTGTACAGCCTGAATGGGTGGTGGCCATTGTTTATAATATCTTATAATATCCTTTCCAGAAACATGATTTTTAGGAACTGTAGAAATTTTAACCTGGGTATTTCATTGCTACAGTAAGTCATGACCCCATATATTCACTACAACATTAGCTACCTATGGTGTCAGCCTTTATTTTTGTCCTTTTGGCCTTATGCATTCAACCCACTTCATGCTTTGTTTCACTTGATCTAGGGTCTCGATTCCTAGGAATTGAATACCTGTGTCCTGAAGAGGCCAATCTGGATGCCAAGATTCCAGAGTAATGATATTTATGTCTACACCCGAGTCTAGTAATCCCTCAATTGCAATGCCATTTATACGTATTCTTAGCTTTGGTTTTTGATAATTTATAGAAGTCTGCTAAAATATATGTTTTCTATTTCCTACTGGAGGTTTTGATTCATCCTCCATGTCTATTCCATCATCCAGAACAGTATGGTTTTTTACAGTAGGCACTGGATTATTTAATTTTCCTGGTGAGACATGTTCTCCACAGTGACTGTGAATGACTGGACCTTTGTTGACATTGGGGCCTGCAAGAGCTCCCCCCCAGGAGTTTTCTGATAGTGTCAGGTTGTCTTGTCTGTCTTTTGTCGACTTACATTCATTGGTCCAATGTTGGCCTTTGCCACACCTCCTACAAATGCCAGAAGGATGAGTCCTCATATTCTTTACATTCCTAAAGGAGACATTATTCTTAGGAATTCCTGTCTACAGTTTCTTCTTAGATGTCCTATTCTACCACAATTAAAACACTTTGAATTTTGATGTCTCCTCATAACATTGGAAATTGTGTCTCCTACCAAAGAATCAGTACTATAACCAAATGTTTTTAATATTCATTGTGTGCAAGATCTATACATATGTTGGCCCTAACTGACCCTTAATGGTCCAAGGATCTTCTTTCATTCTAAGTTGGTATTTTCAAAAGCCAAATATTCAATATGTACATGTCTAGATTCAGGGTCTGTCACTTGTACTTGTCCAGCCTTAGTTAATCTTCAATACCCAATGTGCCTCACTGCTGGTGAACTGATTCCAAAAAGGGTAGACTGGTCCCCATGTTCTGGCAGTAGATAATGACAGAAGTTACAAAATAATCTCACACTAGTTCAGAATTACATATAGTAATACATATACGTATAATAATAAATAATAATGTTATTTATTTAGGGATAGACTACAGCTCATAGTACTAGATAACAGTCTTCTTCACAAATGGGGAACAGGAACTGAATCTATCAGCTGGAAGCGAGTGCTGGAAGTGGGAAAATGTGTTCAGGCTTTACAGATGCCTTTATAATATAAGAGATCATGCCCAAGTGGGCTGGTATCTTAAAGGCTATTGTCTGAAGGAGCTCCCACAGCATCTAGAAGATTATGAAAGCATACTTGATTCAATGTCGGCCATTCCAGAAAATAATAACTGAGAGTAAAATACATCCTATAAATGTGAGTGACACAATCACAAGGACTAAAAGTCCTGATGGAAGAAATGGGGAATGGGTAAAAGCTAGCAGAGCTTTGGTATTCTACTTTCTCTGCTTCCTGGAGCACCATGATGTAAACTGAGTTGTTCTGACATGCATTCCTCCCAAGATGAACTGAACATAAATCTTTCCTCCTTGAGAATTTGAAATTACAAACAAAAAAGTAACTAATGTAGTCCTCTTTTAATGCTTTTTTCATTAATGGTTGAGTAAGAAAAGAAAATCTGGTATCTGCAATCTGAGCACATAGGAGGTCTGGGCTGATAGGGAATTAGAGGTCAGTCTGGGCCTCAAACTAAATAACTAATTTATTAAATTAGAAACATCAGTAATGACTATTAATTGAATAGTGAAAACATGGAAAATGAAAGCTTTTAGACATCATTTCTATAAATATTAGAATAAGTTTTAGGCACTTGAATGGACAGTTTTAATTTGCTGCACTCACTGAAAGCAATTTAGCTAGCTTCTCTCTTAAAAACAGGTTACTTGATCTGAGACCACAAATAAGTAATGGAAGCAGATGAAGTGATCCACAGTTAAGCATGGGGCCAAGCTAATGGAATCCAGTAGTAGAGAGGGAGGAGGGATAGTATGAGCAAAGGGGTCAAGAGTGTGATGTGGCTTGGGCAGTTTGTGGTGCCACTGGCAGTGAAACCAGTATTTATCCCTAGTGCATGAACTGGATTTTTGGAGCCCATTTACCATAGAGGGACACCTTGCTCAGCCTAGATACACTTGATCCTGACTCCAGAGATGTGACAGACTTGAGTTGACTCCCCCATGGGAGGCCTCACCCTCTCTGAGGATTGGATGAGGTATGTGGAGGGGGCAAGATGGGGGAAGCAGGAGGAGAGGAGGGAGAGGGAACTGGGACTGGTAAGTAAAAGAAGATTGCTTAAAAAAAAGAAACAGATTTCCTGGAAAACAGCTAAAATTTTCAGAATAAAATGAGACATTTGTATCTTTTTGTGTCTCTCTGTATGATATGAATTTGTACTATTTTTCTACCTCTAGGTAGTATAACAATTAACTTTTAGCGTTCCTTAAAGAAATTCTAACCAAAATAGTGGAGAAACAAATGACCACTTATGTACATTATTTGCATGACATTCAGAAAAACATTAACTTCAATGTTCTTTTTATAAATGTTCACATAAAATAGGAGGATTTTAGTAAATAAGTACCTTTAATTTGTTCAGTAAGATGTATAACTCACCTAATACAGTTATTTTATTCTACAAATATTTACAAGACAAACATTCTTAGATCATTTTTAATAGATTGTGGGGGATCTCTGCAACCACTGGGGCTGGCAGAAAAATGATCCACATGAAGCAAGAAAGAAATCCAGTTCAACATTTCTTATCCAGTGTTGGTTCAAACATTTAGAGTCTATCACTAGGCAGTTAATTATGAACATATTTAAGTACAATATGAGTTGGAAAGACATTCCTGGTGTAACACAATTCCCTGCACACAGAATGAATAATGACACTGAAACTCTTTTCAAATTACATGCCACTTCTACCAAGAAGATGGGTTCTAGAGATAGGCATTTTGTATTATCTTATGAACCTAGAGGAAGATATGGTGTGGTTTCAGTTATACAAATAGTATAAAGGTCATGTGTGATATTAACCACTTTCAGTCCTGGTTGTGTTAGGTTGGAAGAGCCCCTGCTAACACCAGGGTCACCTACACTTAGTCACCTCTGGTCCTGCTTGTGGGAGCTTGATATGGCCTGGCCACACAAATAACACAAAGATAACCTAGTTTATTATTTTCACCCAGCCTTCTGGGATTTACACACACACACACAGACACACACACACACATTTTTCTTTAAAAAAAAGCAACCCTGCATGTTTAACATTTCTACTTTTCCTTGTGCTATCTGTCAACACAAGGACATTTGCGCTCCCAAAAATAGATGATAAAATAGATGTTTAAAACTGGGTGGTTTAGCCTAATTCTATGGTACTTTTAAATTGTTATTCTTTTGAGACATAGTGTTTCTACCTAAACAGACCTCAAACTTGAAATAATCTTCCTGCCTCTGTCTTCCCAGTCATGAGATTACAGACATAAGCATCTGTGATATTTTTATCTTATTTTATTTGTCAAAAGAAAACAACTTAAATAGTCTAGCTTTTTAAATATCTAGAGAAGTTTACATGAGTATTTCTAAAGAATAATTGCTAAAAATAAGTGAATTAAACTAGTGTAAAGTTTATGTCAACTTTTCTACTATATATATATATATATATATATATATATATATAAAGTAATTTTAAAATTTATGGTAGTTGGGCATTGTGGTATAGTATTGCAAAGTTCCAAAGCATGAAATTTTAAGGTAAAATGGAATTATATTCTAAAGGAAGATAACTGTCTGTTCCAGGTTGATGAGGAGAGGGATAAAGATAAAAAGAATTGTGAAATGTTTGTCAGAAAGAAATTTCAGGATTCATTTTGCTTGTGGTGCTGGGGTCTGAACCAAGTGTCTCATTCATTCCAGGCAAACATTCTATTGCTGAGCTATACCACAAGTCCTTTTATAATTTTTATAGCCTTATTTTTATTTTTCTTAGTTGTATATTGTATGTTAAATATCTCTCCCTCGGAGACCCATATTTTTACCCACTGCACTCCATTTTAGCTCCCCTTCACTCTCATAACTCCTATTTATACAGTGACATCATTTCACTTTCATTAATTTAATCCTTTTATAACATTAAAAATCTATCAAAGAAACTATTTCCATAATTTCTTTCTAAATTTTCTTAGAACTGGATGTATCTTCTCCTCTCTCCATATTTATTTATTTACTTGTCTGTTTGGTGTGTGTGTGTGTATGTGTGTGTGTGTGGTTCATGCATAGGTCAGAGGACAACTTAATGAAGCTGGTTCATCCCTTCCAATTTGTGGGTACTAGGGATACAAATTACGTCATCAAGTTTTGTGTATCTTTATCCACTGAGCCATGTTACTGGCCATTTATTTATTTATTCATTCAATTTATTTTTATGAACAAAATTCTTTTAAGTATCCTAGGGTAAACTCGATCCAATGATTCTCTTGCCTCTGCCTCCTGAGTTTTTAGATGCCTGTGCAAACATGCCCAGCTAGAAAAGAAATCTTCACTTTATATAGGCAAAGCAAGCTAAGATGGAATAGCCTCAATGAATAAAGGTTTATTAAATTTAACTTTGTATTTGTACACTGATTCAAAAATAGTAGTTGGTCTTAGTTCTAAAATTTATTTTATGTATATATGTACATGTTCATGAGTATATCTATACATACTTGTATTTGTACAAGGAGATCAGAGAGGGCATTGGATCGTCTAGAAATAGAGTTACAGACAGTTATGTTGCCCCTTGTGGGAGATAGGTAGTCTTTTGAAAACAGAAAAGTTTTATTTTCTTAAACTATTTAATTGTTTGTAAAAAAAATTGGTAAGCATTTTTTTTTAAAGTAATCTACCCAGGAAAGAAGAATTTTGTGTTCTTTCAGAATAATTTCTTGTGTATATGTTAACCTGCATCATATTTTTGATTATTTAACTGAGCTTAAATGTGGATCTAATTATGTATAAACCCATATATCATTGTTATTGTTGTTATCTATTTTGTTTTTGTTTAATGCAGAGTTTCACCATGCCCTAGAATTCACATTATAGACAGGTTTGGAACCTACAGAGATCTGCCTGGGTCTGCCCCAAAATGCTGCCATTAAAGTTGTGTACCACTATACCTGGGTTCTTATTATTTTTAAAATATACCTTTTGATATTTGTGACAAATCTCTTTGTTTTGCTTTTGCTGAGACAGGCTTTCTCTATTATATATCTCTGGTTGTTCTGGAACTCACAATGTAGACCAGGCTCGTCTTAAACTCACAGAGATTCATTTGTCTCTGTCTCCAGAGTACCAGAATTAAAAGTCACTGTCTAGCTGTTACAAATTTCTTATTTTATTTATTTTTCCATTCAATTATTTATACTTCCTTCCCTCCTACCAATCCCCTCCTACCCCTCCACTCCCTCCTCCCTCTCCCACCCTGTTTGAGAGAGGGCAGGGAACCCTGCCCTGTGTGAAGTCCAAGGCTCTCCCCCCCTACATCCAGGCCTAGGGAGCTGTGCATCCATATAGACTCGGGTCCCAAAAAGCCAGAACATGCCGTAAAAACAAGTCCCAGTGCCTTTATGAATGGCTTCTCAGTCAGCCCACATTGTCAGTCACCGTCTGAGAGTCCGGTTTGATCACATGCTCATTCAGACCCTGTCCAGCTGGATTTGGTGAGCTCCCATTAGAACAGGTACACTGCCTCAGTTGGTGGACCAACCCCTCACGGTCCTGACTTCTTTGCTTGTCTTCTCCCTCCTTCTCCCTTTCAACTGAACATTCAGAGCTCAGTCCGTTCCTCTGATGAGGGTCTCTGTCTCTATCGCCATCCGTCACTAGATGAAGATTAAATGGTGATATTCGAGATAATCATTAGCATGATAGTACACTCTCCTCTGCTGGCCAAGGACCTAGCTGGGGGCATCCCTGTGGACACATGGGATCCCCTCTAGAGTCAAGTTTCTTACCACCCCTTAAATGGATCCCTTAATGTAGGTATCTTCTTCCCTGCTCCTATATCCACCCTTCTTCCATCTCCACCCTCCCACTCCCCCAATCTGTTGCCAGTCCTTCCCTTCTCCCTTCCCTCTCCCATTTCCCCCAACCTCACCCCCACCACTGCCCTCAGCCCTATGTTCACAACTTTTGCCCTGCAATCTTGTTTGCTTCTAATTTCCAGGAGGATCTATAAATGTTTTTTCCTTGGGTTCACCTTGTTATTTGGCTTCTCTGGGCTTGTGAATTATGGGCTTAATGACCTTGATTTATGGCTAGAGTCTACAAATGAGTAAGTACATACCATATTCATCTTTTTGGGTCTGGATTATCTCACTCAGTAAAGTGTTTTCTATTTCCATTCATTTGCATGCAAAATTCAAGATGTCATTGATTTTTACTGCTGAGTAGTACTCTAATGCGTATATATTCCACAATTTCTTTATCTGTTCTTCCATTGAGGGGCATCTAGGTTGTTTCCAGGTTCTGGATATTACAAATTATACTGCTATGAACATAGTCGAACAAATGCTTTTATAAAATGATTGGGCATCTCTTGGGTATATTCCCAAGAGTGGTATTGCTGGATCCTAGAGTAGGTTGATCCCGAATTTTCTGAGAAATTGCCACACTGATTTCCAAAGTGGTTGCACAAGTTTGCATTCCCACCAGCAATGGATGAGTGTTCCCCTTCCTCCACATTCTCTCCAGGAAAGGCTATCATTGGTGTTTTCAATTTTAGCCATTCTGACAGGTGTAAAATGGTATCTCAAAGTTGTTTTGATTTGCATTTCCCTGATTGCTAATGAAGTTGAACATGACCTTATGTGTCTCTTGGCCATTTGCACTTCTTCTGTTGAGAATTATCTGTTCAGTTCAGTGCCCCATTTTTTAATTGGGTTAATTAGAATTTTAAAGTCTAGTTTCTTGAGTTCTTTATATATTTTGGAGATCAGACCATTGTCTGATGTGGGGTTGGAGAAGATTTTCTCCCATTCAGTAGGATGTCTTTTTGTCTTTGTTCTTTCTTTTTTTTTAGTTGTTGAAAAAAAAATTCTGCCTCCTCCCCATTTCCCATTTCCCTCCCCCTCCTCCCACACATTGCCCCCTCCGCCACTCCCCTCCCCCTCCCCCTCCCCCCACACCATCCCCCCTCCCTCTCGAGAATGAAGAGCAGTCCAGATTCCCTGCACTGCGGGAAGTCCAAGGTCCAGGAGGGTGAGCGTCCAAACAGGCTAGGCTCCCACAAAGCCAGTTCATGTGTTAGGATCGAAACCTAGTGTCATTGTCCTTGGCTTCTCATCAGCCTTCATTGTCCGCCTTGTTCAGAAAGTTTGGTTTCATCCCATGATTATTCAGTCCCAGTCCCACTGGCCTTGGTGAGCTCCCAATAGATCAGTTCCACTGTCACAGTGAGTGGGTACACCCCTCGTGGTCCTGACTTCCTTGCTCATGTTCTCCCTCCTTCTGCTCCTCATTTGAATCTTAAGAGCTTGGTCCAGTGTTCCAATTTGGGTCTCTGTCTCTATCTCAATCCATCGCCAGATGAAGGTTCTAAGGTGATATGCAAGATATTCATCAGTATGGCTATAGGATAGGGTCATTTCATGTTCCCTTTCCTCAGTTGCCCAAGGTACTATCTGAGAACATCTCCCTGGACACCTGCGAGCCCCTCTAGAGTCAAGTCTCTTGCCAACCCTAAGGTGGCTCCCTTAATTAGGATATATATTTCTCTGCTCCCGTGTCCACCCTTCCTTTATCCCAAACATCCCATTCCCCCAAGTTCCCCAATCCTCCCCTTCTCACGGTTCTCTCCCCAATTTCCCTTAATCCCATGCCACCTCACCACCAAGTTCCCAGTTTTTGCCCGGCAATCTTGTCTACTTCCCATATACAGGCGGATGACTATATGTTTTTCTTGGGGTTCACGTTCTTATTTAGCTTCTCTAGGATCACAAATAATACACTCAATGTCCTTTATTTATGGCTAGAAACCAATTATGAGTGAGGACATTCCATGTTCATCTTTTTGGGTCTGGGATACCTCACTCAGGATAGTGTTTTCTATTTCCATCCATTTGCATGCAAATTTCGAGAAGTCATTGTTTTTTTGTTTTTTTTTTTTTTTTACCGAAGCAAAGTACTCTAATATGTATATATTCCACACTTTCTTCATCCATTCTTCCATTGAAGGGCATCTAGGTTGTTTCCTGGTTCTGGCTATTACACATAATACTGCTATGAACATAGTTGAACAAATGCTTTTGTCATATGATAGGGCCTCTCTTGGGTATATTCGCAAGAGTGGTATTGCTGGGTCCAGGGGTAGGTTGATCCCGAATTTCCTGAGAAACTGAAACACTGATTTCCAAAGTGGTTGCACAAGATTGCATTCCCACCAGCAACGGATAAGGGTACCCCTTCCTCCACAGCCTCTGCAGCAAAGGCAATCATTGGTGTTTTTGATTTTAGCCATTCTCACAGGTGTAAGATGATATCTCAAAGTTGTTTTAATTTGCATTTCCCTGATCACCAAGGAGGTTGAGCATGACCTTAACTGTCTTTTGGCCATTTGAATTTCTTTTGTTGAGAATTCTCTGTTCAGTTCAGTGCCCCATTTTTTAATTGGCTTAATTAGCATTTTAAAGTCTAGTTTCTTGAGTTCTCTATATATTTTGGAGATCATACCTTTGTCTGTTGCGGGGTTGGTGAAGATCTTCTCCCAGTCAGTAGGTTGCCTTTTTGTCTTAGTGACAGTGTCCTTTGCTTTACAGAAGCTTCTCAGTTTTAGTAGGTCCCATTTATTCAATGTTGCCCTTAATGTCTGTGCTGCTGGGGTTATACATAGGAAGCAATCTAATCTGCCTATCTGTTGTAGGGTACTGCCCACTTTCTCTTCTATCAGGTTCAGTGTGTTCGGACTGATATTGAGGTCTTTGATCCATTTGGACTTGAGTTTTGTGCATGGTAATAGATATGTGTCTACGTTCATTCTTCTACAGGTTGACATCCAGTTGTGCCAGCACCATTTGTTGAAGATGCTTTCTTTTTTTTCCATTGTATACTTTTAGCTCCTTTATCGAAAATGAGGTGTTCATAGGTTTGTGGGTTAAAATCCAGGTCTTCTATACGATTTCATTTGTCAACTTCTCTGTTTTTATGCTAGTACCACACTGTTTTCATGACTGTAGCTCTGTAATAGAGTTTGAAGTCAGGGATGGTAATGCCTCCAGAAGATCCTTTATTGTATAAGATTGTTTTGGCTATCCTTGGTTTTTTGTTTCTCCATATAAAGTTGATTATTGTCCTTTCAAGATCTGTGAAGAATTTTGATGGAACCTTGATGGGGATTGCATTGAATCTATAAATTGCCTTTGGTAGAATTGCCATTTTTACTATGTTGATCCTCCCAATCCAAGAGCAAGGGATGTCCTTCCATTTTCTGGTATCCTCTTCAATTTCTTTCTTCAATGCCTTAAAAGTTTGTCAAATAGATCTTTCACTTCCTTGGCCAGAGTTACTCCAAAATATTTTATGCTGTTTGTGGCTATTGTGAAAGGTGAGGCTTCTCTGATTTTCCTCTCTGCTTCCATATCCTTTGTGTATTAGAGGGCAACTGAGTTTTTGGAGTTGATCTTGTATCCTGCCACATTTCTAAAGGTGTTCATCAGCTTTAGGAGTTCTTTGGTGGAGTTTTTGGGGTCGCTTATGTATACTATCATATCATCTGCAAATAACGAAAATTTAACTTCTTCCTTTCCAATATGAATCCCCTTGATCCCCTTATGTTGTCTTATTGCTATTGCTAGAACTTCAAGCACTATATTGAAGAGGTAAGGAGAGAGTGGACAACCTTGTTATGTTGCTGAGTTTAGTGGGATGGCTTTGAGGTTTTCTCCATTTAATTTGATGTTAGCTGTTGGCTTGCTGAAAATAGCTTTTATTATATTTAGGTATAACCCTTGTATCCCTAATCTCTCCAAGACTTTTATCATAAACTGATGTAGAATTTTGTCAAATGCTTTTTAAGCATCTAATGAAATGATCATTTTTTTTTATCTTTCAGTTTATTTATGTGATGGATTACATTGATAGATTTTTGTATGTTGAACAGCCCTGCATCTCTGGGATGAAGCCTACTTGATCATAATGGATAATTTTTCTAATGTTTTCTTGGATTTGGTTTGCCTGTATTTTGTTGAGGATTTTTGCGTCGATGTTCATGAGTGAGATTGGTCTGTAATTCTCTTTCTTATTTGAGTCTTTGTGTGGTTTTGGTATCAGAGTAACTGTAGCTTCATAAAGGTAATTTGGTAATGACTCTTCTGTTTCTATATTGTGAAATACATAAAGGAGTATAGGTATCAGGTCTTCTTGGATGTTCTGGTAGAATTCCGAATTGAAACCTTTTGATCCTGGGCTTTTTTTGGTAGGGGGGTTTTTGATAACAGCTTCTAATTCTTCGCGACTATCAGGTCTATTTAGATTGCTCACCTGGTCCTGGTTTAACTTTGGTATATGGTATTTATCTACAAAAGTGTCCATTTCTTTTACATTTTCCAGTTTTGTGGCATACAGGCTTCTGTAGTAAGATCTAATGATTCTCTGAATTTCCTCTGTGTCTGTGGTTATGTCCCCCTTTTCATTTCTGATCTTATTAGTTTGCATATTCTCTCTCTGCTGTTTGATTAGTTTGGATAGAGATTTATCAATTTTGTTGACTTTCTCCATGAACCAGCTTTTTGTTTCATTGATTCTTTGGATTATTTTCTGTGTTTCTATTTTGTTGATTTCAGCCCTTAATTTTATTATTTACTGTCTTCTACACCTCCTGGGTGAGTCAGTTTCTTTTTTTCTAGAGCTATCAGGTGGGCTGTTAAGTCTCCAATGTGTGCTTTCTCTGTTTTCTTTAAGTGGGCACTTAGTGCTGTGAACTTTCCTTTTAGGACTGCTTTCATAGTGTCCCTTAAGTTTGAGTATGTTGTTTCTTTATTTTCATTGAATTCAAGGAAGACTTTAATTTCTTTCTTTACTTCTTCTTTAATCTAGGTATGGTTCAGTAGTTGACTGTTCAGTTTCCATGAGTTTGTAGGCTTTCTGGGGGTAGCATTGTTGTTGAATTCTAACTTTAATCCATGGTGATCTGATAAGATGCAGGTTTTTACTAATATTTTTTTGTAACTCTGGAAGTTGTGGTCAATTTTTGAGAAGGTTCCATGAGCTGCAGAGAAGAAGGTATATTCGTTCCTATTTGGGTGGAATATTCTATAGATGTCTGTTAAGTCCAATTGATTCATTACCTCCATTAATTCTCTAATTTCTGTGTTAGTTTTCTGTCTGATTGACCTGTCCATTGGTGATAGAGGAGTGTTGAAGTCCCCTACTATTAGTGTGTGTGGTTTGATGGCTGCCTTGAGTTTTAGTAATGTTTCTTTTACGTACGTGGGTGCTTTTATATTAGGGGCATAGATATTCAGGATTGAGACTTCATCCTGATGAATTATTCCTGTTATGAGTATAAAATGTCCCTCTCCATCTCTTCTGATAGATTTAAGTTTGAAGTCAACTTTGTTAGAAATTAGTATGGCCACACCTGCTTGTTTCTTAGGTCCATTTGCTTGATAAGCCTTTTCCCAGCCCTTTACTCTGAGTAGGTGCCTGTCTTTGTGGTTGAGGTGTGTTTCTTGTAAACAGCAGAATGTTGGATCCTGTTTTCTTATCCAATCTCTTAGCCTGTGACTTTTTATAAGTGAGTTGAGTCCATTGATATTAAGTGATATTAATGACCAGTGGTTGTTAACTCCGGTCATTTTTTTTTAGTCGTAGAGTTTGTGTGTTTCCCTTCTTTGTTTTGTGTTGGTGAAGGGTCTCTAGATGTCTGAGTTATTGTGGTCATTGTTGGACTCCTTGGTTAGTGATTTTCATTCTATTACTTTCTGTAAGGCTGGATTTGTGGCTACATATTGTTTAAATTTGTTTTTATCCTCGGAAATTTAGTTTTCTCCATTTATACTGAATGAAAGCTCGGCTGGGTATAGTAGTCTGTGCTTACATCCATGGTCTCTTAGTTTTTGGAGTACATCAATCCAGGACCTTCTGGTTTTCATGGTTTCCATAGAGATGTCAGGTATAAATTTGATAGGTTTACCTTTATAAGTAACTTGGCCTTTTTCCTTTGCAGCTCTTAATATTCTTTCTTTATTCTGTATGCTTTATATTTTGATTATTATATGGCGACGGGATTTTTTTTTTTTGATCCAGCCTATTCGGTGTTTGTTATCCTTCTTGAACCTTCATAGGTACATCTTTCTTTAGGTTGAGAAAGTTTTCTTCTATAATTTTATTAAATATATTTTCTGGACCGTTGAGCTGCACTTCTTCTCCTTCTTCTACTCCAATTATTCTTAGGTTTGGTCTTTTTATTGTGTCCCATATTTCCTGAATGTTTTGTGATGAGAGTTTGTTGGACCTGCTGTTTTCTTTGATCAGTGTGTTTATTTTCTTTTTGTTATCTTCAGAATCTCCCATTCTTTCTTCTATCTCTTGTATTCTGCTGTTTATGCTTGTTTCTGTAGTCTCTACTCATTTACCTAGATTTTCCATGTCCAGCCGGCCCTCTGTTTGTGTTTTCTTCTTTGCCTCCATTTCAGTTTTCAAGTCTTGAACTGTTTCCATTATCTGTTTGATTGTTTTTCCTTGGTTTCCTAGTGTATAATTCACTGATTTATTCTATTCTTCAAACTTTCTGTTATACTTCTCATCTACTTCTATAAGGGCATATTTTACATGCTGTTTAAGGACATCAATCACTTTTATAAAGTCAATTTTTTTCTACTTCTTCTTGATTAAGGTGTTCCTGTCCTCCTGTTGTGAGGTCGCTGGGTTCTGGTGGTTTCATGTTCTTTTTCAGATTGTTGGGTGAATTCTTGCATTGGCACCTGCCCATCTCTTCCTCCTAATGCTTCCCTATGGATCTTCTTTTACAGGATCAGGTCTCTTTGCCTACTGATGTATCTTCCCAGTGATGGCACTCCCCAGTGATGGCTCTCCTGGTGCTAGAGTGATGTCTCCTCTGGTGCTGAGATCAGATCTCTGTGCTGGTTGGGTAGCTCATAAACAAGTGCCTACCTTGCTTGCTGCAGGCAGGCTATTGAAACAGAGGAGCTCCCGCCCACTAGGTTGCCCTCAGGATTCGGCCCTAGTGCCCCCTAATGTTGGCTCTCCTGGTGCCGAGATCCTCCCTGGACTATCTTAACAGAATTTGTTATTTCTCCTTTTTATAAGAGAGATGTTACATAAATTAGATTTTATTGACAAACTCAATTATGTGGGAAATCTCATCAAATAATAAGTGATGCCAAACTTTCACTAAGTTATATATTTGGATTTATTATTAATGTATTCTGGAAATTCTGTTAATTCACAGAATCCAGAATTCTGTGAAAATCCTGGCAGCATATAGCACCTGATGTGTTATAAACCTTAAAGTGTAATGCTATAATATATCATGCTGCATAAATAATAACCATAATTCCCTGTTCAGTTGCAAATTTACTATTATAGAAAGAGAAAAAGAAGGGAGTCTTATACCCAAGCTATAAATTTTATACAGAATATAGCTGATGATGAATCTTTAGTCTCATTTCATAGGCTTTTTGTCTTTGACAAAATTTCAAATATCCAATCTGAAAGCAATATATGCCTACTATTCGGTACTCAAGATGCTGATATAGGAAGATTGTGTTAGATGGTAGCCTAGTCTATGTGATACAGTCTATGTCGTCTTGGGTAACACATAGAGATCTTGCTTCAAAAACATAAGAATAGAAATAAATTCTGAGATTTTTCACTAAAAGTTTCACCAAACATAAAAAAAGAGTCTTTGTGGGCTAAGAAAAAATAGATGTGAGGCATGCAACGTCATTATGTCTGATTGACTAACTGTATATAATGAGGTTGATTTTTTTACAAGCAAATTAGAGTTATATTGTTTATTTTTGAAATGCTATGACTTTAGAGGGAAAAAGATGCTGTTTGTGGAAACACATTTTCTCTATTATTGTTATTAGATTCTTTGTTTATCCTGGTTTTGAGAAGAAGAAAAGTGAAATTGAAAATGTACTAAAATTTGTAGAAGGGAGCTAAAGTAAAGCCTAGAGAGTAGCTTCTGGCTATAAACATATGAGAAAAAAATTATCTCCAATCACTTTCATAAAGGAAGAATGGTGACAAAGCAAATGAAAGCCAGATATGGTAGAAAGGAGCAAATAATACAAATCAAGTTAAAAAATTAATGAAATTTAGATAGACACTGAAAGATAAAATCAACGAAATCTAACTGACATTTGGTAAATATATATCTTAACAACATAGCTAAAGAGCTTTTACAAATAAAAGATTATTAGAAAATAACACAATTAAAAATATATATGAAAGCCCTAAATATACATTTCTTTAAAGGCATGCACATGTACATTCAAAATGAAGAAATTCTTTTTTGTTCATGTGTTTGTTTGTTTTGTAGCCCTAGCTGGCCTTGAATTTTCTTTCAACTGTCTTATCATTGTTCTTCTAAGGATTATTAATTGCTATCAAAATAGTTGCATAAGTGGTTATTAAAAGTATAAACAGGAACTGAAAAGATGACTCAGTGGTAAGGTGTTTGCAGTATAAATCTTCGCCCAGTTGTTGTCCATGAAGCTGGTGTAGAGATTGACATATGTGGAGTGCCCCTTTCTGGCATGGGCACATGTCTGGCAGGAGGAGTGAACCTGTAAAAGAGAATCTTGGAGATGGGTGGGGTAAAAAACGGGCTCCAAGAAGTGGAACAATGATTTTGGAAGCAGCTAAGGATATTTCCACCCAGTAAAGTTGCTGGGAAGGCAGGTATCACTAAGAAAGAATGAGAAAAAAAAATGTCCTACAAGAATGAAGGGCAGTGGCAAAATTTTAAGTCGGGAGGAATGGATCCTATCTACCCCCATAACTGAAATTGGTAAGGAGAACATAAGGCCCGAGTGAGAATAAAAGTAATGGATTTGCCTGCTACCTACAGCTTTACCTTAGGCTTGGATAGGGTTATGGGATAAACCAAGTCTGGGCAGTATCAATCTTCTGCAAGACTGAGAAGTTTGAAGGCTAGCACACTTTCACTTGTCAATGTTGGTGAGACTGGACCTCTGTGGCGTGATATAGAGGACAAGTCCGCATGGGGGCATTGTGATTTTATACCTGTCGCTGACTATGGGTATTGATAAAAAATGGGTATTCAGAAGAATTAGTATAAAAGGAACCTAGCAGCTTTTTTATCTGAGAGAGATCTGGAAGAGAAAAGGAACAAGGAGAGGATTGGGGGGCTAGTTCAGTGTGCAGAGGGGGTCCAAGGGTAGGGAGATGAGGTAGGAAGGGGAGGGGGATGGCAATGTGGGTAAGGTGGAAGTTGACCTTGAATCAATGGAGGGGGTTAGGTAGTGTGGGCTTGAGGGAATGGGGGGGCAGTTCCTCTGCCAACATGGTGCTGCGAGATACTGGCTACTAAGAGAGAGGCGAGAGCCCACAAAACTATTGACACATGTAAGCTCTGTCCATTTGTCCTTATGGCAACAAAAATTTTCTAGGTTTCAGAGGATAGTAAGCTCAAGACTTAATACATAGGGAAATTAGCCATTTGAGACAGATTGTATTTAGGAAAGGTTCAATTTAAAAGATTGTGTAAGAGGCATCCCAGGGGAAACAGCAGATCTGGCTTTGAGCTGCAAGTACCCATTTTAAAACCTATGCCCAACCACATGACCTAAATTCACTCCATTAGTCTGCCAATATGACTCTTAGGTTCAAATGGGGCCATAGAAATTCAATGCTTGGTGTCCCAAAGAACAAACCAATCTCCATCTCAACCGAGGCTGGTCCACTGGTTGGGCTGCTGCTGGAAATCGAACCTCTGGTGTGAGCTTGCAGCTTCAACAGGAATCTGAAAAAAAAAATGACAAAAATAAGTACAAATGGGTCCCCCCAAAACACTATAGCATAGACAAAAAAAAGGGACTCACCAAAAAGCAGCCACTGTAGCCAGGAACTTGTTTTAGCATGGCATAGAGAGCTCAGATTGTAGACTAGGGAGCTTTCATCATGTAGCCTAGGGCTGTGTGGAAAGGGCCTGCCCTATCTTAGTGGGACCTCCCAAATGTTAGGAATTTTTCCTAACGTGGGCTCTCTGCTGAAGCAAAATCTCAATCAAGCCAAATCAAAACAAGCCAAATTAAGAAATATCCAGATTTAATGGAATTCCTGTGCTTTCAGGTGGCCTTGAGGGGGAACCGGGAGGCCACAAATGTGAACACCAGGAAGAAGGAAAAGGGACCACCACGTGATCCTCTTTTGGGAGTTCACTTAAATACTCTATGAGAGTATTCCTGACCCCCACCCACAGGGAGGGGTCGGTAACTGGCCTGCTGGGATTTGGAGTCCAGACCAATAAAACTCTCAGGTGTGGGGTCTGGGATAGATGTGAGGGGCTGTGGTCTAAAACTTAATAAGTGGCTCAAAACTTAATAGTTCTGACTCAAATGGATTTAATAGACATCTATAGAACATTCCACCCAAACACAAAAGAATAAACCTTCTTCTCAGCACCCCATGGAACCTTCTCTAAAATAGATCACATACTTGGTAGCAAAGCATATCTCAATAGATACAGAAATTTGAAATAACCCCATGTATCTTGTTGAATCACCATGGTTTAAAGTTAGAATTTCATAACAACACTAATTTTAGAAAGTCCACAAACACATGGAAATTGAACAATGCTCAACTAAATCACCCTAGGTCAAGAAAGAAATAAATTAAAGACTTCCTAAAGTTCAAGGAAAATGAATGTAAAAGCATACCCAAACTTATGGGACACAGTGAAAACAGTGCAAAAAGAAAAGTTCATAGCACTAAATGCCTATATAAAGAAATTGGATAAATCCCAAAATACTAAATTAAAAGAACACATGAAAACTCTAGAAATAAAAAGAAACAAACTCACTCAGAAGGAGTAGATGGCAGGAAATGATCAAATTGGGGGATGGAATAAATGAACTAGAAACAAAGAAAATACGAAGAATCAATGAGATAAAGAGTTTGTTCTTCAAGAAAATCAACAAATAGACAAAACTTTATTGAAACTAACCAAAAAGCAGAGAGTGATTATCCAATTTAAAAAAAAATCAGAAATGAAAAGGGGAACAGAGGAAAACCAGAGAATCATCAGGCCATACTTCAGTAACTTATACTTTGCACAACTTAAAAATTTAATGGAAGTGGACAACATTCTGGATAAATACAGCATACCAAAATTAAGTCAAAACCAGATAAATTAAATAGGCCCATAACCCCTAAGAGAGCTAATACCAATACTCTTCAATCTGTTTCACATAATAGAAGCAGAGGGACATTCCCAAACTGTTTTTATAAGGCAACAGATACCCTGATAACCAAAGCACACAAAGATGAAACAAAGAAAAAGAATTACAGTACAATTTCCCTCATGCAAATTGATACAAAAATACTCAACATAATTCTGGCAAGCAGAATACAAGAACACATGAAAAAAATCATCCACCACGATCAAATAGTCTTCATCCCAGAGATACAAGGATATTTCTACATACAAAAATCCATCAATGTAATCTACCATGTAAACAAATTGAAAGAATAAAAAACACATGACCATATCATTAGATTTTTATAAAACCTTGGACAAAATCCAGCATTCCTTTGTGATAAAGGTCTTGGAGAGAGAAGGGATATAAGGGACATACCTAAACATAGTAATGGCAATACATGACAAGTCAACAGCCAACATCTAACTAAATGGAGAGAAACTCAAAAGTGATTCACTAAAATCAGGAAGAATAAAGGGTTGTCTACTTTCTCCGTATCTATTCAATACAGTACTCGATGTTCCTGCTAAAGCAATAAGACAACAAAAATAGACCAAGGGGATACAAATTGGAAAGGAAGAAGTCAAACTTTTCTTATTTGCTGATGATACGATAGTATTCATATGCAACCCCCAAAATTCTACCAGGGAACTCTTACAATTGATAAATACCTTCAATAATGTAGAAGGATACACGATTAACTTAATGGGTAGCATTTCCATATACTGATGTAAAACTGAGAAAGAAATCAAAGAAACATCACACTTCAAAATAGTCACAAACAACATAAAATATCTTGGGGTAACTCTAACTTAACAATTGAAAGACCTGGATGACAAGAACTTTTAGACTTTGAAAGCAAAATTAAAGAGGATATCAGAAAATCGAATGATGTTCATGGATAGGTATGATTAACATAGTAAAAATGGCAATCTTACCAAAAGATTTTACAGATTCAATGCAATCCCACCAAAATCCCAGCACAATTCTTCACAAACCTCAAAAGAACAATGCTAAAGTGCATTTGGGAAAAAAATTGCAGATAGCCATAAGAATCTTGTATAATAAAGGAACATCTAAAGGCAATACTATTCCTTACTTCAAGTTCTACTGTAGAGCTATAGTAATAAACTTAACTTGATAATGGCATACAAACAGACATGTGGGCCAATGGAATGGAAACAAACACCATGATATTAATCTACACAGCTATGAAGACCTGATTTTTGAAAAAGAAACTAAAGATCTAAAATGGAAAAAAGGAAACAGATTTTAAATTGATGCTGATATAACTTGATGTCAGAATGTAGAAGAATCCAAATAAATTCATATCTATAACCACATACAAAACTCATGTATAAATAGATCAAAGATCTCAACATAAATCCAGCCACATTGAAACTCATAGAGGAGAAAGTGGAAAATATCCATGAATGCATTGACACAGGAGACTACTTCCTAAATATAATACCAGTTGAACAAACACTGAGAGCAACAATTAATAAATGGGACCTCCTGAAACTAAGAAGTTTCTGTAAAGCAAAGGACATAGGCGATGAGATAAAATAGCAGCATACAGAGTGATAAAACATCTTCACCAACCCCACATCTGATAGAGGGCTCATCTCCAAAATACACAAAAACCTCAAGAAACTATATATCACAAAACCAAATAATCCAATTTAAAATTGGGGTACAAATATTAAAAGAGAATTATGAACAGAAGAATTTCAAAAGGCTAAAAAACATTTAAGTAAATGGTCGGACTTTATCTATCAAAGATATGGAAGTCAAAACAACTCTGAGATAATATTTTATACCAATCAGAATGTCTAAGACCAAAACCACTGATGATAGCCTATGCTTGAGATTATGTGTATTAAGGGAAACATTCATTCACTGCTAGTGTGAGTGCGAACTTGTACAACTGCTTTGGAAATAAGTATGATGATTTCCCAGAAAAATGGGTATCAATCTACTTCAAGATCAAGCAATACCACTATTGGACATACACACAAAGGAGACATATTCATACCACAAGGTCCGTTGCTCAACTATGTTCATAGCAGCATTATTCATAATAGGCAGAACCTGAAAACAACCAAGATGCCCCTTAACTTAAAAATGGATAAAAAAAATGTGGTACATTTATACAATAAAATCAATGACATCTTGAAATCTGCAGAGAAATAGATAGTACAAGAAAAAAAAAAACCTAAGCGAGGTAACCCAGATCCAGAAAGACAATCATATTATGTCCTCACTCATTAGTGAAAATCAGGCATAAAGAAAAGATAAACAGCCTACAAGCTACAACCCCAGAGAAGCTAGGTATCCAAGATATACACAGATCCCCCTGAGATGCATAAATAGACAAGATATGCTGAGTAAATTTGGAGTGTGTGGGGAATGTGGGGGGTGAAAACAGATTAGAGATGGGAGAAAAGAATAGGAGAGAAGAACAATAAGGATCAGGAAGATGAAGTTGTGGTAAGAGTAGAAGGGGAGAGCAAAGAAAGAGATATCTTGATAGATAGAACCATTATGGGGCTAATAAGAAACCTGGGATTAGGGAAATTACCAGGAATCTGCAAGGATGACCCCAGCTAAGCATCTAAGCAATAGTGGAGAGGTTACCTTAACTTCCTTTCTGCTGTGATCTGATTGAGAATGCTCTTAATTAACATCAATAGAACCCTCATCCAGAAACTGATATAAGTAATCTAGAGATTCATAACTAACCACTGGGCCAAGCTCCAATGATACAATTGAAGAGAGGGAGGAGGGATAATATGAACAAAGGGGTCAAGTCCATTCTGGGGAAACTCACAGAATCAGCTGATCCAAACTAGTGGGAGATCACTGACTAAGAACTGATGACTGGGGGACCTGCATATGACCAAAGTAGGTACTGTAAAGGAAGTTGACAACTGTGGGGCTTGGCAAGTGTGTATCCGCGCAAAATGAATGCAATGCAGATATCAAAGAATATTTACCACTTTAATGATAATCTTACAGAACCAGTGTTCCAGCGTAGTACAGGAGGGAGGGAGGGAAAAAGGGCCGAGCCTCTGAGCCACGCGCCCATTTATTGGCAGGCATTCGCCCAAGGCAAACCCCGCACCCTAAAGGGGCTGTCTTAACCCTACATCTCCCCCTTTTGTCTAAATAAGGCAGAACTAAACCAAATATAACTATAAACAATAATAACAAATGATAAAAATAACAAACAATATTGAGAACAAATGTTTTGCTAGAGAGTAACTACAATTAAATAATCTTCAACTCCATCAAAGATCTGAGAAGGGAGTAAATATTACTTAACAAATGAGAGATATCCAAAACGTGCAACAAATGGCAGAGACAACTGACTACCTGGGCAATCACCCAAAATCTCGTTTGCAATGTTGAGTCAACCAACTTTGGCTAAGGCCTAACATAACTGACATACCATTATCAAATGCAAGGAACTTTCTTTGAATTATCCTACCCTGTCTTGGCAAGATAAGACAATCCTGTTTCATATCTTAGTCAGTAGTTGAGGTATGGGCTTTTCTTAACCCAAAGGCCAGTTCTGCCAAGAAGACAAGCTCCCAGTGGAGTGTCTTTGGTGCTCAACGTTCTCTCGGGAGTAGAGTGGTGTTGCCAGGAGTAATTGTGTCTCATTGGCACAGAATTCAAGGTTAGATTAAAGGCCATTTTCTACAGCTCTTCAAAGAGGCTGAAGATTATACTATCTATACTAAAAATAATCTCTATGTATCTAAAAGACCTGATTAACTTAAAAATAAATATGACAAACATATAATTCTCAATAAACAACTGTGCAATATATGAAGACAATGATCTTCACCTGTTACATAAATAGTACCAGAGGTAGAAATGTACATTGTGATATGATAGATGTATCCATACAATATAAGCATACTCTTATACAAAAGTAGAGGTAGGAACACTCACATTCAATATTCAATATATCAATATACAAGAAACAGTACCAATATAATTTTCTAAAAACAGTAAGTCACAAATACCAATCATCCCATCAAACCAGTTAATCCCCCTCTTTTTTTTTGAATATACCCCTAATTCCATACAATATCTCCCCATCCCCTCAACCCTAAACCAACCACTAAAAGATGTCCCTAACCCTGTGGGCAAACTCTGTTGGGAGAGGGGACGTCGTCCTCTTAGATTGCTTCTAGCTGACATGGGGGCGACGTTCTTCTTAGGGCCCCCTGTCAAAGCAAATGATGGTAAAATTCCCAAATTAACCTTTGACTTAAGAAAATTATAACTAGTCTCTGAGTGTTTTGAGAAGGTCCGGCCAGAGCGTTGTCAAAAATGTGCATCATACGAAATTGTCTCTTGCAGTTGGTACCAAAAAACAGGTCTAAAATTAGTGCTTAAAAAAAAAATCATGACGTCATAAAAACCAGATTGAGTTGATGTTGTGGGGCCCCATCTTCATCCTGGAAACTTCAAAGATTACTGTAGAAAAATATGTTGCTTGTTATGGGAAATTTAAACATTAACAACAAGGACATATACCGACATATAAAGAAAGACAAAGATATGAGGAAAGGCAAAGAAAGCTTATCAAGTATCAAATTATTCTTATTCTGTCCCATGTCATGGCTCCTGACCTGAGACAGAAACTCTGAAATAACCCTTATTAACAGGCTTGGAATTGAAGAGGGACTGAGCCATAGTCCAACTCCAAAACCAGCTCTACACATTTATAAAGAAGTGTTCAATAAAACATATATATATATATATATATATATATATATATATATATATATATAAATCAATACTTACAATATGTATAGAATTTTATTGTTGATGTTTACTGGGTCGTAACTATTTTCCATCCATCAGTAATTAAATATTCAGGGTCCCTTAAATTCTTTGGAGATGAATATTTTCCTGTGGAGATAAGAAAAGAACCCTGCCCCCATTCTATCAGTAATCCTTACCATCTGAATGCCGGTCATCCTTGTGAATGAATTGTTATCTATCTTTTCCAAGTGACTTCTCTTCCTCAAACCGAACCTTTATTAATTTTGACGGTATCCATAATTTTTCCTCACCTGTGGAGATAAGAGCAAAACCCCTTCCCCAATGCAGCACATCTCCTGGCTTCCATTGTGAGGTCAGCACGTCCTTGAAATAAACTGGTTGATTTAGTTCAGCAGACTTTTCCATTATCCAATGTCTTTCTGCAGCTGTCGTTCCCTTCTCATTAGCGTTGAGAAAATTCAAGGTTAACAAAGCATTATGTAACCTATTTCTGGGGGTGTTTTCCACCCCTTTCTGTTTGTTCAACATATCTTTTATAGTTCTATTTGATCTTTCCATGACTGCTTGACCTGTAGGATTGTATGGTATACCTGTAAAATGCTTGATATTGTAATAATCAAAAAACCGTTTCGTTTTCCTAGAGACATAAGCAGGACCATTATCTGTCTTTATTTGTGTAGGTATACCCATGATAGCCATGACTGCTAATAAATGAGTGATTACTGAATCAGCTTTTTCTGAACTTAAAGCAGTTGCCCACTGAAAGCCTGAATAAGTGTCGATGGTGTGATGAACATACTTCAATTTGCCAAATTCTGCAAAGTGGAACACATCCATCTGCCAGATTTCATTTCTATGGGTGCCCTTTGGATTAGCCCCTGCTGGCAGTGGTGTTTGGTTATAGAAAGAGCAGGTAGGGCATTTCTTCACAATCTCCTTAGCTTGTTGCCATGTAATAGAAAACTCTTTCTTCAAACCTTTGCTATTAACATGCTGTTTTTTTATGAAATTCAGAGGCTTGTAGCACACTTCCAATCAATAATTGATCAATTTCTGCATTACCTTGTGCTAGAGGACCTGGCAGACCTGTATGGGATTGGATGTGTGTTATGTACATAGGGCAAAGCCTGTTCCTGATCAAATCTTGAACCTAGATAAACAATGAGGTTACTTTTTTATCATCAGGTATAGATTCAGCAGTTTCAATATGTAAAAATAATTCTTTCTGCATATTGTGAATCAGTAACTATATTAATAGGTTCTTTAAAATCTCTTAGTATCATAAGAATGGCATATAATTCTGCCTTCTGGAGAGAATCATAAGGACTTTGTTCCACCTTACCCAAGTCTTCTGATTTGTAACCTGCCTTCCCTGATATATTGGCATCAGTATAGAATGTACGGGCTCCAGTTATTGGAGCATCACGGACGATACGAGGAAGGATCCAAGAAGTTCTCTTTAGGAAGTTAAGCCTCTTGCTTTTTGGATAGTTGTTATTAATGTTTCCCAAAAAATTAGCACAAGCTCTTTGCCATAGTTTATTATCTTCCCATAATTTCTTTAGTTCATCAGTAGTGAAAGGCACTATAATTTCTGCTGGGTCTATGCCTACTAGTTGACAAAGTCTCAGCTTGCCTTTTATAATTAACTCAGAGACTTTGTCCACATAAGTTTTCAGTTTCTTAATTGGTTTATGTGGTAAAAACATCCATTCCAAGATAATATCATCTCTCTGAATTAAAATTCCTGTAGGAGAAATTTTTGATGGTAATATGACAAGAATACAATCGAGCTCTGGATTCACTCTGTCCACATGTGCCTGTTGTAATTTCTCCTCAATCATTGTCAGTTCCTTTTCTGCTTCAGCTGTTAATTCTCTGGGACTCTTTAAATCTTTATCACCATTCAAGGTCTTGTTCAAATGAATTATTAGATCAGGTGTTATCCCAATAGCTGGTCGTAAACTGGAAATGTCTCCTAACAGTCTTTGAAAGTCATTAAGAGTCCGTAGGCGATCTCTCCGAATTTGTGCCTTCTGTGTCTTAATTTTTTGCAAACCTATTCTATAACCTAAATAATTAACAGAATCTCCCTTCTGAATCTTTTCAGGAGCAATTTGCAATCCCCATTTAGGTAACAGTATATGTATTTCTTCAAACAGTCTGTTCAAGGTATCTATGTTTGAATCAGATAACAATATGTCGTCCATGTAATGGTATACTATAGATTTGGGAGATTTCTTGCGTATTATTTGCAATGGTTGGTTCACAAAATATTGGCAAAGAGAGGGGCTATTTAACATACCCTGGGGGAGGACAGTCCAGTGGTACCTCCTCGAAGGTTGAGAATTGTTATAAGTAGGCACTGTGAAGGCAAATTTTTCTCTATCTTCTTTTTGCAAAGTTATAGTGAAAAAACAATCCTTTAAATCAATAACTATGGGAGGCCATACTTTTGGTAATAAAGAGGGCAAAGGAATTCCAAATTGCAGAGGGCCCATAGGTTGAATAACCTTGTTGATGTCCCTGAGATCTGTCACCATTCTCCATTTACCTGATTTTTTCTTAACCACAAATACAGGAGAATTCCAAGGGCTGGTAGATTCTTCTATATGTCCAGCATCTAGTTGTTCTTGTACCAGCTGTTCTAAAGCCTGTAACTTTTCCTCAGCTAAAGGCCATTGCTTTATCCATATTGGTTTCTCAGTCGACCATTTTAGAGGCAAGGCTGTTGGTATTTCTGAAGGGGCATCAATTGCCTGTTCTTGCACAGCCCTAATGGCTGGTTTTCTCCATTTGTAATAACTTTTAATATTCTTTTCAGAAATATGGGCTCTAGAAGTAGCAGGAATGTTAATTTGGGTATTCCATTGTTGTAAGAGGTCACGACCCCATAAATTCATTGCAATATTGGCTACATATGGCCTTAATTTTCCTATTTGTCCCTCAGGCCCTATACATTCAACACATCTCGTGCTCTGCCTTACTCGATATAGGGTTCCATTTCCCAGGAGCTGAACATTTACATTCTGAAGAGGCCAATATGGATGCCAAGATTCTGGGGTAATGATACTTACATCAGCACCTGTGTCCAGCAGGCCAGTAATAAAAATGCCATTTACACACACTGTCAGCTTAGGTCTTTGATCATTTATAGAAGTTTGCCTAAACACACGTAACTCATCTTTCTGATTACTATTGCTTGTAACAGTAGGCATGTGGCTTTCTAATTGTCCTGACGAGGCATGTTCTCTGCAGAAACTGGAAATGACTAAACCATGTTTGCCATGGGGGCCTGTGAGCCCCCCCCCCTCATGTTTCCCGTCTGTATCAGGTTGCCTTGTCTATCTCTTGTAGACCTGCATTCATTCGTCCAGTATCTGCCTTTTCCACATCTTCTACATAAACCTCAAGGCTGAGTCCTTCTATTCTTGTTATTTCTAGAAGATGCATTATTATTATTTCTGAAAACCTGTTGTTTACAATTCCTTTTCATATGACCCATTTTGCCACAATTAAAACATTTGGTATTCTGGTGTCTCCTTTTACCATTGGAAATTGCTTCTTCTACCCATGCTTCAGTGCCATAGTCAAATGTGTCAACATTTAGTGTTTGCAAGACCCATTCTTCTAAGGACGCTGATCTGAACTTTAAAGGCCCCAAGATCTTTTTGCATTCCACATTAGCATTTTTGTAAGCCAAAGACTCAATTATTATACGTCTTGCTTCTGGGTCAGATATCCCTATTTGTACAGCCTTAGTTAATCTTTGTAAAAAGTCACTAAAGGGTTCTCTCTGACCCTGTTTAACTGTGACAAATAATTCCATTCTCTGTCCTGGGTCTTGTACGCTGTCCCAAGACCTTAAGGCTGCTGTAGTACACATGGAGAGTATGTTTTCATCCATATTAGCTTGTTCCTGAGGGTCAGAAAAGAGCCCTTCATCTAGAATTTTATCTAGGGAAACGTCAATTCCCTTCGCCTTTTCCTGCTGTTCTAAAAATCTAGCCTCTTGCCTGAATAAGCATTTCCATTTTAATTGCGATCCACTCTCAAGGACCGCGGAGCTCAGCTGGAGCCAGTCCGAGGGGGTTGCTCTGCTTGTTGTGGCCCAAGATTTTAGCATCTCTTTAACAAAAGAGGCGTGCATCCCAAAAGTCATGACAGCCTGTTTAATTTCTTTGAGATCATTCATACGGACAGGCTCCCATGTATCTTCCTTAATGAACCTAGGGTTTCTGGAACCAATCACCTTTTCTGTTGTTATTACAGGAAAGGCATGTAGAGCTGTAGGTAGAGCTTTGTGGAAATTGTCCCGGAGGGGTTTATCCACAGATGTAGTTAAAATTTGCCTTTCTACCCTTTGCTCTTCTTCATCAGAATTTAGAAATTCCTCAATCTTTTCAATTCTATTCACCATTGCTTTTTGTAATGTCTGAATCTCCTGCCCAGAATTATGTTCTAAAGCCTTCATTGAGGATTCTAAAGTATGAAATTTGTCCAGTAGAGATAACTTGGCATCTTTGGACATAATTTTTTATGGCATAAACCGTGCCTTCTTGTATTGACAATCTTTCCGCCAATCTTTCATAAGCTTTAGACAAAATTCGATTGTCACATCCAGCAGTTTTGATTCTCTCAGTTAATGTTTCAGTTCCTACAGAAAGGGACTGCTGGAACTTACGATCTAATTCAGCTGTTCCTTCTTCCATAGTAATGAGTTTCTCCTTCACATCAGCCTGTACCTTTTCTAGATTTTGCTCAGTTAACTGAGTCATGTTAAACAAAGATTTATTTCCTTCCTGGAGAACTTCAAACTGATTCTTGAGAAGATTGTTGTCATTCTCAATAGTTTTTAAACGTTCAACCTCTGCCTTAAGAGATTTGATCATTTTCCTATTATCAAACCAAATAGTGCTAAGGAAAATTAAGAATCCCAGGGATATCCATAGATGTGGTGTGGTAGACACCTCTTGTAAGATCTCCCAAATGGTGCACTCAAAAAAACTGTTGAAATTTGAAATTGTCACGTTCTCAGACATTATTTATAAAAGAAAAAATTCTCTTACCTGTAATTACTGGTTCCTGCCAGTGGTGGCAAAAGAGTCCAGTTGAATCCACGTGTCCTAAATCTGAAATAAAATGACTCAAAAACAAAATTGAAACAGACACCAGGCTGATAAGTAGCAATTGGGCCAGAAAGGGAATAAAGAAAAGCCAGCAAAGTAAACAAATCAAAGGGATGCCGGTGTTTTTGTGCCGGGGCTCGCAGGCCGCTGTCACGTGACCCGAGCGTCAGTGGAGGTGGGAGGGTAACAGAGACTTAGGCGGTGTTAAAAAGGCTCTGTTGATTTCAAACCCGCTGCTTGATTCTCTAGCAAGCAGCAGGGAAAATCGAGTCGCTCAGAATCTCAGCTGCTTCCGCGTGTGCCCAGAGAGACCGCCGCAGCAAGAGACTATGCTTATGGGCCGGTTCTTGGCAAAGCCCCACGGGGAGGGCGCCAATTGTATCCGCGCAAAATAAATGCAATGCAGATATCAAAGAATACTTACCACTTTAATGATAATCTTACAGAACCAGAGTTCCAGCGTAGTACAGGAGGGAGGGAGGGAAAAAGGGCCGAGCCACTGAGCCGTGCACCCATTTATTGGCAAGCATTCGCCTGAGGCAAACCCCGCCCCCTAAAGGGGCTGTCTTAACCCTACACAAGTGTGTGGCAGTAGGACCAGGATCTAAATCTAGTGCATGAAGGCACTTGTGAAGCCCATTCTCTATGGAGATTCTTTACTCAGCATAGGCATGGAGGGGGGGTCTTGGTTCTGCATCAATGAGATGACTTCCAGGAAAGGCAAAACCATCACTCAGAAGTGGATGGGAGATGGAATAGGGGATATATGAAGGGGAACTGAGATTGGTTTGCAAAATATTAAATAAATAAATAAAATATATACAGAACTCAAGAAAATGGACATCAAAAAACCCAAATGATCCAATTTAAAATGTGAAACATAGCTAAACAGAAAATCATCAATAGATATCTCAAATGGCTGAGAAACAGTTAACAAAATATTGATGATCTGAATTGTGATCTTAATCAGTCTTATTAATAAAAACCCAAAGTCAGATATTGGAGTAAAAGCTGAAAGATCAGAGAAGCAGAGAAGCAGCCATCAGAGACTTCTTATCTCTCTGAATTATCTGATCAAAAGTGTCAGGATCCTGTCTTCACCCTCTCCTTATCACCTCTCTCTGCCCACCTTGTCACTTCCAGTCCTTTGTCTGTGCAGATCTCTAGACATCTATGGCTAACTAGTAACTAGGTTCACCTTATGATCTCTGGGCAAGCTTATTTGTCAGAACACAAACAAAATATCACACATTTCCCATGTTTGTCTAAATAAAAACTGAAGATTAGAGCTAACATAAAAATATATATAATAATTACAATAATTATACACAATATATAGCCAAGCATTACATAAACAATGTGCAGCACATTAGCATTTGACAAATTCAGAGAAACTACTTAATTATCTATTCTATCTTCTTGAGTCAAAATGTTGTACATAATTCATCTTATATCCTAATTACTATTACCAATCTCAAACTATCTTTTTATGACTCTCAACTTTATACACTTTACATTTCTTTTGTGAGTTTCTTATCTAATTTGTTAATAAGGAAAACTATCTAGTCTTCAATTATATCAGAGACCCAAGAAGGAAGAAATATTACCCAAGTAAACAGGAAGTGCAAGCAAACAAATTCCAAAATTTGTGAGAAATGATAGAAAAAACTGGCTGCCTGGACTGGACAGTAAACTAAGGCACCTCTATAATGCTTCCTCCTACTGCGTTAAGTATTTGGCCTAGTCTTATGTTAACTTGTTACACTGTGCTTTTTTGATATCCCTGGGAATTCTGCTCTTTTCTGAAGGGAAACAGAAGAGTAGTGGGTCTGGGGAAGTGGCAAGTTGAGGTAGGGATGTGGAGGAGTGGGGTGAGGGGGAACTGAGGTCAACAAAAGAAAAAAATAATAATCTTATAAATATATACCTATATACCATATGCATGAGAATGGAAAATGTAAAAAATATTAACATACATGTTTATGAGAATACTGAAAAATTGAAATCCTCAATAAAACCTGCAATCTTATTAGTGATGAGGTTGAGGTTTGAGAATGAAGATATCAAATCTAGCCTAGCCTGCCAGTTCATTTCAAGTCTAACCGGGGAATCTTTTCATGCTAGTGAAGTTTCTGATATGTACAAGATATCTTAGTAAAGCTGTAATTGCTTTTATTTAATATTCAATAATTTTATACAATGTTCTTTATCATTGTCACCCCATTTCCCTCAACTCTTCCCAGATCCACAACACTCTCTTTACTCACCTAACTTTGTGTTCTGTTGTTTCCTTCTCCTAAATAATCTATTGATTTTTAACTATTCTGCTTACATATATGAAGAAGAATTTAATTTGAACAGGAAATGATATAGCAGTGGTATATTTTAATGTTGGGGGTGAGGACACAGGTCAAAGAATACCAAGCTAACTCCAAAATGTTCCAATTATATTTCTTTATTACAAGGGGCAAAATCATGGAACAGAAACATGAAACCCAACCTCAACTATGTAACACAGGAACCAGAGAATGCAAGCCCTTGGCGGGCCAGCAATTTTCTATGGGTACTCAAAAGGTCAAACCCTAACCCAGTCTACCCTTTTAAAAGTCATTGGCTGATAAAGGTTCCCTATCACCTCTTCCTTTTGTCTAAAGAGAGTTCCCAAACCAATACAAAACTTTATACACTAGGAACAGATATCAAGTATAAAATTAGGATTACAGTGAGCATAAATAATATTAAGCAAGGAACACATGTTAAATGTTTTAATAAACATTCTATCCTAAAGAGTCTAAGTCTTGCAGTGGAAATGGCTTGGCTAAATCATAAGAGGAAGGCAACTATGACTATCTAATCTTCAAAGCCATCAAAGGACTGAGAAGGTAGATAGTACTATTTGAGTAGGAAGGAAGTGCAATCAAGCAGCTTCCAAAATGTGCAGTATATGACAGAGACAACTGTCTATCTGAACAATCACCCAAAGTCTCATTTGCAATGTTGAAGCAATCAATGTTGTCTAAGGTCTACAGTAAGTGACAGACCATTTTCAGAGGCAGGAAAATTTTCAGGACTGTTCCTAACTTGTATTGGCAAGGTTTGGCAGTCTTTGTTCTTGTGCTCTACTTATCCAGTCTGGACAGCATGTACTTTGTCAGTGGTTAAGGCATGGGCAGTTCCTTGCCCAAAGGCCAATTGTGCCAAGAAGAAAACAAACACCAAGTGGAGTGTCTTCAGTGTTCAACATTTTGGGAATAGATCAGTGCTGTAAGGGTTCAACAGAACACTATGCCATGTTCTACAGTTCCTTGAAGTGTTTGAAGATTACCTATCTATGCAGAATACAATCTCTATGTATCTAAATAACCTAATTAGTTTGACTAAAAATATAACAAAGATGAATGACTATTGACGTATGATACTTAATATCTATATAACTTAAAGATAAAGACTTTATATCAGAATATTAAACAATCTTTAAACAACTTGAAATAAAGCAGGACAATGACCTCAAAATGTAAACAATGTATAACTGTCTTGATCAGAGGTAGAAATGTATAATACAATATGATAAATATATCCTAAAATTGTATCAATATGCCACACCAGCGTGGGTTGGAAACCAAGAAAATCGGTGAAGGTTGTCCAGATTGAATGAATGCACAGAGCACGAGGTTGAGGTGGAACAGCTTCTTTATTGTTCTGTTGGGGCTGGCTTTTATACAATGGCACCAAATGAGGAGGGGGCTGCGAAGGGATTGTAATCTGACCCCTGCAGGGATCAAAGAATGATTACCATGCACTCAAAATTCCTTCCCCCACTCCTGGAGCAGAGGGTATTCAAACATGTTTTCTTTGCAGATAAGCACCTCAAATGGGGGCAGGGATATCATAACTCAGGGCGGCTATTCCCACATCAATATACAAAATGTCTTAAACATAGGTAGAAACAGCCATGCAAACAATCCGAAAAAATAACTTTGCATAGGTGTACAAATATTGTTAACAGAAATATCAAATATAATTTGAACTTGTATAAATATGAAAGAAACTATATCAATACAAATTGTCCATAAATAATAGATCAAAAGTATTCACTCTATTACTCATTATTATTATTATTAGTATCTACATTACCTATTATCCCATTCAAATTTTCCCATTTTTTTTAGAAGGAAATCTCTAGGTCTACATCATTTCCACCCCCAGCCCTCTACACTATACAAGTAATAATTTGATGTGGAAGTCCCCTCCTTGTGCTGTGATTACCATTAATAAATAAAGAAACTGCTTTGGAACTATAGCAAGGCAGAACTTAGATAGGCAGGGAAAGCTAGGCTGAATTCTGGGGGGAAGAAGGGTGAAATCAGAGAGATGCCATGGAGCCACCAGAGATAGTCATGTGGAAACTTTGCTGATAGGCCATGACCTCGTGGTGATATTCAGATTGATGGAAATGGGTTAAATTAAGATATAAGAGCTAGCCAATAAAAAGCTAATGGGCCAAGTAGTGTTTTAATTAATATAGTTTCTGTGTGGTTATTTTGGTTTTGGATGGCCAGAACAAACAAGCAGCCTCCTCCTACAAACTGGCTCTCCCTTTTAATAATAATCAACCCCTAAATGGTGTCTACAACCCTGAGGAAAAATTTTGTAGGGAGAGGGGACCTCATCTACTAGAACTGCTTCTAGCTGTCATGGGGGTGATGTTCTTTCCATGGGTTCCTGTAAAAGTAAAGTGACAATTAAGTGTCAACATTATTGCCCAGTATAATTGCAAATGATTTCTGAGTAGTCAACAAGGCTTTTCTAAAGTTGTTATTTGGAGTTCTTGTCAGAACGTTGTGAGAAGGTGAACCATTTCAGCAGTTGGTACCTAAATACCAGTCTTATAGTAGCATTAACAGCATCATGATGTCATCTCAACAAGGTGAAGTCATTGTCATGAGGTCCCATATTCTTCCTGGAAACTTCAAAGATTACTGAAGCAAAAAGATATGTAGGAAAAATCTACTGTTTGTTGTGGAAAACTTAAACACTATTTCTATAGACATATATTCAATAAAAATATGATATAGACAAAACAGATATAGAGAAAGTAAAATTTTTCCTAATTTTTCTTCTTTCTGTACCATAGCAGATGGTTCCTGACATGAGACAGAAACCCTGAATTTTTCTTTAAACAACATGCTTAGATTTAGAGATAGCCATTGTCCAGCTCCATATTCAGCTCTCTTTCTCTCATTCTCTCTCTCTATTAGATAAAGATATAGACAGATACAGATACAGATACAGATACAGATACAGATACAGATATAGATATAGATATAGATATAGATATTCCTTTCAGCATACAAACAGCAAGGATTTCTTGACTTTTTGAAGATGTGTATTTTCCTGTAAAGATAAGAACAAAAGCCTGCCCCAACATTATATGAGGTTTCATTACCACCTATATGGTTGTCACCTTTGTAGATGAGCTAGCTGTCTTTTCTCTCTCAAAAGGTTTCTCTTTTTCAAAGTGAATCTCTATTAATTTTTATGATATCCATAGTTTTTCTACTCCTGTGGAAACAAGAGCAAAACACCTTCCCCAACATAGCACATTTCCTGATTTCCATTCTGTAATCAACACTTTTTTGAAATACACAATCTGATTTAATTCAGAAGATTTTTCTGTTAACCATTGTCTCTCTGATGCTGTTAATCCTTTCTAATTAGAGTTAAAAAATTCAAAGTTAATAAAGAATTATGCAACATATTTCTGAGGTAATTTTTTTCATTAGTTTCTGTTTGGTAAGCATATCCTTTATAGTTCGTTTTGACCTTTCTATAACTGCCTGATCTGTAGGATTGTGTGGTAAAATTGTAATATGCTTTATATTATAATAAGCAAAAAATTGTTTCATTTTCTTAGGTACATATGCTAGACCATTGTCTGTCTTCATTTGTGCAGGAATACTCATGATGGTCATAACTTCTAATACATTCATGATTACTGAAGCAGCCTTTTCTGAGCTCAAGGCAGTTGCCCATTAAAAACTGAGTAAGTATCAATGGAATGCTGCATATATTTTAATTTTCCAAATTCTGTAAAGTGAAACACATACATCTGCCCAATATCATTCCTTTGAGTACTCTTTGGGTTACTTCCTGCAGGTAACAGTATTTGGTTATAGAAAGAACAGCTAGGATATCTCTTTATAATCTCCTTAACTTGTAACCATGTAATAGGAAACTTTCTTTAAGCTTTTGCTATTGACATGATGTTTTTCTTGAAATTCTGAGGACTTTAGGACACTTCAATCAATAGTCAATCAATTTCTGCATTACCTTGTGCTAGAGGACCTGGCAGACCCTAATGTATGTGTGTTATGTATATAGTACAAAGGCTATTCCTGATTATGTTTTGAACCTGAAAGAATAATGAACTCAATTCTGTGTCATGGCTTATAAATTCATCAGTTTCAATATATAAGACAACTCTTCTGTATATTGTGAATCAGTATACTATATTGAGAGGTTCTTTAAAATCTCTTAGGACCATGTGAATAACATGTAAATATACCTTCTTGACAGAATTTTAAGGGCTTTGTTCTACCTTATTTAACTCTTCTGATTTGTAATCTGCCTTTCCTGATTTATTTGTATCAGTATTAAGTGTACAGGATCTAGTTATTGGTGCAGCATGTAAAATTCATGGAAGAATAGTCCTTTATAAGGTTATGTCTATTGCATTTGGGAGAATTGCTATTATTTTTCTCCCAAAGAAAATAGCACAAGCTCTTTTCCATGGTTCATTGTCTTACCATAACTTTTTAATTTCATCAATAGTAAAAGTCTCTATCATCTCTTCTGGGTCTATACCTGCTAATTGACAAAGTATCAATTTTTCTTTTATAATTAATTCAGAGACTTTTTCCACATAAGTTTCTATTTTTTACTTGGTTTATGTGATAAAAAAAATCCATTCTAAAATAATATCTTCCTTCTGCATTAAAATCCCTGTAGGGGAATTTCTGGAAGGCAATATGACTAAAATATAATTAAGATTTGGATTCACCTTATCCACATATTCCTTCTGTAATTTCTCCTTGGTAATCATCAATTCTTTTTCTGCTTCAGCTGCTATTTCTCTGGGACTATTTAAATCTCTGTTACCATCTAAGTTTTGTTTAAATGAATTATTAGATCAGGTGTTATCCCAACAACTGTTTGCAGACTGGAAACATCTCCTAACTTTAAAAGTCTGCAATCATTCTCTCCTAATTTGTGCCTTTTGTGTTCTAATTTTCTGTAAACCTACTATGTAACCTAGGTAACTGACAGTATCTTCTCTTTGTATTTTTTTCAGGAACAATCTGTAGTCCACATTTAGGCAAAACTTTATTTCTTCAAACATTCTTTCTAAATAATCTGCACTTGAATCAGATAATGAAATATCATTCACGTAATGGAAAATTAGAGACTTAGGAGATTGCTTATGTGGTATGGGAGGTCCTTCTGTCTATGTGTTGCTTTTATTGGTTAATGAATTAAGAAACTGCCTTGGCATGATGATAGGGCAGACCTTAGGTAGGCAGAGAAAACTGAACTGAATGCTGGGAGAAGAAAGGTGGAGAGAGAGACACCACAGAGCCACCGGAGATTGACATGCTGAAAGTTTGCTGGTAGGCCATGACCTCGACATGATGCACAGATTAATGGAGATGGGTTAAATTAAGATGTAAGAGTTAGAGTTGCTGAGGAATCCCATCAGGACGGGTGAGTGTGTGCTACCCAGGGGCGGACTGTCCCGGAAGAGAGCACAAACCCCCTCCCCCAGCTCCTTCTGCAGGGCTGTCTTTCTTTCACACGACCCAGCACCCCCAGCACCCCTCCCCAACCCTGCCCTGCTGTATGCTAGGACCAGTGCTCAACTTTAGTTTAAAGCTCCTAAACTAAGGCGACACACCCAGAGCGGTGAGTGCCTGCCTACCGGGCAGGCCTCAGGGTCCCCTGTAAGGGAGCCGGGCACCTTCAGCTCCGGCGCCAGGCTTCCTGTGCGCTCCTGGATACCACCCCCCCCCCTTGCTCCATTCATCCTGTTGGCCCTGGATCATTGTGCTACCTGCGCCCCTGTTTAGTTGCTGAGGAATCCCATCTGGATGGGAACGGTTCCTGCTTCTACACTGAAGAGATATACCCTGAGAGTCAATCACAGCAAAGACTGGACCAAGAGACCAGGGCTCTCCTGGCTCCATTTGAAGGAAGAGATGGGAAGGCGCCAATACAAGAATTCCTCCAACAATCTGAAAGGCAACATGACACCACCAGAAACCAGGGATCCCGAAATAATAAGAATTGTATACCCTACTCCTGAAGAAATAGAAGAAATCGACTCAAAAGTGAACTATATGAAAATAATAGAGGACCTTAAACAGGAGGTGAAAAACTGCCATAAACAATTAGAGATTACAAACAAAAAGGTAGAGGAAATGAATAAATCGCTCAAAGACACGCAAGAAAACCAAGAGAAACAAGAAAAAGCAATCAAACAGGTTAGGGAAGCGGTTCAAGACATGAAGAATGAAATGGAAGCAATGAAGAAAGCACAATCCGAGGGAAGAATGGAGATGGAAAATCTGGGTAAACGAACAGGAATGACAGAAACAAGTACTAACAACAGATTACAAGAGATAGAAGAGAGAATATCAGACACTGAAGATACCATAGAAAAAATAAACACACTGATCAAAGAAAACAGCAAAACCAACAAATTCTCATCACAAAACATTCAGGAAATTTGGGACACAATAAAAAGACCAAACCTAAGAATAATTGGAGTAGAAGAAGGAGAAGAAGTGCAGCTCAACGGTACAGAAAATATACTTAATAAAATTATAGAAGAAAACTTTCCCAACCTGAAGAAAGAGGTACCTATGAAGGTTCAAAAAGCATACTGAACACCAAATAGGCTGGATCAAAAAAAAACATCCTCTCCCCATATAATAATCAAAACACAAAATATACAGAATAAAGAAAGAATATTAAGAGCCACAAAGGAAAAAGGCCAAGTTACTTTTAAATGTAAACCTATCAGACTTACACCTGACTTCTATATGGAAAACATGAAAGCCAGAAGGTCCTGGATAGATGTACTGCAAAAACTAAGAGATCATGGACGCAAGCCCAGACTACTATATCCAGGCAAGCTTTCGTTCACTAAAAATGGAGAAAACAAAATTTTCCAGGATAAAACCAAATTCAAACAATACGTAGTCACAAATCCAGCCTTACAGAAAATTATAGAAGGAAAATCACTAACCAAGGAATCCAACAATGCCCAAAATAACTCATTCATCTAGAGACCTTTCACCAGCGCAACTCAAAGAAGGGAAACACACAAACCCTACTACTAAAAAAGTGACCGGAGTTAACAACCACTGGTCATTAATATCACTTATGTCAATGGGCTCAACTCACCTATAAAAAGGCACAGGCTAAGGGATTGGATACGAAAACAGGATCCAACGTTCTGCTGTCTACAAGAAACACACCTCAACCACAAAGACAGGCACCTACTCAGAGTAAAGGGCTGGGAAAAGGCTTATCAAGCAAATGGTCCTAAGAAACAAGTAGGTGTGGCCATACTAACTTCTAACAAAGTTGACTTCAAACTTAAATCAATCAGAAGAGAAGGAGAGGGACATTTTATACTCATAACAGGAACAATTCATCAGGATGAAGTCTCAATCCTGAATATCTATGCCCCGAATATAAAAGCGCCCACGTATGTAAAAGAAACATTACTAAAACTCAAGGCAGCCATCAAACCACACACACTAATAGTAGGAGACTTCAACACTCCTCTCTCACCAACGGACAGGTCAATCAAACAGAAACCTAACAGAGAAATTAGAGAATTAATGGAGGTAATGAAGCAAATGGACTTAACAGACATCTATAGATTATTCCACCCGAAGAGGAAAGAATATACCTTCTTCTCTGCAGCTCATGGAACCTTCTCGAAAATTGACCACATACTCGGTAACAAAGCTAACTTACACAGTTACAAAAAATATTAGTAACCACCTGTGTCTTATCAGATCACCATGGATTAAAGTTAGAATTCAACAACAATGCTATCCCCAGAAAGCCTAGAAACTCATGGAAACTGAACAGTCAACTTCTGAACCATACCTGGATAAAGGAAGAAATAAAGAAAGAAATTAAAGTCTTCCTTGAATTCAATGAAAATAAAGAAACAACATACTCAAACTTATGGGACACTATGAAAGCAGTGCTAAGAGGAAAGTTCATCGCACTAAGTGCCCACTTAAAGAAAACAGAGAAAGCACATTTTGAAGACTTAACAGCCCACCTGAAAGTTCTAGAAAAAAAAGAAGCAGACTAACGTAGGAGGAGTAGAAGATTGGAAATAATCAAACTGAGGGCTGAAATCAAAAAAATAGAAACACAGAAAACAATCCAAAGAATCAATGAAACAAAAAGCTGGTTCCTGGAGAAAATCAACAAGATTGATAAACCACTATCGAAACTAATCAAACGGCAGAGAGAGAATACGCAAATTAATAAGATCAGAAATGAAAAGGGGGACATAACCACAGACACAGAGGAAATTCAGAGAATCATCAGATCATATTACAAAAGCCTGTATAACACAAAACTGGAAAATGTAAAAGAAATGGACACTTTTTTAGATAAATACCATATACCAAAGTTACACCAGGACCAGGTGAACAATCTAAACAGACCTCTTGGTCGCGAAGAATTAGAAGCTGTTATCAAAAACCTCCCTACCAAAAAAAGCCCAGGACCAGATGGTTTCAATGCGGAATTCTACCAGAACTTCCAAGAAGAGCTAATACCCATACTCCTTAATGTATTCCACAATATAGAAAGAGAAGGGTCCTTAAATAATTCCTTTTATGAAGCTACAGTTACTCTGATACCAAAACCACACAAAGACTCAACCAGGAAAGAGAATTACAGGCCAATCTCACTCATGAACATCGACGCAAAAATCCTCAACAAAATACTGGCAAACCGAATCCAAGAACACATTAGGAAAATTATCCATTATGATCAAGTAGGCTTCATTCCTGAGATGCAGGGCTGGTTCAACATATGAAAATCTATCAATGTAATCCAGCATATAAATAAACTGAAAGAAAATAACCATATGATCATCCCATTAGATGCTGAAAAAGCATTCGACAAAATTCAACATCCATTTATGTTAAAAGTCTTGGAGAGAGTAGGGATACAAGGGTCTTACCTAAATATAATAAAAGCTATATACAGCAAGCCGACAGCTAACATCAAATTAAACAGAGAGAAACTCAAACCATCCCGTTTAACACAGGAACACAACAAGGATGTCCACTCTCTCGATACCTCTTCAATATAGTACTTGAAGTTCTAGCAATAGCAATAAGACAACATAATGGGATCAAGGGGATTCGAATTGGAAAGGAAGAAGTTATACTTTCGTTATTCACAGATGATATGATAGTGTACTTAAGCGACCCCAAAAACTCCACCAAAGAACTTTTACAGCTGATAAACAGCTTTAGTAATGTGGCAGGATACAAGATCAACTCCAAAAAATCAGTCGCCGTCTTATACACCAAGGATAGGGAAGCAGAGAGGGAAATCAGAGAAGCTTCACCATTCACGATAGCCACAAACAGCATAAAATATCTTGGGGTAAATCTAACCAAGGAAGTGAAAGATCTATTTGACAAGAACTTTAAGGCATTGAAGAAAGAAATTGAAGAGGATACCAAAAAATGGATGGATCTACCTTGCTCTTGGATTGGGAGGATCAACATAGTAAAAATGGCAATTCTACCAAAGGCAATTTATAGATTCAATGCAATCCCCATCAAGATCCCATCAAAATTCTTCACAGATCTGGAGAGGACAATAATCAACTTTATATGGAAAACCAAAAAAACCCAGGATATCCAAAACAATCCTATACAATAAAGGATCTTCTGGAGGCATTACCATCCCTGACTCAAACTCTATTACAGAGCTACAGTAATGAAAACAATGTGGTCCTGGCATAAAAACAGAGAAGTCGACCAATGGAATCATATAGAAGACCCGGATTTTAACCCACAAACCTATGAACACCTCATTTTTGATAAAGGAGCTAAAAGTATGCAATGGAAGAAAGAAAGCATCTTCAACAAATGGTGCTGGCACAACTGGATGTCAACCTGTAGAAGAATGAAAATAGACCCACATCTTTCACCGTGCACAAAACTCAAGTCCAAATGGAATAAAGACCTCAATATCAGCCCGAACACACTGAAAAGGATAGAAGAGAAAGTGGGAAGTACCCTACAGGAGATGGGCACAGGAGATCGCTTCCTATGTATAACCCCAGAAGCACAGACATTAAGAGCAACATTGAATAAATGGGACCTACTAAAACTGAGAAGCTTCTGCAAAGCAAAGGACACTGTCACTAAGACAGAAAGGCAACCTGCTGACTGGGAGAAGATCTTCACCAACCCCACAACAGACAAAGGTCTGATCTCAAAAATATATAGAGAACTCAAGAAACTAGACTTTAAAATGCTAATTCACCCAATTAAAAAATGGGGCACTGATCTGAACAGAGAATTCTCAACAGAAGAAGTTCAAATGGCCAAAAGACCCTTAAGGTCATGCTCAACTTCCTTAGGAATCAGGGAAATGCAAATCAAAACAACATTGAGATATCATCTTACACCTGTGAGAATGGCTAAAGTCAAAAACACCAATGATAACCTTGCTGGAGAGGTTTTGGAGGAAGGTGTACCCTCATCCATTGCTGGTGGGAATGCAATCTTGTGCAACCACTATGGAAGTCAGTGTTTCGGTTTCTTAGGAAATTCGGGATCAACCTACCACTGGACCCAGCAATACCACTCTTGGGAATATTCCCAAGAGATGCCCTATCATATGACAAAAGCATTTGTTCAACTATGTTCATAGCAGTACTATTTGTAATAGCCAGAACCTGCGAACAACCTAGATGCCCTTCAATGGAAGAATGGATGAAGAAAGTATGGAATATCTACACATTAGAGTACTACTCAGCGGTAAAAAACAATGACTTCTCGAATTTTGCATGCAAATGGATGGAAATAGAAAACACTATCCTGAGTGAGATATCCCAGACCCAAAAGGATGAACATGGGATGTACTCACTCATAATTGGTTTCTAGCCATAAATAAGGGTCACGGAGTCTACAATAGGTGAATCTAAAGAAGCTAAGTAATAAGGGGAACCCAAGGAAAAACATATAGTTATCCTCTTGGCTAAGGGAAGTAGACAAAATTGCCTGGGAGAAAACTGGGATCTTGGGGTGGGGTGGGTTGGGGCTAAGGGGAGATGGGGAGAGAAAAGTTAGAAGGGAAGGAGGTCGGGCCTTGGGAAAGCAGGAGGATTGGGATAAAGGAAGGTTGGACAGGGGAGCACGGAACCACAATTCTTAGTTAAGGGAACCACTTTAGGGTTGGCAAGAGACCTGACCCTAGAGGGGCTCCCAGGTGCCCAAGCTGAGGTCCCCAGTTAGTTCCTTGGGCAGTTGAGTATAGGGAACCTGAAATGACCCTATCCTTGAGCAATACTGACGAATATCTTGCATATCATCATAGAACCATCCATCATCTGGTGATGGATGGAGATAGAGACAGAGACCCACACTGGAGCACTGGACTAAGCTCCCAAGGTCCCAATGAGGAGCAGAAGGAGGGAGAACATGAGCAAAGAAGTCGGGACCACGAGGGATGCACCCACCCACTGAGACAGTGGAGCTGATCTATTGAGAGCTCACCAAGACCAGCTGGACTGTGACTGAAAAAGCATGGGATAAAACTGGACTCTCTGAACATGGCAAACTATGAGGGCTGATGAGACGCAAAGGACAATGGCACGGGGGTTTGATCCTACGTAATGTGATGGCTTTGTGGGAGCCCAGCCAGTTTGGATGTTCACCTTCCTAGATATGGACGGAGGTGGGAGGTCCTAGGTCTTACCACAGGGCAGAAAACCCTGACTGCTCTTTGGACTGGAGAGGAAGGGGGAAAGGAGTGGGGGGAGGGGGAGAAGGGTGGGAGGAGGAGGCGTAGGGGGGGAGGAGCGGGAGGGAAATGGGAGGCTGGGAGGAGGTGGAAAGTTGTTTTTTTTCTCCTTTTCTCAATAAAAAAAGGAAAAAAAAGAAAAAGCAAATGAATAAGAACTATATAAGAGGTAATATCGGTCATGAAATTATAGCCTTAAGCAGGGATTATGTGCTGATATAATTTTTGTTTACACTACACTTGCTTACCCCTTCTTTTAGTTTTCATGACACCTTTAGAAGACCTTCACAATATGTATGTAAAAATTATATACTTGTACCCATTCCCCCCCAAAAAAGATGTAAGAGTTAGCCAATAAGAAGTTAGAGTTAATTGGACAAGCAGTGATTTAATTTATATAGTTTCTATGTGATCATTTTGGGTCTAAACTAGCAGGGCAGTGGGAAGAACAAGCAGCTCCTTGCAACACTTATATATTATTTCCAATAGCTGACTTACAAAGTATTGGCACAGGTTGAAACTATTGAGCATTCTATGTGAGAGAACATTCCATTGCTACTTCCTAGTAAGCTGAGAATCATTATAAGTAGGTACTGTGAAGGCAAATTTTTCTCTCTCCTTTGTTTGTAAAGATATAGCATAGAAACAATCCTTTATATCAATAACTATAAGAGGTCATCCTTTTTGTAATAGAAAAGGCAGAGAAATTCTAGATTGTCAAGAGCCCATGGATTGAACAACTTCGTTGACAGCTCTTAGGTCTCTATTTTTTTTATTTTTTTAAAAATTTATTATGTATATAATATTCTATCTGCATTATGACTGCAGGCGAGAAGAGGGCACCAGACCTCATTACAGATGATTGTGAGCCACCATGTGATTGCTGGGAATTGAACTAAGGACCTTTGGAAGAGTAGGCAGTGCTCTTAATCACTGAGCCATCTCTCCAGCCAACTATTTTCCATTTTCTGGATTTATTTTTAACAACAAATACAGGAGAATTTCAAGGGCTGATAGATTCTTCAATACGGAGAACATCTAGTTGCTCCTGTACTGTTAAAGGCCATTGTTTAACCCATATTGGCTGGGGCATTAGTACATCTAAAGGCTTGCTCTTGTGTTCTTGCATTGCTTGAATGGCTGGTGACCTTTGTCTATAGTACCCTATTAACTCATATTGGCTGGGGCATTAGTACCTCTAAAGGCTTGCTCTTGTGTTCTTGCATTGCTTGAATGGCTGGTGACCTTTGTCTATAGTACCCTATAATATCTTTCCCAGGAACATGAGTTTGAGGGACTGTAGGAATGTTAAACTGGGTATTCCATTGCTGCAATAGGTTAGGGCCCCATAAATTTACTACAATATTAGCTACATATGGCCTCTGCCTTCCTTTATGACTTTCTGGCCTTATGCATCCAACCCACCTCATGATTTGTTTCACTTGAGATAGAGTTCCAATTCCTAGGAAATGAATATCTGCATCTTGAAGAGGCAAATCTAGATGCCAAGATTCTGGAGTAATGATACTCATGTCTGAAAACATGTATATCAATCCCTCAATTACAACACTATTTATACACACTCTTGGCTTTGGTTTTTTCATTTATAGAATTCTTCCAGAATATTCTTTTCATCTTTCATGTTTTTTTTTCTTTTGTATGAACTGGATTTCTTAAAAAAAATTTCCTAGTGAGACATGTTTTCCAAAGTAACCAGGAATGGCTGGACCTTGTTTACATGGGGGCCTGTGAGAGGCTCTCCAAGTAGTTTTCTGATGGTGTCAGGTTGCATTGCCTGTCTTTTGTCTACCTACATTCATTAGTACAATGTTGATTTTTGCCACACCTCCTATATACATTGAAGACTGAGTCCTCCTATTCTTGCTATTCCTAGAAGAGATATTTGTTGTAATAGGAGTGGCGGAGCTGCGTCCTGGCCTCCCCAGCTCCTGCATGGCTAGCTTATGCCCCAAAATAATTACACTGAAACTGTATTCCTTTAAACACTGCCTGGTCCATTAGTTCTAGCCTCTTATTGGCTAGCTCTTACATATTGATCTAACCCATTTCTAATAATCTGTGTAGCCCACAAGATGGCTTGCCAGAGAAGATCTTAACCTGCGTCTGTGTAGGATGGGAGAATCATGGTGACTGCCTGACTCGGCTTCTTTCTCCCAGCATTCTCTTCTGTCTACTCTGCCTACCTAAATTTCTGTCCTATCAGGCCAAGCAGTTTTCTTTATTAGTTAACCAATGAAAGCAACAGATAAGATACAAGACCTACCTCCATCAGATATTTTTCCTAGAAATTTTTTGTGTACAATCCCTTCTCAGATGTCCTATTCTACCACAAACCATTTGGCATTTTGGTGTCTCCTCATACCACTGGAAATTGCTTTTGCTACCCAAGCTTTAGTACTATAGTCAAATGTCTCAACATTCATTGTATGGAAGATCATTCATCTATTGGTGCTGATATGACCTTTAAAGAACTTAGGATCTTTTTTATTCTAAGTTGGCATTCTCAAAAGCCAAAGATTCAATAAGTACAAGTCTAGTTTCTGTGTCTGTTACTCCTATTTGTACATCCTTAGTTAATCTTTGTAAAAAGTTACTGAAGGTTTCTCTCTGGCCCTGTTTAACCCTAATATATGATTCAATTCTATATTTTGGTTCCTGAATCCAGTCCCAAGCATTTAACACTGCTGTGCTACATAGGGACAAGGTGTGTTTGTCATAGAGAGCCTGGTTCTGAGGATCAGAGTAATGTATTTGATCTTGGGAAATCTCAAATCCTTTTGCTTTTCCGTGTTGTTTTAAAATTTTTGCCTCTTCTCTCTAATCATACTTTCAAAGCAGTTGTGGTCCATCTTCTAAGACTGTTGAGATTAACTGAAGCCAAACGTGTGGGGTAGCTTCATTGTTTGAAGTTTACGTCTTGACCATTTCTCTAACAAAGAGAGACCATATTCTGTAAGCCACCATTGCTTGTTTAATTTCTTTCAGATCACTCACATGTATAAATTCCAATGTATATTCTTTGACTACCTTAGGGTACTTGGTGCCAGATGGTCTTTCCTAAGAGATTACTGGATAGGCAGTTAGAACTCTGGGTAAGTCATTCCACAGTTTGGCATATACTGATGAGCCTAAATCCTTTCTTTGTACCTTCTGTCCCTGCTCATAAATTTTGATATATTCCTCAATCTTTTCATATATTTTTACCACTACCTTTTGTAAAGTCTGTATCTCCTGTCTGGTGTTCTGTTCTAATGCTCTCACCGAAGAATCTATGATATGAAGTTTGTCCGGTAAAGATAACATCTCATCCTTGGACATAATTTTTATGGTATACATATTATCTTCCTGGAAAGACAACCTATCTACCAATCTATAAAAATTGTTCAAGAGATTCTAATTATTACATTCAACAGCACGAATTTTCTCAGACTATGTCTCAGAATCCTCTCTCATTGACTCGGTTTTGTCTGTCAAATTGGTCTTATCCTTTTTCAGAGTGCTGATTTTCTCTTTTAGGTTGCCATTATCAGTCTGTAAAGACTGTATAATTTCTAAAAGTGCCTCATTCTTGGCTCTATTATCAAATCAAATTTTTAAGGAGAAAATACAAAGGCAAAGCTAATCCCTGGAATTAAATAAAGGGATGTAGGAAGGAAATAATGAATAATACCATCAATAGTATACATAAAAAAGCTATTGAAATCTTAAGTTTTTAAATTATCTGTCATTTTTACCTTATAAATCTTACCTCTTGTAAGGTGCATTTGAGTTGGAGTAGGTTTATTAATTGTTACCACCCAGCAGGTTTCAGAGTTGTAGTCATATGGCCAGAAAATGCAAGCTGTAGACTGGTCAAATTGGTTTTCATTTGTTAGATACTAAAAAATATGCTTAAATTAAGAGCAATTACTAAGGAGATCAAAGTAATTCCAGAGTTGGTGACCAGGATAAAGAGAAAATCCAGAGCCTTCTATCCATGTAAATCAAAGACTGTGCTCTCCATGGGCATCCCTGGTTAGGCCCAGCATTAGCTGGCACAGGGCCACGGGAGTTGAGTGTAAGTGATCAAGTGCACCAAGCAGGGTCCAATGGTGGTTGACTGAAGCCATGATGGTCGCCAAAAAGGGGGTGTACTGGTACCCCCACCCCATGATCTAAGTGCCACATGTTGAGGGTGAGGACATGGGTAAAAGAATCCTAAGCTTACATTAAAAGATTCCACTTATATATTTTTTATTATAATGGGAAAACTCATTGATCAGGAATGAGAAGTCCAACCTCAGGTGTATGATGTGGGAACCAGAGAGAGTGAGCCCTGGGCTGGCCGGTGGTTTTCTCTGGGTACCCAAAGTGTTATGCTCTAACCTGGTCCAACCTCTTAAAATTCATTGACTGACAGAGGTTCCCTATCATACCGATGTGGTCTCAATGAAGTAGGTATGATTCACCCTTTCAAATTCAGTAAGATGTAATGAGGGATTTGATGTTTATAAAGACCTTATGAGGTCTCTGTGACCTCAAGAAAAGTAGCATATGGATTGGTAGGGGCAGATCAATAAAAATTCATAGTCTCTTTTCTTACCAAGATAGACTAAAGAGATCAGCTTTATATTGTGAAATTAAGAAAAATAGAGAAAATATATAGAATAAAAAATTGCAAATACTGGCCTTGAAACAGCAGAGACTGATTACCTATTAACATGGAATACATGTGAAATGAGGTCTGTGGTTGTCCTTCATTGTTTACTGACATTAGACCACAGTCAGGATGGATGAACCTAGGCAGAGACCTTGCACTCTATATAAATTTAAGAGATTAAGACAAGCTTCTTGGTCTAGTAAAAGCACCAACTAAAAAGCTAATAGGCAGCAGTACCTTGCAACCACAAAAGTTCTCTAAAAGTATCTTTATGAAGGGCATATGAGATGGGTTGCATACAAAGACCATAAGCCAGAGTTGCATCAAACTTTTCATCTAAAATACTGCAAATGAGGACCTGAGTAGATGGGTCATGGTTTGGATCCAGAGTAGTGGCTACTGTTCCTGAGTCTTCCCAGAACCCACACAATTTACAATCATTTGTAACTACAGTTCTAGGAGATCTGACATCCTCTTCTAGATTCCATGAACACCAGGCACACACATTTTGTGTAGAAATATGTAATATGAGGGCCTGCTTATTGGGGTTTCTGTTCTGCCCAGTTCCCACAGCTGTTTAACCCCAAAGAATCACACAGAAATCTACATTAGATATAAACTGATTGGTACATTTATATAATCTCTTATGATGTATACCAGCCCATTATTCTAGTATATGTTACCCACATGGCTTGGTACCTTTTTCAGCAGGGTAGGTCACATCTTGCTTCTGTGATTTGGGCAGGACTGGTGAGGAATGGGCTTCCTCCTTCCTAGAATTCTCCCATTCTCATTGCCCCACCTCTACTTCCTGTCTAGTTGACCCACCTATACTTCCTACATGGCCAATCAGTAATTATTTAAAACATGATTGACAGAATACAGACAATTCTCCTGCACCACCACCCCCTCTTTTTTTTTAAAAAAAGGAAAATAGCCATCATCCATTTTTGGGGAATGGGGGCATAGAATTCCAGACTACTCCTGGCTGGTTGGGGATTGCTGATAATCTTACGGGGACCTAAAGGAAATTTAGAGTTATTATCAAGTCCTGACTGGAGTATCCTATGAGGCTTGATCATCTCAGGCAGCATCTTGAACTTGTTCTGGATGTAGAACTCTGACATCTGAACCATCTGTTCCTACCGGAGATTTCTTGGGTGGTCTTCCTTGATCAAACCTGATTTTTCTTAGCTCTGAATGAATCCACAGCCTCTCATTTCCTATGGAAACAAAAGCAAAATATCTTCTCCAAAGTAACATACTTTTGACTTCAGTTTTGAAGTCAAGGTATTTTCAAAATACCTATCTTGGATTAATTCAACAGCATTTATAAACAAATATGTTTTAGCAGCTGTTGCTCCTTCCTCAGCATTCGAACAATTCAAAGAGAACATAATAACATACAGTATCCAGATTCTCTGTGTATTTTCCATCTTTATGTGGCTTTACTTTAACATCTATTTCTTTTATTTTTACTTCTATTTTTTGAGACAGGTTCTTTGTGTATCTTTGGCTGTCTTGGAACTCACTCTGTAGACCAGGTTGTCCTTGAACTTACAGAGATCCACTTGCCTCTGCCTCCCCAGTTCTGGGATTAAATGTGTGTGATACCACACCTTGAACTCACAGAGATCTGTCTGTCTCTGCCTCCCAGGCATTGGGGATAAAGGTGTGTGCTACTACATCTTGAAGTCACAGATATTAGTCTACCTCTGTCTCCCAAGTGTTGGGATTTAAGTTGTGTACCACCACACCCAACTACTCTCATTTTTATTTTAAGGACTTTAACCATTTTTTGCATATAGATTTAACACACTATAAACCATTTAGAGGTTTTCTTCATCATTGAATCTCTCTTTACTGTATATATCTCTTTTTCTGACTACACAAGTCTTTAATTTACCAAGCAATATGGGTAGGATTAAAGCCATGGCTTTGATGGCAGGATCCAGCCCATTCCTTAGTTTCCTGCAGTTCCAGCCCCATGGCAGAGGTATTGGCTGTAGCCATGTTTATTGCTACAACTCTACAGCATTTCAAGATCCTTGCCAGGATGCAAGCTGCAAGAGTGTGTCCACAAACAACACTCAAATGTTCTCTCTGTAGCCAGACCTCCTGCCTCAGAGAGTCAAAGTTTGCAGTGGCAGGACCTTTTAAAGGAACTCTAAGGTTTTACAGCTAGAGCTGAGTCAGGAAGTCTCTCTTCAATGAGAGTGCTTGCTTGCTTGCCTCTAGCAACCAGAGCAGACACTAGAAATTGCTGCTACCAAGAAGCCATGCTTTATTCTTTTCTGTCTAGAATTACCTCCCAAGCTCTGTCAGGCTTTATGTGGATGCAGTTGTCCACATGGGCACTCTTCAAACATTAATGATAGTTTATGCTGGAGAGAATGTGGAGCAAGCAGAACACTCATCTATTGCTGATGGGAATGCAAACTTGTGCAACTACTTTGAAAATCAGTGTTGTGGTTTCTCAGAAAACAGGGAATCAAACTACCTCAGGATCCAGCAATACCTGGTATATACCACTCTTGGGAATATACCCAAAAGATGCCCAAATATACAAAAAAGTATTTGTTCAACTATGTTCATAGCAGCATTATTTGTAATAGCCAGAACCTGGAAACCACCTAAATGCCCCTCATCTGAAGAATGGATAAAGAAAGTGTGGCATATCTATATATTAGAGTACTACTGAGTGGTAAAAAATAATGTCATCTTGAATTTTGCATTCAAATGGATAGAATTAGAAAACACTATCCTGTGTGAAGTAATCCAGATCCCCCCAAACATGAATATGGTATGTATTCACTCATAAGTGGATACTAGGCATAAGCAAAGGACAACGAGCCTATAGTTCATGATCCTAGAATGATATTGAGGTTTTCTGTCCATATGTTGCTTTCATTGTTTGAATAAAGAAACTGCCTTGACCTTTCAATATGACAGAACTTAGATAGGTGGAGTAGACAGAACTGAATGCTGGGAAAAAAGGGCAGTGTGGCAGATGCCATGAAGCTCCTGCCTGAGACTGACACTGGTTAGAATCTTTCCTGGGAAACCACAACCTCGTGGTGATACAGATTATTAGAAATGGGTTAGATCAAGATGTAAGAATTAGCCAATGAGAGATTAGAACTAATGGGTTGGGCAGTGTTTAAATAAACACAGTTTCTGTGTAATTATTTCGGGGTTTAAGCTTGACAGGTGGCCAGGAAGAACAAGCAGCCCCCTCCTCCTTACTACAGATATACATACAAGCAAAATAAACATGCACATAAAATAAAACCATAACAAAAACCAAAACACTGCATGTGAGAAAATAGTACAGCTGCCTCTTTAGAGAACTGGTATATAAAAAGAACAAACTATTGCCATAAGATTTAATATAATTTGATTGTGGAGTGGTGGCAGAGGCAGATGGATTCCTGTGAGTTTGAGGCCAGCCTGGTATACACAGCAAGTTCCAGGAAAACCAAGGCTACACTGAGAAACCTTGTTTTTTTCTTTTTTTTTTTTTTGGTCCAAAAAAGCAAAACCAAAATTAAATAATTTTATATAAAGAGAAAATATATGTCTAAAAACAAGTCAAGGCCAGGTATGGTGGTAAACACCTGTAATCTCAGTAATCAGCCTTCTTGAGGAAAAGTCTGATGATGACCTTTTCTACAGAGTAAGTTTTAGGCTGTCCTAGTTAGGGATTCTATTGCTATGAGGAGACACCATGACCATGACAACTCTTATAAGGAAAACACTGCTTGCTTAAAGTTTCAGTGGATCTATACATTTTCATTATGACAGGGAGTATGACAGTGTTCAGTCAGACATGGTAATTGTGATCAGAAGCAATCAAAGTGGACTCTGTGTAACACTGAGGAAAGCTTGAGTAAAAGAGATCTCAGACCCCACCCCCACAGTGACACACTTTCTTCAACAAGGTTATGCCTACACACCAAGAAGGCCACATCTCCTAATACTGCCTAATACCCTTAGGGTTCCATTTGCTTTCAAACTGTCACACAGGTGCACCAGCACAAACGACATGCAAAACCCAGTTTCAAAAGAAACAGCCACCACAGCAAAAGCTCACATAAAACAAACACAAATCAGGACAAAAGAAAACAGGAGGACGGAATATGAGGCAGACTGGTTTATGTAACGAGTCATTGTTTTACTCTTCAGCAAGACAAATTCATCATCAGTAAACAAGTAGTAGAGTATTGGTTTCTCAAAATTTATTCTTAATAAATGTTCTCAAATTTTATTCTCAGTTCCACTCATGACTGTATCAAAAACATGAAATTTCTGGAATAAAATTCAGGGGGGGATACATTGTGACAGTCATACACTAAAAATGACAAAATAATACCAAGACAAAAAAAGAATACTCAAATGGAGAAATATCTTTTGATAGCTCAGAAAAGCCACTGTGGTTGAAATCAAAGTATGTGTATATATAAAGAAGTGAATACAGTATTCTCTGAAATAGTCTAAAAAGGAAGGAAACAGTTGGAAAGTCTACCCTATTCCAGGGGAGCCAGAAAGTGTATTTAGTTCTTGGACAACAGAATGGAAGGAGCCATTGTAGGGGAAGGGGTGGAGGATAGGGAAGGGTGTACTTGGTTTTGCCCATTCTAGTAGAATTTCAACCACAAGGTCCTTGTCTCTTAGCAACCTGAGTAGACTTAGGGAAGCTATCCTTTGAGGCTGGGACAGTTGCCTCAGATCCAGGGCCACCATGGGCGAGCAATGGCTGCCTTGGAATCGCCCCCGGCAAGTACTTCAGCCAATGCCTCTAGGCATGACCTCCAAGCCCTGGTTCAAGGACAGGCTGCCTTCTAAGTGTTTCCCGAAGCACAAACAGGAAAAACTAAAGTTCCCTACCTCTCTGGATGGCCGGCGCTGGGTGTTTGTGAAGGAAGGCTTGGACGATTTCAGGAAGGGCTGTCCACCTTTTGAAGGTATGATCCTTCGTGGACGCAAAGAGGGCTTTCTCCCCACAATTTCTCATAGAGTCGGCCACAGATCCAGGAAGAGTCAGAAAAAAACGTGCCAGGACATAAGCCTGTTTTCATCGCTGTCAATGGCCCAGCAAGCACGCCAGTTGTTTGTAAAGAGAACTGAAGAAAACCTGAGCCAGCATCCTTTGGCATTCTGCCCCCTGGAGGAAGGAATTTCTGAAGATCTCTTATTAAATGTGCTGGAAGTCCTTGACCCTGACCAGAAGTTAGAGAAGAAGTGGGATTATTTTGAGGGCCACAGGAAATGGATGAATTTGGATATTGCTGCCGAGAAATGCCCTCCCTCAAAATTTGACTTGGATCCTCCAAAGTTTCCTGGGTCACGTAAACATGGTGTGCGTCATGAAAACAAGCCCAAAAAACAGGACTCTGGTGAGTCTCTTTATTACCGGTACATACCGAAAGGAGTCTATGATTTCTGTGAATGGGTCGAATCATTTGGAGACCTCGGCATTGATGAAGATTTCATGATGAAGCAATTTGACATTGGCTATGAGTGCAAACCAAGCTATGAAGATTCTGCCATCAAAAAAATTAGCCTGCTTCCTCCTGAGCTCAGGATTTGCAGCAGGCTGACCAGAGTGAAAGAGATCAGATTCTCCATACAGGAGGCAAACTTTGAAAGGAAACTCCGAAAACCAGAAGATCCTTACAAGTCCACCAGGGATAAGATTAGATATGGAGCATGGTACCTGAAGCCTAATCTGTGGAGAAAGCTAGTAAATGATGAGCCTTTGATGGATCCTGAAGAGTTACTTGAACTTCAAGGTGGAAGGTCTGGTAAGCCAGACATCATTGAAGACCTTTATGGAACAATTGCCTTTAAGGATTTCATCATAAGTAAAGGCTACACTATGCCAAGCATCCTTGAGAAGTTGTTTATGAGGAAAGGATGGGCTTATGACACTGTCAACACTCCAATACCAAGAGTACTAAAAGCACATGAATTGATCATGCAGAAAAAGGATGAAGATTATGATGATGAAAATGACTAGGTGGTTTTCAATTTTACTCAACTTTATTCTGTTCTCATTTCAAATATTGAACAGAATATATATGGTGAAGATAACATCATATGTGAACATCTTTTTAGAACAATATAAACTTAATATTTACAAACATTTCTCAATGAACTAAAATTAATTTCTGCTATGCTGGAACCAACATTTTATCAACTACAAGATCAACCTTCATATAGTTCTCAAATTTATCTGCTATTGAGAATATGGGATTCTTACACCAGTTACTTATAATACATAAAGACAGTAATAAATGAAAAGCAGAATTATGCTTTAGATTCAGTGACATCAATTACAGAACAATATAAATCTTAAAAGATTGGAATTGTTTATATAAAATAAGAGAAAACTTCCATAGATAAATGAAAATTTTAAAGAAATAATTATTGAAGGAGACCCCTTAGAGTGGGGACTTCCTCTTGTACCTTGGATTAGGCACAAGCCACACCCAAACACCTGCTTTCACAGATTCATTATTAAGTGGGGAAGAAAAGTTAAAGTGGCTGCTTTCTGATTCAGGCAAGAAAAACAGCAACAAATGATCTGGCTGGTGTCATTTTAACAACAGAAAAAGGGCAGGGTCTGTGTTAGAATGGCTATGTTACAGTGGAATGGGAGATAGGACAAGGGCGATGGGAAGGAGACAAGAGAAAAGGGAGTGGGATATTTGCTCTAGGGGGCAAAGGACTGTCTCTGGATAGAAGGGAAGATAAATATTGCATATAGGAACATGGAATTTTACAGAGGTAAACAGGGAAATCATGTGTTAGGATGAGGAGTTTATTATTAAGTGGGCATGTTAATTAGTTGAGCTAAAAGGGGGCTTCTGACTGCTGGATTTTAATACGTTCATAGCTGGACTTTGGTAGTCAGCCTCAGGACCAGGAAGTTGCCAAATACAGGAATAGACCTTGGTGGCTAGCTGTAGAAATGAAATCTATAGTTTATTAACAAGACAGAGGGACTGGGAAAGAAGGGAAAGGCCTGCCAGAGCCACATGCTGGAGTGGGTTAGTGTCCCTTCATTCCCACTTTCTGGTTTTATTATTGTTTGGCTGGGAGTTGGGTAAATTGTTGTCATTTTCTCTGACTGCTTCTTTCTGACGTTGGATCATAGTTGTTATGAGACCCTAGGAAGCTTAGTTGCTGGTTATGGAGGGGAAAAGAAGGCTGCATAAGTAGTAGTTGAGGTTCGGTGAGACCATCTGAGGCTGGGAAAGTGTAGTCTGTGGGGCTGAACTAGGATATAGATTCCAAGAAAAGAGGAGCTGGCATTTAGTCTAACTGTCTAAGTAGTACTCTATCTGTTTAATTCTATCAGTCTGTAGTTGATTTGAATTCTTTGAGACAGATAGACTAAGGATAGAGGTAAAGTTAAGGAATTTAGAAAAAAAAATTCTTAGGTGTACTTCTGAAATTTTAAGTCTAAAGTCTTGGTAATTGAGAAGAGGAATCCTAAGACCAGGGAAAGGGGGAGTGATCCCACCCTTAGAAATGGGCAAGGGGCAGGAAAATGAAGACTGTTGGTTCACAGGAGTAATTTCTTGGAGTCTCTTTGATAGTTTTTGAGTAAAGTCAGGAAAAAATTAGATTGGATAATTAAGGTTAATGGGGAGCAACTGTTATTTGAAAGTAGGATCTGGTTGTGTAGGAGAGAAGATAATTTGAGAGGCTTTTGTCAAATGGTGAGAGGGATGTTCTGTAGCAGATTTTTGGGACTGGAGTGGAGAGGTTGAGAAAATCTGTCTTTTCTCCCAAAGGGCAGCTTGGATAGTTGGAGACAACCAATCCTTAATAGAGGGTGGATTTGGCATTGATGATTGGAGCATTACTAGCAAGAGGAACTTGGCCAGGGGAGGGCATTAAAGGGAGACATAGAAAAGCAGTGTGAGACATGTAAGGAGATATCAGTGACATTTAGGGGAGAGTTTTTTGGATGAACTTGATCCAAGTGAGAGCTTGGCCTTGACAGTATATGTGTATCAGAGGAGAGAAGGTGACTTGAGTTTAGTTATGTCTTGTATTTGGGAGTGTAGGATTTGTTCAGTGTTTGATGACTGAGACATTTGGACAGTTAATGAATTTGGGGAGTCAGCTGGCAAAGGATGTTTGGCAATCATTTGGGTAGAGGAAAAGAAGGAGTGTGAGAAGACAGATAAGATTTGTAGGGATCAGGTGATCATAAGGGAACAGGAACTGGAAGGTGAGGATGAATATTGATGATGTAGGGTTCTGATGTGGCTGCCTGATAGGAATGAACTGACATCTGTATAAAAAATGTAGGCTGAAGTAGCTAGAAGACCCTCTCGTGTATGATAGGGATGGGGTACGAGGTCTTTGACAGTTTTGGAGTGGTAGACAAAAAAGGCAAAGATCAATTCTAGAAAGTTTTTGTGCATTTTGGAAGTGTAAGGATGGAAATGTTCTCATAGATTTGGGAGACAGAGGGATGAAGTTGAAAAAAGAACATTTTATCTTTGAGGAATTGTTTGTGGGTGGTAGGAAGGAGGAGGTATAGGACTGGTTTGTTGTAGGGAATGTATCAGGAATGAGTACTTATGGATCTGTGAGAAGAGGACAATGACTATGAGGGCAGATACAAGGAACAGAGATTGGTAAGGTGGTCTAAATTGAGCTGTTTATTGTTATGAGAGAAAAGCCTAGATAGGTGACTAGGGGAGAAGATAGTTGAGCTGTGGAAAGTAAGAACAGATAAGTATTTAATGTGGGAGTGATTTCTTATTAATAAAGAAACTGCCTAGACCCATTTGATAGGCCAACCCTTAGGTAGGCGGAGAAAACAGAACAGAATGCTGGGAGAAAGAAGCTGATTCAAGGAGTCGCCATGATTCTCCCACTCCAGACAGACACAGGTTAAGATCTTCCCTGGTAAGCCACCTCGTGGGTTACACACATTATTAGAAATGGGCTAGTCCAGGTGCGAGAGTTAGCCGAGAAAAGACTAGATATAATGGGCCAAGCAGTGTTTAAAAGAATACAGTTTCCGTGTAATTATTTCTGGCAAAGCTAGCTGGGTGGCTGGACATAGCCCGCCGGTCATATTTCAACAAGTATTGAGGAAACTGAAGAAGGAAAATGTTCTATTGGCTATCAGAAAGAGAAGGAGTGTAAAGAAGGTGGCCATCTATATATTGAAGCATGCAAGATGAAAAGGCAAGAAGGTGGGCTAAGTCTGTAGTGAGTGCCTGGAATGTGGGGACTATCTCTGAATCTCTGAGGAAGGATAGCCCAAGTAAGTTGATGGAATTGTTGAGTATTAAACTCCATCTATATGATGACAAAAGCGTCTTACAAGTGAACAACCAGGAGTATGGAGGAGAAAGTGGTTTTAAGATTTAGCACTGAAAAGTGAGTGGTGTTAGGGAAAACAGAGAGGATAGCACCAACAGTTAATGGAGGGAAGAAGGTCCTGGAGTAAAGCTTTCTGTACTTTTTGTTTTGTTTTGTTTTACTGTCAGTAAAGGAATATTGTAGGATGAGTAGGGTGATAAAGTGTGCCATTGAATTGATGGGGTTGGGTCCTAGGCAGAGGATAATTAAGAATAAGAAATATTGGAGTTTGGAAATGTAGACAAGAGGGTGTTGGAGTATGGTAGAGAAGGACTTATGATGTGCAGCAAGGGAATGGGAGGTGGTATCACATGCAGTGGGATGGACTAGCAAAGTAGATAGAGGGAAAGAGAGGTTGGAATTTTTGAATAAGGAAAGAGGAGGGACACAAGAGTGTCCTGGGAGTTGTTTTGGAGGTAAAGGCAAAATTTATGTCATCTCTGGACAGCTTTTCTATTTCCTAGTGAGGGAATAGGATGTAAGGGAATGAGTAGGAAAAAAATATTGAAAGGAGTAAGTTAAGGGAGAAGTTTGGAGAGGTTTGGAGGCCAGGCTGTGTATTCCCACCATGGGTGAGGAAGAAGCGTGACTGGGACCCAAAAAGTCGCAAAGAGAGGAGGAAATAAATCTGAAACAAATTTTTATATACATTAAATTACTTTCTCAGACACATACCCATAAATGACATTTTAAAGCCTTCATGACTTACTTAAACTTCCATATCTTTTGACCTTAACACATTTTTGAACTGTTATAGCTTGTATCATTTATTTTCCTTAACCTATATAAGTTACTTGTCTGTTCCTCATAACCTTTGGAAACTCACATCTTTTTAGTGTGAAGCCTGTCAGCAAGGCAAACTGTACACATGAAATGGACTGACTAGGCAGCTGGGTGGTTGTTGTTGTTAAAGCTATAGTTAGCCACCAATGTCGTCAGAGATCCAAGAAGAATAAATTTGAGTAGGAAGTATAATTTGAATTTTTCTTAATTAAAATGACTGATCCTTTCTTAGACAGTTGTTTCAGGCTTATGTGGTTTATTGCAGAAGCAGTAATCGGTTTTCAGCTGATTGAATCGTGCAATATTAGTAGCCCTAAAGAGCAGCAGGCTTTCAGGTCTGAATTTTTCCTGTAGAGAAAGACTTTGGGAAAAGTGACCTGACTTTGATGAGGCAGGGTACATCAGTCAATCCAAAAGTGTCCAGTTTGTGCAGGTTCCTGGTGGCAGGTTAGGCATAAGGCAGTTTTTTACAAGGGCTTAGGGTTGCCATAGTCCAAGTGGAGTTGTCAGTGAAGTGTTCCATCTGTCTTCTTTGGAGACTGTAAAGTTTCTTGTTAGGGGAGTCTTAGTTTATTGTGAGAAGATTTTTAATTGAACATTTTAAAGGACATCTTCATTGGCTCTGTGAAGAGATTGAGAACCATTATTCATTAAATGTACCTGTACTAGAGAAACCTTGTTTTTAGTTACTTGTTTTAAAGGCTTAATTTTGAAAACATACATACATACATACATTCATACATATATAAGACTAAATGGGACTTATTTATGTAATCAAGACTATAAGTATAGTTATGAACTTATTAAAATATGATTATTTATGAGGTAACTGATAGTTAATTAGTATGTTTTACCTTTAACAGTTTGGGCAGTAGATAGTGTCAGGCTAGGAAATGGTTAAAGTGGGTAAGTGGCAGCAGCAAGGACCTTGGCATTGGGAGGTGTTATCACAATGCTCTAAATTGTACTTTAGTATATTTGGTTATTAGCAGTGGAGAATTCGGCTTTAGGAAAGGATGGGAGAAGCAGCATTGGGCTTTTCAAAGTGAAGAGTGAAGGATGGGTTATTGTAGCAGTGCAGACAGCACATGTGGCAGAGAAGGCAGTAGAAGGAGTTTCGTTGAGTAATCTCATTAGCCCTACACATGCCTAAGGGTGTTGCAGAGCTTCCAGGACAAAAGGGATTAACTGGTTGTTAAGGCATGTTAAAGAGGATGATGTCCTTCATGCATGAGTACTGTCACCCTGCCCGTTCAAGCTGGATCCTGAAAAGTGGGCGGCCCAGTGGGCAAGGAGGAGGGCATTGCTGGAGCATTACTGGTGCTCATGCAGGCTAGAAGGAAAGGGGTACTTCAGCATCTGTGGGCAAAAGGGACTCTAGCAGCCTCTGCAGTTTGGGACTTGGGGGATGTGATTTATGAAGCTGCAGTCTCCAGCCTGTCTCTGCAGCACTGTAGGCTCTATTGAGTGGAGAGAGTGGGGGAGGGTGAAGTGGGAGCCAAGGAGGTAGAGAATGGCCTGTCTGGTTTGGATGAAATCCAGGAGGAGTTGTTTCAGGGTGGTCAGGGAAGGAGATTGTTGGGAAGGCAGCTGACCACAAGAAGTAGCAATAGTTCATTGTCTGGTTCATTAGCTGAGTTTCAGTTTCAGGAACAGAAGAGGCAGGGAAGGGTTGAGATCTTGACTGCAAGGAAGACATGCAGACAGAAGAGAAAGCAGAGGCATAAAGGATCTTCTTCCATTTTCCTGTATGTTCACAAAAGTTGAAAAGATCCTAAATTATGTTAGGATCCAGAGAACCATTAGGTGGCTACTTAAATCAATTATCTAGTGGCTGTAAAGATCAAGCCTGGGTAGTATAGTGAATGAACTTAGAAGATTTACTGTCTGAGTATTGTAAATGTTTTAGATTCTGGAGGGGACATTCCAAAGAAGTCAGTTGTAATGGAAAAGGGGGCACAACCCATCACACTTTGGTGCTAGTGGGTCAAAATCAAGATACCAGGCATCCCTCTGAATATCATTCTTGTGACTATTAAGAGGTCAGACTCTGGGAGAGAGTGGATCATCACCCATGGTCTCTTAACCCAGTGGGTCCAAGGATGAATCAGGGACCTCTGGACTATGTGTGTGTTTGTGTGTGTGTGTGTGTGTGTGAGTGAGAGAGAGAGAGAGAGAGAGGGAGAGAGAGAGAGAGAGAGAGAGAGAGAGAGAGAGAGAGAGAGAGAGAGAGAGACACTACCCAGGAACAGAGCATCCAAAGGAAATTCCCAACTTTCCAACAATTGTAGATAAGATAACCTGCCAGCACACACCATGTTAATGTCACTTTTATATTTTTACCTTATATAATGGCAGGGTACCTTCTCTTGCCACTGCTGCAACAATTGCTATGACAAGGTCCCTGTAGGCTTGTATTATACATGCAATAAAACTTGCTTTTGCATTTTGGTGAGTTGGTCTCCCTGGTGGTATTTGAGGTCACCCAGAACTGGGCATAACATTTGGGGGTTTGTCACAGATCCTCAGAGACACCCTTTGGGACACCTATTGGGACTCTCATACCCAATGGTTTATTCTGATTGACTTTGGTAAGTCTATTTGTGTTTGAAGTCTTGTCTGTATTACTTCCTTTTTTGTCGGTTCCGATCTTGGAATCTGAATCTGAATCTGAGCAGGTCAATTTTCCCTGGTAGACACACTAGATAGCAGACCTGGAGGAATTGGGAGACAACTCCTTTCCTCGTCTGGATGGGGGGGGTCTCTCATCTGAGACCATCCTGTTGGGCCCTGTCTGTAACTCTGAATCTGAACTCTCTTGGGAATCATTTAGCCTTACCAAACAACTCCTGTTCCATCTGTACAGTTTTTAGTCTTGTTGAGGCTGAATCTCTGGGCTTTCAACAAATCAGACTATCTGGTACCTGCGGCACTCTGTTTTGGGCCCTTTTGTCTAACTGTTCTGTTTGTCGGTTTTGTGTGTTCTGTCTTTATATCTCGGTTGATGACTGACTTGACTGGACACACCATGGAGACTATTCCTTCTTCCTCCTTGAACCTCACCCTAGCCCACAGGAATTATGTACAGGACACTGCTTATAACAACAGTGTTGATGTAAAGAAGGGTAAATGGATTGTTTTCTGTTCTTCCGAATGGCCCCTTTCCAACGTAAGCTGTCCCAGGAGGAATCTTTTCACCGGAATTTGATTTCTAAAGTTGAGGACATTGTTATCCAATCTTGCACAGGACACCTGGACCAGATTCCTTATACAGTTACCTGCCAGGGCCTCGTAAACCGAGTTGGTTAAGCCTTTCCTTCTGCCTAATCTGACTGCACTCCCTTTCCCTCTGCACGTTTATCCCTTAAAGCCCACATTGCTGCAGGCCACCCTGCCCCCTCCAATGCTGGTGGATGGGTTTCCTCAGCCTGCCTTGGGGCTGCATGCTTGGACCTCTGGCCAAACCTGACCAAGGTTTGGCTCCGCAGGCTGAGGGCACTAGCTAATGGTGTTACGTTGCAGTGGCCGTGTTGTGACACTATAGCCAGACTTCTCTCCACCAGAGCTGTTTTTTTTTATTCAGATCCAACGGGTTATAAATGTCATCATTTAGAGGGGCTGGTTACAAATTACTATAGGTTAGGGCACGGAAAGAAACTGTTAGTCTCAAATGTTTCATGCTGGTACAGGATTTTATGTGATGTAAATCTACTTACATTTGTTATAATATACAAATGTTTCTGTTCTTATTTAAGATATTGTAGTCAGTTCAGTGCCCCATTTTTTAATTGGGTTAATTAGCATTTTAAAGTCTAGTTTCTTGAGTTCTTTATATATTTTGGAGATCAGACCTTTGTCCATTGCAGGATTGGTGAAGATTTTTCTCCCACTCAGTAGGCTGCCTTTTTGTCTTAATGACAGTGTCCTTTGCTTTACAGAAGCTTTTCAGTTTTAGGAGGTCCCATTTATTCAATGTTGCCCTTAATGTCTGTGCTGCTGGGGTTATACATAGGAAGCGATCTCCTGTGCCCATCTGTTGTAGGGTATTTCCCACTTTCTCTTCTATCAGGTTCAGTGTGTTCGGGCTGATATTGAGGTCTTTAATCCATTTGGACTTGAGTTTTGTGCACGGTGAGAGATATGGGTCTATTTTCATTCTTCTACAGGTTGACATCCAGTTGTGCCAGCACCATTTGTTGAAGATGCTTTCTTTCTTCCATTTTATACTTTTAGCTCCTTTGTTGAAAATCAGGTGTTCATAGGTTAGTGGGTTAATATTAGGGTCTTCTATTCCATTCCATTGGTCGACTTCTCTGGGGCAGTGAACTGAACAGAGTTTTCTCAACAGAAGAAGTTCAAATGGCCAAAAGACACTTAAGGTCATGCTCAACCTCCTTAGAGATCAGGGAAATGCAAATCAAAACAACTTTGAGATACCATCTTACACCTGTCAGAATGGCTAAAATCCAAAATACCAAGGATAGCCTTTGCTGGAGAGAATGTGGAGGAAGGGACACACTCATCCATTTCTGGGAATGCAAACTTGGGCAACCACTTTGGAAATCAGTGTGGCAGTTTCTCCGGAAATTTGGGATCAACCTACCCTAGGATCCAGCAATACCACTCTTGGGAATATACCCAAGAGATTACCTATCATACTACAAAAGTATTTGTTCAACTATGTTCATAGCAGCATTATTTGTAATAGCCAGAACGTGGAAACAATCTAGATGCCCCTCAATGAAAGAATGGATAAATAAAATGTGGAATATATACACATTAGAGTACTACTCAGGGATAAAAAACAATGATATTTTGAATTTTGCATGCAAATGGAAGGAAATAGAAGACACTATCCTGAGTGAGGTAACCCAGACCCAAAAAGATGAATATGGTATGTACTCACTCATAAGTGGATTCTAGCCATAAATAAAGAACAATGAGCCTAGAATTCATGATCCTAGAGAAGATAAATAAGAAGGTGAACCCAAAGAAATACATATAGTTATCCTCCTGGATATTGGAAGTAGACAAGATTGCTAGGCAAAAATTGGGAACTTGGGGGTAGGGTAGGGTAAGGGTAAAGGGATATGGGGAGAGAAAAGTGAGAAGGGGATGATGGGGAGAACATGGGGCATGGGAGGGTTGGGATGAAGGAAGGGCAGATATGGGAGCAGGGAAGTATGTATCTTAATTAAGAGAGCCATTTTAGGGTTGGCAATAGACTTGGCTCTAGAGGGGTTCCCAGGTATACAACGAGATGTCCCCAGCTAGTTCCTTGGGCAGCTGAGGAGAGGGCATCTGAAACGGCACTATCCTTTTGCCATACTGATGAATGTCTTGCATATCACCATAGAACCTTCATCTGGCAATGGATGGAGATAGAGACAGAGACCCACATTGAAGCACTGGACTGAGCTCCCAAGGTCCTAATGAGGAGTAGAAGGAGAGAGAACATGAGCAAGGAAGTCAGACTGCAAGGGGTACACCCACCCACTGAGACAGTGGGGCTGATCTAATGGGAGCTCACCAAGGCCCGCTGAACTGGGACTGATGGAGCATGTGATTAAACTGGACTCTCTGAACAGGGCAGACAATGATTGCTGACTGAAAAGCCAAGGACAATGGCACTGGGTTTTGATCCACTGCATGTACTGACTTTGTCGAATCCTAGTCTGTTTGGATGCTCACATTCCTAGACCTGGATGGAGGGGCGAGGACCTTGGACTTTCCACAGGGCAGGGAACCCTGACTGCTCTTTGGACTGGAGGGGGGGTAAAGTGGGGGGAGGGGGAGGTAAATGGGAGGAAGTAGAAATTTTAATAATAATAATAATAATAAAGAAAAAAGATATTGTAGTCATAGTATATATTATGTACTACCAAGGGAAACCATAAAAAAGACTTTGGTAAGAGTTTTTATGTTGTCTGAGAAGTGAGAAAGACTTTGGTACGTTGTCTGGAAAGCATTGAAGAAAGCAATGAAGAAAAACTGAAAGAATGAAGAGAGGAAAAAATCAATTGAAGGTATATAAAAAGTTATAGAAGGTCAGAAATGGATGTGAACTGTGTTTGCTGTGGTTTCTCATACCTGCAAATATTGAATCTGCTTGTTTTGTTGAAAAGTTTGTCTATGTAATTTTTCTTGCAAGCATGGAGCTGAGACAAATGTTTTGGATATTTTTTTGCTTTCTCTGCCACCCATCACTGCTATGGTCACATTTACGGGCCTGACCTCAGAATTTATCACTGAGCTCTGGTTACTGGATTTAGTTACCAAAAATTCAGATGACTTTTTGGTATAGATAATGTTAAAACAGTTTTATGCTGTTCTTTATTGAAAAGCTGGCTCTAGAGTTGGATTATGACTCTTCCTTAACTAAACCCATGCTTATTTAAAAGTTTCCCCTGTCTCTTTGTCAGTCTGAGCCCCTGACACAATGCCAACAAGAAGAAAACAGAGAAGAAGAGTCACATTCTGTAGCTTCAGATTTATAAGTTTATTTTGTTAGATACAGTCACAAATCTGTTAAAATTTAAACAAAACTAGTTAAAAGTTAATTAATAACACAGTGAATTGATAACTTAAAATCTGTGCATAGGTAATTTTAAAGAAACCATAAGGCATAATTCCATTTTGGATTTTAGATTGCCATTTTACTAGAAAATAAAATGGAAATTGCATTATTTCACTGCCATCTTGATTAAAGGTGACCATGTGAAGTGGCCCTAACATATCTCCAAAATAGTTTTAATTGGGATAGATTTTTTACAAGATGACTCATGTCTCATTCTAAAAACAATATATTATATATATTCAACCATATATATATATATATACACATATAATTTAAAATATTAAAGTTGCAACTCAGTGCCTTTATATTCAAATAATGTACTTTGCTCTGCCAGCTAGACTTTGTTAATTTAAGAGTTACCCAAGTGATAATGGTTATAAAAACATAAAGGGATCATAGGAAGCAGCAGAGGTTTACAAATATATGGCAAGACTAGAGTAACAAAGAATATGCAGTTGCAAGAACGAACCTTAACAGTTGTAGAAATGCCAGTGCCAGGTGATATTTACCAGAAGTACCAGCTACAGTGAAATAAAGTTGACCGAGATCTAAAAGACAGGGTATTTATTTGCCACTGAAGATGGAGCAGAAGAGGTACTTTAGTTTTGATATTGCAGGAAAACATTGAAGAGATTTTAAATTTTTTTAAGAACAGTTAAAACTATGGGACATTTGGCTTATAAAATGTTTTATGTTGTTAATATATGGACTTAATAAAAGGCTAAAAATTAGGGTGAGAGCCATAAGTACCAAATGCTAACCAGAAACTAGGATGTTCATTTCTTGTAATTCAGTAAGACAATGATGTAACCAATCTGGCAAAGGGCTTGAAACAGTTTCTCAGCCCATTGAGTCTTGACCCTTTGGTAGTTAAAAAAAAAAAAACACCTTTTTACCAGGTAGCCTAGGACTACCTGCATGTCATATGTTTGCTTTAAGATTCATAACAATGACAAAACTGGAGTTGTAAAATTACATTGGGAAAAATTTTGTAATAGAGGATCACCACAACATGGGAAACTATATTAAAAAGTCAAACCATTAAAAAGTTAATAATCAGGCTTAAAAATGTATGGTTAGCCTCCTTGTGTTTGCTAACTTTGTTGGGTTTAAGCTATTCAAATAAACTGTGTCATAAGTATTTTTGTATTGATGCAAAGTGGAACTTCAATTGAAAAATTGTTTTCTAAGGCTCATACCTCAAAGTTTTTTTCCCAAGGTCAGGGATTCTTATAAAACTCCCATTCCCTGAGATTTCTTGAAGAAAGTTCTTACTCCCTAAAAAGGGTATTACCCTCCTTACATCTGACAAAAAGGAACTTGTGGCTCCCTAGTACACATGGCTGTGGTGCCTCAGAACTTGTCAAGGGCAATGCTAGCCCCTAGGCTCCCCCCTGTTCCCATTTTCCTTTTGAAGGAGACATTAATAGCTGGATACAAACTTATTTTGTTTTTACCCTGAGAATGACTTTATTAGCTTCAATTCAAGATCATTATTTTTTAAAGGTTAAACCTGACAAAATATAAAGTTTCAGTCTTATGAAGCTGCTAACTTATTATAGCACTGATATAATTAGTTACTGGGATAAGCCTTATTTAGTTCTCTGTGTATGTTTTCAAAGTCAAACTTAAAACAAGTAACTAGAAACAAGTTTGTCTAATCAGATATACCTAGGCAGTCCTCATACTTCAGAGATCCATAGAATATTGCATTTAAAATGATGATTAAAAAGTTTATATTAGACAGAGATTCTGAGATCCTAGCAGTAAACAAAGGTGTCCAAAGAGGGTTATGGGGGCCTGAGGCAGTGAACTTCACAGAAGCAGGACTGAGCCAGTGACCTTGGCCCGAGTGGGCTTGGGACAGTGAACTCTACGGGAGCAGGAGCAAATTCAGACCAGGAACACTTTTGGAAACAGGACTGGGACATCAACCTAGACTGGAACAGGCCTGAGGCAGAAAGCTCTATGGGAGCAGGCCTAAGCCAGCCACCTAGGCCAGAGCAGGCCTGAGATGACAAGTTTCTTGGGAATGGGAGTGAATCCAGACCAGGGACATTTTTGGAGGCAGGACTGTGCCAGTGACCTGGGCAGGTGAAAACTGAGACAGTGAACTCCACAGGAGCAGGTACAGGGGATCAACTGCCTATAGAGTGGGCCAGAGTTAGAGACAGTGGTGGTCCAGGTGTGAATCCAGGACCTTTGAGGGAATAGACCTGAACCAGGACCACCCATGCTGGTCTGGGCATGAGTCTGGTACCTCTGAGGGAGTAGGTCTGAGCCAGGACCTCTGCATGCCCGGGCCTCAGTCTGAGACCTCTGAGTGAGTAGGCAGGAACCAGAAATCTCTGAGGGTCCAGGTGTGAGTCTAGGAACACTAAGGGCATAGGCCTTACCCAGATCTTCTGCAGGTGTGGGCACATTGTTGTTATTCAGGAATTGTGGCCAGTCCCAGGCAGGCTGGCGGCCCTGCCATACGCCCAGAGACACTGGCGGCTGCTAGTTCCGTGTCCCCAAGCGGTGGCTGAGCCTCTAGAGCCAGCCAAGCAGCTGTAAATTCCCAGCAGCAGGGGGCCACGTGGCGGAGTTCCCAACGCGCAGGCGAGCACGTGTACATAGACCCATAGACACAAAAATAGTCATAAAGCTAAAATATTTATTACAGGAGAGAGGCAGAGGGAGAGAGAGAGAGAGAGAGAGAGAGAGAGAGAGAGAGAGAGACAGAGAGACAGACAGAGAGACAGAGAGAAAGGAGAGACAAAAACCCGTGTACACCCCAAGGGAACAGAAGGAGAAGAGACCAAGATGGCTATGGAAGGTCAGATGTAGTGGGAGTGGGCATGGCTTGTCTCTTAAAGAGACAGGAAACCACAACACACATACTAGCCTAGAACTTCCGAGGGAGGCCATTAGAGCCAGCAACATTTGCAGGACCAACCCCAAGCCAGGGACATGCACAGGAGTAGATCCAGACCTGGGACAATTACAGAAACAGATCTGAGCTAGAAACATTGACCGCAGCAGGCCTGAGACAGCAAATGCCTCAGGCACAGAGAAAACCCAAGAGTGCTGAGTGAACTCCAGGAAAACAGAAGTGACCAATGGGGTAACTAGAACCATGGCACTGACTGTACCACAAGGAACAAACATCTGAGTCTTGGATCCACTGGCTCCTAGAAGACAGCCACAACCACACCAATTAGAGGAAAATAATGAGTAAATAAGGTAAGAACACATGCAATACCACAAAGAACAACACAATACCAGAAAATCTAGAAATCCTACAACAGCAAGATTTGAACAACCAAGTATAGATGAAGCAGAAGAAAATGACCTAAAATAACTTCAGAAGAATGTTTGAGAACCTTAAAGATGAAATGAGAAACTCCCTCAAATAAATGGAGGAAAAGACAAACAAAAATTGGAAGACATCAGCAAATCCCTTAAAGAAAACCAAGAAAAAGTCATCAAACATATGAAAGAACTGATTCAAGACTTGAAAACCAAAACAGAACCAATAAAGAAAACACAAACTAAGTGTGTGCTTGTAAACTGCTTGGCAGGTCACTCAGTCTAGGGTTGTAACCCGCCTGGCTGATCAGTTATTCCAGGATCCCGGAGAGGTGCTATCTGAAAGACATGGGCGGGAGAGAGGAAAAAGGCCATGCTAGGTTCTTGTCAAAGCCTCCATTTATTAGAGTCATGGTTACAGCTTATATAGCATGAGGAATTTGGGGAGGCAGGGGCATGACCAGAGCAGCGTGGTCCAAGCCGGTCACGAAGTCGTCAGCCAAGAGGTTACAATCGGTCAGGTCACGATTCCTCAGTCAGGAAGTCACAAGTTGACACACCTAGTTCTCTAGATAGTTGGAGTGTGAGGCGGGTTCTGCTAACAGATAGCTCTCTATTAACAGATAATTGGGTGTGGGATAGGCTCTGCCAATTTTGGGGGGAAATAGCTCCTGACATGTGCCCACCAGGAAGGGAGCACAGGCACCCTCCAATCCCCTAAACTTTTTGGCCATTCAGTGGGGCTTCTCCTGGCTACTGGATTTCTCTACATATCCTACCACAGCATGCCTCCAAGCACCCTCTTCCATGTGCAGGGTCCTAGGATCCCCAAATCAGCCTGCTTCAGGGCTGAGGGTTTGGGGACACAGTGGTGAGTGCAAGGCTGCAGGGGCTTCTTGGTTCCACCAAGCTGGCATCTACCAATCCCTCCCTTCTGTCTGTGAGGTCCTTTGCCAGCAAGTGACCCTGATCCAGTACCAGTTGACCCATCTAGAGGGGTAAGTGTGTGCCTGCCTTGCTGACCAAATGCCCCGAGAAGGGAGCACAGGCACCCTCCAATCCACTAAACGTGCTGGCCATTCAGTGGGGCTTCTCCCTAGCTACTGGCTTTCTCTATCTCTCCCATCCCAGCTTGCCCCAAGCACCATTTTCTACCTGCGGTGTCCTAGGATCCCCCAAGTCAGCCTGCTTTGGGGCTGAGGGTCTGGGGACAAAGTGGTGAATGCAAGGCTGCAGGGTTTTTTGTTCCACCTAGCCAGCATCTACCAACCCCGACCTTTTGTCTGCAAGGTCCTTCACCAGCAAGTGTCCCTGATTCAGTACCAGTAGATCCATCTGGAGGGGTAAGTGTTTGCCCCCCCAACCCCAGCCGGCCAGACACCTGGGAAGGGAGCACAGGCACACTCCAATCCCCTGAAATTCCTGGCTATTCAGTGGGGCTTCTCCCCGGCTACTGGCATTCTCTACATATCCCACCTCAGCATGCCCCCAAGCACCCTTTCACATCTGTGGGGTCCTAGGATCCCCCAACTCAGCCTGGTTCAGGGCTGAGGGGCTAGGGACACAGTGGTGAGTGCAAGGCTGCAGAGGTTTCTTTGATCCACAGAGCCGGCATCTACCAAGCCCTCCCTTTTGTCTACAAGGTCCTTCACCAGCAAGGTACCAGTACCAGTAGATCCATCTGGATGGGTAAGTGTGTGGCCACCTGGAGGGCCAGACACCCTGGAAGGGAGCACAGGTATCTTCTAATCCCCTAAACTTTCTGGCCATTCAGTGGGGCTTTTCCCTGGCTACTGGCTTCCTCTACTTATCCCACCCCTGCTTGCCTCCAAGTACTCCTTTCTATCTGTGGGGATGTATGATGCCCCAACTCAGTCTGATTCGGGACTGAGGGTCTGAGGACACAGTGGTGAGTTCAAGGCTGCAGGGGTTTCTTGGTTACACTGAGCTGGCATCTACCAAGCCTTCCCTTTTGTCTGTGAGGTCCTTTGCCAGCAAGTGGCCCTGATCCAGTACCAGTAGATCTATCTGGAGGGATCCACCACCACAGCCTACTTCAGGGTGGAGAGGAGCTGAGAGCCAACTCCAGGGATGAGGAGACCTAAGAGAGGGCAGACCAATAAAAATCCCCAAGTACACATTTAGCCACAGCAAATATCAGACCAAAACATCAAGACTCCCCTAAAAGCATTTGAAGGAAGAGATGGGAAGGTACAATTGCAAGAATTCCTCCAACAATCTGAAAAGGAACATGATAACACCAAGATCCAGTGAACATATAAAAGCAAGACTTGAACACACTAATCAAGAAGAAGTAGAATAGACGTTAAACATAACATTATGAAAGTTTTAGATACCATGAAACAGGATGTGATAAACTCCTTTAAAGAAATGGATGAGAAGACTAACAAAAAGTTAGAAGAAATTAATAAATCCCTCAAAGATACCTGAGAAAAAGCAATCAAACAGGTAATGGAAACAGTTCAAGGCTTGAAAACTGAAATGGAAGTAATGAAGGAAACACAAACCAAGAGATGGCAGAATATGGAAAATCTGGGTAAATGAACAGAAACTACAGAGACAAGTATAAAAAACAAAATACAAGAGGTAGAAGAAAGAACCTCAGGTGCTGAAGATACTATAGAGAAAATAAACCCACTGATCAAAGAAAACAGCCAATCCAAAAAATTCTTAACATAAAACATCCAGGAAATCTGGAACACCATGAAAAGGTCAAACCTAAGAATAATGGGGGTAGAAGAAGGAGAAGAATTACAGCTCAAAGGCCCAGAAAATATATTCAACAAAATGATAGAAGATAACTTTCCCAACCCAAAGAAGGATATTCCTATGAGGGTACAAGAAGCGTAAAGAACACTGAATAGCCTGTATAAAAAAAAAATCACATTACCATATAATAATGAAAAGAAAAATCATACAGAATAAAGAAAGAATATTAAGAGCTGCAAAGGAAAAAAGGCCAAGTAACATATAAAGGTAAACCTATCAAAATTACACATGACTTCTCTATGGAAACCAAAAAGGCCAGAAAGGTCTTGGATAGATGTACTGCAGAAATGAAGAGACCATGGATGCAAGTCCAGACTACTATACCGAGCAAAGCTTTCTTTCACCATCAATGGAGAAAACAAAGTATTACAGAATAAAACAAATTTAAACAATACATATCCACAAACCCAGCCTTAAAGAGTACTAGAAGGAAAATCACAACACAAGGAAGCCACAATACCAATAATAACACAGAAATTTAACAGCCCTCCACCAGTACAACTCAAAGAAGGAAAAAAACACAAACTCTACCACCAAAACAAACAAAAAAACACAGTTACAACCACTGGTCGTTAATATTACTTAATATCAATGGACTCAATTCACCTATGAAAAGGCACTGGTTAAGAGAATGGATACAAAAACAAGATACAACATTCTCCTGTTTACAAGAAACATAGGTCAACCACAAATACAGACATTACCTCAGAGTAAAGGGTTGGGAAAAGGTTTTTTAATCAGATGAACCTAAGAAACAAGTGGGTGTGGCTATACTAATATCTAACAAAATTGACTTCAAACTAAAATCAGTTAGAAGAGATGGAGGTGGGTACTTTATAATCATAACAGGAACAACTCATCAGGATGAAGTTTCAATCCTGAATATCTATGCCCTGTTATAAAAGCACCCACATATGTAAAAGAAACATTACTAGAACTCGAAGGACACATCAAACCCCACACACTAATAGTAGGAGACATCAACACTCCTCTCTCACCAATGGACAGGTCAACAAGACAGAAACCTAACAAAGAAATAAGAGAACTAACAGAGATAATGAATCAAATGTACTTAACAGACACGTATAGACACATTCCACCCAAATAGGAAAGAATGTACCTTTTTCTCAGCATCTCATGGAAACTTCTCAAAAATTGATCACATACTCAATCACAAAGCAAACTTCCACATACAAAAAAATTTTAGTAACCACCTGTGTCTTATCAGATTACCATGGAATAAAGTTAGAATTTAACAACTCATGGAAACTGTACAGTCAAGTACTGAACCACCCCTGTGTCAGGGAAGATATAAAAAGAAATTAAAGTCTTCCTTGAATTCAACGAAAATAAATACACAATATACCCAAACCTATGGCACACTATGAAAGCAGTGAAAAGAGAAACGTTCATACTTCTAAGTACCCACATTAAAAAATAATGGAGAACACTCACATTAGAGACTTAACAGCACAGCTGAAAGCTCTAGAAGAAAGAAAGAAGCAGACTCACCCAGGAGGAATAGAACACTGGAAAAAATCAAACTGAGGGCTGAAAGCAACAAAATAGAAACACTGAAAACAATCCAAAGAATCAATAAAAGAAAGAACTGGATTTATTTGAGCAAATCAACAAGATTGAAAAACCCCTATCCAAACTAATCAAAAGGCAAAGAGAGAAAATGCAAATTAACAAGATCAGAAATGAAAAGGGGTCATAACAACAGACCCTGAGGAAATTCAGAGAATCATTAGGTCTTACTACAAAAGTCTATATGCCACAAAGTTGGAAAATGTAAAATAGATGGACTTATTTTAGATAAATACCATATACCAAAATTGAATAAAGACCAGGTGAATAAGTTTAATAGAACAATAATTTGTGAGAAAATAGAAGCTGTCATCAAAAACCTCCCAACCAAATAAAGCCCCAGACCTGATGGTTTTAATACAGAATTTTACCAGAACTTCCAAGAAGAGCTGATACCTATACTCCTTAATGTGTTTCACATTATAGAAACAGAAGAGTCATTGCCAAACGCTTTTTATGAAGCTACAGTTACCCTGATTCCAAAACCACACAAAGACCCAAACAAGAAAGAGAATTACAGACCAATCTCACTCGTGAACATCGATGCAAAAATTTTCAATTAAATACTGACAACCGAATCCAAGAAAAAATCAAAAAAATTATCCATTGCGATCAAGTAGGTTTCATCCCAGAGATGCAGGCCTTGTTCAACATATGATCAAAGGCAATCTTTAGATTAAATGCAATCCCCATCGAAATCGCAACAAAATTCATAACATATCTTGAGAGAATAATCAACTTCATGTGGAAAAACAAAAAACCTAGGAGAGCGAAAACAATCCTATACAATAAAGGTACTTCCAGAGGCATTACCATCCCTAACTTTAAACTCTATTCAGAGCTACATTAATGAAAATTGCTTGATATTGGCATACAAACAGAGACATCGACCAATGGAATTCAATTGAAGACCCGGATATTAACCCACAAACATATGAACACCCGATTTTCTTTTTTTTAATTAATTTATTTATTAAAAATTTCTGCCTCCTCCCTGCCACCACCTCCCATTTCTCCCCATCCTCCAATCAATTCCCCCTCTCTCATCAGCCCAAAGAGCAGTGAGGGTTCCCCTCCCTGCGGGAAGTCCAAGGGCCTCCCACCTCTTTCCAGGTCTAGTAAGGTGAGCATCCAAACTGCCTAGGCTCCCACAAAGCCAGTATGTGCAGTAGGATCAAAACCCAGTACCATTGTTCTTGACTTCTAAGCAGTCCTCATTGTCTGCTATGTTCAGCGAGTCTGGTTTTATCCCATGCTTATTCAGACCCAGTCCATCTGGCCTTGGTGAGTTCCTGATAGATCATCCCCGTTGTCTCAGTATGTGGGTGCATCCCTCGCGGTCCTGAGTTCCTTGCTCGTGCTCTCTCTCCTTCTGCTCCTGATTTGGACCTTGGGATTTTGGTCCGGTGCTTCAATGTGGGTCTCTGTCTCTGTCTCCTTTCATCACCCGATGAAGGTTAATAACCAGGAGCATGACGATATGTTTTTCTTTGGGTTTACCCTCTTATTTAGCTTCTCTGGGATCACGAATTATAGGCTCAATGACCTTTATTAATGGCTAGAAGCCAATTATGAGTGAGTACATTCCATGTTCCTCTTTTTGGGTCTGGCTACCTCACTCAGCATAGTGTTTTCTATTTCCATCCATTTGTATGCAAAATTCAAGAAGTCATTGTTTTTTACTGCTGAGTAGTACTCTAATATGTATATATTCCATACTTTCTTCATCCATTCTTCCATTGAAGGGCATCTAGGTTGTTTCCAGGTTCTGGGTATTACAAACAATGCTGCAATGAACATAGTTGAGCATATAATCTTGTTGTATGATAGGGCAACTCTTGGGTATATTCCCAAGAGTGGTATTGCTGGGTCCAGGGGTAGGTTGATCCCGAATTTCCTGAGAAACCACCACACTGATTTCCAAAGTGGTTGCACAAGTTTGCATTCCCACCAGCAATAGATGAGTGTACCCCTTACTTCACAACCTCTCCAGCAAAGGCTATCCTTGGTGTTTTTGATTTTAGCCATTCTGACAGGTGTAAGATGGTATCTTAAAGTTGTCTTGATTTGCATTTCCCTAATCGCTAAGGAAGTTGAGCATGACCTTAAGTGTCTTTTGGCCATTTGAATTTCTTCTGTTGAGAATTCTCTGTTCAGCTCAGTGTCCCATTTTATAATTGGGTTGATTAGCCATTTACAGTCTAGTTTCTTGAGTTCTTTATGTATTTTGGAGATCAGATCTTTGTTAGTTGCGGGGTTGGTGAAGATCTTCTCCCAGTCAGTGGGTTCCCTTTTAGTCTTAGTGACAGTGTCCTTTGCTTTACAGAAGCTTCTCAGTTTCAGGAGGTCCCATTTATTCAATGTTGCCCTTAATGTCTGTGCTGCTGGTGTTATACATAGGAAGTGGTTTCCTGTGCCCATGTGTTGTAGAGTACGTCCCACTTTCTCTTCTATCAGGTTCAGTGTGTTCGGACTGATATTGAGGACTTTAATCCATTTGGACTTGAGTTTTGTGCATGGTGATAGATATGGATCTATTTTCATTCTTCTATAGATTGACATCCAGTTATGCCAGCACAATTTATTGAAGATGCTCTCTTTCTTCCATTGTATACTTTTAGCTCCTTTATTGAAAATCAGGTGTTCATAGGTTTGTGGGTTAATGTCAGGGTCTTCTATTCGATTCCATTGGTCAACTTCTCTGTTTTTATGCCAATACCAAGCTGTTTTTAGTACTGTAGCTCTGTAATAGAGTTTGAAGTCAGGGATGGTAATGCCTCCACACGATCTTTTATTCTATAAGATTGTTTTGGCTCTCCTGGGTTTTTTGTTTTTCCATTTAAAGTTGGTTATTATCTTCTCCATATTGTGAAGAATTTTGATGGGATATTGATGGGGATTGAATTGAATCTATAGATTGCTTTTGGTAGAATTGCTATTTTTACTATGTTGATCCTCCCAATCCATTTTCTGGTATCCTCTTCAATTTCTTTCTTCAAAGTTCTTGTCAAATAGATCTTTCACTTTCTTGGTCAGAGTTACCCCAAGATATTTTATGCTATTTGTGGCTATCATGATAGGTGATGCTTCTCTGATTTCCCTCTCTGCTTCCTTATCCTTAGTGTATAGGAAGGCAACTGATTTTTTGGAGTTGATCTTGTATCCTGCCACATTACTAAAGGTGTTTATCAGCTGTAGGAGTTCTTCGGTAGAGTTTTTGTGGTCGCTTATGTATGCTATCATATCTTCGGCACATAATGAAAGTTTAACTTCCTCTTTTCCAATACGAATCCCCTTGATCCCCTTATGTTGTCTTCTTGCTATTGCTAGAACTTTAAGCACTATATTGAAGAGGTATGGAGAGAGTGGACATCCTTGTTGTGTTCCTGATTTTAGTGGGATGGCTTTGAATTTTTCTCCATTTAATTTAATGTTAGCTGTTGGCTTGTTGTAAATAGCTTTTATTATATTTAGGTATGACCCTTGTATCCCTAATCTCTCCAAGACCTTTATCATAAAGGGGTGTTGAATTTTGTCGAATGCTTTTTCAGCATCTAATGAGATGATAATATGGTTTTTTTTCTTTCAGTTTATTTATATTGGATTACATTGATAGATTTTCGTATGTTGATCCAGCCCTACATCTCTGGAATGAACCTACTTCATCATAATGGATACTTTTTTCTAATATGAACACCTGATTATCAACTAAGGAGCTATAATTATACAATGAAAGATAGAAAGCATCTTCAACAAATGGTGTTGGCCTAACTGGATGTCAACTTGTAGAAGAAAGAAAATACTCATTAGTGAACTCTAGCCATAAACAAAAGACATTGATCCTATAGTTCACAAACCTAGAGAAGCCAAATACCAAGGTGAACCCAAAGAAAACACATATAGATCCTCCTGGAAGTTGGAAGCAAACATGATTGCTGGGCAAAAAGTGGGAGCATGGGGGTCGGGGTAGGGGTGGTTGTGGGGATGAAGGAAGGGGAGAGCTTAGAAAGAAGGAAGAAGGGAAAGACTAGTGAGAGCTCTGGGGAGTTGGAGGGTGGAGATGGAGGAATGGAATGGTTGATATAAGAGCAGGGAAGAAAATGTCTTAATTAAGGGAGTCATTTTAGGGTTTGCTAGAGACTTGGCTCTAGAGTGGATCCCAGGCGACCACAGGAATGTCCCCAGCTAGGTCCTTGGGAAGCAGAGGAGAGGGTGACTGAACTGGGCTTGCCCCACTTATCACACTGATGATTATCTCAAATATCACCAGAGAATCTTTGTCTGGTGACGGATGGAGGTAGAGAGAGAGACCCTCATCAGAGCAATGGACTGAGCTCCTCCCAAGATCCAGTTGAAGTTCAGAAGGAGGGAAAAGATGAGCAAGGAAGTCAGGACTATGAGGGGTTGGTCCACCCACTGAGACAGCATGCCTGATCTAATGGGAGCTTACCAAATCCAACACAACTGGGACTGAACAAGCATGTGATCAAAATGGACTCCCTGAATGTGGCTGCCAATGAGGGTAAACTGAGAAGCCATTGATAATAGTACTGGGACCAGTTTCTACTGCATGTACTGGCTTTTGGAACCCTAGTCCATTTGGATGCACACCTTCCTACATCTGGATGGAGGGGGGAGGGCCTTGTACTTCCCACAAGGCAGGGTACCCTGCCCTCTCTTAAGCAAGGAGGGGGAGGGACGAGGATGAGTGGGGGAGCAGGAGGGAATGGGAGGAGGGGAGGAAGTATAAACTTATGAATGGAAAAATAAAAACATCCAAATCAAATTTCTAATTTCATCATGCAATCTTATCTATTTTCCCTTTCCAGGTTGATATATGCATGTTTTTCTTAGGGTTCACCTTGTTACTTAGCTTCTCTAGGGTATTTCTAAGTTTTCAGTAAAGGAGGCAAATGTCAAGGGATATAATTATGAAAATTTATGCTATGTGTAGATTTGTAAAAGAAAATAGTCTGTTTAACTATTTCTCCAAATTGAAAGTGCCATTTTGTATCTTTGACAGTAATATTGACTGTCACTAACCTTGGCTGTTAGTCCTTTGTGCTTTCATTGTCCCAGAATTGCTATTATGAAGCTGTGTCATTTTCTTCAGATATTTTGACACAAGGATGTGAAAAGTTGAATAGCATGAGGTGAATGTGAAATCCCTCATGTGCAGCATGACTCATATCTAGTTTGAAAATGTGCAGCTCTTAACCATGCTACTATTTCTCAACAGGCACATCTTGTCAGGCAAATTAATAATGTAGCACGAATTGGGTCCAGGGATCATACAATGATGGGGCAGAAACACCATCAAAGTCTATTAAACCAAAAGCAAGCTTTATTCCAGAAAAAGAAAAAAATCCCCATGGGCCACACAAAGGTTATCATTTAGAGCTGTGATCACAGCCAGTTTGGGATTCTGAAATTGTGACAAAGGGCCTGCTTTGGGGCCTCTTTTATAGTAAAATCAAGCACCTGGTGTGGGTCAAATTGCTTTTACAACCTTGAGGTCAAGCTTAAAATCACATTACATTTTAAGTTTTACAACTTTTGTTTATAGGATATTAGAATGCTATCTTAGATTGTTTGTAAAAGCCTGTGGCTGATACAGCTGTTTTTCACTGTCCTGAAAAGAATGCAAGGCAGAGAGTAGAGTCATATAGGGAAATGGTGAAAAATTAAGGGAATGTAAGCAGAGTGTTCCATAGAGACAATAGTTAGAAGCTAACCTTTGTACCTAGTACCTGCCTAGCAGAAAAGTGGGAGGCAGGAGACAACTGTTAAATGTTTACCTTTGTACACGAGGTTGCTAGGATGTCTGCTCTTAAGGCAGAGTGTTTGTTAAAGATTAACAGTGGCTGTCAGCTTTATTTATTTATTTATTTATACTCCCAGAATTTGGTTGGACTTGCAACTTTATATTTCTGTGTTCCTGGACTGGACCCTTTATTTTTGTATTCTATTTCTGAACTCTTCACCATGCATGTTCCAGTAAGACTATTGATGATTTTTCTTCCCTAGCATCCTACCTAGCAACTTCTGGCACTATGAAAGCAAGCCAGCAGGGGGAGTGTTTCCTGGTTATGGTGACGTTTATTTGTTTATGTTCTGCATCACCAAAGTAGGTAATGGCTTTAGTTATATAGTCTTACTGTCTAGTTATGATATGCAAACTCAGACAATAACAATATCCTGTATTTGGGAGTGGGGGCCCTGGGGCTCTACCTAGCCATTTATATATTAAACATTGGAAGCCCTATGATCCTTATAAACCCAAATTTCAACATATTCATTGTGTAGCTCAGGGAGAGATTTCATACTTCCCTTCACTGCTAAAGCTGGCTTTATCAGTTCTGACTCAAGTGATTCCTCTGAAAATTAGAATTTCGAATTCAGAAAATTCATACACTGATTTCAGAAAATTCTAATTTTTCTAACAGTTTTATTGGAGAGCTGTCAGAAGTCTACCAGAAAAAAACTGAAACACAGCCAACATACGTCAATCCAACAGGCATTTTAACTATGCTCTGGATGTTTACAGCCAGGAATACTTGCTGCGGCCTGCCAGCAGAAACATGTTCAGAGTCTACTGAGACAACTTCATCCACAGTTTGTTAGCTATAGGGGGGAAAGTGCTTATTGAAGATTGCAACCACGATGGTTAAGCAAAGAGAAAACAGATACCAAAGCCAAAGCTCTGCTGGCAATTTAAGTTTATTTATTATTTCCTCATAAAGCCTTCCAAAGAAAGTTCAGAAATATTAATGACAAGGTAAGTTAACAGAACTATTTTTTCTTATATGCTTTCATGTCAAGGGTGGCATCATTTCTAAGGCACAAAGATTCTCATCTTAAATGAAGGTTAACTCTAATATACAGCAATTCTTTCATTCTTGACAATGTAGTTTTGTATACATTAGCTAACTTGATATTCACAATCAGAGTTCAAGCAATACACTTTATAGGGTCTTATTTTTATTTATTGGGGTTGGTTCCAGAGGCAAAAATAAGTAAACTTATTTGGATTTATCATGGTTTTATTTAATACTGTAAATAAAATCCATGAGAAGCAACAATCACTGATTTTATTATCTTATGAATCAAGTCGGTTGTTCATTAGTTGTTCAGGGTGTGTATGAGTGTGTACCTGTTTGTCTTCTGATTAATGACTTCTTTCTTACAAAATGTAGTCTAGGCATAATCAATTCAATCATTATAAAACATAGATGGTGTTTACAATCTCATTGTTTTTAGAGCTTGTTTAGATTGAGCCTAGTGGAGCTGTTTTAGCAGTGCCAGGGAGGATTGTCTGTCCCTACCCCATGGGTACACTGTCTTGAAGTTTTCTCTTTGCTGCTATCACAATACTAATTGAAATGACCAATTCTCTAAAATTCCTAGCTGAATGCAGAAGATTGCTATTAGTATACAATGCCACATGGGGCAAAATTTTAGGTCTGATGTTAAATGCAATTGGAAATAAATATTGAATGTAAAAAAAATTACCTTTTAACTCTTTTTCCTCAGCATGGGTCTATGTGGTGCAATAGGACATATGGTTCTACCTGTAGTTGAAGCTGGAAACATGATTTATGTTTGGATATTTCAGGATGTTTTCACTCAAAATACTGTGCTGTGAAGAGTAGCACAGCTGCCAAACAGAAAGATAACAAAACATCCAAAATGTGTGGTCCACATATATGGATTTAAGGAAGATGTATAGTAAGGCCTGGGAAAAGGATGGAAAAACAAGACATTCCATGAAGTTACCATGAGTAAGTAGTTGTAAAGCTTATCTTTTGTTATTTTTTATCAAACCTCACAGGAGATTGTATGGATGCTGAAATGCTGATTTGAGACCTTATAACAGAGGAAGATGTAATGGTCCATGGTGCCCATATCAATGAAGAACTGAAACAGAGGGATTAGAAAGGTGGCCATATATGCCAGTCCTTAGTAATCATAATGCATTGGGCTGCTAAAATAATATATATATATATATATATATATATATATATATAATATGTCAGGGGAGTAAGCAGTGGCCAAGAGGTATCTTCCAACTATTCTGAGGACACATGGATATTCCTGGTCTCAAATAAAGGGCACGAACCAGGAATGTGACAACTACAACAACTAGGGACGTTGGGTGTGTAATGTAGCTTAGAATCCCCAGAAAAGTAATATTGCTGGAGTCAAGAGGGTTGGGTGAGAGGTAGAGACAAAAGTGAGAGAAATGATTGTCAGAATGAGTCTCCATGAGAAATTATTTGAGTCTAGCTTTTCCACAGTTAGTGGCAAGTTAGCAGCAGACAGCTTGACGGTGGTGTCCCTCTGAAACCAACCTAGAAAAAAGCTGAGAAGCCAAAATGACCCAAACTCTGAGTCAGTTAACTTCTAACATTTCTTATCCCCTATAACTCATTTTATTTTTTTAAATTAATCTTTTCCCAGATGAAACACCCCAACCACAATTTCCCCTCCCTCCTCTCCTCCTATTTCCCCGTCTCCCCTAACCCCTAGATCCATCCATTCCTCCCCTATTTCTATTAAGAAAAGTGCAGGCCTCCTGCATAATAAGGTACAATAAGATTAGACGCAAACATTCATATCAAGGCTGGACCCAGTAAGAAGAAAAGGATCCCAAGAACAGGCAGAAGAGTCAGATACACACCACACTTTCGTTGTTAGGAGTCCCACAAGAAGACCCAACTGTTCAACCATAACATAAATGCAGAGGACCTAGGTAAGACTCATGCAGGATTCATAATTGCCACTTCAGTCTCTGTGAGCAGCTTTGAGTCCTGCTCTAATTGACTCGGTTCTCTGAGTGTCCTTGACCACACTCCTTTTTCCTTCTCTTCCATGGGGTACTTCAAGCTTGGCCTAATGTTTGACTGTGGGTCTCTATATTTGCTCCCACCAGTTTCTAGAGAAAGCCGCTCTGATGATGATTGGACTAGTCACAAATTTGAGTATAGGAGAATATCATTTGGAATCATTTCGTTAATTTTTTGCCAGTTGTATTTGATTCTATCCTGGTTCTCTGTGCTTCCCAGTCTCTGGTTCTTGGCCATCCAAGCAGTATAAGGTGTAGGCTCCATCTCATAGCATGTGTCTCAAGTTAGGCTAGTTATTGGTTGGCAACTCTCACAATTTCTGAGCCTCCATTATGCCAACACATTTTGCAGGCAGGATGAATCGAAGGTCAATGGTTTTGTGGATGACTGGGTGTACCAGTCACACCAATAGAAGACTTGTCTGGTTACATAATATGGCTGGTTCAGCCCTGTAACTCCCATTCCTAGGAGTTGTTGCTAGGTTCACCCTCATAGATTCTAGGAAGTTTCTACATCACCCTCCAAATGCCCCACGTTTTCAGTCTTCTCTCCCAGTACTCTCTCATTCAACTCCTATACCTGATCCTTCCTCTTCCAAGTCCCACCTGCCTCCAGTCCACATGAAAAATCTCTTCTAGTTCTTTTTCCTAGGGAGATCCATGTTTCCCTTCTCAATTCTTCGTTGTTACTTAGACCCCTCTCTGGATCTGTTAATTATAACATGACTATCCTTTACTTAACAGCAAATATCCATTTATAAGTGAATACATATCATGTTATATTATTCTGAGTCTGGGTTAATTCTCTCAGGATGATTTTTTTCTTGTTCCATACTTTTACCTGCAAATTTCATGGTGTCATTTTTTAACAACTAGGTGTCTTTGTTACGGTTTCTATTTCTAAGAAGAGAAACCCTGAGAACTCTTATAAAGGAAAAACATTTAATTGGGGTAGCCTAATGTTTTCAAAATTTTAGTCCATTACCGTTATGGTGCAACATGATAGCAGGCAGGTAGATGTGGTGCTAGAGAAGTAGCCAAGTGTTCTACATTTTGACTTCAACAGGATGTGGTTTGTCTCACTACGCATGACTTGAACATAAAGGAGACCTCAAAGCCTGACTGCACTGTGACACACTTCCTCCAATAACACCCTACCTCTTAATACTTTCTTTGCCTTTGTGGTACATTTCCTTTTAAACCACTACATTCCACTCCCTGGACATATACATTTGTAGCCATACCATAATGTAAAAATGCACTCAGTTTAACTTCAAAAGTCCACATAGTCTATAAAAGTTTCAAAATTATTTAAAAGTCTAAAGTTCAAAGTCTCTTCTGAGATTCATGCAAACTCTCAAATGTAATCCCCTATAAAATCAAAAGACAAATCACGTACTTCTGACATACAATGGCACAATATATAAATTACTGTACCAAAACATAGGGAAGGGGGAATATGAGGAAATACTGGACCAGAGCAATACCTAAAACTAGCTGGACAAACTCAAAACTTTGCATCTCTATGTCTAATGTCAAAACGTTCTTCAGATCTTCAACTCCTATAAGCTTTGTTGACTGCAACATACTTCTTTCTCTTGGATTGGTTCCACTCCATGCTAGTAACTTTTCTTGGCAGGTACTCTGTGGCCTTGGCATCTCTAACATCTTAGGATTTTTAAGACAATCTAGGCTTCAATTTCACAGCTTCATGAAATAATCTCTCTAGGCCTTCATTCAGGGACACCCCTGACACATTCCTGGCCTCAGCCACTTTCTTTACTTGCAGAAGAATATTCCATAACTTCTTTCTTCTATACTTAAAGCTAGAACTACATGACTGAAGCTACCAAGTTCTGCTTCTTAGACAGGCTAGAACATGGTTTCCTGATTCAAACATCTTCACCAGCTTTTTGTTTTCCTTAGTTTTTTTCACTCCCTAAACTTGGATTCCTGGAATTGGATAGTAGAACAGGCTGGTCTCAAACTCAGAGATCTGCCAGCTTCTGCCTTCTGAATATTGCTTTTATTTAATTGCTTTTCACAAGTTGGAATCATAGTGAGGTGGGATCTTGTCCTGAGGTCACCACTGCTTTTATTTTATTTCTTAATCTGTTTATACCCTTGAATACAGGACTTAGTTCGATTCCACTTTCTGATACTCCATTTCTCAAATATTTTCCTTGCTCAGCTTATTCCTTTTTATAATATATCTTCATTAGTTTTAACCCTAATAACCACAAAATAGAGTATATAAGGCTTTAAGGTTTGCTCTGCCAATGGAATTAATCCAAAATTCTCCCCTTTAGTCTCAGGTAGACTTGGAAAAGACAAAAAGACAGCCACATTCTTCACCAAAATATCACAAGAATGATTTCTAGGAAACATACTAAAATTCTTCTCCTCTGCAACCTCTTAAACTAGCACTCCATAGATCAAATCACTCTTAGAACAGTTTTCTTCCATGCTGCTACTGGTATTTCCCATTAAGCAGCACTTAAAGCATCCCACTGCTTTCGTAACACAAAGTACCAAAGTCTATATTACTTAAAAAAAATGTTGGGCCAAAATTATCTCAGGGCCTATACCTCAAGGCCTGTAGGACAGAAAAAAGTCTGTCCTGAGTTTGAAGGATAGTCTTGAAGTTACTGGGAGGGGGGATGAGACAGCAAAATGTAGGTAAATGCCCCTTCAACCAGAGGGAGGGCTTGGCTGTCTCTCATTGGCTGAAGATACCCCCATATCATACAATATATAAGCTGATGTTCACAGTCACAAAATGAGTTTCTGTTTTGACTTGACTCCCTATTGTGTCTGGTTGTCCTGCTTTGTGGGGCCACAGATCTGATTGTCTTGCATTGTGGAGCTGCAAAATAGACAGACAGTGCACTCACCTTTCCCTGTGGAATAAGGCTAAGGAGGCCTCGCAACTGTCACCAAAACATAGGGTGACTGGACCCAGGGCAAAGTGGTCAATTAAGGTGAGTGGGACCCCATGATGGGCAATGCAACTTCACACAAAAATAACCCAGCACTTAAGGTGCTGAGATGTATGTTACTCTCCCGAGGTCTGGAATGGTCAGTCAACAATGCAATCCAGGCATGGGAGGATATAATTACTCTGGCCCCTGGGGTTCCCACTGGGAATCTTTTCTCATGGGACACGTGGAACCAGGTGGAGACTCTGGCCAGGGAAAGGGGAAAGCACTTTGATACACCTCGACCATTAGGATTCTATTCAACTATAACTGCCCTTAAGGCATGTTTTCACCCTGCTTCTCTGCCTCCCCCAATGGTGGGTAAAGAAAAGATCAAAGATTGGGAGAGGTCTGAAGTATCCAAGAGTAATGAATTAGCAAAAATAACAGGAGAAAAAGAGACAGATGAGGGGGAGAAAAAAAACAGGCTCATTTTACTGAAGTGTGGTCCCAGGGGAAAGGAATAAGGCAGGCAAAGGCAAAGACAAAAAGGAAAGTAGATATTGCCTGTCACAAGAAGTGGCCACCTCCATATGCCCCCAGCCACCCTGGAAAGGATAATAGAAGAGGAGAATTGGACAAATATGGGGGCTCCATCCTTTCCAGAAGGAAATGAGTATATACTTGGGTGGGGCCAGATGAAGACAAAGGAAACTTCAGGCCTCTGATCCTCCAAGGATTGTCTGCAAACCTCCTGAGATAAGATTCGTTAGGACAAATAGATGTCATTATTTCCACTGACCACCTAGCCTTTTATGATGATAAAACTGAGCAAGGTGTCATTAGGCAGACCCCTGACATCTATATTCACCCCTAAAAGTAGAGGCCACTGCCCCGAGAGTCTCCCTTATTAGGTGGGCAACTGGTAAACCAGTATGCGTGAAGAAGTGGCTATTACCTGAACTTAAACTTAAGATGCTCATGGAAATCACCAGAAATGTGCTTAAAGAAGGATGGATAAAGCCCTCTATGATCACGCAGAACAACCCCATGTTTGTGATTCTTAATCCTAATGGGACATAGAGAATGTTATAGGACCTATGAGCAATCAATACCTGTATGAAGCTAGTAGGGACAACATTAAGGGGCTTACCTTGGATCACAACAATCCCCTCCCAGTTTCACCTCACTGTAATCAATCTAAAGGACTGCTTCTTCTCAATTGCTCTTCATGAGGAGGATTGTGAAAAGTTCACCTTTTCCATTCTTATAGTTAACTCCCCTCAACCTGATGAGAGATATGAATGAGCTATTCTACCACAAGGAATGGCCAATAGTCCAGCCTTTTGCTAACCTTATTTGTATATTAGACTTTCTCCATATTTTGACAAAGATAATACCCTCCTATATGTTTATATGGATGACCTAGTCATTGGGCATTTTGAAGAAACAGGGCTAGCTCACTGGGTAACCATTATTTTTGATATCCTCCAACAATATGGCTTTAAAATATCCCCAAACAAAAAATAAAAGGTACCTGCATTTGAAGGTGTAAGTCAAAAAACAATCCTATACCAGTTTGGAATAATGATTAATAAAAGGGTTATTTTTTAAAGGGAAAACTTTGAGATCACTGTCCCAGACAACAGCCCTCTGTGTGAACAGGAAAGGAGTCTAGTAACCGGAAGTGGAGTCCAAAGTAAGAGAGAGAGAGAAAGCAGTGCTATCACTTCTTTTTAAAGCAAAATAGACCACACCCAAGAGGACTGGTATCTTAAAGGCTATTGGCTGAAGGGGTGGAAGGTGCTCCAGCAACACTTTCCCTTTTATTTAAGTAAGAGAGTTCCAAACCCGATACAAAGCAATATATACTAGGAACAGATATCAAGTATAAGACTAGAATTATAATCAGCACAATCAATATTAAGCAAGGAACATATGCTAAATGTTTTGATAAATATTCTGTCCTAAGGAGTCTAAGTCTTGTATTATAAATGGCTTGGCTAGATCATAAGAGGACAGTAACTACAACTATCTAATCTTCAACCCTATCGAAGGCCTGAGAAGGGAGATAATATTACTTGCAGTCAGGAAGTACAATCAAGTAGCTTCCAAAGCTAGCAATATATGTCAGAGACAACTGGCTACCTGAGCAATCATCCAAAGTTTCATTTGCAATGTTGAAGCAACCAACTTTGACTAAGGCCTAGAATAACTGACAGACCATTCTCAAAGGCAAGAAAAATTTCAAAACTGTCTTACCCTGTCTTGGCAAGATTTGACAGTCCTGTTTATCAATTTCTAGATACTATATCGTGTCAGTGGTTGAGGCAAGGGCATTTCTTTGCCCAAAGGCCAGTTTTGCCAAGAAGAAAGCAGGTTCTAAGTGGAGTGTCTTTGGTTCTCAACATTCTCTTGGGAATAGATGGGTGCTGCCAGGAGCAATCATGTCTCATAATAACAAACCCCAAAGTTATTTAAATGCCATGTTACACAGATCCTTGAAGAGGTTGAAGATTACCTATCTAGACAGAATATAATCTTTATGTATCTAAAGAATAGGTTCTAACTGTAGGTACAGCAAGCATAAACAACTATTGACCTATAATAATGAATACCTGTATAACTTAAAGACTAAAACTTCATGTCAGAATATTAAATCATCTGTAAACAAACGTGCAACAAATGAGAACAATGATGTCAAAATGTAAACAATATATATGTATCTTGATCAGAGATAGGAGTAATATATAATGCAATATGAAAATATATCCTAAAGTTTGTATCAATATACAAAATGTTCTAAACAGAGATAATAACATACATATATACAATCTGACAAAATAACTTTGTATAGATGTACAAATAAACAAAAGTAACAATTATAATTTGAACTTGTATCAATATACAAAAACTATACCATTGTAAATTATCCATGAGTAATAGCTCCCAAGTATTCAGTCTATTACCCACTATTACTATCCCCCTGTTTTTTTTTTTTTAAACAAACGTAGTTTTCACTCCAACCCTCTATCTAATACAAGTAATCTAATCAACAACCCCTAAACAGTGTTCCCAGCCCTATGGACAAACTTTTTCATAATGGGGGCATCATCTTCTAGAATTGCTTCCCACTGTCATGGGGGTGATGTTCTCTTAATGGGATCCTGCAAAATGAAAGTAATGGTTAAGTTTCAAAATTAATTTCTAGTAAAGTTGCAAACAATTTCCAAGCAGTCAATAGATAGGTTTTTTTCCCCAAAGTTCTTGTTTTGAGTTCTGGCCAGAATGTCATGAGAAGGTGCACCATTTCAGCAGCTGGTACCCCCCCCCACACACACACACAAAGAAATGGTCTTATAGTAGCACTGTCTGCATCATGATGTCATATCAGCTAGGTAGAGTTGTTGCTGTAGGACCCCATCTTCTTCCTGGAAACGTCAAAGATTACTTCAGGAAAAGGATCTATAGGAAAATCTATTGTTCATCATGAAAAACTTAAACATCATTCATATATACATATATTCAATGAAGAATATGATATAAGAAAAAAGGCATGGAGAAAGTAAAAATTTTTCTTAAAGTCTTTTTTTCTGTCCCATAGAGGTGGCTTCTGATATGAGACAGAAACTCTGAATGTTCCTTTTAATAACACACTTGGATTTAGAGAAGTACAGAGCCATTGTTCAACTCCAAAACCAGTTGAACTATATATATATATATATATATATATATATATATATATATATATATATATATGAACATATGTGTGTGTGTGTGTGTGTGTGTGTGTGTGTGTGTGTAAGTGTAACTCATACCTGGATTCATAAGTCATATTCTGTTTTCTAGGTGCTTCTTAGTGGATAGTTATTTTTTTCTTCTGTTAGTATTCAAACATCCAGGGTCTCTTGAATTTTTGGTGATGTGTATTTCCCTACAAAGATAAGAGCAGAACTCTGCCATAACCCTTATGAGCTTTGCTTATCACCTGTAGGATTGTCACCATTGTAAATGTGGTATCATTTCTCTTTTTCAAGAGGTTTCTCCTTTACAAAGCAAATCTTTATTAAATCTGATGCTATCCATAATTTTCTTCTCCTGTAGAAACAAAAGTGAAACCCCTTCCCCAATGTAGTACATCTTCCGGTTTCCATTGTGAGGTCAACACATCCTTGAAATATACTGGTTGATTCAATTCAGAAGTTTTTCCCATTATCCAATGCCTCTATGCTGCTGTTGTTCCTTTCTCATTAGCATTAAGAAAATTCACGTTAATAAAGCATTATGAAATCTATTTCTGGGGGTATTTTCCATCCCTTTCTATTTGTTCAGCATATCCTTTATAGTACGATTTGGCCTTTCTATAACTGCCTGACCTGTAGGATTATTTGGTATACCTGTAATGTGCTTTATATTATAATAAGCAAAAAAAGTTTAATTTTTCTTAGATACATATGCTGCACCATTGTCTGTCTTTATTTGTGCAGGTATAACCATGATGGCCATAACTTCTAATAAATGTGTGATTACTAAATCAGCCTTTTTTGAGCTCAAGGAAGTTACCTATTGAAAAACTGAAAATGTGTCTATGGTGTGGTGAACATATTTTAATTTACCAAATTCCATAAAGTGGAACACATCTATCTGCCATATTTCATTCCTTTAAGTACCCTTTGGGTTACTTCCTGCAGGTAATGGTGTTTGATTATAGAAAGAGCAAGTAGGACATCTCTTTATAATCTCCTTAGCTTGTGCCATGTAATAGAAAACTCTTTCTTTAAACCTTTGCTATTGACATAATTTTTTATATGTAATTCTGAGGCCTGCAACAGGCTTCCAATCAATAATTGATCAATTTCTTCATTACCTTGTGCTAGAAGACCTGGCAGACCTGTATGGGATCAGATGTGTATTAGGTACATAGCACAAAGCTTATTCCTTATTATGTCTCCCGCCTGGATAAACAATGAAGTCAATTCTGTATCATCTGGTATAAATTCAGCAGTTTCAAATGCAAGATAACTCTTTCTGAATATTGTGAATTGGTAACTACATTAAGTGGTTCTTTAAAATTCCTTAGCACCATAAGAATGGCATATAATTCTGCCTTCTGGACAGAATTATAAGAGCTTTGTTCCACCTTACTTAATTCTTCTGATTTGTAACTTGCATTCCCTGATTTATTTGCATCAATATAAAGTGTATGGGCTCAGTTATTGGTGCATTATATACAATTTGAGGTAGAATCCAAGAAAGGTTAAGTCTATCAGTTTTGGAATAGCTGCTACTTAATTCTCCCAAAAATTTAGCACAATACCATGGTTTATTGTCTTGCCATAACTATTTTATTTCATCAGTAGTAAAAGGCACTATAATTTTTGCTGGGTCTATGCCTGCTAGTTGACAAAGTCTCAGTTTACCTTTTATAATTAATTCAGAGAATTTTTCCATGTAAGTTTTTAATTTTTTACTTGGTTGATGTGGTATAAAGATCAATTCTAAAATAATATTTTACCTCTGAATTAAAATTCCCCTAGGAGAAATTCTAGAAGGCAAATGATTAGGATACAACTAAGATTTGGATTTACCCTATCCTCATGTGCCTCCTGTAATTTTCCTCAACCATTGTCAGTTCCTTTTCTGTTTCAGCTATTAATTCTCTAGGACTATTTAAATCTTTATCGCCATCTAAAGTTTTGTTTAAATGAACTATTAGATCAGGTGTTATTCCAACAGCTGGTCATAGACTGGAAATGTCTTCTAACAACCTTTGAAAGTCATTAAGAATCTATAACTAGTCTCTCCTAATTTGTGCCTTTTGTGTTCTAATTTTCTGTAAACCTATTCTGTAACCTAGGAAATTAACAGAATCTCTTCTTTGAATCTTTTCAGGAGTAATTTGTAGTCACCATTTAGGCAAGACTTTCTTTACTTCTTCAAAAATCCTTTCTAAAGTATCTGTATTTGAATCAGATAACATAATGTTATCCATGTAATGGTAAATTGTAGACTAAGGAAAATGCTTACAAAATATTTCCAATGTCTGACTTACAAAATATTGGCACAATGTGGGACTGTTGAGCATCCCCTTTGGGAGGATAGGTCATTGGTATCTCCTAGTAGTCTGAGAATTATTATAAGTAGGCATGGTGAAGGCAAATTTTTCTCTATCATTTTCTTGTAAAAGTATAGTGAAAAAAACAATCTTTTAAATCAATAACTATAAGAGGCCATCATTTTGGTAATAGAGAAGGCAAAGGAATTCCATATTTTAGAGGCCCCATAGGTTGAATTACCTTGTTGACGTCTCTTAGATCTGTCACCATTCTCCATTTACCAGATTTCTTTTTTACAACAAACACAGGAGAATTCCATGGGCTGGTTTATTCTTCAATATGGTGAGCATCTCGTTGCTCTTGTACCAGCTGTTCCAAAGCCCATAATTTATCTTCAGCTAGAGGCCACTGTTTGATCCATATTGACTTCTCAGTTAACCATTTTAAAGGTAGGGCTGTTGATACCTCTAAAGGTTTGCTAGTAGCTGCATGTTCTTGTACAGCCTGAATGGCTGGTGACCTTTTCCCATAATACCTCATTATATCCTTCCAAGAATTATGAGTTCTTGGGACTGCAGGAATGTTAATCTAGGTATTCCATTGCAGGTCATGGCCCCATAAATTTATTGCAATATTGGCTTTATAAGGCCTTAGTCTTATTATTTGCCCTTCAGGTGCTATGCATTAAACCCATCTCATGCTTTATTTTACAGGAGATAGGGTTCCAATTCCCAGCAACTGAACGTCTACCTCTTGAAGAGGTCAATTTGGATGCTGTAGAGGGCCAGTTTTGAACTGCATAGAAACTTTGTACAAGGGAGACTTGAGGTAGCATTCTTGCTGATAGGCTTGACAAACCAAGTTGGGAGGAGGCAAACCTCTCCCATCAGTAGAGTGCCTTACCAATGGTCAGTCTTTGAGAACACAGATGTGCACTGTAGTTCAAAGGCTCTGATTAGGTTGTGGTTTGTCTTCTGATGAGGTATTTTTATGTATTATATTACAACACAAATTTTTCCCCTAACACTGAGCTTTTGGTTTAGATTAGGTAGGGCACAAAGCTCTTGAAATTATTTGAAACCAAGTTAATAGTCTATGAAACTATTTTAATGTATTATGGGAATCTAGTTTGAATTGTTATTTGAGTATTTTTTATAAAAGAGCAGTGGCTTTGCAATAAAGTATGCAGTTGTATCTCCTACTCTGTATCCTCTGTGTCCTGATTTCTGTGGCATTACCCAGGGTCATCCATAACCGACAAAGTTGGGGAAGAGTCCCCAACAATTGGTGCCTGAACAGGGACCCTGAAAGAATGTTAGGAGAGCTGGATAATAATGTAAGTAATTACAGGGTAAGGGGACAAGCTAACTCTTCTCTGCTTCCATCTATGCTTAAACATTTGCTGAAAACTCATGGTACTCATATATCTATGTAAGACTTCGAGATGTATCTTGAAATTATTAAAGAATATAATCTTTGTTTCCCTCAGATGAGAATTTAATGGATATAGGAGATTGGAATTGTGTTCCAATGAACCTTGAGAAGGCTGTGAAGCAAGGTGAAAAAATACCAGTGTGCTTTTGGTCTGTATATTCTCTTGTTTATGTAGTTTTTAAAGCCATGCAGACTGAGAAGCCAGTGAAAGACAGCATCTGATGTTTGTGTTCTGGTGAATAAGTTAAAGGTTAGTGAAGAATTGCAAACTGAGATTGAATAAGATAATTTCTAGGTAGTTGAGAAGCCAGTTAAGGTTACTCAGTAGGATAATTAAGTTACTAAGGAGAGGACAAATAAGTTAGAAAAACAGTTGGAAGAATTGTTAACTATTGCCAAAGATAAAGTGAAAGTAAAACTGTCAGCTCCTTCCCTGCAGAGGCAATCATTTAAGGCAGCTGCAGTCAGGGGGTATGCAGAATCTGGATTCTTCTGATCTTGACTCTCCAGATGAGTTTGGCCTTCACCAGGATGAGGATGAACACCCTGACCATCATGTATTCCCTGTCATATGACAGCCGTCTATTGGGTGAGTAGCCCAACCACCACGGTATGAAGGTGTCATTGTGGGTTATATTAGTAGGATTCGGATAGCAATTACTTTGTATGGTCCACAATCACATTACACTAAAAATATTTTAATTGATACTGCCCATCTTTATGGAAATTGGGCTCCCGAGGATTGGAAAATTGTGGCGCATTTGCTACTAAAAGATGGGGAGTATTTGCAGTTTCAAATGTGATATAATGATTTGTGTATTGAAAAAGCAAGGCAGAATGCCCACAGTCAGGACCCTCACATTAGAGCTATCACATGATGATCCACATCAGCAGGTAAATACTCCTCCTCAGATTCATGATCAGCTAATTAAAATTGCTAATGAGGAGTGGGAACGGATTAGGCCAGCTGGAAAACACTGTGGGTCCTGGACTAAGATTTTTCAAAAGGCTAATGAACCTTACATAGATTTTATTGCCCACCTCAAGAAGACTATTGAGAGAAATGTAGTTGATGAGGAAACAAGACAACAGTCACTAAAGTTATTGGCTTATAAAAATGCTAATGAAGATTGCCAAAGGGTCATCTTACCCATTAAGGAATCAGGGAATTTAAATCAATACATAAAAACTTGTAACAATATTTTATCAAAGACCAGTAAATGCAGCTTATGGTGGAAACTGTGGCCACTGCTTACCATAAGCTGAATGAGAATTCAGGGAAGACTATAAAATGTTATGGATGTGGACAGCCAGGGCACCTTAAAAAAAACTGTAAACAACTTAAGCAGGGTGAGACACTGGGCATAAGTCCATGATGTAAGAAGGACAAGACACAATTTTTTTCACTCCAGCCGGCCACTAAACATAGTGCCACAGTGAACATACCAGCCATGACTGATGTAACTTTGAAAGCTGGACAATTTGCCTGTTAAGGTGCCGGTTGGGATCTTTGGGCACCTTGCCTCCTGGGACTTTTGGGTTAGTAACTGGAAGATCTAGCTTATGTATAAAAGGAATTATAGTGCATTAAAAATAATTAATAGTGATTATAAGGGTAAAATACAAATTATGATGTCTGTTATTGCTGATTTAATTTTTTAAAAAAAAAAAAAGTATTGCTCAAAAACTGCCTTTACCTTATTTGCCTATCGGTCAATCTTCTGCTATAAGGACATGAGGTGCGATGTAAATACAAAAAAAGAGGTTAGCTGTGCAGGGTAAAAAAAGTAAAAGTAACTTGAGCGTAATTAACTTGTATATAAGTGGGTTTTTTTTGTTTTTGTTTTTGTTTTTTCTTTTTCGAGACAGGGTTTCTCTGTGGTTTTGGAGCCTGTCCTGGAACTAGCTCTTGTAGACCAGGCTGGTCTCGAACTCACAGAGATCCGCCTGCCTCTGCCTCCCGACTGCTGGGATTAAAGGCGTGCACCACCACTGCCTGGCTTGTAACTTGTATATAAGTGTTAAAAAAAAAGTTAAAGTGAATATGGGCCAAGAAAACAGCCAAGAGCTATTTATACATTTACTTAGAGATACTTTAAAGGTTAGGGGTACTAAGAAAGGACAACAACAATTGCTTCAGTTTTTGAAATGTATAAAGGATGTGTGTGTGTGCCCCTTGTTCCCTGCAGAAGGGAGTATAGATCTAGAGATTTAAAAAGGTATGTGTGAATAAATGAGCATGCTTTGTCTTGATATGTGTTTTGACTGTTGCTATGTTGCTGTTTTATGTGTTCATGTCTTTAAAAAGCTTAAGTGGTACTGGTACCTGTTTGTCTGTCATTACTCTCCGTTTTTGTTTATTGACCTTTGTTATCCTAAAAGAGATGAGACAGGCAGTCTCTGCCTCTAGCCTCCTGTACATTTTTATTGGATCAGTTCCAGGACTTTGGATCCTAAAAAAAAAAAAGAACTTCTCTAAGGTGAGACATGACACTGGCCACCTTCCTTCGTTGTTCTCTGGTCCACAAGCCTGCCAATAACACCTGCAGAGGGTAGGGCATACAGGCACATGCTCAGGTGGGCAAAGATACTACAGGGACACATGTGCTTGTTTACGGGGCAGCAGAAAATTAACTACTTAAAGTTAAAAAACTACACAGATGTGTAACTGAAAATCTTTGCTGGTGGCTGGAGAAGTTAACTTTTTTTTTCAGAAATGCTAACAGTCAAGGACACTCTGTGCCCACCAGTGCTGCTCCTCCTCTTTTCTTTCTTAAGTCAAGTTCTTCTTCACTGTGATAACACTCAAGGTCTTTTCTGCTGGCCAGCAATTTCTCTTTTTAACCCTTCTCTGTCTTGATACTGTTTTGAAAATATGTTGAGTTATACCAACCTGTGTACTTTAAAAACAATTGATTTAAAATAATAGTTAAAGATACATTATGTTTGGAAAAAAATTATACTTTTGTTTTCACAAAAATATATGTTTTTAATCATTTAGAACCAATGGGTTACAAATACTTATCATATTTTAAAAATAGCGTACAATTAATATTGGTTAAGATAAAAAACCTACTGCTGGTTTCAAAAGATCCACATTAGTATAGGTTTGTATATGTCACTACAAATTTATTTTTATTGTGATACGTACACACATACATACATATATTATATATTTTGGCTTTTGTTTAAAATGTATCTATATAATGTTCTGGATTGCTAGATAAACTCACAAGAGGAGACATTCATGGAGATTTCCATGTGTCTAAAGACCAGGGAACAAACAAGAGACTAAAATAATATAAATAAACTCATATAAAAACAATAATGAGTTTTAAGAAAACTATAAAATTCTAAATATTTAATTATGTTGTGCTAATTCTGATTGATTTCTCCATTAGTAAGGCTGGTGATTCTTCACTAAAAAAAGTTATGTTAATTATACCATCATGTTCTTTAAAGGTAAAAAAAAGACTGATATCCTAAATACAAGTTAATAATTCAGAGGGTCAAAAAATAATAAATAAAAAACTAAAACATCAGTACAGGTTGTAAAAATTTAAAGACATAAAAACTTGGAGATTATATGGATCTTAGAGTATATTCTAAAAATATAAAATTTATAAAAAATAATGACTTTAGATGTATATAAAACTTTACAAAATTTCTTTCTCCTTCCTTAATTATTCAAAATATGAGTAAACAAGCTTCAAATAAGTCCATAAATTTAACTTCTGTTCCCAGTTTGTATATGTTTTACCAGGTTTCCACTTGGCTGACAAATGCATTCAAGCATTAATTGCTGATAACAACCTGCTCCAAATGACTATGAGTCCTGACATTGCTGAAACCCGATGTGAACCAATTCAGCCAATGTGATTGCTGTCTTTTCAGCTTGTCAATGAACCAGATTCTTCTAAGTTCCCTTATTGCTTTTGAATAACATTCTAGCCTTCGGGCCCTGAGAACAATGTCCTATGGTCAGCAGGAAGTAATTACAGAAATGAATACATCATCCCTGCCCCCCCCCCAAAAAAAAAATGTTAGATAAAAATTTCTCTGTCAGTCATCACAGGGATTTTGGCCATTAATGCCTTCAATAAATATCAATTCTTATCTGGGTTCCATTAAACTAATGTTGCTAAAAATCTCAATATCAGCCTCTAAAATAAATTCATCTCAAGGGTTTGAAATGATGTACTAAACAGGGACAAAATTTTTTTAAAGACAACATTTTGTCATTAATAACCTTATAGCTAATCAACCCATTTCACAAGCTCAAACTGTCTTTACTGATGGTTCTAGAACTTGTGCCATTTATTGGACTAAATCACTATTGGTCACAATTATCTCCTTATTCCTCAGCACAACAGAATAAGTCCCTTAATATAGTAGCTGATTCCAAATATGTAATTGGGTGGTAAAGAGCATCTACACTGCTTCTATTCATGTTAATAATCCTATACTACAAGGGTTATTTTTAACATTACAAAGGTTACTACAAAAACAAAATCATGTAATGTTTATTGTATATATACAATCACATATCAAATTACCTGGATATCTAACAAAGGGGAAATAATCTAGCTGATGCTCTTGTAAACTTTGCTTTGTCTGAGGATGAACATCAACATTTACACACCAATGCTCCTCATTTACATGTTCAATATAAAATTCCTTAGAGACAAGCTAAGTGCATATTCTTAACTGTCCTATCTGTCGTCACCTACATTTAATACAAAATATCCCTAATACTAATCCCCAGGGGGTGGATTCCAAACATATTTGACAGATGGATGTAACTCATATACCAGAATTTGGCCAGTTATCATATGTTCATGTGACCATACATACATCCTCCTCAATGATATGGGCTACACCATTATCTGGGAAGACAACTAATCATGTCATTACCCATTTATTTAAAGCTTTTGAAGTATTGGGGGTGCCAACCATAATAAAGACAGACGATGGGCCTAGATACTCCTCTACATAATTTCAGTGATTTTGTGATCAATATGATGTTAAACATGTGACTAATATAAAATACAACCCCCAAGGTCAAGCCATTGTAGAAAGAACCCACTCTACCTTATATCAACAAATTAAAAAACTAAAAAGAAGGAAAATGCAGGACTTGGGTATAAAAGGCATTTGGGATTTACAAAATAATCCTAGGGCTATTATGCATCAGACCTTATTTTGAACTTTTAGAATTTACCACAGGGAGACATTTTAACTAGAGCTGAGAAGCATTTTGTGTCTGAAAAATCTCAGGCTTTGGAGACAGCTTCTTTTAAGGACATTTGGGCAAAAACTGTTGTTGATGCTACAAGGGTTTCAGCACAGTTGTTGATAAGTGGAAGGGGGTATGGTCTTGTGTCTTTTTAGGATGGCCACCAGCAGTAGATTCCAGGCCATTGGATCAAGGCCCAAAGGACTGATTAAAACAGCTGTGCAGAGAAAAATGGCGTCAAGCGGAAATGAGGACGATCTTGAGGTGCTTGTGGCAGCAATGTCCCAGTTATCATTGGCCAGAAAATGTCCTCATCGACATGTTAAAGCTCCTTTGCCTACATGGGGGCGAACTAAGTCTCTCACTGATAATGGTTATGCAGAGATGTGATAAACTTGCAACAGCCGAAAATCGTTTCCAGACCATGTGTGTTTTACTGTCGGTAACTTCTACAGAAGCCAATGGCTCTAGCTACAAAGAACAATGAGACAGTTAACAGTCCTCGGCTTATGGCCTGGGGAGATGGAGGGATAAGTGGACCTTAGATGGCTACTCTACAATTTCCTGGATGCTGTTTGGATGCATATTTGGAAGCTGCTGCTGCCTTAAAGACTGTGTACTTCTATAATGGATCATTTTCAGGAACTGCTTCCAGTGCTTCTGTGGAAGCTTCTTATTTTATACATAACTCTACTATGTGTAAAAGCTGGAATATTACAGCTTGTGTTCCTTTGCCTTATCTACTGCTAATTGGGAACTTAGTTTTTTTCTAAAAATATTTATTGTGTCAACTGTACCATATACACTTGCTTAAATAATTCTATTCCTTTAAATGGTCAGTCCATCATGATTGTGAAACAACAGCCCTACATTTGGTTACCTGTAAAGTTAAATAGACCTTGGCCATCTAATCCTTTAACTCTCTTAACAGCAGAGTTTTTTGGGTTTTGTTTGTTTTTGTTTTTGTTTTTGTTTTTTTTTTTTTGGTTTTTAGAGACAGGGTTTCTCTGTGGTTTTGGAGCCTGTCCTGGAACTAGCTCTTGTAGACCAGGCTGGTCTCTAACTCATAGAGATCCACCTGCCTCTGCCTCCCAAGTGCTGGGATTAAAGGCATGCGCCACCACCGCCCCACTCAGCAGAGTTTTTTTTAATTGCTTATTCATAGTAAAATATTTATTGAAATGATTGTTGCTGTATTATTAAATCTAATTTCTGTTGTGACGCTAGCCATGGTATCTGGAATAGCCTTACACAATTCATTGCAGACTAAATATTATGTTAAAACTTGACATAAAGATTCTCATAAACTTTGGTCCCTGCAAGCTGAAATTGATGCCAAATTACAAAATAAAGTTGATGCCTTAAAGCAGATGATATCCTAAAAAAATAAAAGGTGATGATTTTAAAAAATAAACAAAGATTATATTGTAATTGAAATTCTACTACTTTTTATGTTACTGATTTTGGTTTTAATAAATCTGTATTAGCCTGGGAAAAAACACAAAATTATTTTTGAGCAACAAATCTGTAAGATATAAAATTTAAAAATTACATTTTAATATTAAATCTACGTTTACACAGAGGTTTCCAGAGATGACAGGTGCTGACATTGTTCAACAGATTGCTAAAAAATTAGAGGGGTTAGACCCCTAAGGCTTGTGTCCAAAGTTTGTCCCACAGTGCTAGCAGTATGAGGATAGTAGTTATTGTTATAGGTTTTTCTTATGGTACTGTTTTATTTATTGCTAATTAAGCCTCATCAGTCAAGCATAAAAAAACTACTGTTATATATGTGGATCAACAAACTAACTCATTATAAAAGGAACAAGGAGGAAGAAGTAGAGGGCCAGTTTTGAACTGCATAGAAACTCTGTGCAAGGGAGACTTGAGATAGCATTCTTGCTGACAGGCTTGGCAAACCAAATAGGGAGGAGGCAAACCTCTCCCATCAGTAGAGTGTCTTGCCAATGGTCAGTCTTTGAGAACACAGATGTGCACTGTAGTTCAAAGGCTTTGATTAGGCTGTGGTTTGTCTTCTGATGAGGTGTTTTTACATATTATATTACAACAAGAGTTTTCCCCATAACACGGAGCTATTTGTTTAGATTAGGTAGGACATGAAGCTCTTGAAATTATTTGCAACCAAGTTACTAGTCTATGAAACTATTTTCATGTATTATGGGAATCTAGTTTAAATTGTGATTTGAATATTATAAAAAGAGCACTGGCTTTGCAATAAAGTATACAGTTGTATCTCTTACTCTGTATCCCCTGTGTCCTGATTTCTGTGGCACTGCCCAGGGTCATCCATAACAGAGGAAGTTGGGGAAAGTTCCCCAACAGGATGCCAAGATTCTGGAGTAATGATACTTACATCCACACCCGTGTCAAATAAACCTTCAGTAAAAATGTCATTTATACAAACCCTTAGCTTTGGTATTTGATCCTTAATAGAAGTTTGCCAAAATATACATTTGCTCTGTCCTACTGGATTTTTTGATTCATCCTCCACATTCAACCTGTCATTTAGATCAGTATTGCTTTTTACAGCAGGAATTGGATTTTTTAATTTTCTTGGTGAGACACTTTTTCTACTGTAACTGGGAATGATTGGGCCACTTTTGGCTTGGGGGGCTGCAAGAGGCCCCTCAAGGAGTTTCCCAATGGTATTGGGTTGCCTTGTCTGTGTGTTGTTGACCTGTATTCATTGGTCCAATGTTGGTCTTTACCCACCTGCTACATATACCTAAAGGTTGAGGTCTCCTATTTTTATTATTCCTAGAGGAGATGTTATTCCTAGAAATTCATTGCCTGCAATCTCCTTTTAGATGTCCCAATTTACCACAATTAAAACATTTGGCAGTTTGAGGTCTCCTCATTGCTTCTCCTACCCAAGATTCACCATTATAGCCAAATGTCTCATCACTGAATACTGAATCCATTCATCCATGGGTGCTGATTTAGACCATAAAGCCCAATTATCTTTTTGCAATCTAAGATTGCATTTCAAAATCCAGAGATTCAAGAATTATCCATCTAGCTTCTGGGTCTGTTACTCCTATTTGCAGAGCCTTAATTAATCTTTGCAAAAAGTCAGTAAAAGGTTCTCTCTTTCTCTGCCTAACCCTGGTATATGATTTTATTCTTTCCCCTATTCTTGTATCCTATCCCAAGCATTCAAGGCTGCTTTGTGGCATAGGGACAATACATCTTCATCATAAAGAGCTTGAATCTGTGGATCAGCAGACACCGCTATGCCAAGAATTTGATCTTGGGAAATCTCTACTCCTTTTGCTCTTCCTTGCTGTTCCATATGTTTGATTCTTCTCTGAAATAAATTCCAAACATCAAGGACAGTCCATCATCCAATACTGTGGACACTACCTGAGAGAAATCATGGGGGTTACCTCTGACATTAGAAGCTCAAATCCTTATAATTTCCTTAACAAATGCAGAGTGCAAACCATAAGTAATGATGGATTGCTTAATTTTATTTAGATCATTTATTTGTATTGGTGTCTATCTACCTTCTTTGGCTTCCTTTGAGCCTTTAGGAGTTAACACTTTGTCAGAGTAAATCACAGGGTAGGACCATAAAACCCTAGGCAAACCAGTTCTGACAGCTGGTGGTGATGTTTTATTCTGTGCTTGTGCCTTTTTACTCTGTTCACCAGCTCCAATAATTTCCTCAATCATTTCAAATTGTTTTATCATTGTCTCTTGTAAAGCCTGAATCTCCTCACCTGCATATGTTTCTAGTGATTTCCCTACAGTAGCAATTTTCTGGTACCCATTCTGCACCTGAGATTCTAAGGTTTGAATGTTTCCCTTCAAAGATAACATCTCCTTAGATATCATGTAGATTGCCATCCTGGAGGTACATTCTGTCTGTTACCTTATCAAAATTTTGTGATAATTTCTGAATGTCAAATTCAACAGCCTAAACCCTTTCAGGTAACTTCCTAGTACCCTTGTATATGGAGTCAAATTTGCCTATCATAGTATCCACTTGTTCAGATAACCTCTGATTTTCAATTATTTTAATCATTTCAACTAGCCATTCATTATTAGTCCATAAAGATTGTATCATTCCTATGAGTGTCATATTCTCCCTTAATGATAGAATATGGAGAAGAAAACTGAAAATTATGAACCAGTAAATTGAGGTATCCCCATAGTCATATAAGCCTCGCATGATATAATCCATTGTATTAGTAAAGAAAGCAGTAAAAGTTCCATTGGAAATGAAAACTGCCATATTACCTGCTATCCAGCAGGTGGTGCTGTTGCCAAGTCATGACAAGAATCAATGCAAAGGTAACAGAAATGGTCCTGTTTTGGTGTTTACCTTGGTATTTGTTAAAGAATGGGAAATATGAGTTACTCAACAAAGTAAATGTAATTGAATCAATTCCATACATGGAACCAGAAACCCAGAATCAGGGGATAGAGAACAGCAACCCAGCCACATATGTCTCCACGTGACAAAGAGTCACCCCAAGGGGTTGCAGCATTTGTCAACAGCTTGCACTCTTTCTTGAACTGCTTAAGCGCTGTGCTGCAAGGAGGATTTAAAAACCACTCAGAAAAGAGCAAACCAGGTGGGCAGAGACTGCCAGGGTCTGTGAAGCCCAGGAGGCATGGAGTTTAATCCATGTTAGGAGGCAAAGGATAGGGGGCCTGGGAACTTGAAGCCAATCTGAGGTTTTTAAAGAGAAAATAAAAGAATTGCAGCAAGAAAAGCAACCACGAAAGATTCTATATTGAACTGCTGGCTCCACTAACGGGCTACAGCTGAGTGAGGGCTTGTGCCAAGCTGTGCTGGTGGCAGGCAGTCAAGCTGGGTAGTTCTAAAACCAAACTTTGGGCACCAGATGAAGGCATAAATCACAAAACAACCCCACACCAGTTTGGAATTAGAATTAAGAAAAGGGTTATTTACATAAAGGGAAACTTACAAATCACCATCTTAGACAACAGTCTTCTGCATGACCAGGAAAGGAGTCTAGTAGCCAGAAGCAGAGTCCAAAGCAAGAGAGACAGAGCAGGTCTACTGCAGCTTTTTTAAGTAAAAAGAGACTACTCCCAAGTGGGCTGGTATCTTAAAGGTTATTGGCTGAAAGAGCAGAAAGAGCTCCCACAGCATCCATTTTATATAATGGGATACCAGTTATAGCCATTGTAAATGGACCCCAATTAATCCTGCCTGAGCCTCTCACTTTATCAGGGTTACAAAAGATACTGGGAGAAATGAACTGGGTAAGGCCCTGGTTGCCTGTACAGACTTGGAGACTAGATGTGTTATATGATCTCCTAAAAGGACAACAACATTATGAGATCATTTCCTTGTCCCCTGAAGATCATCCAGCACTAACTGAATTTGTAAATGAGCTCCATCAAGATTCTTTGGTGAGATATTATCCTAACATTCCAATCCAAGGTTGGATATTATTAGCGAAAAAGACCATGCTGGCTGTCATTTTTCAGCAGTCAGAACCACTAGAATGGGTACACACCACCCTGGGGGGCACTTCCATAGTGTACTCTCTAGTAGATCAAATAGCTGATATGATCATAAAAATCAGTGACACATCCCTACAACATTATGGAAAAGATCCCTCTACATTAATAATTTCATTCAAAATTAAGGATTTAGAATGGGCAGACAGACATTGTTCTCAATTGAGCCTCGCCCTGGAGTAATTTCTGGGGACACTGGACACCCACTTTGGGGAGTCCCAGTTAGTGAACCTATATCAAGAAATAAAGCCTCATAAAAATTTTAAAAAGTATTACATCATTTGAGTACAAAAATAATATACTTATGTGATATTAATAAGATTATTAAAGCATTGTAATTAACTAAAAAAAGAACTATACTGGACAGCATCCTTAGTCTTTTCTTCTAGGTCCCTGCCCTAAGCATTCACTGTTTGCACAGATGGCAGTAAGAATGAGGCCACATTTGTAGTTTTCTCTGTAGGGAGGAGCAAGACAAAGATTACCAATATTCTTCCTTGTGGGGGGTCTGCTCAATATAAGGAAATGATGGTCATATATATTGCCCTATAAGAGGTCTCAGAAACCTGCAATCACTATTCAGACAGCTGTTATGAGGTGAACCTACAGCCATACTTACCCTATGCCTAGATCAGATTGGATGCTAGTACTATTTCTGCCTTGATGATACAATTTGAATAACTTTTAGAAGGTAGAAAAATGCATATATATATATATATATATATATATATATATATATATATATATTCAACATCTCAGAGGATGCAAAACCTCCCTGGCCTCATTTTCCAAGGGAATGCTGCTGTAGTTGCTGCAGCTTCAGGAGCCTGTATCATAGATGTCTCAACTCTGACCATATGCATGACTTAAATCATTTCTACTGGAGGTGACTCAAATACCTATACACCCAGATCCCTGCAACATAATTAAAGAGAATTGTTCATTAAGACTTGCCAACAGTTTCTCTGCATCCCCCATTTACAAGGGAAGGGGTCAAACCCAGAGGGTTAGGACCCAGTATCATCTGGCAAACAGATGTAACACATTACCCCTCCATGTGGAAAATTAAAATATATGTTTGTGATCATAAATACATACTCTAAGGCATGCTGGGCTATCTCCCACTCAGGGGAAAAGGCATCCCATGCCAAAAGCCATTTCTTACAATGTTTTGCTAAATTGAGACTACGACAACAGGTCAAGACTGACAACAGCCCCTGTTTTATAAGCAAAACATTAAAAGAATCCTTCTCGAAATCAAATATATCCCATACAACCTTCAGGGTCAAGTGATTGTCGAAAGACATCACCAATATCTCAAAGAGGTCCTTATAAAGCAAAATGTGGAGAAGTCTCCCCCTATCTACAACTTCATAAGGCATTATTAACTATCAATACTTCAAATTTTCATAAATCAGATGAGCAAAATAGATTCCAGAAACAAGATCCCTACCAACAAGGACCTACCTAAGGTTAAGTGGAAGGATCCTCTCACTAAGCAATGAAGGGGCCCAGATCCCTTGTTGACACAAGGCCAAGGATATAGATGTGTCTTTCCAAAGAGAGGGGAAACACCTATATGGCTACCTTCTCATCACTTAAAATTATTTCTCCCCTCCCCTCAGGACAATGGGAGAAGACCAAGATGGTCAAAAAAAGAAAATAAAGAAAAAAGAGATTGTGGTGGACAAACCTTAAATTCAAACACAAGAAAAGAAAAATAACCACTGACCAAGGGAGACTGACCCTTGAAGAAAGTATTGCCTGTTTATTTATTTCAGAAGTCCCTCCCAGAAGTAATCATGTTAAGTCTTCTCATGGGAATCAAGGTCCAGGCATGGTCACCATGGCTTAACACATTCATTTTTTCCCTAATTGGGTCAATGGATATTTGTTTATTGATCTGTCTTTTTGGCCCATATGTTCTACAAAGGCTGAAACAAGCATTGCAAAAACAGATATAACAGGTACTACTCATGACCCTTTGAGTACATTATGATAGACTTGATACATCAATTTGAGGGTATGCAGGCTGAAACTCTGGACAGGGGTGGCTCTGACCCATACTCTCTCCCAGGTGGGCTATTCTGGCTTGGTGATGGAGGAAGGTCATTGTTTAAATAAAAAGAAACTGCTTGGCCCTCATTGGTTAGAAGATAGGTGGGAGGAGTAAACAGAACAGAATTCTGGGAGGAAGAGGAAGTGAGCTCAGACTCCACAGCTCTCCTCTCCTGGGCAGACACACGCAATGAAACTCTGACCCAGGATGGACGTGGGCTAGAATCTTCCCGGTAAGACTGGTGCTCACAGATTATTAGAGATGGGTTGATCGGGATATCAGAATTAGCCAGTAAGGGCTAGAGCTAAAGGGCCAAGCAGTGTCTAAAAGAATACAGTTTGTGTGTTGTTATTTCGGGGCATAAGCTAGCCGTGCAGGCGGCTGGGGTGTTGGGGACGCAGCCCCGCAGCTCATTTTACTACAGCTTGGTGACCAAGGTAGTGGGTGGGATAAAAAACAAAAAAAGGAGAAGATGTTGGGCCAGAATTATCTCAGGGTCTGTACGTCGAGGCCTATAGAACAGAGAAAAGCCTGGCTCAAGTTTGAAGAATAGTCTTAAAGCTACCGAAGGATGATGAGTCAGCAAAATCTAGGTAGATGCCCCTCCAGCCAGAGGGAGGGCTTGGCTGTCTCTCCTTGGTTTGAGGTATCCCCATATCACATGATGTCACTTAACCTATATAAGCTGATGATCACAGTAATAAACTGAGTTCCTGCTTTGACTTGACTCCCTATCGCATCTGATAGTTCTGCATTGTGGGCCTGCAGAACTGGTGGATAGTGCACTCATCTATGGGGGAAAAGGCTAAAGAGGCCTGGAGAAAAAAACATAGTCAGGCCTTTCAGAGCAATACCCCTGTCTCTGATACCAACTTCTCTCATATGATTTTTATTTATGTGAAGACTAAGGCAATTCTTACAAAGGAAAAACATTTAATTAGGAGGGCTTACATTTTCAGAGGAATAGTCCATTATCATTATTGTGCAACATAATGGTGGGCAGCTAGACATGGTCCTGAAGAAGTACCCAACTGTCCTTCATTTTGACTTGCAGACAACAGGGAGTGGTCTATCTCACTTCAGCATATGAAAGCCAAAATCCTGCTTCCATAGTAAAACACTTTCTCCTACAAGACCTCACTTATTGGACATGGCCACACCTACTAATAGTGCTACTACCTTTGGGGGGGCATTTTTACCCAAACCACCACAGATAAGTAATACTCCATTGTCAAAATATTTTTTATTCATTTTTTTAGTTGGGTCATCTAGGCTGTTTTCAGTTTCTGGGCATTATAATTAAAAGTGAAGTGAACATATTTGACCAAGTGTCCTTGTGGTAGGCTGGAACAACTTTTCGGGAAATGATCAAGAGAGGTATAGCTGGATCTTGAGTTTGATGGGTTCCTAATTTTCTGAAGAACTTCCCTATAGATTTTCATAGTGGCTGTGTAAGTTTCAACTCCCATCATCAATGGGGGAGTGTTACCCTTGCTCCACATACTTGCCAACATTAGCAGTCACTTGTGTTTTTTATCTTAGCCATTCTGACAGGTGTAATAACATCCCAAAGTCATTTTGATTTTCATTTTCCTAATGGCTAACATTTCCCTGATGTTGAACATTTCTTTCATGTTTCTCAGCCATTAAAGACCTTCTATTGAGAATTCTTTGTTTATATTTGGACCTCCATTTAAAATTGGATTATTTGCTTTGTTGATATCTAGTTGCTGGTGTAGGAGTTCCTTCTGTTTGTGTGTTGCTTTCATAGGATAATGAATAAAGAAACTGCCTTGGCCTAGTTGATAGGACAGAACTTAGGTGGTGGAGAAGACAGAACTTAATTCAGGGAGAAAGAAAGCAGAGTCAGAGAACCACCATGGAGCCACCAGAATCAGGCATGCAAGTCCTTCCTGGTAAGCCATGACCTTGTGGTGATATACAGATTAATAGAAATGGGTTAAATTAAGATGTGAGAGTTAGCCAATAAGAGGCTATAGATAACAGGTCAAGCAGTGATTTAATGAATACAGTTTCTGTGTGGTTATTCCAAGCGTAAGCAAGCCGGGCAGCCAGGACAAACAAAGGACCCTCCCTCCTCATGGAACAAGTTTCTTGAGTTCTTCATATATTTTGGATATTAGCATCTGTTGGATATGAAGTTGGGGAAAATCTTTTTTCCATTCTTTACGCTGACATTTTGTCCCATTGATATCCTTTGCCTTATTGAAGCTTTTTAGGTTTATGAGGTTCCATTTATTATTTGTGGATATTAGTATCTGTGCTATCAGTATTCTGTTCAGAAAGTTTTCTCCTAGGCCAATGTATTGAAATATTCCCCAGTTTCTTTTCTATGAAGTTAACTGTATCTATATCATATCCCCCTTTAAATGTAAAAGAACATTTATAAATAATATTTGGGAATATGGGCACAGTTTTTTCTCTCCAAACTGCTTCCTGCTGATGGGGGTGCTGTTATTTAGGTCTTTCATGGTATAACCTGTGTGCTAGATTCATCTCAGTCAGTAGTCAAGTGAAGTAATTTTTTGAAGGTGTCCACAGCAACCCTTTTAGAAGAGCGTGGCTTGTCATACCATATTGGGATAGAAGCAATCCACAGGGTCTCATCCTCTGTGAAAACAAAAGAAGAAACTCCTTTCCAAAGCATCATGTCCTTAGATCCAAATTTTAAAGTCAAGGTATTTTAAAAATATCTATCTTGGATTAGTTCAGCAGCGTTTATAAACAAATATCTTATAGCAGCAGTTGCTCCTTCCTCAGCATTCAAACAATTCAAAGAGAGCATAATAGCATGTAGTATCAAGATTCTCTTTTTATTTTCCATCTTTGTGCACTTTATTTTAACCTCTATTTTGTTTATTTTTACTTTTATTTTTTGCTTTTTGAGAGAGGTTCTCTGTATATCTTTGACCTGGAATAACTCTTTAGACCAGGCTGTCCTTGAATTCTCAGAGATCCTTCTGTCTCTGCCTCCCAGGCATTGAGATTCAAGGTATATGCTACCACACCTTGAAGTCACAGAGGTCAATCTACCTCTGTCTCCCAAGTGTTGGGATTAAAGGAGTGTACTACTACACCCAACAACTCTCTTTCTTCCTTTTTTGTTTTTTTACTTTAAGAACTTTAACTTTTAGCCTGCATATATTTTTAACACACTGTAAATTATTTAAAGGTTTCTTTGTTTTTGAATCTCTCTTTACTGTATATCTCACTTTTTCTGACCACATGAGCCTTTAAATTACCAAGCAATATCAGTAGGACTAAAGCTGTTGCTTTGACGACTGGATCCAGCCATTCCTTAGCTTTTCAGCCTCATGGCAGAAGTACTGGCTGTAGCCACTTTTATTGCCACAACTCTATGGCATTTCAAGGTCTCTGTCAGCAAGCAAGCTTCAGCAGCGTGTGCTTGTAAACCACACGAACCGCCCACATGAAAGAGTCAGAGTTTGCCCTGGCAGGACAGCCCAGAAAGCCAGCATTTTTAAAATGGCTCAGCTTTTTTCCTGCTATGCCTGAAAACCGAAAAGCATGCATTCAGCTTTTCATCAACACTGTTTAAGTGTTTCATGACAGAACCTCTTAAAAGAGCTACAAGGTCTCATTGTTCGCCATGTTCAGAGAGTCCAGTTTTATCCCATGCTTTTTCAGTCACAGTCCAGCTGGCCTCGGTGAGCTCCCAATAGATCAGTCCCTCTGTCTCAGTGGGTGGGTGCACCCCTCATGGTCCTGACTTCTTTGCTCATGTTCTCCCTCCTTCTGCTCCTCATTAGGACCTTGGGAGCTCAGTCCAGTGCTCCAGTGTGGATCTCTGTCTCTATCTCCATCCATCACCAGATGAAGATTCTATGATGATATGCAAGATATTTGTCAGTATTGCTATAGGATAGGGTCATTTCAGGTTCCCTATCCCCAGCTGCCCAAGGAATTAACTGGGGACCTCGGCTTGGGCACCTGGGAGCCACTCTAGGTTCAAGTCTGATGAGATGCCAAGGACAATGGCAAGGGGTTTTGATCCTACTTAATGGGCTGGCTTTGTGGGAGCCTAGCCAGTTTGGATATTCACCTTCCTAGATATGGACGGAGGGGGGAGGACCTAGGACTTACCACAGGGCAGGGAACCCTGACTGCTCTTTGGACTGGAGAGGGAGGGGGAAAGGAGTGGGGGGAGGGGGAGAAGGGTGGGAAGAGGGGGAGAAGGATGGGAGGAGGGGGAGGGAAATGGGAGGCTGGGAGGAGTTGGAAACTTGTTTTTTTTTCTCATTTTCTCAATAAAAAAAGAAAAAGAAAAAAACAAGAGCTACAAGGTTTGCAGCTAACGCTGAGTCAGGAAGCCTCTCTTAGATGAGAGCACTTGCTTGCCTCTAGCAAGCAGAGTAGATCCGAGAAATTGCTACTACCAAGAAACCATGCATAATGCTTTCATTTTGTTCAAGAATTACTTCCCAAGCTGTCTCAGGCTTTATGTGGATACAGTTATCCATGTCTGGGAGCCATTCTGTTGAAGGAGCTGTGGGCTGCGTTCCTGCCACCCAGCTCCCAGCCGCCTGGCTAGCTTATGCCTCGAAATAACAACACACAAACTGTATTCATATAAACACTGCTTGGCCCATTTCTATTAATGTGTGTAGCACCACGTGGTGATGACTTACCAGGGAGATTCTAGCCTATGTCCATCTTGGGTTGGAGCTTCATAGCATCTGCCCCAGAGAGCAGCAGCATGGCATCTGAACTCACTTCCTTTTCCTCCCAGCATTCTGTTCTGTTTACTCCACCCACCTATGTTCTAACCTATCAGACCAAGCAGTTTCTTTATTAACCAATGACTTTCCTCCATCATAATAGGAAACGTAAAATGTCACTTAAATGCTTAAAACTGGATTTGTGTTCAGAAAATACCCAAAAAACTATAAATTTTCAGGCATAGATGATATTTGAACTCCCTAAAACAAAAATTTAAAGCAGAGATGTAAATGGTCTGGGTACAATTTGAAATACTGAATCCCAAACACATTCAAAGACTTAGAGATGCTTCTTTGTCCCCCCTCTTGTCTTGTTATTTTTCTTCTACAGTGTTAGCATAAATTCAACAAACTTTTCCTATATACCACAGCAAAGCATATGATCAAGAAAAACTATATCTGACTGGACCTCATATAAATTCAATATATTTCTCTATTTAACTACAAAAAGGTGAATAATGAAATAAAGTTAAGCCCTGTGGGAAATATTTTCTGTTTCTTAAACACTATTTTGGCATTTCCTCAAAATTTTTTAGTAATGGAGTACATTGTATGAGTGGATATTGAAAATGTAAACAATTGTAAACAACTCAGTAATTTTCCAGTTGCTGATGAACAAGTAAATAAAATGCACTATATCTATACAACAGAATTTTTTACATAAAAAGAATAAATACTGATATATCCTATTATATAGATAATCCTTGAAATCATTATGCTAAGTGAAAGAAGTATGACCCCTTTTTATCAATATGCACACAAGAGGCAAATTCATACAGATGGGAATTTGAATAATGGTGGTGAGAGTTTGAAATTGAAGTTAGTGTTTTTTGAGTACAGGGTTTCTTTGTAGCATAAAGAAAATATTCTTGGTAAAGTTAGTGATGTTTGTTGTACAGAAATCTAAAATATACTATCAACAATTGCATCACATAGTTTAAAGCCATTAGTGTGACAAATTTTATGTTATATAAACTAATGTATTAAAATCAATACAAATTCCAAAATTAGAGAAGACAATTCTAGCAGGTAGATAGCTCCTTTAAGAAAAAAAAAAAAAGAAGGAATGGCAAAGTAAATAAAACTGTCAAAAATCAGGTGTTTGTAGGTATGTGGAATGATACTAGTTTTATTGGTTTTCAGTACTAGAAATATTTCCTAACTGAACCACTCCACTAATGCAAAATAATCCCAATCAAGCCATATTAGACCAAATTAAAAGATAGCCAGGTTTAATTAGACATCTATGCTCCTGGATGGCCCCAAGGGGAAATAAAAAGCTGCCACTAATAAACTACATGTTTATTTTTGGGGAGCAGTTTAAATAGCCTGTAGGAGTGGTATTGACCCTCCTCAGGGAGGGGTCAAGGTTCAAGGGGCACAGGGGAGGGGCCTCAAAAGAAGGAGGCCAGAGGCTGGGATTACATTCCAGACTGTTTATATAAGGGATGTCAGGAAGCTGAGGTGATATTTATGATCAACATTTTAAGGTCTCTTTGGAGAAAAGGGTGTCGACTCAAGTTTGGCTACTTCCTGTAGGCATGGGGCAATGTGGGTGATGGGAAGGCTGAGTGTTGGTGAGTTTACACTCAGCAAGAGGTGTGGCTGTTGAGGCATCCTATTTACTGACATCCTGGAGACATCAGGCATCTGTTTCTTGAGGGAGATAAGAAGGCAGATGTCTAGGAGGAAAAATATTGTTATTATCCATCTTGATTGTATCAGCAGAGATGAGTGTGCCAGGCTGAGGTACAGGTAGGTCCTTCACTGCGACATCTTGGAAAACCAGAGGGTGGAAGCTCCTAACTGCTGGACAGACCAAGTGTCCTGAGTAGGTGCCCACTTGAGCCTGGAGAGATGGTACCAACATGGGTGTCCCAAGAGCTTGGCAGCCAAGGGGGTGGTGAGGATTATTATGTGAGTTCCTGTCCATCAATGTTGAAGAGACCTAGGAGTTAGCTGTTTCAGGAGTACTCTGGCCCCTGGGAAGAGCAGGATAGGTTTAGGGGCATTAGGGTCCACTGATGTGGGGGCAGGTAGACAACTGTCAGCACATGAACGGAGAAGGGACCTCAGGAGGGAAAGGTAGAGTAGATACCCTGCCAGTGGAAGAGTTTGCACTAGAAGGTGATGGTTAAGGAGAAAGGGGATGCCATAAAGCAGCTCAAAAGGGCTCTGGCCTGTAGGAGAACATGGGGTGGCCCTGAGGCAAGTAAGAACAATAGGAAGAAGGGAAGCTGTGGCGGACCTCTCGACCAGCGAGAAAGAACAACCACCACATCAGGATTCCACTCAGATCACGCTTTACTGGCATACCCTTGATTGATGGGGAGCATGAAACAAGGGGGGCAGGAAAACAAGGGGCAAGAAGGGAAGGGCAGGGTGAGCATGAAGTAAAGGGGCAGGGAGCTAAGGGGAGAGACAGCATGAAGCGAAGGGAGGGGGGGCACTTAGGCAGCCGCTTAAATAGGGAATTGGCACACAGGTCGCCCTGTGATTGGCTGCCACCAACAGCTGACACCAGACCGCATCGGGATAGGCTCAAGGATCCTCATCCACCGCGCATGTGGGAAGCGGGTGACATGTAGCTCTCAAAGGCATAGCCAAATATGGAGTTGTTTATTTCCAACAAGACAGGATGTCGGCACCATCTTGTAATGGTGATCCTGTCCGGCTCACTACAGATCCCCCTTATTGTTTGTAAGCAATGAGCACAGGACTAACGTCATCCAATATGACCCCCACCTCATGATGTGTTGGTCGATCGAGGATGGAAGATATTTTCCATGGACACACCTTCCCCTGTGCAATGGGTTTTCGAGGAACCCCGGGGGTGCAAAGGCTGTGTCACACGAATCTACATTCGCACACCTACCCAAGTGCAATGGATCAACAGATACCATGGGGTGCATAGGCTGTGCAGGATGGAAGCCCTAAGCGTCTCTTAGTGCTGACAACCATATCTGGGGGAAGGAGCCATACTCCAGGGTAGCTAATGTCTGAAAGATTATAACCTTATCCCAATATAGCCTTATCCCTATTGGTCTGGGCTTGAAGGCTGCAAACCAACCACAGGCACAACACACAGCCACCCAGGCAGCTTGCCAAAAAACATGCCCACGCAACTGAAAGCACAGGGACCCTTTCACTGTAATGTTACATGCTTCTCCTAAAAGGGCACTTTACACTTATACATTAAAAATAGTAAATCAAGGTTTCTATTGGTGGTAAAAATCTGGGGAGAACTGTGGCATCACGCAAAACAGGCATCGCCTTTGGGAGGGCTGACAGGATTCCCCTTCTGTGCTCCGCCTTCCCCTGGATCCATGTCATCAGGGATGTCAGCTGGAACTTCCTCCAGAGACTCAGCCTCATCCTTAGGAACTTCCTTGATCATGCGTGTCAGTCGGCTCGGAACCCAAAGCGGAGCTTCTTGGCCCTGTGGAAAAACACATACAGCTCCCCTGGATCTTGCCACCGCAAGATCCGGTCCATACCATTTGTTATCCAATACATCTTTCCACATCACATATTCCTTTTGTTCCATAGGGCCTGCTGCATGCTTTTCAGCTTCTGCAGTACCGGACTCATTCAGGTTTAAAAAGTTAAGTGTGAAGAGAGCAAGGGAGATTCTTTCCCTGGGGGAAGCGGATTCAGCTATTCCCCCTTTTTGTTTTTATAGAATTTTTTAAATATTTTTGTTGGCTCTCTCCACAATACCTTGTCCCTGTGGATTGTATGGAAGACCCATAGTGTGGGTCATTTGGAGCTGTGCACAAAAGGCACGAAATCCATGGGAGGTATATGCCGGGCCATTGTCTGTCTTTAGGCATAGTGGTTTTCCCCAGGCAGCCCATGCCTCAAGGCAATGTGTTTTTACATGAGTCACCTTTTCTCCCGCTAGGGGCGTGGCATGAATAATGCCAGAAAATGTATCCATTGATACATGTAAATATTTTAATTTGTCAAATTTAGGCATATGGGTAACATTTATTTGCCATAATGCGTTAGGTTGTACCCCTCTAGGATTGACCCCAACATGTAGAAAAATGAAAATAGATCTACAACCATCTCCATGTATAAAATTTAAGTTTAAATGAGTCAAAGGCCTTAGTATATAAAAATTATGTTGAACCTCACAGAGAAAAATTTTTGAAGCACATTTTGTCATATCTTAAACATAGCCTTAGTGGCACAAACATTGTGAGAAACCATAAATTATATCTCCTGAATATAGAAGCTTTTGTATAACAAGGCTAGAGTGGGAAAAGATCTTTACTTATCATAAACCCATTTTAAAAATATATGAAGAACTCAGGAACTTAGTTATTAAAAATTAATCCAATAAAATTATGTTACAGACCTAAACTGAAAACTCTCAACAGACAAACTTAAAAATGACTGAGACATATTTAAAAAATTCTCAAACATAACATCCTTTAGCCATCAGAGAAATGTAAACCAAAACTTTGAGATTTTACCTTATTCTTGTAAAAATGACCAAGATTAAAAATTACTGCTAACAATTTATGCTTAAGAAAATGTGGGTAAAGAAAAAACCTTATTGCTGGAAGTGTAAACTGACACAGCCATCTTTGGATCACACATCATGTTGAAAAACCTGAACAAACCCAGAGTCCTCCAGCAGGAAGAGAAGAACCAAAAATCCAGGACTAGCCGCTTCAGCGACCCTGCACCAGGAACTAGCTGAAGACAAAACCAGACTGCAATCCTGATAACAATCCTGAGAAACAGTGAGTTTTCTCCTTGTGATTATCAGCTTGCTGTTTTAGGAACTAGCTGATTACGACTTTGGGAGTGGTCCCGAGAGGCAGGGAGCTGTCCTCCTGCGACCACCATTGGATTTTTGGAATTTATGACCCTCCTGGACCAGTGGGAAAATATGACCCTCCTGGACCAGTGGGCTGTGGCCTCTTTTCTCAAAAATTCTTTCTCCCGGTCATTAGGGGACGAACTCCTCCCCTGCCAACCAAGGCCTTGTGCGCATGACCTCAGCAAGGACGGTCTCCGGTGAGCCATGTGGGGGCCGCGCCATCCCTAGACCTGAGTGAGAGTCTCCCCAGCATTGGGAGTCTCCCATTATGTCTATTTTTTTAAAATCAGGCAAATATCTACCTCAAAACTTAGCAATACCCTTTTTTGGGCCTAAATACAAAGTTGTTTAACCACAAGAACATGTGCTCACCCTTGCTTGGAGGTGTGACTGAGCAGATCAGCTGGGCCCAACCTAAGCTGGTGAGCCTTACCAAGGTCCTGCTGCACTTCTCTGCCCTGAGGCCCACATTGGGAGTGGCCTAGCGTTCTAGCCTGTAGGTCCTCAAGGTAGGTCCTGTGTTTGCAGCTTTGTATCTTGGAGCCACAGCTGTTCACATTCTACAAAATCTGGAGGCCTCAGTAACTCAAACCAGAAGAATATAATTCCCTTCCTTAGCATATCTTGTTTAGCGGCCAGATCTCTATCAAGCCTATCATAGGATGACACATTAAGATTGCCAGAGGCGGCTTCTCTAGTTCTTCCTCCTCCTGAGGTTCTAACTCCTCCTCAGACCGATCCAGGCCCGCAAATTCCTCAAGCGCTGGATAGAGGGGACCTCCCCTCTTCTCATTAGCCTCTCTTTTAGGGAGGTTTGTATCAGGATCCTTTTTTTTTTTTTATCTTGTAATGGCGATCCTCTCCGGCTCACTACAGGAAGGCCAAGATAATCTGAGGTCAAAGGAGAGCTTGATTAGCTGTTGTTTGATGAGTCCATTGGCCAGCTACACATTTCCCAAGGATTATGGATGGTAGGGGATGTGGAATTTCCAGATGTTGAGAGCTTCTGACACTAGCTCCTTGACCCTGAAAGTGAAGGCTGGTCCATTGTCCATCTAGATGGTCTGTGGGACACCAAACTGAAGAATGATGTGGTCCAGGAGTACCTGAGTCACCACATCCACCATTTCCCTGGAGGCTGGAAATGCTTCTATCCATCCTGTAAATGTGTCCACAAGTGTAAGGAGATAATGGAGTTTTTTATGAGTAGGGATATGGGTTAAATCAACCTGCCAATCTTCACCCTGTTGGTGTCCATGAAACTAGTGCAGAGACTGATGTATATGAAGAGCCTCCTGAGGCTTGGCCTGTGCACACATCCTGCAGAAGGAGTGAACCTATGAAATAAGATCTCAGAGATGGGTGGGGTCAAAGAGGGGCTCCAAGAAGAGGAACAAAGCTTTGGGGCCTATGTCTAAGGTCTGGTGGATGTCTGAAATGATTGACAATGCCTGGTCTTGAGAAAAGATGAAACAGGTATTTAAATAGAAACATCCATCCCTTGTTTTTGTGGCCCCACTTTTCATAAGCTTATCCATCTCTTTTGGTTGGTAATAGGGTTGATAGGAGGATGTTAAGAACAAAATATGTTCTGTGAAATTCAAGGGGCTTGAGACCATGCCTTGGGCTGCAGAGTCAGCCTGAGTATTGCCTAAGGCCACTGGGTCCTTGAAGGACTGTTGTCCCAAACAGTGAATAATGGCTACTTCTGCAGGTAGCTGGAGGGCCTTCGAGAGATTGACTATAAGGGGTCCATTAACTATGGGAGTGTCCTTGGTAGTAAGAAAACCCTTTTCATTCTAAATTGTAGAATGAGTTTGGGCTATTAAGAAGACATATTTAGAGTCAGTATAGATATTAGCCCATTGGCCCTTGGCTATTTGGAGTGCCCTAGTCAAGGCAATTAATTCAGACTTTTGTGAGGAGGTTCCCATTGGCAAGTAGGTAACTTCAACTGTGTTAGTGAAAGTGACCACTGCATTTGCTGCCTGGCAGTTTCCTGATTTATCTATAAGGGAACTTCCATCAACAAACAGGGTGAGTTGGGGATCTATAAGTGGCTGATCTAGAAGATCCAGCCTGGGTGATGTTAAAACCTTTACAGCCTCTGGGCAAGAGTGAGAGGAGGTACCAGAGGGGAAGGGAAGGAGAGTTGCAGGATTTAGGGCAGGACTGGAAGCCAAAGTAATTTGGGGGTTTTCTAGAAACAGTAAGTAAACAGCATAGACTTCTGAAGGCCCAAGGAGAGAGAGAGAGAGAACAAGAGAGAGAGGGGGGGTCTCAGAAGGTCTGAGAGGCAATGGGTGGAATATACTCTGATTGGCCCAAAGTAATATTGAGAACTTCCTGAGTTAGTTCAGCTGTTGCTGCCAGGGCTCTTAGGCATGGTTTCCATCCACAGATGGTGAGGTTCAGCTGTTTGAATAAAAAGGCAACAGCCTGATTTGAAGGCCCAGCCTGTTGGGTTAAAACTCCTGGCCACTCCTGACCTCTCATCTGTATAGAAATGGTAAGGCTTCATGGGGTCTAGAAGAACAAGAGCAGGGGTTATTAGAAGGGCATCTTGCAATAGAGAGAAGTGGCGGCTGACAATAGCCATGGGGTCTCTCTGGCTGCCTGGTACAGAGGCTTGGGTATAATGCAAAGTTAGGGAACCAATGGTGAAATAACCCTAGCAGAGTCCTGGACCCTGTCAGAAGTGAGGGTCTTAGACCCCAAGCTAAGTTAAACACCCAGGTATACCACTGTAGGAGAGCACAGCCGAGCCTTAGTTGGTGACTCAATATCCCAAGGATTAGAGGAAGTTCAGGAGTGCAGAGGTGGTCTGTTGGGACAGAGACAATGTAGGACTGCAGAGAAGCAGGTTGTTGACATACTGGAGGAGCGTGCTAGAACCTGTGTCAAAGTTTGAGAGATCTCAAGCCAAAGTTTGGCCAAAGAAATGAGGGCTGTCCCAAAAAACCTGAGGGAGAACAGTCCATGTAGGCTGTCAGGAGGACTGAGAGTCAGGTGAAGGCAAAGAGGAAGTATGAGTCAGGGTGTAAAGAGACAGTAAAGAAGGCATCTTTTAGGTCCCGAACAGCAAAGTAGGAGGTAATAGGAGGAATGTTAGATAGGAGATTCTACGGGTTGTTAATCAGTGGGTGAACTGGAATAACTGCCTCATTTATGAGGCAGAGGTCTTGATCCCAGTGGTAAGCACCAGAGGGCTTATGCACAGGAAGAATTGGAGTGTTGCAGGGCAAGCTGATAGGAATGAAAAGTCCTTGAGATAGGACATGGGTGGTAATAGGCTTAAGGCCTTAGTGGGTTTTAGAAACAGGAAACTGGGACCTGGAAGGGAAGGAAAAAGGGTCTTTAATCAAACTAGGACTGGCTGGTGGTGAGTAGCAATCACAGGAGTAGAAGTGTCCTATACTTGGGGATCTACTGGATCAGGGAGAGTAGGGACAGAATACTCTGAGATAGAAACCTGTGAGATCATTGAAGTGAGAAGAATGTGTGACTCAAGAGAGAATGTGGGGGCTAAAGTGAGTGTGGCCCCAAAGCAGCTGATAATATCTCAACCCAGTAGAGGGCAAGCAGATATCACAAGAAAAGAGTGCGAGAAAAAATGCCCTGCAAGAATGCAGGGCAGTGGCAAAGTTTTAAGTGGGGAGGAACAGAGCCTGTATATCCCCTTAACTGAAATTGGTGAAGGTAACCTAAGGCCAAGTGAGATTTTAAAATGGAGTAGGTAGTGCTTATGTCCAAAAGAAAGGCAATGGACTTACCCTTTACCTGTAGCATTACCCTAAGATTGGAGTGGGTTATAGGAGTCACCAAGTCTGGGCTGTATCAATCCTCTGCAAGTCCAGACTTCTGTTCGAAGACTGGCACCATCTCACTTGTTGATGTGGTGTGGCATAGAGGACAAGCCCCCATGGGGGCATTGTGATTTCCAGTGTCCAGGTTGCTGGCAGATAGATCATGGCCTCATAGGAGGCCCAGGGCAATATTATGCCAAATGGCCATTTACACCACATTTGAAGCAGCCTGCTGAAGAGGTTGACTTAGGCTAAGCTCCACCAGGATGGAGGTCTGTGGTTGACTTCCCGGTGATCTTAGGGCAGCTGCTAAGTCTTGAGCCTGGAGTTTTACCACCTGTTGCAGCTTTGTCTGTTGGGAAGACTCAGTTGTCTCTTCTTGGGCACTAAAAACTTTAAAGACCATTTTCACTAATTCCTGTATAGGAGTTTAGGGACCTTCTTCAGATTATTTTTTAAAAAAACTTTTTTTCTAATATCTGGTGCTGACTAAGAAATAAAATGGGTAGACAGCAACATGGTCTTTTCTTGTAACTGATTTTTTAAAAATGGCTAGGTTTTTGTCAGCTAGCTGTGTGATCTCTCAATGTTTGTCAAAATTAACTACTTTTTCTGAGACCATTTCCATACCCTGAAGGAGGCAATGGACCATGGTGTCCCACCTCTGTCAGTTGCATTGGCCAGGTTGCTAGTCCCAGTGTGGTTCTGTGGTTGGCATAACCACATCCCCACAGGGACTGTCTGTCAGATGAGTCTGGTCTGCATATTGTCTTGCTGCTGCCTGAATTGTACTTTGCTCCTCAGGAGTGAGAGTAGAAGCTTGGATGACCTAGTAGTCATGTCAGGTTAGATCATAGGCCTGGGACAGATAGCAAAACTCTTTAATATAAGCACAAGGATTAGAAGAAAAGGAACCCAGCTTCTTTTCTATCTGAGAAAGATCTGGAAGAGAAAAGGGAACATGGACTTTAATAATGCCATTGGCTCCTGCTACATCCTGGAGAGGGCAGAGAAGGACAGGGTTATGGTGGGTTATGACATAGAAGCAGATGGGGGAGGATTGGAAGGGATTAACTCAGTACATAGAGGGGGTCCAAGGGTAGGGGGATGAGTACAGGGGGGATGAAGGTGGGTAAGGAGAAAGTTGACCTTGAACTTCTGGTTTGGCTAGGAAGGGAGTAGGTGAGGTTGCACGTAGGGAGAGGAATGTGGAGAATGTTGCTCCACAGGAGGGATTTGGGTAGTGAGTGTTTGAGGGAATTGGAGATGGACCAGTATTTTTGGCTACATGGTCAAGGCTAAACTATCTAGATCCCAATTTCCAGAAGGCCAGGAATCTGGAGGCACCATGATTCTAGCAACCAAAGCCAGTGCTGCAAGACAATGGTTACTGAGGGACGGGCAAGAGCACACTGCTCCAAAACCATGAACATATGAGAATTCTGTCCATTTGTCCCAGGGCAACAAAAGTTTTCTAGGTTCTGGAGGATAGTAAATTCAAGGCTTCCCTCTGGTGGCCATTATATCCCATTGTCAAGGTCATATTGAGGCCAAATCTTGGTGCACAGAGAAATTAACCACTTGGGACAGATTGTATCAGACAGTCCCAATTTATGAAGATTTTGTAAGAGGCATCCAGGGCTGATAATGGATCTGGCTTTGAATTGCAAGTGCCCATTTTAAAAGTCTATGCCCAATTATGTGGCACAAATCTACCACACCATGTCTGCTGAAATAACTTGGGCCAAAATGGGACTGTGAAAATTGAATGTCAGGTGTCCCTGTACAAACAAAATTCACCTCAGCAAAAGTCTCAGCTTTTGCCATGTGGGTCAGGGGTTTGGTGCAGACCACATCTTCTACAAAAGCCCAAAAGTCGGCAAAAGTAAACCTGAACAGGTCCCCCAAAACCCAGTAGCGTAGGCAAGAAGAAAGGGACTCATCAAGACAAAGGCGATCTGGCTTGGGACTGGGTGGGACCTCCAAGATGTTAGGAATATTTCCTAACCGAGCTACTCCACTGATGCAAAATAATCTGAACAAAACCAAATCAGACCAAATTAAAAGATATCCAGGTTTAATTAGACACCTGTGCTCCTGGGTGGCCCCAAGGGGAAACAGGAAGCTGCCAACACAACCACTGGGGAGACAAAGGGAAAAACATGTGTTTAATTTTGGGGAGCAGTTTAAATAGCCCATGGGACTGGCCTTGACCATTCCTGGGGAGAAGCCAAGGTTTGGAAGGCTACCTTTACCTTCCTTGGGGAGGGGTCAAGGTTTGAGGGGCACAGAGGAGGGGCCTCCAAAGATGGAGGCTAGAGGCTGGTATTACATTCAGGTCTGTTTTTTTTTTTTTTTGCCAATATCAGGCTGTTTTCAGAATTGTAGCTCTGTAGTGGAGTTTAAAGTTAAGAATTGTGATGCCTCCAGAAATTTTTTATTGTACAGGATTATTTAGAATTGTTCAGACTATCCTGAGTTCTTTTTTTTTTGACATATGAATTTGAGTATTGTTCTTTTGAGATCTATGAAGAATTTTGCTAAAATTTTGATGGGCATTGCATCTGTACAATGTTTTTGGTGTGATTACCATTTTTGCTATGTCAATTCTACCTTCCCAAAAGCTTGGGATATCTTTCCATTTTCTTTGATTTCTTTCTTCAAAGATTTAAAGTTCTTGTCATATAGATCTTCCACTTGTTTGGTTAGAATTACTCCAAGATATTTTATGGTATTTGTAGCTGTTGGGAAGGGTGATGTTTCTATGATTTCTTTTTCAACTCATTTATCATGTGTATAAAAGAGGAGTATTTAGGTTGTTTCCAGATTCTAGCTATAACAAATAATTCTGCTATAAACATAATTGAACACATGTCCTTGTTGTATGATTGAACATCCTTTGAGTATATACTCAAAAGTAGTATTGCTGAGCCTTGAGGTAGATTGTTGCCTAATTTTCTGGGAAATGACCATACTGGTTTCAAGAGTAGCTGTGACAGTTTGCACTCCTACCAGTAATGGAGGAGTGTTCCCTTTACCCTACATCCTCTGTAGTACAAGGTGTCAGCAGTGTTTTTGATCTTGGCCACTCTTTCAGATATAAGATGGAATCTCAGAGTTACTTTGATTTGCATTTTTCTGATGGCTAAGGATGTTGAGCATTTCTTAAGTGTCTTTCAGTTATTCTAGGTTCATGTGTTGAGAGTTTTCTGTTTAGGTGTGTACCCTACATTTTTTATTGAATTATGTGTTCTTTTGTTGACCAATTTCATGAGTTTTTTTTTTAATATATTTTGGAGATCAGCCCTCTTCAGTATGAAGTAGGTGATCTTTTCCCATTCTGTAGATTGACAGTTTTTCTTGGAAAGATCATGTCCTTTGCTTACAAAATTTTCTCAGTGTCAGGAAATCCCATTTATTAATTGTTTCTCTCAATGTCTGTGCTATTTGATTTATATTTAGGAAGTGGTCTCTTGTGTCAATGCATTCAAGTGTATTCCCACTTTCTTTTTTATGGGGTTTAGTATGGCTGACTTTAGGTTGAGGTCTTTGATTCATTTGGACTTGAGTTCTGTGCATTGAGATAGATGTGGATCTATTTTCATTCTTCTACATGTTGATATCTAGTATGCCAGCATCATTTCTTAAAAATACTTTTTTTCCATTTTCCTATTATCTAAACAAACCTGCAATTTTGATTAGTAGAAAGATAGCTCACAAACTTATAATAAGATATACAATTGCTAAAACCTTATTTAAAATTTCCTATAAGAGACCTTGAGCTACTAAGTATAATTCTTAAAGGGAGCAGTGATCCGAGTTCCAGTAGACAGCTTACAGAACCTTCTAGACAGGTACTGAACAGGTTAAATATGCTATACAAAAAACAGCAAGTTTAATAATCTTTTCCTAGATGATCATTGCTGCAACTTGCACAAGTATATTTTCCCTAATGTTGCAGCAAAAGATCCCTTAAAGATATTATCCTAAATTTTACAGATGGCTCTTCCAATGGAAGAACTGCATATATGGTTAATGGTGAAAAGGAATTTTGGGACATGCACATGGCTCCTTTAAAACAACTTAAAGGATAAAAACAGGAGATTTTAAAATTGCCACATAATGTCTTAAATCAAGCACCTTTTATGGGTGGTATACATGAGTAATCTGCTGTGGACAGATTTTGGCATGATGACACCAAGGCAACAATTGCTAAGGCAAGGTGAAAAAGCCCTTGCTCTAGATTATAAAAAAAGACCCGACCCTTAATTAATTCAGGATCGAGGCTGTGTTTGTGCTTTTTGCACAGAAAGAAATTAAAGCTGGATGATGTGACTGCATATTCAGCAAAGGAATGGTAGTCCCAATGACATCATAGCTTACTAATGCCTCCACAGAGGAGTTGGAGTGAGGGCCCTGCCTTCTCTGCCCCCACAGAGGGGAGTGTTTGATCCATGGAATCAAGCTTAGGACACACATGGCTGACCTGCTGCTGCCATTCTGAGCTGTGGAATATTGGACAGTGTCCAGACACTAGGGACCTACACCACCTTTGAAGCCCTGCTGCAGCTGCTGTGATTCCTTAGTACAACTTGCTGCAGTCTGAATCCTGTTTACCCTGGAGCCAGACTAGAAACAGACTGAACAGTTGACTGTTTTACTCTCTGAGACAAAGAACTCATTTTGACTGAAATATTGGGCCTGGAAACTGAGACATAAAATTGTTTTTAAAAGCAGCAATGCCATTGGACTCTCACCCATCAAAAAAAAAACTTTCTTGTCTTTTGATTAGAATGGATTTAAGAGAATTGTGATAAGTCAAATTGTGGGTTTACTGTTAATTCCCATTATAGAATTATGGTATTGTCATAGTAATATTGTAACTTCTTATAAGATGTCAAGAAATGTTTGATATATCCTATGAGTTCTTGGAATTAACATATTTCTTAAGAAATTTAGATTTTGGTACAGCATAAAATTGTTAAGAGGCACTCTAGACCAACTGAAGAGAACATTCTCAACCCTTGTGATCCCCCTTTCATTTAATTAGAAGACTGTAGCTATTAGGAGCATGGATATTCATAAAATATTATCTAATTGTAGATGAACTCTCTTGACAAAAAGCATGACTCTGAGGTACAGAGCCCAAAGATATTTCTTTCCCTTAATTCCTTTTGTTAACAGAGGTCAGCAGTCAGAATATTCTTTACCCCACACACCTACGACAGGGACTAGCATAATTAGAATGCCTGTTCTGATGACAGATAAGTCTGGGAAAACGAGGAAGTCTTCACTTATGGCAGATGCGACAGTCTGTCTTGTTGCTAAAGCACAGGTTTTATTAAAATTAATAAAAAAGGAGGAATTGTGGAGGCAGAGAAATTCAGGCCCATTTCTTACCATTGTCAGGCAGTCAAAGAGTTTGAGACCAATTTGCACCTTCTATCTCAGGATGTAGTCACCTGGCTCTTTTGAAGTTAAGACAACTTGACTCCATCCTGAGAGGTGATCAGAATATGCCAATGTACTTCTGCCCCTTTTATTGTAAATATGAGATCACCTGGGGTGGAGTGTTTTCTGCCTATGTGATCAAGTGTACATGAGGAAAAATGACTTGAGTCATCCCACTACCTAGGCAATAGAATGCTCACAATGGGAAATCTCGTATAGTCATGTTAATGAAGCCTTTGCTACCTTCTCCCCTAGTTTACGTTTGGGATAAAATCTGTGGAAAAATAAACACAGTGATTTTCAGGATTTGAATAATCCCTGTAAACTCCCTCCCAATACTGCCTTGTGGTTTCTGTCTTTATTTCCCATGCCCCTATACTGGTAAGAAGTATTTTTGTTGAAGCTAATCCTCAAAACTCTCTAACTTTCCTTTGTATTTGCTCATCTGATGATTAGCTCATGCACCCCAAGACTGACCTGGTGATATCAGACTTATTTAAATTCAGGGCCATACATCTAGAAGTGAACAGAAAGACAAGTGTATAAAGAGATTGATGTCTTGGAGCACTAGACTGAGCTCCCAAGGTCCAAATGAGGAGCAGAAGGAGGGAGAACATGAGCAAGGAAGTCAGGACCGCAAGGGGTGCACCCACCCACTGATCTAATGGGAGCTCACCAAGGCCAGCTGGACTGGGACTGATGGAGCATGTGATCAAATCTGACTCTCTGAAGGTGGCTGTCAATGAGGGCTGACTGAGAAGCCTAGGACAATGGCACTGGGTTTGTTTCTACTGCGTTGACTGGCTTTGTGGGAGCCTGGTTTGTTTGTATACTCACCTTCCTAGACCTGGATGGAGGGGGGGAGGACCTTGGACTTCCCATGGGGCAGGGAACCCTGACTTCTCTTAGGACTGGAGAGGGAGGGGGGCAGTGGGGGGAGTTGGAGGAAAATCGGAGGTGGGGAGGAGGTGGAAATTTTTAATAAATAAAAAAAGAATGAAAAAAAAGAGATTGATGTCTATTTTCAGATAAGATGTGTGTTGTACAGACATGTAGTTGGTTTGGGGTATGTTAAATCTCATGCTTCAAGTTATTTGAATTAATTAAAATATAGATATTAATTTAAAGCATTTAATTGTTACTATTTAATAATTTGTTAGTGATTAATAACAGTAATTATTATTAGTTAATATACGAATTAATTTATAGAAGAAAATTGTCATTAAATGCATAGATGCTATAGACAATGAGGAATATGTTAATATTGGAGATGATAGACTCAGTTGTCAGAAAACTGGGAATAGGAATAAAAAGTTGAAATTTAATATTGCTAGTATACATATGAATTTTTTCATTTAGGATTAGAAACAGAAATTTTTGCACATGTACACTTCGATAAAACCCATATTGAATATAGTTTATGTTAAAACTTCAGTCACAGAAGCAGTAGTAATAATGAACAGACAAATGTGCAAACAACCATGCTGGTTTGAATTAGAATTGTCCCCTCTATGTTCATATATTAAAATAAGTGGTCTCTCATTAGTGGTGTGTTTGTGGAAGATTGCTGGAGAAAATAGTTACTGAACACAGCCTTTAATGCTTTAAAGACTTCCTCTCTTCCACTAGCTATTTTTGCTTAATGATTGTGATTGAAGATGTGATCTCTCAGCTTCCTTGTCTAGCTACCTTTAGCCATGCCTCCCTTGTCCTGATAGATTCTTTCCCTGGAACCACAAGCAAAAATACATGCTTCCTTCCATATGTGACCTTGGTTATAATGATTCATAATGGAAACAGAAAAGTAACTAATGCAGAAACAAAATTTGACTTAATATAAAATCATAGTTTTAAGTGTGCTGTCATGAAAGTCAATTTTTAAAAATACGTTGCATTTATATAGTCATGTAGCATTTTGTCTTTGGGAAAGAAAATAATTTCTATAAATATCATGCTTTTAAAAATATAGTTTTCCATTGTGGCAATTGCTGGAAACTGATTCTTATTTAATTCTATTTATTTCACAAGTAGTGAATACAAAGTGTCCCTTTCTTTCCCATTCTCCCAACATCTTTTAAATAATAGCCATTTGGATATCAACCTCTGTTGTAGGAGGTCCTTCTGTATTTGTGTTGCTTTCATTGGTTAATAAAGAAACTGCTTTGGGCCTGATGATAGGGCAGAACTTAGGTAGGCGGAGAGTTAGAACTGAATTCTGAGAGGAAGAAAGCAGAGTCAGAGAGAGCTACAATGGAGCTGCCAGGTAAATCTTTCCCAGTAAGCCAAGACCTTGTGGTAAACACAGATTTAATAGAATTGGGTTAAATCAAGATGTGAGAGTTAGCCAATAGGAGGCTAGATCTAATGGCCAAGCAGTGTTTTAATTGATACAGTTTCTGTGTGATTATTTCAGGCTAAGCTAGGTGGGTGTCTACGAAGAGCAAGTAGGCCCTCTCTCCATGGTGTTCCAATGTGATTAACTGACTCCACATAACACTTGAGAGGGCTTGAAAAGGAATTCTAGACACAAATATAGAGTTTAACACAGCCTTTTGCTGTTACATGGCAGACTGCCACAGAGAAATATTCCTGACTCAGCAGCCGCAGGAAAAAATCTGCGCAGTTTTAAAATGCAGCTTCCTTGGATGTGCTGCCAATGTGAACTCTGGCTATAAAGCATTTCAATGACATTTGTGGGCCCCAGATGTTTGTGTGCCCACTAGTGTTGGGAGAAGACTGGCTGAGACAATGCCTGTGGCTCAATGCTCCCTGCCTGGGCAGGCAGCGAGAGCAGGTCTACTAGGCATGCACAAGCAGGAGAGCATGGCAGATTCCTGCCGCCATACACAGAAATGTTTCCAGGCTGTGCAGTGCTCTGTGTGGCAGATTTAGTTGTAACTCAGATAAAAAGACTTTATGTGCTGCATGCTCATGTTCAGAGTTGAAGTGATAAGTGCAGCTTCTACTTGGTGGCCCCAGAGCTAGTAGAAATGGTACATCCAACATTTTGAAATAGAAGAGAGGTGGAGCCAACATCCAGAGCAGCTGCAACCAAGCTTCTTAGCATTTTAAAAGCTCTTCTAGACAGTAAAGAATTAAAGATTTGCTCTTGGCGCCAGGAGAGACAACATTGGGGTGAGTTTCTGGCCCCGGGGCACCAGCCTCCAAAGGGGAGCTCAGAGGTTCCTTGGTCCCCTATTCTTCTTGGGCTCTCTGCAGGGCCTCCACTCCCACCAAACCTCCTCTTTCTTCCTAGCCCACCCAGCACCCATCCAGAACCCTCCCCACTTCGGCCCCACTGTCCTCTTTCTGCAAATATCATCACCCAGCCCAGCCTGTCTGGGCACTGGGTCCGAATCCTTGGGGCACTCAAGCGGGCGGGACTCCCTTTGTTTCTATCGCCTGCCTGCACCAATCAGGGTAGGCACTTTGTTTGCGAACTGCCCACCAGCACGGAGGCCTGATCTCTTGGCGCCAGGAGAGACAACATTGGGGTGAGTTTCTGGCCCCGGGGCGCCAGCCTCCAAAGGGGAGCTCAGAGCTTCCTTGGTCCCCTATCCTTCTTGGGCTCTCTGCAGGGCCTCCACTCCCAGCATACCTCCTCTTTCTTCCTAGCCCACCCAGCTCCCATCCAGAACCCTGCCCACTTCGGCCCCACTGTCCTCTTTCTTCAAATAACATCACCCAGCCCAGCCTGTCTGGGCACTGGGTCCGAATCCTTGGGGCACTCAAGCGGGCGGGACTCCCTTTGTTCCTATCACCTGCCTGCACCAAGCTTGGTAGGCGCTTTGTTTGCCAACTGCCCACCAGCACGGTGGCCTGATCTCTAGGCGCCAGGAGAAACAGCATTGGGGAGAGCCAACGTTGGAGAGAGCCAGCGTTGGGTAGGCAAGGAGACATGATCCGGTAAAAGAAGATTCATAAGGGAGCATTTGGAAGAAGAGATGGGCAGACGCCAAGGCAAGAATTCGCCCAACAAGCTGAAAAGCAACATGAAGCCACCAGAAACAAGCGACCTCACAATGGGAGGACATGAACATCTTAATCAAGAAGAATTAGAAAAGATTGACTTCATGAAAGTGATTGATGCCCTTAAACAGCATGTAAAAAACTCCCTTATAGAAATGGATGAGAAATATAACAGAAAGTTTGAAGAATTGAATAAATCAGTGAATGATACCCTAGAAAACCAAGGAAAAACAATCAAACAAATAATGGAAACAGTTCAAGACTTGAAAACTGAACTGGAGGCAAAGAAGAAAACACAAACAGAGGGCCGGCTGGACATGGAAAATTTAAGTAAACAAACAGAGTCTACAGAAACAAGCATACACAACAGAATACAAGAGTTAGAAGAAAGAATCTCAGATTCTGAAGATACCATAGAGAAAATAAACACACTGATCAAAGAAAACAGCAAGTCCAACAAACTCTCATCACAAAATATTCAGGAAATATGGGACACCATAAAAAGACCAAACCTAAGAATAATAGGAGTAGAAGAAGGAGAAGAAGTGCAGCTCAATGGTACAGAAAATATATTTAATAAAATTATAGAAGAAAACTTTCCCAACCTAAAGAAAGATATACCTATGAAGGTGCAAGAAGCATATAGAACACCGAATAGGCTGGATCAAAAAAAAAAAAAAAAAACTTCCCCTCGCCATATAATTATCAAAACACAAAGCATACAGAATAAGGAAAGAATATTAAGAGCTGCAAAGGAAAAAGGCCAAGTTACATACAAAGGTAAACTTTTCAGACTTACACCTGACTTCTCCATGGAAACCATGAAAGTCAGAAGGTCCTGGATAGATGTACTACAGAAACTAAGAGACCATGAATGCAAGCCCAGATTACTATACCCAGCCAAGCTTTCGTTCACTATAAATGGAGAAAATAAAATTTTCCAGGATAAAAACAAATTTAAACAATACGCAGCCACAAATCCAGCCTTACAGAAAGTAATAGAAGGAAAATCACTAACCAAGGAGTCCAACAATGACCACAATAACTCAGACATCTAGAGACCCTTCAAAAACACAAATCAAAGAAGGGAAACACACAAACTCTACTACTAAAAAAATGACCGGCGTTAACAACCACTGGTCATTAATATCACTTAATGTCAATGGACTTAACTCACCTATTAAAAGGCACAGGCTAAGAGATTGGATATGAAAACAGGATCCAACATTCTGCTGTTTACAAGAAACACACCTCAACCACAAAGACAGGCACCTACTCAGAGTAAAGGGCTGGGAAAAGGCTTATCAAGCAAATGGACCTAAGAAACAAGCAGGTGTGGCCATACTAATCTCTAACAATGAAGACTTCAAATTTAAATCAATCAGAAGAGATGGAGAGGGGCATTTTATACTCATAACAGGAACAGTTCATCAGGATGAAGGCTCAATCCTGAACATCTATGCCCCTAATATAAAAGCATCCACGTACATAAAAGAAACATTGCTAAAATTCAAGGCAGCCATCAAACCGCATACACTAATAGTAGGAGACTTCAACACTCCTCTCTCACCAATGGACAGGTCAATCAGACAGAAACCTAACAGAGAAATAAGAGAATTAATGGAGGTAATGAATCAAATGGACTTAACAGACATCTATAGAACTTTTCACCCAAATTGGAAAGAATATACCTTGTTCTCTGCAGCTCATGGAACCTTCTCAAAAATCGACCACATAGTCGGTAACAAAGCAAACATCCACAGTTACAAAAAAATATTAGTAACCACCTGTGTCTTATCAGATCACCATGGATTAAAGTTAGAATTGAACAACAATGCTACCCCCAGAAAGCCTACAAACTCATGGAAACTGAACAGTCAACTATTGAACCATATCTGGATTAAGGAAGAAATAAAGAAAGAAATTGAAGTCTTCCTGGAATTCAATGAAAATAAAGAAACAACATACTCAAACTTATGGGACACTATGAAAGCAGTCCTAAGAGGAAAGTTCATAGCAATAAGTGCCCACTTAAAGAAAACAGAGAAAGCTCACATTGGAGACTTAACAGCCCACCTGAAAGCTCTAGAAAAAAAGAAGCAGACTCACCTAGGAGGAGTAGAAGACTGGAAATAATCAAAATGAGGGCTGAAATCAACAAAATAGAAACACAGAAAACAATACAAAAAATCAATGAAACAAAAAGCTGGTTCCTGGAGAAAATCAACAAGATTGACAAACCACTATCCAAGCTAATCAAACGGCAGAGAGAGAATTTGCAAATTAATAAGATCAGAAATGAAAAGGGGGACATAACCACAGACACAGAGGAAATTCAGAGAATCATTAGATCTTACTACAAAAGCCTATATGCCACAAAATTGGAAAATGTAAAGGAAATGGATACTTTTTTAGATAAATATCATATACCAAAGTTAAATCAGGACGTGGTGAACAATCTAAATAGACCTGTTAGTCGCGAAGAATTAGAAGAGGTTATCAAAAACCTCCCTACCAAAAAAAGCCCAGGACCAGATGGTTTCAATGCGGAATTCTACCAGATCTTCCAAGAAGATCTAATACCTATACTCCTTAATGTATTCCACAAGATAGAAACAGAAGGTTCATTACCAAACTCCTTTTATGAAGCCACAATTACTCTGATACCAAAACCACTCAAAGACTCAACCAAGAAAGAGAACTACAGGCCAATCTCACTCATGAATATCGACGCAAAAATCCTCAACAAAATACTGGCAAATCGAATCCAAGAACACATCCGAAAAATTATCCATTATGATCAAGTAGGCTTCATTCCTGAGATGCAGGGCTGGTTCAACATAAGAAAATCTATCAATGTAATCCAGCATATAAATAAACTGAAAGAAAAAAACCATATGATCATTTCAGTAGATGCTGAAAAAGCATTTGACAAAATTCAACATCCATTTATGTTAAAAGTCTTGGAGAGATTAGGGATACAAGGGTCATACCTAAATATAATAAAACTATATACAGCAAGCTGACAGCTAACATCAAATTAAATGGAGAGAAACTCAAGCCATCCCACTTAACTCAGGAACACGACAAGGCTGTCCACTCTCGCCATACCTCTTCAATATAGTGCTTGAAGTTCTAGCAATAGCAATAAGACAACATAATGGAATCAAGGGGATTCGAATTGGAAAGGAAGAAGTTAAACTTTCGTTATTTGCAGATGATATGATAGTGTACATAAGCGACCCCCAAAACTCCACCAAAGAACTCCTAAAGCAGATAAACACCTTTAGTAATATGGCAGGATACAAGATCAACTCCAAAAAATCAGTCGCCCTCTTATACACAAATGATATGGAAGCAGAGAGGGAAATCAGAGAAGCTTCACCATTCACAATAGCCAAAAACAGCATAAAATATCTTGGGGTACATCTAACCAAGGAAGTGAAAGATCTATTTGACAAGAACTTTAAGGCATTGAAGAAAGAATTTGAAGAGGATACCAAAAAATGGATGGACCTCCCTTGTTCTTGGATTGGGAGGATCAACATAGTAAAAAATGGCAATTCTACCAAAGGCAATTTTTATTTTCAATGCAATCTCCATCAAGATCCCATCAAAATTCTTCACAGATCTGGAGAGGACAATAATCAACTTTATATGGAAAAACATAAAACCCAGGATAGCTAAAACAATCCTATACAATAAAGGATCTTCTGGAGGTATTACCATCCCTGACTTCAAACTCTATTACAGAGCTACACTAATGAAAACAGTGTGGTACTGGCATAAAAACAGAGAAGTCGACCAATGGAATCGTATTGAAGACCCGGATTTTATCCCACAAACCTATGAACACCTCATTTTTGATAAAGGAGCTAAAAGTATACAATGGAAGAAAGAAAGCATCTTCAACAAATGGTGCTGGCACAACTGGATGTCATCGTGTAGGAGAATGAAAATGGACCCTTATCTATCACCGTGCACAAAACTCGAGTCCAAATGGATTAAAGACCTCAATATCAGCCCGAACACATTGAACCTGATCGAAGAGAAAGTGGAAAGTACCCTACAGGAGATGGGCACAGGAGATCTCTTCCTATGTATAACCCCAGAAGCACAGACATTAAGGGCAACATTGAATAAATGGGACCTACTTAAACTGAGAAGCTTCTGTAAAGCAAAGGACATAGTCACTAAGACACAAAGGCAACCTACTGACTGGGAGAAGATCTTCACCAACCCCACAACAGACAAAGGTCTCATCTCCAAAATATAGGGAGAACTCAAGAAACTAGACTTTAAAATGCTAATTAACCCAATTAAACAATGGGGCACTGAACTGAACAGAGAATTCTCAGCAGAGGAAGTTCAAATGGCCAAAAGACACTTAAAGTCGTGCTCAACTTCCTTAGCAATCAGGGAAATGCAAATCAAAACAACTTTGAGATATCATCTTACAACTGTCAGAATGGCTAAAGTCAAAACCACCAAGGATAACCTTTGCTGGAGAGGCTGTGGAGGAACGGGTACCCTCATCCATTGCTGGTGGGAATGCAATCTTGTGCAACCACTGTGGAAGTCAGTGTTTCGGTTTCTCAGGAAATTCGGGATCAACTTACCCCTGGACACAGCAATACCACTCCTGGGAATATACCCCAGAGATGCTATTTCATATGACATAAGCATTTGTTCAACTATGTTCATAGCAGTATTATTTGTAATAGCCAGAACCTGGAAACAACCTAGATGCCCTTCAATGGAAGAATGGATGAAGAAATTATGGAATATATACACGCTAGAGTAATACGCTGCAGTAAAAAAACAATGACTTCTCGAATTTTGCATGCAAATGGATGGAAATAGAAAACACTATCCTGAGTGAGGTGTCCCAAACCCAAAAAGATGAACATGGGATGTACTCGCTCATAATTGGTTTCTAGCCATAAATCAGGGCCACGGAGTCTACAATAGGTGAACCTAAAGAAGCTAAGTAAGAAGGTAAACCCAAGGAAAAACATATAGTTATCCTCTTGGCTAAGGGAAGTAGACCAAATTGCCGGGGAGAAAATTAGGATCTTGGGGGTGGGGTGGGATGGGGGTAAGGTGAGATGGGGAGAGAAAAGGTAGAATGGAAGGAGGGGGGACTTGGGGAATCAGGAGAATTGCTATAAAGGAAAGGTGGGTAGGGGAGCATGGAACCACAATTCTTAGTTAAGGGAGCCACTTTAGGGTGGTCAAGAGATTTGACCCTAGAGGGGCTCCCAAGTGCCCAAGATGAGGTTCCCAGTTAGTTCCTTGGGCACCTGAGGATTGGGAACCTGAAATGACCCTATCTTAGAGCAATACTGATGAATATCTTGCATATCATCATAGAACCTTCATCCGGTGATGGATAGAGATAGAGACAGAGACCCACACATGAGCACTGGACTGAGCTCCCAAGGTCCCAATGAGGAGCAGAAGGGGGGAGAACATGAGCAAAGAAGTCGGGACCACGAGGCGTGCACCCACCCACTGAGACAGTGGAGCTGATCTACTGGGAGCTCACCAAGGCCACCTGGACTGTGACCGAAAAAGCATGGGATAAAACTGGACTCTCTGAACATGGTGAACAATGAGGGCTGATGAGACACCAAGGATAATGGCACAGGGTTTTGATCCCACTTAATGTGCTGGCTTTGTGGAAGCCTAGCCAGCTTGGATGTTCACCTTCCTAGATATGGACGGAGGGGGGAGGACCTAGGACTTACCACAGGGCAGAAAACCGGGACTGCTCTGTGGACTGGAGAGGGAGGGGGAGAGGAGTGGGGGGAGGGAGAGAAGAGTGGGAGGAGGGGGAGGGAAATGGGAGGCTGGGAGGAGTTGGAAACTTGTTTTTTGGTTATGTTTTTTTTATTCTTTTCTTAATAAAAAAAAAGAAAAAGAAAACAGAGAAAGCACACATTGGAGACTTAATAGCCCACCTGAAAGCTCTAGAAAAAAAAAAGAAGACTCACCTAGGAGGAGTAGAAGACTGGAAATAATCATACTGAGGGCTGAAATCAACAAAATAGAAACACAGAAAACAATACAAAGAATCAATGATACAAAAAGCTGGTTCCTGGAGAAAATCAAAAAGATTGACAAACCACTATCCAAACTAATCAAACGGCAGAGAGAGAATTTGCAAATTAATAAGATCAGAAATGAAAAGGGGGACATAACCACAGACACAGAGGAAATTCAGAGAATCATTAGATCTTACTATAAAAGCCTATATGCCACAAAACTGGAAAATGTAAAGAAATGAACACTTTTTTAGATAAATACCATATACCAAAGTTATACCAGGACCAGGTGAAAAATCTAAATAGACCTGTTAGTCTCGAAGAATTAAAAGAGGTTATCAAAAACCTCCCTACCAAAAAAAGCCCAGGACCAGATGGTTTCAATGCGAAATTCTACCAGAACTTCCAAGAAGAACTAATACCTATACTTCTTAATGTATTTCACAATATAGAAACAGAAGAGTCATTGCCAAATTCCTTTTATGAAGCTACAGTCTCTCTGATACCAAAACCACACAAAGACTCAACCAAGAAAGAGAATTACAGGCCAATCTCACTCATGAACATCGACGCAAAAATCCTCAACAAAATACTGGCAAACCGTATCCAAGAACACATTAGAAAAATTATCCATTATGATCAAGTAGGCTTCATCCCAGGGATGCAGAGCTGGTTCAACATACGAAAATCTATCAATGTAATCCAGCATATAAATAAACTGAAAGAAAAAAACCATGTGATCATTTCATTAGATGCTGAAAAAGCATTTGACAAAATTCATCATCCCTTTATGATAAAAGTATTGGAGAGATTAGGGATACAAAGGTCATACCTAAATATAATAAAACTATATACAGCAAGCTGACAGCTAACATCAAATTAAATGGGGAGAAACTTAAAGCCATGCCACTAAACTCAGGAACACAACAAGGCTGTCCGCTCTCGCCATACCTCTTCAATATAGTGCTTGAAGTTCTAGCAATAGCAATAAGACAACATAAATGGATCAAGGGGATTCAAATTGGAAAGGAAGAAGTGAAACTTTCGTTATTTGGAGATGATATGATAGTGTACATAAGCGACCCCCAAAACTCCACCAAAGAACATTTACAGCTGATAAACACCTTTTGTAATGTGGCACGATACAAGATCAACTCAACATCAGTCGCCCTCTTATACACAAAGGATATGGAAGCAGAGAGGGAAATCAGAGAAGCTTCAACTTTCACGATAACCACAAACAGCATAAAATATCTTTTGGTACATCTAACCAAGGAAGTGAAAGATCTATTTGACAAGAACTTTAAGGCATTGAAGAAAGAAACTGAGGAGTATACCAGAAAACGGAAGGACCTCCCTTGCTCTTGGATTGGGAGGATCAACATAGTAAAAATGGCAATTCTACCAAAGGCAATTTATAGATTCAATGCAATCCCCATCAAGGTCCCATCAAAATTCTTCACAGATCTTGATAGTACAATAATCAACTTTATATGGAAAAACAAAAAACCCAGGATAGCCAAAACAATCCTATACAATAAAGGATTGTCTGGAGGCATTACCATCCCTGACTTCAAACTCTATTACAGAGCTACAGTGATGAAAACAGTGTGGTCCTGGCATAAAAACAGAGAAGTCGACCAATGGAATCGTATAGAAGACCCGAATTTTAACCCACAAACCTATGAACACCTCATTTTTGATAAAGGAGCCAAAAGTATACAATGGAAGAAAGAAAGCATCTTCAACAAATTGTGCTGGCATAACTGGATGTCATCCTGTAGAAGAATGAAAATTGACCCTTATCTATCACCATGCACAAAACTCGAGTCCAAATGGATTAAAGACCTCAATATCAGCCCGAACACATTGAACCTGATCGAAGAGAAAGTGGAAAGTACCCTACAGGAGATGGGCACAGGAGATCGCTTCCTATGTATAACCCCAGAAGCACAGACATTAAGGGCAACATTGAATAAATGGGACGTACTTAAACTGAGAAGCTTCTGTAAAGCAAAGGACATAGTCACTAAGACACAAAGGCAACCTACTGACTGGGAGAAGATCTTCACCAACCCCGCAACAGACAAAGGTCTGATCTCCAAAATATATGGAGAACTCAGGAAACTAGACTTTAAAATGCTAATTAACCCAATTAAAAAACGGGGCACTGAACTGAACAGAGAATTCTCAGCAGAGGAAGTTCAAATGTCCAAGAGACACTTAAGGTCATGCTCAACCTCCTTAGTGATCAGGGAAATTCAAATCAAAACAACTTTGAGATATCATATTACACCTGTCAGAATGGCTAAAATAAAAAAACTCCAATGATAGCCTTTGCTGGAGATGCTGTGGAGGAAGGTGTACCCTCATCCATTGCTGGTGGGAATGCAATCTTGGCAACCACTTTGGAAATCGGTGTTTCGGTTTCTCAGGAAATTCTGGATCAACCTACCCCTGGACCCAGCAATACCACAGCTGGGAATATACCCAAGAGATGCCAGATCAGATGACAAGAGCATTTGTTCAACTATGTTCATAGCAGTATTATTTGTAATAGCCAGAACCTGGAAACAACCTAGATGCCCTTCAATGGAAGAATGGATGAAGAAAGTGTGGAATATATACACATTAGAGTACTAAGCTGCAGTAAAAAACAATGACTTCGCGAATTTTGCATGCAAATGGATGGAAATAGAAAACACTATCCTGAGTGAGGTAACCCAGACCCAAAAAGATGAATATGGGATGTACTCACACATAATTTGTTTCTAGCCATAAACAAGGGTCACGGAGTCTACAATTGGTAATCCCGAAGAAGCTAAGTAAGAAGGTGAACCAAAGGAAAAACATATAGTTGTCCTCTTGGCTATGGGAAGTAGACAAAATGGCCGGGGAGCAAATTGAGATCTTGGCGGTGTCGTGGGATGGGGGTAAGGGGAGATGGGGAGTGTAAAGGGAGAAGGGAAGGAGGGGGGACTTGGGGAAAAAGGAGGATTGGGATAAAGGAAGGTTGGATAGGGGAGCACGGAAGCACAAATCTTAGTTAAGGGAGCCACTTTAGAGTTGGCAAGAGACTTGAACCTAGAGTGGCTCCCAGATGCCCAAGCCAAGGTCCCCAGTTAGTTCCTTGGGCAGCTGAGGATAGGGAACCTGAAATGACCCTATCCTATGGCAATACTGACGAATATCTTGCACATCATCATAAAACCTTCATCTGGTGATGGATGGAGATAGAGACAGAGACCCACACTGGAGCACTGGACTGAACTCCCAAGGTCCCAATGAGGAGCAGAAGGAGGGAAAACATGAGCAAAGAAGTCGGGACCATGAGGGGTGCACCCACCCACTGAGACAGTGGAGCTGATCTATTGGGAGCTCACCAAGGCCAGCTGGACTGTGACTGAAAAAGCATGGGATAAAAGTGGACTCTCTGAGCATGGCGAACAATGAGGGCTGATGAGAATCCAAGGACAATGGCACGGGGTTTTGAACCTACGTGATGTGCTGGCTTTGTGGGAGCCTAGCCAGTTTGGATGTTCACCTTCCTAGAAATGGTCGGAGAGGGGAGGACCTAGGACTTACCACAGGGCAGGGAACCCTGACTGCTCTTTGGACTGGAGAGGGAGAGGGAGAGTAGTGGGGGAGGGGCAGTAAGGTGGGAGGAGGGGGAGAAGAGTGGGAGGAGGGGGAGGGAAATGGGGGGCTGGGAGGGGGTGGAAACTTGTTTTTTTTCTCCTTTTCTCATTAAAAAAAATGGAAAAAAAAGAATTAAAGTTTCACAATAGGACAAATTCAGACTTAAAAGACCTCTAAGTGGGTGAATGTGCCCACCTGGATGAAAGATCCTTGGAAGGGAGTGCAGGACACCTCCAGATCCTGCTGTAAGGGCTCCTTTGTTCCACACAACCCTTCCCCCCCCCAAGTATGCCCTATTGTCTGCGAGGTCCTTGGCCCAGTAACAGATCCTGCTCCTGCACTGAGGAGATCCAGCAAGAGGGCACTTCTTTCCATCTGTGGAGTCATTAGATCAACCAACATGACCAGCTCCAGTACCGAGGGCCAGACCAAGAAAATTCCAGAAGTACATAGTCATTCACCACAAAGATTGGACAAAGACGGCAAGGTCTCCTGGCTGCATTTGAAGGAAGAGATGGGCAGGTGTCAATGCAAGAATTCCTCCAACAACCTGAAAGGCAATATGATAACACCAGAATCCAGTAAACATACAATAGCAACACTTGAACACACTAATCCAGAAGAAGTAGAAGAAATAGACTTTAAGTGTAACATTATGAAAATAATGGAGAACCTTAAACAGAATGTGAAAACTGCTTTATAGAAATGGAAAAGACAATCAAAAAGTTAGAAGAAATGAATAAATTTCTCAAAGATACACTAGAAAACCAAGAAAAAGCAAACAAACAGGTAAAGAAAACAGTTCAAGATTTCAAGACCAAAATAGAGACAATGAAGAAAAAACAAACCAAGAGATGGTAGAATACGGAAAATCTGGGTAAATGAACAGGAACTAAAGAGAAAAGTATAACCAACAGAATACAAGAGATACAAGAAAGAATCTCAGATGCTGAAGATACTATAGAGGAAATAAACTCGCTGATTAAAGTAAACAACAAATCCAACAAATTCTTAACACAAAACATCCAGGAAATCTGGGACACCATGAAAAGACCAAAGCTAAGAATAATAGGGTAGAAGAAGGAGAAAGATTACAGCTCAAATTCCCAGAAAATATATTCAACAAAATTATAAAGAAAAACTTCCCCAACCTAAAGAAGGATATTGCTATGAAGGTACAAGAAGCATATAGAATACCAATTAGAATGGATCAAAAAAGCATCACCTCGCCATATAATAATCAAAACACAAAACATACAGAATAAAGAAAGAATATTAAGAGCTGCAAAGGAAAAAGGTCAAGTAACATATAAAGGTAAACCTATCAATGGAAACCATGAAAGCCAGAAGGTCTTGGATATATGTGTTGCAGACACTAAGAGACCATGTATGCAAGCCCAGGCTACTATACCCAGCAAAGCTTGCATTCACCATCGATGGAGAAAACAAGATATTCCAGGACAAAAACAGATTAAACCAATACATAGCCACAAACCCAGCCTTATAGAAAGTACTAGAAGTAAAACCACAAACCAAGGAAGCCAATAACACCAATAATAACACAGGCATCTGACAACCTTCCACCAGCACAACTCAAAGAAGGGAAACACATAAACACTACCACCAAAAAAAAACAGAGTTAACAAGCACTGGTCATTAATATAACTTAATTTCAATAGACTATATTCACCTATAAAAAGGCACAGATTAAGAGAATGGATACAAAAATAGGATCCAACAATCTGCTTTTTACAAGAAACACACCTCAACCTCAAAGACAGATATTAACTCAGAGTAAAGGGTTGGAAAAAGGTTTTCCAATCAAATGGACCTAAGAAAGAAGGGGGTGTGGCTATACTAATATATAACAAAATTGATTTCAAACTAAAATTAGTCAGCAGAGATGGATAAGGACACTTTATCTTCATAACAGGAACAATTCATCAGGAGGAAGTCTCAATCTTGAATATCTATGCCCCAAATATAAAAGCACCCATATATGTAAAAGAAACATTACTAGAACTCAAAGCAGACATCAAACCCCACACTCTAATAGTAGGGGATTTCAACACTCCTCTATCAACAATGGACAGGTCAACCAGACAGAAACTTAACAGAGAAATAAGAGAACTAACAGATGTAATGAACCAAATGGACTTATATCTATAGAACATTCCACCAAAACAGAAGAGAATATGCCTTATTCTCAGCATCTCATGGAACCTTCTCAAAAATTGAACACATAATCGGTAACAAAGCAATCATCCACAGATACAAAAAAATTGTAGTAACCACCTGTGTACTATCGGATCACCATGGAATAAAATTAGATTTCAACAACAATTCTATCCCCAGAAAGCCTATAAACTCATGGAAACTGAACAGTTAAAGACTGAACCATGCCTGGGTCAAGGAAGAAGTAAAGAAAAAAATTAAAGTCTTCCTTGAATTTAATGAAAATAAAGACACAACATACCAAAACCTATGGGACACTATGAAAGCAGTGCTAAGAGGAAAGATCATAGCACTAAGTGCCCACAAAAGAAAACAGAGAAAGCTCACATTAGAGACTTAACAGCACAGCTGAAATCTCTAGAAAAAAAAAAGAAGCAGATTCACCCAGGAGGAGTAGAAGACTGGAAACAATCAAACTGAGGACTGAAATCAACAAAATAGAAACACAGAAACAATCCAGAGTATCAATAAAACAAAAACAGGTTTGTGGAGAAAATCAACAAGATTGACAAATCCCTATCCAAACAAATCAAACGGCATAGAGATAACACACAAATGAACAATATCAGAAATAAAATGGGGACATAACTACAGACAGAGAGGAAGTACGTAGAATCATTAGATCTTACTACAAAAGCCTGTATGCCAAAATATCAAAAAATCTGAAAGAAATAGACTTTTTTTAGATGAGTACCATATACCAAAAATAAATAAAGACAAGGTGAACAATTGAAATAGACCTGTAAGTCATGAGGAATTAGAAGCTGTCATTAAAACCTCCCTACCAATGAAAGCCCCAGACCAGATGGTTTCATTGCAGAATTCTACCAGAACTTCCAAGAAGAGTTAATACTTAGAAAATTGTAGACCAATCTCATTCATGAACACTGACACAAAAATTTTCAATAAAATATTGGCAAAGTGAAACCAAGAAAACATCAAAAAATTATCCATTATGATTAAGTAGGCTTTATTCCAGAGATGCTGGGCTGGTTCAACATATGAAAATCTATCAATGTAATCCATTATATAAATAAACTGAAAGAAAAAAAAAAACATATTATCATTTCATTAAATGCTGAAAAAGCATTTGACAAAATTAAACACCCCTTTATGTTAGAGGTCTTGGAGAGATTAGGGATACAAAGTTCATAACTAAATATAATATAAGCAATATACAGCAAGCTGACAACTAATATCAAATTAAATGGAAAGAAACTTAAAACCATTCCACAAAAATCAGGAACAAGACAAGGCTGTCCAGTCTCTTCATACCCCTTCAATATAGTGTTGAAGTTCTAGCAATAGCAATAAGACAACATAAAGGGATCAAGGGGATTTGAATTGGAACGGAAGAAGTCAAACTTTCATTATTTGCAGATGACAAAATAGTGTACATAAACAACCCCAAAAACTCTTTCAAAGAAATCCTACATCTAATAAACACCTTTAGTAATGTGGCAGGATACAAGATCAACTCAAAAAATCAGTAGTCTTCCTATACACAAAGAACAAAGAAGCAGAGAGGGAAATCAGAGAAACAACACATTTCACGATAGCCACAAATAGCATAAAGTATCCTGGGGTAATTCTAGCCAAGGAACTCAAAGATCTATTTGACAAGAACTTTGAAGAAAGAAATTGAAGAGGCTACCGGAAAATGGAAGGATCTCCCATGCTCTTCGATTGGTAGGATCAACATAGTAAAAATAGCAATTCTAGCAAAAGCAATCTATAGATTCAACGTAATCCCCATCAAAATCCCAACAAAATTTTTCACAGACCTTGAGAGAACAATAATCAACTTTATATGGAAAAACAAAAAACCCAGTATAACCAAAACAATCCTATACAAAAAAAAGTAATTCCTGAGGCATTACAATCCCTGACTTCAAACTGTATTACAGAGCTACAGTAATGAAAGCAGCTTGGTATTGGCATAAAAACAGACGTTGACCAATGGAATAGAATGAAGACCAGAATATTAATCCACAAACCTATGAACACTTGATATTAGACAAAGGAGCTAAAATTTCACAATGGAAGAAAGAAAGCTTCTTTAACAAATAGTTTGGCATAACTGGATGTCAACATGTAGAACAATGAAAATAGATCCATATCTATCACCAGGCACAAACTCGAGTCCAAATGGATTAAAGGCCTCAATATAAATCTGACCACACTGAACCTGATACAAGAGAAAGTGTGAAGTAGACTGCAACACATAGGCACAAGAGACCAATTTCTATGTATAACCCCAGCATCACAGACAATAAGAACAACAATGAATAAATGGGACCTCCTAAAACTGAGAAGCTTATGTAAAGCAAAGGTCACTATCATTAAGTCAAAAAGGCAACCTACTGAATGGGAGAAGATCTTCACCAACCCCACATCAGACAAAGGCCTGATCTCCAAAATATATAAAGAACTTAATAAACTAGACATTAAAATTCTAAATAACCCTGTTAAAAATGGGGTACTGAACTGAACAAAGAATTTTCAGCAGAAGTTCAAATGGTCAAAAGGTACTTAAGGTCATGCTCAACCTCCTTAGCTATCAGGGAAATGCAAATCAAAACAACTTTGAGATACCATCTTACACTTGTCAGAATGGCTAAAATCAGAAACACCAATGATAACCTATGCTGGAGGTGATGTAGAATAAGGGGAACACTCATCCATTGCTGGTGGGAATGCAAACTTGTGAAACCACTTTGGAAATGAGTGTGGCAGTTTCTCAGGAAACTGAGAGTCAACCTACCTCAGGATCCAGCAATTCCACTCTTTGGAATATACCCAAGAGGTGCCCAATCATACTACAAAAGCAATTGTTCAACTATGTTCATAGCAGCACTATTTGTAATAACCAGAACCTGGAAACAACCCCTTCCATAGAAGAATGGATAAAGAAGGTGTGGCACATATACACTTTAGAGTTCTACTCAGCAGTAAAAAAACAATGACATCTTGAATTTGCATACAAATGGATGGAAAAAAATGCATTAGTGAGTGAGAAAACCCAGACCCATAATATGAGTATGGTATGTACTCACTCATTAGTGGATTCTAACCATAAACAAAGGACATTGAGCCTATAGTTCATGATCCTAGAGAAGCTAAATAAGAAGGTAAACCAAAGAGAAACATATTTATTCTCCTGGATATCAGAAGTAGACAAGATTACCAGGCAAAGTTGGAAACATGGGTGTGGGGGTGGAGTGGGCAGAAGGGGAGATGGGAAGAGAAAAGGGAGAAGGGGAGAGCTTGGGGGAATGGAATGGTTGAGATGGATGAAGTGTGGATATGGGAGTAGGACAGAAGATATTTTAATTAAGCGAGACATTTTATGGTTGGCAAGATACATGGCTTTAGAGGGATTCTCAGGTGTCTAAGGGGATGTCTCCAGCTAGGTCCTTGGGCAGCAGAGAAGAGGGTGCCTGAACTGGTCTTCTCCCTTAGCCACACTGATTAATATCTTGCATATTGCCATAGAAACTTCATCAGGTGTTGGATGGAAATAGAGCAAGAGTCCCACATTGTAATACTGTGCTGAGCTCCCAAGGTCCAGATGCAGAGCAGAAGGAGGAAGAACATGAACAAGGAAGTCAGGACCTTGAGGGGTTGGTCTACCCACTGAGATGGTGTGACTGATCTAATAGGAGCTCACCAAGGCCAGCTGGACTGGGACTGAATGAGCATGTCATTCATGTACTCTCTGAATGTGGCTGAATATAAGAGCTGACTGAGAAGCCAATGATAATTACACTGGGTTTTGATTCTACTGCCATGTACTGGCTTTTTGAGAGCCTAGTCTGGATGCACACCTTCTTAGACCTGGATGGAAGGGGGAGGGCCTTGGACTTCACACAGGGCAGGGCACACTTACTTCTCTTAGGACTGGAAAGGGAGGAGGAAAGGGGTTTGAGGGAAGTGAGAGGGAAATGGGAGAAAGTAGAAATTTATAATACACAAGTAAATAATAAGTGGAGAAACAAAACAACTAAAAAAAAAGACCTGTAAATGGGTCACAGTGTTGAATAAATGTACAAAGGCTTGTGAGAGAGAAGAAAATAATTTTCTGAGTCATAAAATAAAGCTAATGCTTTAAGAAAAGAGACAGAATACAGATAATCATAGATTTTAAAAAGTAAAGAAAAATGAGCGATGTAAAAATGGAAAATTCACAGAGAGTTTAGATTCTGTATACTATTGTGTTTTCTTTAAATTTATTGACTGTGAAGAGACTTTTCATTGTATGTGCTACTTGGCTAATCCACCATGTATATTATAAAAGTATTATGACTTCAGAATTTTGGTATAAGGATATGATGCTTTGGAAAAGAGGTTCTTCTTTTGTTTTCACAGAAGATGAGAACCTGTGGATTGCCTCTAGGAAAATATGGTTTGATAGACCAAGCCCTCATGAAAGATTGCTGTGAACACCCTCCAAAACTTACTTTGCTCAACTGCCCACTGAGATAAACCTAACAAACAGGAAATACCATGAAAGACCTGATTAACAGTACCCCCATACATTACAAAGCAGCTTAGAGAGAAAAAACTATACCCATATTCCCAAAAAATGTTTATAAATGTTCTTCTACATTTAAAGGGGGATATCATATAGATATGAATAATTTTCATTGGTATGGATTTTGCTTTATTGATATAAATTTAAGAACAATCTTGTTATATGTATATGTATTTCTGATCTTGATTAAGTTATTGTGATTGTGTAGTTCATTTAAAAATATTATGTATAATTAGGAAATATAGGTTGTAAATGGATAATCATTGGTAATAGTCAAGTTTGTAGTTATGATAGTTAGGGTTTCTAGATATATAGAAATATATTTCAGTTAGATAGGCATTCTTCATATCTTTCATAAACTACAGAATATGGCATTTAAAATGTTTTAATAACTCAGGGCTTTTCATGCCAATGAGACATGTCTGCTCCTGGCAGCACCAATCTACTTCAAGAAGAAGATGGTCATCAAAGAAGCTCCTTATGGAGTTTGATAGCCATTTGGGCAAGAAACTACTCTTGCCTGAACTGTTGCATAAACTGTACATGAGAGCCTGCAGAGAGATAACTGCTGAACTTGCCTAAAAGGTGAAATGATTCTTCGGGATTCCTGCTTCATGAAAGAGTCTGCGAACAATTCTACAGGACACAGAAGAAAGTGACTGAAATATCTTTAAAATTTCCTGCTTCATGGAAATGTCTGCTGGACACTATCAGCCTGTAGGGTGAAGATGGATGTCCCAACAGTACAGAAGAACTTTGGATGACTGTCCAGGAAGCGAAATGTCTCAGTCAATTCTAAAATTTTGGAACTTGCTTACAATGCACTTTCTGTTTACTTAGGTAATATTATATCCTTCTGGAGTCTTTGGTGGAATTGAAGAATAGATAGTTATAGTTTTCCTTTGTTATGATAAGAGATAAAATAGATATAAATATTGTAACTATAATTCTTGCTTGATAACTATTTTGTTATATGTAATTTTACTATGTTAAAGTTAAAGCTTTCCTTTTTAAATAGAAAAGGGGAAATGGTATAGGAGGTCCTTCTGTATTTGTGTTGCTTTCATTGGTTAATAAAGAAACTGCTTTGGGCCTGGTGATAGGGCAGAACTTACATAGGTGGCAAGATAGAACTGAATTCTGGAAGGAAGAAAGCAGAGTCAGAGAGAGTTCTCATGGAGCCACCAGGTAAGACATGCTAAATCTTTCCCCATAAGCCATGACCTCATGGAAAACACAGATTTAATAGAAATGGGTTAAATCAAGATGTGGGAGTTAGCCAATAGGAGGCTAGATCTAATGGTCAAGCAATGTTTTAATGAATACAGTTTCTGTGTGATTATTTTGGGTGTAAGCTAGCTGGGCAGGATGAACAAAGGATCCGCTCCATAAAACAAACCTCTTACTGTGTATGTCATTTGTGAATATTTTCTTCTATAGTTTAACTTTGATGTCTTAATTATGATTCTATTGCTGTGAGGAGACAGAATGACCATGCCAACTCTTATAAAGCAAATATTTAATTTAAAGCAAATATTTAATTGAGGAGCTTGCTTATAGTTTCAGAGGTTCAGTCTATTATCAACATAATGGGAATCATGATGGTATGCCGGCAGATATGGTGCTGGGGCTGAGAGTACTACATCTTGCATTCAACTAGAAGTCTACTGAAAGTAACACTGAGGGAAGCTGAAGCATAGGAGACCTCAAAGCCCATCCCAACACACTTTCTCCAACATAGCTACACCTCCTAATAGTGCGACTTTTGAGGACATTTTCTTCAAACCACCACATTTAGTAACATATTTTTTTCTGTATAGAATTCTTTCAGTTTCATATAATTTAAGGTGTTTCCTTTTGTTTTGATGGCTTTACTTTGGAATTTTGTAAAGCCATTGTTCTTCAGGGACTGCATGCATATGATGAGGGAGTATTGATCAAGTATTCCATCTCAAATGATGAACTGTAAATCTCTTAATTCTAGCAGCTCATGAACAATTGATTGTTCTGTTATCTTTACCCATATCTTTACAGAAGGCATAGAGAAAGTTATAAGGGATTTGAATCAGTAAAATTAGAACCCCTAACAATCTGGATGAGTAAAAAGGCAATGTACCCATCAGTGTATTCATTTTTTTTAAACACTCAGGTACTTTTTCCTCATTAATTTTTGTCAAAAAAGTGTTTGGGTGAAGGCAAACAAAAAATAGTACACAAGGATTTGTAAGAACATGGAAAACTTTAAGAAACTTAATTAAAATATGACGACTTACCATTTGGATCACAAGATCAAGATTTTAAATTTCTTTTAATTGTCTACATACTTATAACCCAAATCTGTGTTTTTGCTAGGACTCAAAGGTATGAGTCTATTTTTGCTGTTTTATATCTGTTATTTGTTTTTCTACAATATGGATTTCAATATGGGCCTAAAAGTTTCAAATATATTAAACTTCTTTTTCTGGTATGAAGTTGTCTCAACAGGTTTCTCCTTGGCTGGTAGATACATCCAAGCATTAATTTCTGACTACAATCTGCTCCAAATGACCGTGGACCCTGGACTTGTTGAAAACTGATGTGGACCAGTTTGGCTGATACGAATGCTCCCTGCCTCTTCAACAGAGTCCACAAACCAGATGCTCCTGATAAATACCCCATTGTTTAAATTTTCTCTTTGTTTTTGGTTAGTATTTCACCTTTGTTAATTGTTGACAGTGAAGCCCCAAGACAGGTGAAAGCAGGTAAAAGAATACATTGTCTCTAATCCCTGGTTGAGATGGTAAATCAAAAGGGAACTCCTTTAGATAGGAAGACTGTTCAGGTTTAAGAGAGAAATTCTTTATATGGAACTATGTTCCCCTCGATATAATTGAGGAAAGATATGTTGCTCTCACCTGGCTTTAAAGGACCCATGAATGGTTCCCCAAAATACTTGAGAAGGGGAAAATGTAAGGACATGGAAAATTTTAAGAAATTTTGCTTAGTCAGAAGCTGGTTAAGGAACTAGGTTTAAGAAACAAAGCAGCATCAAGAGATAGCTGGAAACAGGAACCTTTGCACAACTGCAAATGAACTGTCCCTAGCAGCTAACCCCCTGTCAACAGCCAGCTTTGGGGTTTAGACAGAAGCAGAAATAACTGCTTGAGGGGACACAAGGGGGCATGCACAGAAGCAGAAGTAGCTGCTTAAAGGAGGAAGAGGGTATGCAGCAGCACTCCATACCCCGTACTTAGCAAAATCAGCCCCCTTGGTCCTAAATAAACTGGCTCGCTGTAGTTGCCTATATATGTCAACCCCAAATGAGAAGTGGGAGCTCTCCCCACTGCTCAGTTTCATGAGTGGAGACTTTGAGCTCCCAGCTAGTTGAATTTTGCAAACTGAATAAAGGTTGCTTTTGCATTCTGGGCTTGAGTGGATTCTGGTGGTGTCACTCTGGGGTCTCAAGTTGGGCACAACAAATTCTCATTGAGTAGGTGACATTTTAATTTACTTTTTTTAGTTTCAGTGTTCTAAGTTCTTAAATGGTTTGCTGAAATGAATTTGGCATTTTTTTTTCCTATTTTGAACTTGGTTACCTCCCACCCACAGGATTTGCCTCATCTTTTGTTATGTAGCAGTTTCCTCCCAGATCTATCACTCAATCCTGCAGGGAAGCTCAAAACAGAGCAAACAACTCAAAAAAAAAAAAAAAAAGGAACCCAAAAAACTTCAGGGGGTCCCTGAAATTTTCAAGATTCTTTAGGCCCCCTCTTTACCATGACTATATAAGAAATAAAGACTACTGAGGGTCATTCTCAAACAAGCCAATCGTCAAGGAAGATCCTGAGGCTAGCCAAACTGAGATGTATGAAAGTGGCTGAAAAGATTTTCATACGAAGCAAGCTGCAAAGAAAACTGGAGAGACATGACAGACTGACAAAAAGAGGTTTAGACCAACTGAGTCAATCGGAAAAGGTATTCTCCAACCCTGTTGAGGTGCCTGAAGGCTGTGCAGTGTGCTATGAGTTCATGCTGCTATGGGTTTGGTGATGTAGCAGTTTTGGGGTCATTTCGGCTGCTATAACACCTTACCCATATTCCTGTAAGTAATCTCAATAAAACACATAATACAGCAATTTGGATTTTGGGGGTATCCATTCAGATCTGTCATGGACTTCCTAAATGTTGTTAGCAGACATGTGCTGGGTATCCCCAGAAAAGGTTGCCATATATTATCTGGGTAGTTAGATCGTTTTACTTCTACTTTTTTTTATTTTATTGCTCATCAAGTTTGAATATCAAATACAGATTTAATATAAAAATTGTGTAATGCCTTTTGTTTAATTAAAGTAGTGAACTACAACAAAAACTTGTTTGTGCTTCTCTGAAAGCCAGAAGCTTATTGAACCTGCTTTGATTTTCACCCCCATGTATTCTCTCTCTTAAATAAAAGGATTATGGACCTGAACTGACCCCACTTCCATCCTGACCTAGATAATCTTGCAGTTCTCTACAATGAGATTTAGTTCTAGCACCTCTTGAGTGATAAAGATATCTCTCTTTTCTGTATTTTTATTCACCTTCCTTGGGAAGGTGATAGGGAAGATCTTACTTGTCCAAAAAGGTAATTCTTGATCCTTGACTCAAAACCCTCTAAGAGCATTCATAAGTGGACGTCTAGACATTTCATCAATTTTATCATAAGTACTTGAATTATTATATGCATAATAATTATATATAATGTAACATATTACTTTAATAAATGTATTATTAAACCTTAACTGGTACTCAGTACTGTACTCACTAACTTAGAAAGATGTCTTTGATTCAGAACACAGTATCACTATCTATAAGTTGTTTTAGGTTTGACAGATAATTTTATTATTCATGTTTTTAATTTCTGTAGACCACCGGGCGGGTCAGTGAGTCTAGGGATTGTAAACCGCCTGGCTGATCAGTTATTCCAGGGTCCTGGGAGGAGCTATCTGGATGATATGGGTGGGAGAAAGGAAGGAGGCCAAGCAGATTTGTCGAAGCCTCTGTTTATTAGAGTCATGGTTACAGCTTATATAGGATGAGGAATTTGGGGGACAGGGGCATGGGCAGGAAGGAATCTTGCAGCGGTGGTTCCAGCCGGTCGCGAGGTCCTTGGCCAGGAGGTTATGTTCAGTCAGGTCACGATTCCTCTGTCAGGAAATCACAAGTTGACACTCCTAGTTCTCTAGATAATTGGAGTGTGGGGCGGGTTCCGCTAAGAGATAGCTCTCTATTAACAGATAATTGGGTGTGGGGTAGGCTCTGCCAATAAAACAATTGTTAAGGTGTGAAGCTCTTTGCAAACTCTTCAGGGTGATGGTTCCTGTAATGATTTTTGGGGGAAATGGCTCCTGACAAATTTCCTTATCTAAATATTTGTATTACTTTTCAATTTTCAGGATATAGCTTTTAGAATAAATTTGATATTTTTTTCTACTAACAATGATGGCAATGCAAATCTACTTTGTATATGATATTTTACCTCACTCTTGTTAAGATAGCTATTATATTTTAAATAAAAGATATGTTTTTGTATGTATAAAAAATAGAACTCTAATCATTCTGTTTCCTTACAGGTACTGACACTATTTTAGAAAGTAAAGATTTATGGGAAAATTGAAAATATTCTACATTTAGAGAACATCTAATACTTAACATTATTCATATCCATTTCAACAGATAGTACACATCTGAGCTGCTAAAATTGTAACTAGATGGCTCTTTGTTCTACATGTTGCCCTCCTTTGTAACTGAGCTTTATTAAGAAGCTGTTATTGCAATATATTCAGCACTAGGTGGCCAGCTACTGAAAGTGCCTGTTTCTATTCTGACATTTTGAAATTTAGATTCCTAAGATATTTATGATTCTTAATTTTCTCTGTGTAATGAGGAATGCATGATGAGGTTCTATTATTCTTGTTATGAGCCTGAATATTTACTTCCCTGACAGTGTAATTACCCACTGTAACTGTAGAAACTGCAGAAAATGAATCTGCTTTATTAAAATCACTCCTGTTTCCACTCCTATATAGTACTTTAATAGGTACATACCAGATAACTCAGTAATTTGGAACTGATATTGACTTTATTACATATGTATTCTGAATCTGAGAAACTTATGGATTCTATATCTTATAGAATGCACTTATCATTGCAAACCAATGCCTATTCATTGTCATAATTATTTATCAATTGAGTAATAATATTTATATATAATTCCAAAGTAGAATCTCCACATTGCTTTTACACTGAATATAATTTCCCCAGTTCTTGTCATTCTTTGACCATTCCTTTGAATAAAAAGTTGGTAACCATACGTGGTCTTTATCAGAAATTTTCAATGGACTTTTTGGGAGAAGTGCACTAAAATAATAAGAAATGATGTCTCTATTTTAATTGTTATCTTCTTAATTTGTTTTTTATAAATCAAAATCCATATTTATGCTACATTTAAGTAAAATAAAGAATGTTGAAATATATCTAGGAAGTTTAGCTTTAAATGGAAATATAAAATTAAACTTTAGACCTTAATGGGTGTCAACTCTCTGAGGACCCTCTCTTGTGGATAAACATTTTTGCAATTTTTATATATGTCAATTATAGGGAAATATTGATATTTCACAGCTGAAGGATACTTCATTTTTCAGGTATCTTAGTCTAAATTGTTTTCCTAACATCACTTTTTATTGAGAAGACTAAAATAAATGTTGGCAGTAAAAAAATATATCTCTATCAAATGCACATGATATACTTTGAATTACATTTCTATTAGAAAACTTCTAGGCTGTATCAAGGGGAAACCTCTACATTACATGCTTAAGAGATGTAACTGAGAATAGAAGGTAGTATAAGTTATTAAAAATACTGAAAAACATAGGATGTTAGTAAACTTGGCACCTAGTATAATGAAAATATTCTTGTTTTTAATGAAAAACATTCTATGGTACCCAACTTTCAGTGTAAAACTTCCATTTGAAAATTTATAATCAATATTTCAATGTAGACAGAGACTGTTTGTTCATTTTCCAACCGCTCAAACCCAAATCATCACACAGAAATTATACTAATTACAATGCTGTTTGGCTAATAGCTTAAGTGTACTTCTAGCTTGTACTTACATCTTAAATTAACCTTTTTTAATTTGTGTCTTACTACAAAGCTCTTGGTTGACAAGCAAGGCTTTCTTTGTTGGCTACATTGTATCTCTCTAGCTCTGCCTAGTCTCTCTCAACACCTCTGTTAGCATTTTCTGACTGGCTTTACTCTGTTAAGACATTGGCCGAAAGCAGTTTTTTTTTTAATTAACCAATGGCAATAATACATATTCATAGCATACAGAGGGGGGAATCCCACATCATTCCAAAAACACATTTCTGCTTCAATTTTATTAAAATCAATGTTTACGTAGAGCTGTTGCATATAGTTGTAAAGATCACTTACTACATAAAATTGTTGCATCCATATTCTCTATAGTTAGTTAGCTTTTTGTCACTTTACTAAATATCTGACAGAAATAATTTAATAGAGGGATTTTGGCTTATAAATTCTGAGGCTTGATTATCTGTTGGCTTCTGTTAAAGTAGAATATTATGCTAAGGAGAGTAGAGTGTGATAAAGGTGCCCACTGCTCAGGCATCCTATAAGGAAGGAGATCAAGATGGATGATTAGATAAATAGACAGACAGACAGATAGGTGGATGGACAGATGGATAGAGAGATAGACAGGATAGCAAGACAGGGAGAGAGGGAGAGAGAGAGAGACAGAAAGACAGAGAGAGATTTCTATTGCTTTCTTGCAAATTCACCTGTGACCAGTCACTTGGAGACCATGCCTTCAACACATCATCCTTCTTTGGGACAATGCATTATATTAAATTCTCTGTCAGACTATATTCACCATAAGAAAAAGAAATCCTCTCAATAATTTAAATGAAGGTACTCTGAGGCTTACTGTAATACTGCTTGTAAGTCAGTATCCTTGATTCCTCTGTAATTTTATATTTCATAATATATATATATTATACATAGGAATTTATGAAGTTACTTTTTCTAAAATTGTTATGACTAATTCTGTATATTAATAAATAGTATACTAGTACTTATTGTTGAAAAAATAATGTTTTTCTTTATTTTAGTGAATTTATCATGTTATCTGGCTCTATTTAGTTTAGTCCTTCATTATGTAATTTTTATAATAAACTGTGATGGTATTTTCTCATAATCTATTTACAATATGTGTATTCATAGAATCAATTGAACAAAATATTTATTTAGAATCAACTGTCAAATTACCACTAATCTTATGGCAATTTTCCATCTGGCTTTGAACTCATTGTGGTCTGCTTGTCCTTGTCTGTTCCATACTTGGATTAAAGGCATTCACCACCATATCTAGCATATTAGTTGATTTTTAAAGTTTAGTAGAATGTACCTAAATTTTCATATAAGCCTGAAATTTGTTCAAGGAAATTTCTCTTTCACTTATTGTATAATTCTATTTACTTTTCATCTTGATAGTTTAAGTTTTTCTAGGAAAGTCTTATATGCCATTATTTATTTTACATTTACTTATAAAAACTTTTCCATATTGTATAGTACTTCCATAATTTTTATTCTTTTGTTATTATTATTTAAGACAGTGTTTCTCTGTGTAGTTCTGGCTGTCCTGGGGCACTGCAGGCCAGGCTGGCCTCAGAGGCACAGAGATCTACCTGTCTGTGGCTCCTGAGTGCTTGGAATAAAGGTATATGCCATCACCACTCAACTTTCAACATTTTTAAAAATTAACCTTAATTTCCATTTTTATTATTTACACTGTCTAGTATCAGTATCCTGTTTGAAAAACAAAATCATACTTGACATAAGAGTTGTAGTTTAATTTTTTTCTTGCAAATTCTACACATTTGGCTTCTCATCGGTCCTCATTGATCAGAGAGTCCGGTTTTATCCCATGCTTTTTCAGTTCCGGTCCAGCTGGCCTTGGTGAGCTCCAAATAGATCAGTCCCTCTGTCTCAGTGGGTAGGTGCACCCCTCACTGTCCCGACTTCCTTGCTCATGTTCTCCCTCCTTCTGCTCCTCATTGGGACCTTGGGAGCTTATTCTGGTGCTCCAGCGTGGGTCTCTGTCTGTATCTCCATCCATCGCCTGATGAAGGTTCTATGGTGTTATGCAAGATATTCATCAGTGTGTTTATAGGATAGGGCCATTTCAGGTTCCTTTTCCTCAGCTGCCCAAGGCACTAACTGGGGACATCGCCCTGGGCACCTGGGAGACCCTCTAGGTTCAGGTCTCTTGCCTTCCCTAAGCTGGATCCCTTAATTAAGATATATGCTTCCCTGCTCCCATAACCATCATTCCTTCATCCCAAACATCCCAATTCCCCAAGTTTCCCCCATCCTCCCCTTCTCACATTTCTCTCCACATCTCCACTTACCCCTATCCCACCCCTCCCCCAAGATCCCAATTTTTGATCGGCAATCTTGTCTACTTCAGAAATCCAGGAGGATAACTTTATGTTTTCCTTTGGGTTCACCTACTTATTTAGCTTCTTAAGGATCACAAATTATAAGCTCAATATCCTTTATTTATGGCTAGAAACCAATGATGAGTGAGTACATTCCATGTTCATCTTTTTGGGTCTGAGTTACCTCACTCAGGATAGTGTTTTCTATTTCCATCCATTTGCATGCAAAAGTCGAGAAGTCATTGTTTTTCACCGCTGAGTAGTACTCTAATGTGTACATATTCCACACTTTCTTCATCCATTCTTCCATTGAAGGACATCTAGGTAGTTTCCAGGTTCTGGCTATTACAAATAATGCTGCTATGAACATAGTTGAAAAAAATGCTTTTGTAATATGACAGGGCATCTCTTGGGTATATTCCCAAGTTTGGTGTTGCTGGGTCCTGGGGTAGGGTGATCCCGAATTTCGTGAGAAACCGTCAAACTGATTTCCAAAGTGGTTGTACAAGTTTGCATTCCCACCAGCAATGGATGAGGGTACCCGTTCCTTCACAACCTCTCCAGCAAAGGCTATCATTGGTGTTTTTGATTTTAGCCATTCTGACAGGTGTAAGATGATATCTCAAAGTTTTTTTGATTTGCATTTCCCTGATCACTAAGGAGGTTGAGCATGAACTTAAGTGTCTTTTGGCCATTTGAAGTTCTTCTGTTGAGAATTCTCTGTTCAGTTCAGTGCCCCATTTTTTAATTAAGTTAATTAGCATTTTAAAGTCTAGTTTCTTGAGTTCCTTATATATTTTGAATTTCCGACCTTTGTCTGTTGCGGGGTTGGGGAAGATCTTCTGCCACTCAGTGGGTTGCCTTTTTGTCTTAGTGACAGTGTCCTTTGCTTTAGAGAAGCTTCTCAGTTTTAGTAGGTCCCATTTATTCAATGTTGCCCTTAATGTCTGTGCTCCTGGGGTTATACATAGGAAGCGATATCCTGTGCCCATATGTTGTAGAATACTTCCTACTTTCTCTTCTATCAGGTTCAGTGCGTTCAGACTTATATTGAGGTCTTTGATCCATTTGGACTTGAGTTTTGTGCATGGTGATAGATATGGGTCTATTTTCATTCTTCTACAAGTTGACATCCAGTTGTGCCAGCACAATTTGCTGAAGATGCTTTCTTTCTTCCATTGTATACTTTTAGCTCCTTTATTGAAAATGAAGTGTTCATAGGTTTGAGGGTTAACATCCGGGTCTTCTATACGATTCCATTGGTGGACTTCTCTGTTTTTATGACAATACCACACTGTTTTCATTACTGTAGCTCTGTAATAGAGTTTGAAGTCAGGGATGGTAATGCCTCCAGACGATCCTTTATTTTATAAGATTGATTTGGCTATCCTGGGTTTTTTGTTTTTCCATATAAAGTTGATTATTGTCCTCTCAAGGTCTGTGAAGAATTTTGATGGGACCTTGATGGGGATTGCATTGAATCTATAAATTGCCTTTGGTAGAATTGTTATTTTTACTATGTTGATCCTCCCAATCCAAGAGAATGGGAGATCTTTCCATTTTCTGGTATTCTCTTCACTTTCTTTCTTCAATGTTTAAAGTTCTTGTCAAATAGGTCTTTCACTTCCTTGGTTAGAGTTACCCCAACACATTTTATGCTGTTTGTGGCTATCGTGAAAGGTGATGCTTCTCTGATTTCCCTCTCTGCTTCGATATCCTTTGTGTATAGGAGGGCAACTGATTTTTTGGAGTTGATTTTGTATCCTGCCACATTACTAAAGAAGTTTATCAGCTGTAAGAGTTCTTTTGTGGAGTTTTTGGGGTCTCTTATGTACACTATCATATCATCTGCAAATAACGAAAGTTTAACTTCTTCCTTTCCAATTCGAATCCCCTTGATCCCCTTATGTTGTCGTATTGCTATTGCTAGAACTTCAAGCATTATATTGAAGAGGTATGGAGAGAGTGGACAGCCTTGTTGTGTTCCTGATTTTAGTGGGATGGCGTTGAGTTTCTCTCCGTGTCATTTGATGTTAGCTGTCGGCTTGCTGTATATAGCTTTTATTATTTTTAGTTATGACCCTTGTATCCCTAATCTCTCCAAGACTTTTATCATAAAGGGATGTTGAATTTTGTCAAATGATTTTTCCGCATCTAATGAAATGATCATATCGTTTTTTTTCTTTCAGCTTATTTATATGATGGATTACATTGATAGATTTTTGTATATTGAACCAGCCCTGCATCTCTGGGACGAAGCCTACTTGATCAAAATGGATAATTTTTCTAATGTGTTCTTGGATTTGGTTTGCCATTATTTTATTTAGGATTTTTGTGTCGATTTTCATGAGTGAGATTGCACTGTAATTCTCCTTCTTGGTTGTGTCTTTGTGTGGTTTTGTTATCAGAGTAACTGTAGATTCTTACAAGGAATTTGCAATGACTCTTCCGTTTCTATATTGTGAAACACATTAAGGAGTATAGGTATTGGTCTTCTTGGCAGTTCTGGTAGAATTCCGCATTGAATCCATCTGGTCCTGGGCTTTTTTTTCATAGGAAGGTTTTTGATAACAGCTTCTAATTCTTTGCGACTAACAGGTCTATTTAGATTGTTCACCTAGTCTTGGTTTTACTTTGGTATATGGTACTTATCTAAAAAAAATGTCCATTTCTTTTACATTTTCCAGTTTTGTGGCATACAGGCTTTCGTAGTAAGATCTAATGATTCTTAAATTTCCTCTGTGTCGGTGGTTATGTCCCCCTTTTCATTTCTGATCTTATTAATTTGCATATTCTCTCTCTGCCGTTTGATTAGTTTAGAAAGGGGTTTATCAATCTTGTTTATTTTCTCCAGGAACCAGCTTTTTGTTTCATTGATTCTTTGGATTGTTTTCTGTAATTCTATTTTGTTGATTTCAGCCCTCAGTTTGATTATTTCCACTCTCCTTCTCCTCCTAGGTGAGTCTGCTCCTTTTTTTTTCTAGAGCTTTCAGGTGGGCTGTTAAGTCTCCAACGTGTGCTTTCTCTGTTTTCTTTAAGTGGGCACTTAGTGCTATGAACTTTCCTCTTAGGACTGCTTTCATAGTGTCCCATAGGTTTGAGTATGTTGTTTCTTTATTTTCATTAAATTCAAGGAATACTTTAATTTCTTTCTTTATTTCTTCCTTGATCCAGGTGTGTTTCAGCAGTTGACTGTTCAGTTTCCATGAATTTGTACGTTTTCTGGGGGTAGCATTGTTGTTGAATTCTAACTTTAATCCATGGTGATCTGATAAGACACAGGTGGTTACTAATATTTTTTTTGTATCTGTGGAGGTTTGCTTTGTTACCGAGTACGTGGTCAATTTTTGAGAAGGTTCCATGTGCTGCAGAGTAGAAGGTATATTCTTTCCTACTTGGGTGGAATGTTCTATAGATGTCTGTTAAGTTCATTTGATTCATCACCTCTATTAATTCTCTTATTTCTCTGTTAGGTTTCTGTCTGATTGACCTGTCCATTGGTGATAGAAGAATGTTGAAATCTCCTACTATTAGAGTGTGCGGTTTGATGACTGGCTTGAGTTTTAGGAATGTTTCTTTTATGTAAGTGGGTGCTTTTATATTAGGGGCATAGATATTCAGGATTGAGACTTCACCCTGAGAATTGCTCCTGATAGGAGTATAAAATGTCCCTCTCCGAGAAAACTTCTTTTCAATGATTTGTCAGGTTGACAATTGATGTGGGAGTAATTTCTTATTAATAAAGAAACTGCCTAGACCCATTTGATAGGCCAACCCTTAGGTAGGCGGAGTAAACAGAATGGAATGCTGGGAGAAAGAAGCTGAGTCAGGGAGTCGCCATGATTCTCCCACTCCAGACAGACGCAGGTTAAGATCATTCCTGGTAAGCCAGCTCGTGGGCTACACAGATTAATAGAGATGGGTTAGATTAATATGTAAAAGCTAGCCAATAAGAAACTGAAACTAATGGGTCAGGCAGTGTTTAAAAGAATACAGTTTCCGTGTAATTATTTTGGGTAAAGCTAGCTGGGTGGCGGGACACAGCCCGCTGCTAGTATTTCAACAGAGTGGCACCCAACATGCTAATGAACTCCACGTTAAACCTGAGAGGGCTTAAAACTAGAGAGAGAGAATTTAAGACAGCTTTTTGCTGTTTATGGGTTGCGTGCCACAAAGAAATTGTCCTGACTCAGCAGCAGGAAAAAACTGGCTGTTTTAAAATGCCGTCTTTCTGGGCTGTGCCGCCATTGCGATCTCTGTCTGGCTCCTGTGGGAGACAGAGCTTTTGAATGTAACATTTGGAGTAAAGCTCTATGGCTTGCTTGATGGCAATGTGGACTGCTGTGTGCCTGGAACTGTGTGTGGCTCAGGGGCACCAAATGGCTCTGAGGCAGGAGCGGCTTGGCTCAGTTCTGCCATGCTGAGCTGTGCTGGTCTCAGGCAGGAACTACCGTAATTACCATAAAAACAGCGCAGTTAAGGTTTCAACTGGGCAGGACACAGGCGGTACCTTATTACCTGTACGTGGCACAACTTAAGTTTTTAAGAACTGCTTAACATTTTAAGAAATGCTCCTGGATAGTAAAAAAATGTTACAGATTCACAATAAAACAGATTCAGACATAAAAGACCACACTGTTGGATGAATGTACATAGGCTTGAGAGAGAGAAAAAAAAATAGAGAATAAAGTTAATGGTTTAAAAAAAAAGGTAAAGTCTTTAAAGAGACAGAGTACAGATAATTATAGATTTTGAGAAATAAAGTAAAAATAAGCCACGTAAAAATGAAAAATTCACAGAGAGTCTGGATTATGTACATTGTCTTTTCTTTAAAATTTTTGACTGTAAAGGAGCTACGTACAGAGAGACATTTCATTCTATGGGCTGCCAAGTGGAACCAAAACGGATATCATGAGGGTATGACTTCAAAATTTGGGTCTAAGGATATGATGCTTTGGAAAGGGTCTTCTTTTGTTTTCACAGAGGACAAGACCCTATGGATTGCATGTATCCCGATATGGTATGATAGACCACGACCTCCCGAAAAGTTCCTGTGAACACCCTCAAAAAATTGCTTCACTCAATTGGCAACTGAGATAAACCTGGCACACAGGCTACACCCTAAATGATCTGATTAACAGTGCCCCCATTCAGCAGGAAGCAGTTTGGAGAGAAAAAACTGCGCCCATGTTCCCAAAATATTGTTTGTAAATGTTCTTTTACATTTAAAGGGGGAAATGATATAGGTATGAGTAATTTGCATTGGTGTGGATTTTACAGTCAATTTTGTTATATGTATATGTATTTCTGGTCTTGATTAAGGTATTATGATTGTGTAGTTCATTTAAAAATGTAATGTATAATTAAGAAATATAGGTTAATGGTTAATCATCGATAATAGTAAAGCTTGTAGTCATGTTAGTTAGATTTTCTAGATATATAGAGATACATTTCAGTTAGATAGACATTCTTCATATCTTTCAAAGACTGCAGAATATGGCATTTAATGTTTTAATAACTTACGACTTTTCATGACAATGAGACATATCTGCTCCTGGTGGCACCAATCTACTTCGAGAGGAAGATGGGCATCGAAGAGGATCCTTATGGAGTTGGATAGACATTTGGGCAAGAAACTGCTCTTGCCTGGACTGTTGCATAAAATGGACACAGAGAACTCGCAGAGAGATAACTGCTGAACTTGCCTAAAGGTGAGACGGTCTTTTGGGGTTCATGACTCATGAAAGAGTCTGCGAGACATTCTGCAGAACACAGCAGATAGTGACTGAACTGTCTTTGAAATTTCCTGCTTCATGAAAATGTCTGCTGGATACTATGGGCCTGAAGGCTGAAGATGGATGCCCCAACCATACAAAAGAACTTTGGGTGACTGTCCAGGCAGCGAGATGTCTCTGTCATTTCTAGAGTTTTCTTATTTCTTGTTTACTTAGGTAGTATTATATCCTTCTAGAGTCTTTGATGGAGTTGAAGAATGAATAGACAGTTATAGTTTTCCTTAGTTATGATAAAAGATAAAATAGATATAAATATTGAAACTGTAATTCTTGCTTGATTACTGTTTTGCTATATGTAATTTTACTATGTTAAAGTTAAAGCCTTTCTTTTTTGTTTAAACAGAAAAAGGGGAAATGATGTGGGAGTAATTTCTTATTAATAAAGAAACTGCCTAGACCCATTTGATAGGCCAACCCTTAGGTAGGCGGAGTAAACAGAATGGAATGCTGGGAGAAAGAAGCTGAGTCAGGGAGTCGCCATGATTCTCCCACTCCAGACAGACGCAGGTTAAGATCATTCCTGGTAAGCCAGCTCGTGGGCTACACAGATTAATAGAGATGGGTTAGATTAATATGTAAAAGCTAGCCAATAAGAAACTGAAACTAATGGGTCAGGCAGTGTTTAAAAGAATACAGTTTCCGTGTAATTATTTCGGGTAAAGCTAGCTGGGTGGCGGGACACAGCCCGCCGCTCGTATTTCAACAGACAATATTACCACCAAAGTAATATAAATTCTCTTTTCTGAGCTTAGTTGTATCTCAGAGGTTGTGGGTGCTTCACTATGGCTGAATATACCATACATTTAGGACACAGAACTTATATAAAATAACTGGATCTAAGAACCTAAAATTTCTTTTTTGTCACATCACATCCCTTGCTATAATACTATTTAGAATGCCCAGAAGGAGAAACAAACAATGCTACCCAGATGAAGCACGTATGAATAATGACAATGGAAGCATTTCAAGATAATCCAAAAAGTACAAGTAGTGGCACTCTTTAATTTTTGTTGTTGTTGTTTTCAAGACGGGATTTCTCTGTAGCTTTGGAGGCTGTCCTGGAACTGTCTGTTTTAGAACAAGCTGGCCTCATACTCAGAGATCCACATACCTCTGCCTCCTGAGTGCTGGGATTAAAGGTGTCTGCCAACATTGCCAGGCTAAGAAGTAACACTCTGATGTTAGTGACACTCAGTTGTTGTTTGTTAGGACTCAAGGACATCACATCAGGAGGCAAGTCATTCCTGGTGCTGGAAACCTTGTCACGTTTCCAGGGTAAGTGAGGTCATGGAGATTAAATAACTATCTACTGCTGTCATTTTACTGGACCAGTACAATTTTCTGCTTATTCTTTCTAAACAGAGATTAGATCTCCTTTCTGAGAAAAGCTTTTCTTTACTTCAATAAGAAACCATCACAGAAATCCACACCTGCACACGAGGTAGATAACAACAGATTGTGGAAGCCAGGTCCCAGTGGATAAATCTACATCTCAGTTTCTGCATCTAGGGACCAGGGAACCCTTCAGATGAGGGTGTATAAAGATACTAAAAACCAGTATACCAAGAATTCTGCTGTGCCACATTCTCTGTAAGAAATTGCAGAATTAAAGATTGGAGAAATGTCAATATCAATGTCAATTATTACAGGGAAGAGTGAATTTATGCAGAGTCCCAGCACTTAACAGTTACCACTACTATCTAATGAATGTGTGAATAAGGAGAGTTAGATTCATCCAGAGAAGAACAGCACTGTGATTGGTTATTCAATTTAGAGTAATAAGCCCTGAAACCATATATACTCAAAGAAGAAAATAAATGGTACTCATGAAGTTCTGTTTGCATACATTCATCCAATTTTATCTATGTATATGTATATATATTTGTATACATTAATAATAATCCAATTAAAGGGTATAATGATGAGTGGGTGAGTGCATAAAAGATGATTAAGTTTGGGTAGCTGTAAGAGACTTGATGAAGGAAAGATGAGGAAAAATTATGTAAATTGATGTCAACTAAAAACAATCAAATGCAATAAAACAGCACGTGATATATAAAGAACACATAGACATTTGAGTTTGGATTTTCTTTCTAATATAAGAGAGTACGGAACTTCATATATTTAACATCAGGACAATATGTTACTTGACTGTGATTCCTTTGAATCTTCTCACTATTAACTATGATTTTTTTTCTCTTTGTTGACTACTTACCTTTATATTTCACTATATGTCTTTCTTTTATTAAGAAAAGAAGGAAAAGAAAAAAAACATAAACAAAAAACAAGTTTCCACCTCCTCCCAGCCTCCCATTTCCCTTCCCCTCCTCCCACCCTTCTCCTCTTCCTCCCACCCTTCTCCCCCTCTCCCCTCTCCTCTCCCCTTCCCTCTCCAGTACACAGAGCAGTCCGGGTTCCCTGCCCTGTAGTAAGTCCTAGGTCCTCCCCCCTCCGTCCATATCTAGGAAGGTGAACATCCAAACTGGCTAGGCTTCCACAAAGCCAGCACATTAAGTAGGATCAAAACCCTGTGCCATTGTCCTTGGCGTCTCATCAGCCCTCATTGTTCGCCATGTTCAGAGAGTCCGGTTTTGTCCCATGCTTTTTCGGTCACAGTCCAGCTGGCCTTGGTGAGCTCCCAGTAGATCAGCTCCACTGTCTCAGTGGGTGGGTGCACGCCTCGTGGTCCCGATTTCTTTGCTCATGTTCTCCCTCCTTCTGCTCCTCATTGGGACCTTGGGAGTTCAGTCCAGTGCTCATGTGTGGGTCTCTGTCTCTATCTCTATCCATCACCAGATGAAGGTTCTATGATGATATGCAAGATATTCGTTGATATTGTTCTAGGATAGGGTCATTTCACGTTCCCAATCCTCAGCTGCCCAAGGAACTAACTGGGAACCTCATCTTGGGCACTTGGGAGCCCCTCTAGGATCAAATCTCTTGCCCACCCTAAAGTGGCTCCCTTAACTAAGAATTGTGGTTCTGTGCTCCCCTATCCACCTTTCCTTTATCCCAATTCTCCTGATTCCCCAAGTCCCCCCTCCTTCCCTTCTACCTTTTCTCTCCCCATCTCCCCTTACCCACATCCCACCCCACCCCCAAGATCCTAATTTTCTCCCAGGCAATTTGGTTTACTCCCCTTAGCCAAGAGGATAACTATATGTTTTTCCTTGGGTTCACCTTCTTACTTAGCTTCTTTAGGTTCACCTATTGTAGACTCCGTGGCCCTGATTTATGGCTAGAAACCAATTATGAGCGAGTACATCCCATGTTCATCTTTTTGGGTCTGGGACACCTCACTCAGGATAGTGTTTTCTATTTCCATCCATTTGCATGCAAAATTCGAGAAGTCCTTGTTTTTTACCGCAGCATAGTACTCTAATGTGTATATATTCCACACTTTCTTCATCCATTCTTCCATTGAAGGGCATCTAGGTTGTTTCCAGGTTCTGGCTATTACAAATAATACTGCTATGAACATAGTTGAACAAATGATTTTGTCATATGAAATAGCATCTCTTGGGTATATTCCCAGGAGTGGTATTGCTGGGTCCAGGGGTAAGTTGATCCCGAATTTCCTGAGAAACCGAAACACTGACTTCCACAGTGGTTGCACAAGATTGCATTCCCACCAGCAATGGATGAGGGTACCCGTTCCTCCACAGCCACTCCAGCAAAGGTTATCCTTGGTGTTTTTGAATTTAGCCATTCTGACAGGTGTAAGATGATATCTCAAAGTTGGTTTGATTTGCATTTCCCTGATTGCTTAGGAAGTTTTGCACGACTTTAAGTGTCTTTTGGCCATTTGAACTTCCTCTGCTGAGAATTCTCTGTTCAGTTCAGTGCCCCATTGTTTAATTGGGTTAATTAGCATTTTAAAGTCTAGTTTCTTGAGTCCTCTATATATTTTTGAGATCAGACCTTTGTCTGTGTGGGGTTGGTGAAGATCTTCTCCCAGTCAGTAGGTTGCCTTTGTGTCTTAGTGACTATGTCCTTTGCTTTACAGAAGCTTCTCAGTTTAAGTAGGTCCCATTTATTCAATGTTGCCCTTAATGTCTGTGCTTCTGGGGTTATACATAGGAAGCGATCTCCTGTGCCCATCTCCTGTAGGGTACTTCCCACTTTCTCTTCTATCAGGTTCAGTGTGTTCGGGCTGATATTGAGGTCTTCAATCCATTTGGACTTGAGTTGTGTGCACGGTGATAGATAAGGGTCAATTTTCATTCTTCTACGGGATGACATCTAGTTGTGCCAGCACCATTTGTTGAAGATGCTTTCTTTTTTCAATTGTATACTTTTAGCTCCTTTATCAAAAATGAGGTGTTCATAGGTTTGTGGGATAAAATTCGGGTCTTCCATACGATTCCATTGTTCGACTTCTCTGTTTTTATGCCAGTACCACACTGTTTTCATTACTGTAGCTCTGTAATAGAGTTTGAAGTCAGGGATGGTAATGCCTCCAGAAGATCCTTTATTGTATAGGATTCTTTTGGCTATCCTGGGTTTTTTGTTTTTCCATATAAAGTTTATTATTGTCCTCTCCAGATCTGTGAAGAATTTTGATGGGATCTTGATGGGGATTGCATTGAATCTATAAATTGCCTTTGGTAGAATTGCCATTTTTACTATGTTGATCCTCCCAATCCAAGAACAAGGGAGGTCCATCCATTTTTTGGTATCCTCTTCAATTTCTTTCTTCAATGCCTTAAAGTTCTTGTCAAATAGATCTTTCACTTCCTTGGTTAGATGTACCCCAAGATATTTTATGCTGTTTGTGGCTATTGTGAATGGTGAAGCTTCTCTAATTTCCCTCTCTGCTTCCATATCCTTTGTGTATAAGAGGGCGACTGATTTTTTGGAGTTGATCTTGTATCCTGCCACATTACTAAAGCTGTTTATCAGCTGTAAAAGTTCTTTGGTGGAGTTTTTGGGTTCGCTTATGTACACTATCATATCATCTGCAAATAACGAAAGTTTAACTTCTTCTTTTCCAATTCGAATCCCCTTGATTCCATTATGTTGTCTTATTGCTATTGCTAGAACTTCAAGCACTATATTGAAGAGGTATGGCGAGAGTGGACAGCCTTGTCGTGTTCCTGAGTTAAGTGGGATGGCTTTGAGTTTCTCTCCGTTTAATTTGATGTTAGCTGTCGGCCTGCTGTATATAGCTTTTATTATATTGAGGTATGACCCTTGTATCCCTAATCTCTCCAAGACTTTTAACATAAATGGATGTTGAATTTTGTCAAATGCTTTTTCAGCATCTAATGAAATGATCATATGGTTTTTTTCTTTCAGTTTATTTATATGTTGGATTACATTGATAGATTTTCGTATGTTGGACCAGCCCTGCATCTCAGAAATGACGCCTTCTTGATCATAATGGATAATTTTTCGCATGTGTTCTTGGATTCGATTTGCCAGTATTTTGTTGAGGATTTTTGCGTCGATATTCATGAGTGAGATTGGCCTGTAGTTCTCTTTCCTTGTTGAGTCTTTGAGTGGTTTTGGTATCAGAGTAATTGTGGCTTCATAAAAGGAGTTTGGTAATGACCCTTCTGTTTCTATATTGTGGAATACATTAAGGAGTATAGGTATTAGTTCTTCTTGGAAGATCTGGTAGAATTCCGCATTGAAACCATCTGGTCCTGGGCTTTTTTTGGTAGGGAAGTTTTTGATAACCTCTTCTAATTCTTCGCGACTAACAGGTCTATTTAGATTGTTCACCAGGTCCTGATTTAACTTTGGTATATGATATTTATCTAAAAAAGTATCCATTTCCTTTACATTTTCCAATTTTGTGGCATATAGGCTTTTGTAGTAAGATCTAATGATTCTCTGAATTTCCTCTGTGTCTGTGGTTATGTCCCCCTTTTCATTTCTGATCTTATTATTTTGCAAATTCTCTCTCTGCCGTTTGATTAGCTTGGATAGTGGTTTGTCAATTTTGTTGATTTTCTCCAGGAACGAGCTTTTTGTTTCATTGATTTTTTTGTATTGTTTTCTGTGTTTCTATTTTGTTGATTTCAGCCCTCAGTTTGATTATTTCCAGTCTTCTACTCCTCCTAGGTGAGTCTGCTTCTTTTTTTTTCTAGAGCTTTCAGTTGGGCTGTTAAGTCTCCAATGTGAGCTTTCTCTGTTTTCTTTAAGTGGGCACTTAGTGCTCTGAACTTTCCTCTTAGGACTGCTTTCATAGTGTCCCATAAGTTTGAGTATGTTGTTTCTTTATTTTCATTGAATTCCAGGAAGACTTTAATTTCTTTCTTAATTTCTTCCTTAATCCAGGTATGGTTCAGTAGTTGACTGTTCAGTTTCCATGACTTTGTATGCTTTCTGGGGGTAGCATTGTTGTTGAATTCTAACTTTAATCAATGGTGATCTGATAAGACACAGGTGGTTACTAATATTTTTTTGTAACTGTGGATGTTTGCTTTGTTACCGACTATGTGGTCGATTTTTGAGAAGGTTCCATGAGCTGCAGAGAACAAGGTATATTCTTTCCTATTTGGATGGAATGTTCTATAGATGTCTGTTAAGTCCATTTGATTCATTACCTCCATTAATTCTCTCATTTCTCTCTTAGGTTTCTGTCTGATTGACCTGTCCATTGGTGAGAGAGGAGTGTTGAAGTCTCCTACTATTAGTGTGTGCGGTTTGATGGCTGCCTTGAATTTTAGCAATGTTTCTTTTATGTACGTGGGTGCTTTTATATTAGGGTCATAGATGTTCATGATTGAGACTTCATCCTGATGAACTGTTCCTGTTATGAGTATAAAATGCCCCTCTCCATCTCTTCTGATTGATTTAAGTTTGAAGTAAACTTTGTTAGAGATTAGTATGGCCACACCTGCCTGTTTCTTAGGTCCATTTGCTTGATAGGCCTTTTCCCAGCCCTTTACTCTGAGTAGGTGCCTGTCTTTGTGGTTGAGGTGTGTTTCTTGTAAACAGCAGAATGTTGGATCCTGTTTTCTTATCCAATCTCTTAGCCTGTGCCTTTTTATAGGTGAGTTGAGTCCATTGACATTAAGTGATATTAATGACCAGTGGTTGTTAACTCCGGTCATTTTTTTTTTAGTCGTAGAGTTTGTGTGTTTCCCTTCTTTGTTTTGTGTTGGTGAAGGGTCTCTAGATGTCTGAGTTATTGTGGTCATTGTTGGACTCCTTGGTTAGTGATTTTCCTTCAATTACTTTCTGTAAGGCTGGATTTGTGGCTGCGTATTGTTTAAATTTGTTTTTATCCTGGAAAATTTTATTTTCTCCATTTATAGTGAATGAAAGCTTGGCTGGGTATGGTAATCTGGGCTTGCACCCATGGTCTCTCAGTTTCTGCAGTACATCTATCCAGGACCTTCTGGCTTTCATGGTTTCCATGGAGAAGTCAGGTGTAAGTCTGATAGGTTTACCTTTTTAAGTAACTTGGCCTTTTTCCTTTGCAGCTCTTAATATTCTTTCCTTATTCTGTATGCTTTGTGTTCTGATAATTATATGGCGAGGGGATTTTTTTTTTTTTGATCCAGCCTATTCGGTGTTCTGTATGCTTCTTGCACCTTCATAGGTATATCTTTCTTTAGGTTGGGAAAGTTTTCTTCTATAATTTTATTAAATATATTTTCTGGACCATTGAGCTGCCTTTCTTCTCCTTCTTCTACTCCTATTATTCTTAGGTTTGGTCTTTTTATTGTGTCCCATATTTCCTGAATGTTTTGTGATGAGAGTTTGTTGGACTTGCTGTTTTCTTTGATCAGTGTGTTTATTTTCTCTATGGTATCTTCAGAATCCGAGAATCTTTCTTCTATCTCTTGTATTCTGCTGGTTATGCTTGTTTCTGTAGTCTCTATTCATTTACCTAGATTTTCCATGTCCAGCCGGCCCTCTGTTTGTGTTTTCTTCTTTGCCTCCATTTCAGTTTTCAGGTCTTGAACTGTTTCCATTATCTGTTTGATTGTTTTTCCTTGGTTTTCTAGGGTATCATTCACTGATTTATTCAATTCTTCAAACTTTCTGTTATATTTCTCATCCATTTCTATAAGGGCGTTTTTTACATGCTCTTTAAGGGTGTCAATCACTTTCATGAAGTCAATCTTTTCTCCTTCTTCTTGATTAAGGGGTTCTTGTCCTCCCGTTGTGAGGTCACTTGTTTCTGGTGGCTTCATGTTGCATTTCAGCTTGTTGGGCGAATTCTTGCCTTGACGTCGGCCCATCTCTTCTTCCAAATGCTCCCTATGGGTCTTCTTTTACCGGATCAGGTCTCCTTGCCTACCAAACGCTGGCTCTCCCCAATGTTGGCTCTCTTGGTGCCGAGAGATCATGCCTCTGTGCTGGTTGGGCACAAACAAAGCACCTACCCCACTTGGTGCAGGCAGGCCACAGAACCAAAGAACTGCAGCCCGCCCGGGCGCCCCAGTACTGGGACCCAGCGCCCAGACAGGCTGGGCTGGGGATGCCATGCACCAAAAGAGGGCGGTGGGGCTGAAGTGGGGAGGGCTCTGGACGGAAGTTGGGTGGGCCAGGAAGAAAGAGGCAGCACCCAGGGAGTAGAGGCCCTGCAGAGAGCCCAAGAAGGACAGGGGGCCAAGAAACCCCCGAGCTCCTAGTCCCAGGCTTGCGCCGTGGGCCAGAAACTCACCCCAATGCTGGGTCCCTGGCGCCGAGAGATCACCCCTCTGTGCTGGTTGGGCAGCTCGCAAACAAAGCACCTACCCCGCTTGGTGCAGACAGGCCACAGAAACAAAGGAACTGCTGCCCGCCCGGGAGCCCTGAGTACTCAGACCCAGCGCCCAGATAGCCTGGGCTGGGCGATGCCACGCGCGCCAAAAGAGGGTGGTGGGGCCGAAGTTGGGAGGGCTCTGGATGGAAGCTGGGTTGGCCAGGAAGAAAGAGGCAGCACCCAGGGAGTAGAGGCCCTGCAGAGAGCCCAAGAAGGACAGGGGGCCAAGGAACCCCCGAGCTCCCCGTCCCAGGCTGGCGCCGTGGGCGCGAAACTCACCCCAATTCTGGGTCTCCTGGCGCCGAGAGATCAGGCCTCTGTGCTGGTTGGGCAGCTCGCAAACAAAGCGCCTACCCCGCTTGGTGCAGGCAGGCCCCAGAAACAAAGGAACTGCTGCCCGCCCGGGAGCCCCGAGTACTCGCACCCAGCGCCCAGATAGGCTGGGTTGGGCGATGCCACGCGCCAAAAGAGGGCAGTGGGGCCGAAGTGGGGAGGGCTCTGGACGGAAGCTGGGTGGGCCAGGAAGAAAGAGGCAGCACCCAGGGAGTAGAGGCCCTGGAAAGAGCCCAAACTCACTATATGTCTTGAAGATTATTTAAGGTCTTTCCATATATACATGGTGTCAGTTGAGTAACTCCCCAAAGCACAATTTCCTCAATGCTATGACTTTTGATTTTAGTGTCTTTCAAATTTACTTTTGCAAAGAAAAAGAGACAAGAAGAAACAGAAAAAATTATGGGAAGTACTTTGGTTTATCTGTAGGATGTATGGATCTAAGAAGCATGCAAAATAAAGGACGAATAGCTTATATATGTAAAGTTGCATTTGCCATGGAAGATATTTTCTGAGTTTTCTCCTTCTAGAAAAACCTCAGCACAAGTTCTGTCATCAGAGTGAGAGAAGGCTCTAAGAATGTAATGTGTCTTTAGATCAGAAACATATGTGTATATATCTTTGGTGTTTTTATTGTGTGACCATGAAATTCATAGTTACTACTCTTGGTTGAATCATGAATACAAGATCAAAATAAACCCTTAAGGCTCATTACTTAAAATATTAATATAAAATAAAAATTAAGAAAATGTAAAAGAAATTTTAAAAAGTTAAATTTAGATTGTTGAAGATAAACAAATAGAGGAATATATTTATATCAGACATTAAATTTTAAACTACTTTTATTCCTTTAAATTTAAGATATGTAACTATAACCACACCAATCATTCCTTACATGTCTTCCTCTGGAACCATCCCTTTTTGTCATTATTCAGGACTTCTTTTAAAATTAATTGTTGTCATAAAAAATTCTGAAAAATTGATGAACTAATATCAATGTTTTATGAGTAAAGAGAGAAGCAAGGGAATTGGAGTGAATTTATTTATTTAGTGTTCCATAAACATTTCCAGAAAATGAAACCCTTAACTGAGATTGTGCCTATGTGTATAGTCAAGGAAAGATACAGACAATTTCCTGGCACTTTAATGTCAGACAGGGCAGTAAAAATGAGGAAGAAGGAAATATTTAAAAACAGTTGTGATTTCATCTCAATCTGAACAGATGAGGCAAATTGCCTAGGATTGAACATGACCAGAAACTACTGAGTTGTTTTCCACAGTACATAGAGATACATCCAGGAAAATGTAAGATCACTGTATTTAAGAGGCAAAGCTGGAAATTATATAGGAGTACTTATCACTTGAAGTTTTACAATACAGATAGAGATAGACAAAAGGAGACCGGGATGGAGGGAGGGAGAGAGAGAGTCAGAAGGATAGAGGTGAACTTTATTTGAATTTACATATTTGTGGCTTTGAGATACACTGAAGAAATAGTTAATAGAAACATCATATATTAAGAGGATATTTAAATACATTAGTTATAACAACACATGTATTCAGAATGTTAAACACTTTATGTAAAATAACACATGTATTCAAAATGTATAGCACAATCACTAACATTATTAATAAAAATTAAACTACTGTAAATGAGTAATGATTTGAACAGAGGACTATAGAAAATAATGCAATTGAGTAATCATTTAACAAGTAACTTTATTCCTTCTGGAAATATAAAATAAATCTTTTTGGGGGGAATGGTTTATTTGGCTTATACTTCAGCATTGCTGTTCACCACTGAAGGAAATCAGGACAGGGATTCAAAACAGGGTGTGTTCCCAGAAGCAAAAGCTGATGCAGAGGTCATGGAGGGAAGCTGCTTTCTTTCTTGCTTCCCTTGAATTGATCAGTCCATCATTTTTTATTAATTTTTACTGAGCTCTACATTTTTCTCTGCTCCCCTCCCTGCCTCAACCTTCTCCCCTTCAACCCTTCCCCAAGGTCCCCATGCTCCTAATTTTCTCAGGAGATCTTGTCAGGACATGTGCTCAACTATGTCCATAGCGGCTTGTTTGTGATAGCCAGAACCTAGAAACAACCTAAATGTACCTGGACTGAAGAATGGATAAGGAAAATGAAGTATATTTACACAATTTAGTACTACACAGCAGACAAATTAATGACAACTTGAAATTTTCAGGCCAATGGATAGATCTAGAAAACATCATATTGAATGAGGTATCCCAAACCTAGAAAGACAAATATATTTACTCACTCATAGTTGGTATTTAAAAACAAGGCAAAGAAAACCAGCCTACAAACCACAATTCCAGAGAATTTAGACAACAATGAGGACACTAAGAGAGACATACATAGATCTAATTTACATGAGAAGTAGAAAGTAGTAAAATAAATCTTTAAATAGAAACCAAGACAAATGTATTGCATTGTATCTGTGTCCAGTGGCTGAGTATTGGAAATATGGTGGAGACAATTATGTCAAATAGGTGGATAGATGAAAATGTTTTCAGGAAAATCATCATTTTGTGTGCGCTATGAAACAGAGAGACAGGAACACAGATATATATATATATATATATATATATATATATATATATATATATATATTGAGAGAGAGAGAAAACAAAAGATATACAGAGAGAGATAGACAGAAGGAAACAGAGAGGGTGGAGGGAGAGAGATACAGAGGGATAGAGGTGAATTTATCTGAATTTACATATTTGCGACTTTGAGATACACTGAAGAAATAGTTGATAGAAACATCATATGTTGAGAAGATATTTAAATACCTTATTTATAACAACACATGTATTCAGAATGGTAAACACATTATTTAAATGACACATGAATTCAAAATGCATAGCAAATCACTAATATTAAAAGTAAAAATACAACTAATGTAATGAGTAATGATTTGAACAGAGGACTATAGAAAAGAGTGCAATCAAGTAACCATTTAAAAAGTAACTTTATTCCTCTTGGAAATATAAAATATATCTTCCAATAGAAACCGTGAGAAATGTTTTGCAATGTATCTGTGCCCAGTGACTGAGTATTGGCAATATCGTGGAGGCAATTATGTAAAATAGGTGCCTGCCTTTTTTCATATTGATCCTGAGCATCAAGCCAAGAAATACAGCAGTTGATTCCTTATAAAACACTAGTCAGTGAATTATTTACTTGCTTTGAAAAGGTCAGCAAAGAGAGAAGCATATCATCAGTCTGTAATTGAATTATAAAGTGGAGTCTCCACTCATTCTTACTGACTAGTGACAGAAAATAAAAAGACATGAAGAAAGAATGAGAACTACTCTTCATTCTACTGTTATTTTATTTTATATTTGGTTTTTGAGACAGGGTTTCTCTGTGTAGTTTTGTAACCTCTCCTGGCACTTACTATGTAGAGCAGACTAACCTTGAACTCACATTCACCTGCCTAAAAGTTTAGGACTCACTTGCTACCTTGGACTCATATGTATGTAAAAAAATTTAGTGAAAAAAGAGTCTACAAAATTGAAAGTGATGAAGATGGTGCATATTGGAGGTTTGGAGGGAAGAAAGGAGAATGGGGAATGATGCAATTATTTTATAATCTCAAAATTAAAAAATAGAGAAAATAAATGGAAATGATTTAAAGAAAATGTCATGAAGGGCTAATTCTTCATAATGGTGTAGTTAGTAATTATGGGTTGTTAAACAAAAATACCAAAATGATAACTGTATGTTATTCCATGTGTCAGAGAGGGAAGTCCCTGAAGATAAACAAGTACTACAGAGTCCTGATATCCTTAGTTGTTGTTATTAGAAATAGATGACAAGATTCTATTGGGAAGCACAACAAAGATGTTCATTTTGATGTGTAAATGTGTTAACTTGTCAGGGAGGTTCCTTGCTTTAGGATATGTAAGGATATTTTGTGCAGAGTAATTTGAACATTTTGCAGTTTTTCTGAAGTTAACTTTTTTTATAGACTGTTTCCCTTGAGTTCATTTCTTTTGGTTAATGATATCTATATTTATTGCCTGTGGACATCTAGTAGCTTTTTTTTTTTTGGTTTTTCGAGACAGGGTGTCTCTGTGGTTTTGGAGCCTGTCCTGGAACTAGCTCTTGTAGACCAGGCTGGTCTCAAACTCACAAAGATCTGCCTGCCTCTGCCTCCCAAGTGCTGGGATTAAATGCGTGCGCCACCACTGCCCGGCTTCTAGTAACATTTTTTTATATTAGTTATACAGTTAAACATTGGTGATATCTCTTCTAGGTCTGTGTCATAACAGTTAAATTCAGTGTACCAGAAGAATAGTCAACATATGGAAAGACTTAAAGACAACACAGGACATATCAATATCCTTGTAAGAAATCCTTCTTTATTTTTACCAGTTTTACTTCTAATAGTATGGTTGCTTTGGCTCATATAGCTCAGGCTACAGTTTTAAATACTTTTAACATCACAGTATTATGCCTATATTCAGAATGTATTTTAAGACACATGCCATGGTTTTATTTTTTTTTATTTTTTTTGCAGTTGAGAATAATTTTTTATTACTTTATAAACAATACCAATTAAAATTCCCATTTCTTCCCCTCCTCCCATTTCTGTCCCACTTTGCCACATATGTTCCCCTCCCACATGGCTCCAGTCCTAAGAGAGGCAAGGTACCCTGCCCTGTGGGAAGTCAAAGGCCCTCCCTCCTTATCAGGCTTAGGAAGTTATGCATCCATAGACAATAGGATCCCAAAATGCCAATAGAACATGTAGTAGAGACAAATCCCAGTGCCATTGTCATTGCTCCCTCCTTCTGCCCCAACTGTCATCCACATTCAGAGGGTCAGGTTTGATCCCATGCTCATTCATTCCCAGTCTAGCTGGAGTTGAACATGTCTTTAAGTATCTTTTGGCCATTTGAAATTCTTTTGTTGAGAATTGCCTACTTAGTTCAGTACCCCATTTTTAATTGAGATATTTAGAATTATAATGTGTAGTTTTTTCAGTTCTTTATATATTTTGGAGATCAGTCCTTTGACTGATGTGGGGTTGGTGAAGATCTTCTCCCATTCAGTAGATTGTTTTTTTTGTCTTAATTAATGTGTCCTTTGCTTTACAGAAGCTTCTCAGATTCAGAAGTTCCCATTTATTCATTGTTGCTCTTATTGTCTGTGCTACTGGGGTTACACATAGGAAGTAATCTTCTGTGCCCATTCATTGCAGGCTACTTTCCACTTTCTCACCTATCAGGTTCAGTTTTAAATGAATCATATATGACATATGCATATGTGTTGTGACCTATATCCATCAGTATAGTTCTGGAGGCAAAATGATTACTTAAATACTCTCACTGGGATAGTTATTTATTTCTGACAGGAATGCTTAATTAATCATGGCAACAGAACCCGACCTTTAGTCTAATCCTATTTGTTTAGAAATATGAGATCATACACTGTTCAAGAGTGTCAAAGTAGAAACACTGGACAGATGCACGTTGTTGTCATGCAGAAACATTTATTAATTCCATGAAACTCCCTCTAACTAACTGTATGAAAGCTTTGTCAGTTCAGTTCCTTGACAACCAACATTCTACTTTTAGCATCTGCACAAGAACAAAGGCAGACACCAGCATGGTAAAGTTTCTGCTGCTGGCTTTGGCATTTGGTCTGGCTCATGCTCATGCTGAGGTAAATTCATTTGGTCTGTACATTGGTTTGATGATCTTCAATAGCATATTTCTGTAGATGTGATATGTCATTCAGTTTGTCTATATAAGTTCACATTCATACAGTAAACTTTCTGACTTTTGTAGAAGGAGCTGCAGGCCTGCTTTTCATCCCGCCTGGCTCCCGCACGGCTAGATTTACACCAGAAATAACAACACACAAATTGTATTCTTTTAAACCCTGCTTGGCCCATTATATCTAGCCTCTTCTCGGCTAACTCTCGCACCTGGACTAGCCCATTTCTAATAATGTGTGTAGCACCCCAAGGTGCACTTACCAGGAAGATTCTAGCCTACTTTCATCCTGGGTCGGAACTTCATCAATTGTGTCTGCCTGGGAGAGGGGAGCATGGCCTCTGAGCTCACTTCCTCTTCCTCAAAGCATTCTGTTCTGTTTACTCCTCCCACCTATGTTGTAACCTATCAGGGCCAAGCAGTTTCTTTATTAATTAACCAATGAAATCAACAGATTTGATATATGACACTCCCACATCAGACTTTCACTCATGCACACTTTTTCAATCAGATTTTTCTAAGATGAAACAAATGAAATAAGGAAACTATGGGTTGAATTTCAGAGCTTAAGAGGCCAACACATGAGTAGTTTCAAAAGGTCTCAGGTACCAAATGCTATGTAAATTGAGTCATCGTATCACCCCGTGTATTCCACATCCCTAGAAGCATAATTTTGAACCAATAAACAAAATATTGGTGATTTATGCTTCTAGTTATTTTATGTATTGACAAAGCCTGGGATCAGAGATTTGATACATACTCACATTCCAATGGCCTTTGTTTTTTGTTCAGATTGAAGGAAAGTGGGTTACTTCTGCAATTGCTGCAGACAATGCTGACATAATAGAGGAAGGACGACCCTTGAGACTCTATGTTCATGAACTTGCTTGTACTGAGGCATATAATAGATTGGAAGTCACATTTTATATCAAGTAAGCAAATTGTGAACCGTGAAAATTGCAAAGACTGTTTACGTCTCACAGATTTTATGTTGATAAACTTACAGGCAAATGTTCTGTTTCTGGTCTTGAAATTGAAGGCCTTATTTTCAGAAATGTGATTATGTTTTTCCATGATGGTTTAGCTCTGGACACTACTCAGAAGTTAGACATTGTCTCCAGTTCCCTGAATGTTTTCTTAGAATTGCCCATGTTGGACACCTGTGCTTGGATTTATACTCTAATATTTTATGCAGGAGATTCTAAGAATCTCATTAATAGTAAGTCAAAAGAATGTGTGAACATTTGGTTCAAAGCATACATGTTATTTAATATGTTATGTAATGAAATAAGATATTATTCAGTCAATGACTTCATAAAAAAGTCTTCTACTCACAGTTCAGATAGATCTAATTTGTAAAGTACTGTCTCTGATGCTCTCGTTTCAAAGATTCTCGCTCTGAAATTTGGGTAACTATGTTCATTGAAAGAGTGCATAACAGCATAAGAACTTTTAGAGCTTAGAACTATTTCTATCTTCTAGCTAGAACTGTAAGTTTTAAGTTATAAACAAAACCACTTAAAATGTATGTGTATAAACCTATGTACATTATCATTAACTGGAACATGAGAATTTAGATATTAATCATCATATGCAGTAAGTAGTGAAAGTTGGATAGAGAAGCCATCTGAGCATTCATAGCACTCAGAAAAATTTCCACAAATAAAGGAAGTCATGTGCATGATTACAAACAGGATGATATTTTTTTGAACAAGAATTAGGAGAAGTGAGGTAATCATAGGAACATCTGTTTCATCTATGTACACTGTTCAGAGATATTATTATTTTCAACTCATTATAATATGTGAAGATCTTTAATATGAACTCAAAGGTTATAAAGGATAAACCATCATTTCCATGTTTGACTTTTAGGGTGAATGGCCAATGTACAAAGACCAAAGTCATTGCGGATAGGCAAGCAGATGACCAGTACTGAGCCCAGTGTAAGTACAGAATTTGGGAGCTTTCTCTGAACAAAAGCATTGTGGGTGAGCATACAAGCTGGCACTTCAGTCAACCATAGGTATATAAATTTAGAATAATTTTGGTTTCTTGGAAATTTCTTAATCCTTCCAACTAACATAGATATGTTACAAATCAGAGTATGTTGTAAGTCATCTGAAGTTTACATGAAGAACACTATTACCTAAAAGTGTGAGTAATGCTAAGAAAATGACTCCAAATACTTTCCTGCATGAAAATTTATTTCTAGTTAGTATTCATTGTCTTTACTTTCATACAGTATCTTGGTTTGCTATTGGACAGTCCTGCCACTCACTAATAAGTCTCAGTGGCCTCGAACATCTTTGCAAACTTCATGCCTAAGGCTAACAAGTACTTTTATTACAAGCATTATCTACCATCTTTGATTCATAGAGTATTTAAATGGTGCTATTTTAAGGTTTCTTTTTCTCATATTTTATAGAGATGATAACATTTAAATTATTGGGTGATATACTTCAATTTGAAAAACAGAGGAAAATCTGTTTAAGAATTTCAGACAGACTCATTCAATTTTGTAAAAATGACAAAATAATAGCAAGATTATTCACCTGAATTATAACTGGTGTGGCTTTTTTGATCATAAATGAATGGAAGGCATATTCTTCTGGAAAGTCTATTGTTTTCAACACTTACATGGTTATTAAAAAGAGGTGCTCTAATAGAAAATGCATAGCTCCTAAAATCTTTTATTTTTTCCATTGAACAACTTTTATCCTTTAATCAGTTTCAGTAAGAGGAAACACCATACACAAACACACACACACACACACACAGAGAATTTTGATACTGTATGCTATTATGCTCTCTTTGAATTTTTTATATGCTGAGGAAGGAGAAACAGATGCTAAAAGATATTTATTTATAAATACTGCTGAACTAATCCAACATAGATATTATGAATTTGGATCTAAGGATCTGATACTTTGGAAAGGAGTTTCTTATTTTGTTTTCACAGAGGATGAGACGCTGTTCATTTCTTCTATTCCGATTTGGTATGATGGACCACGCCCTCCTGAAGGGTTGGTGTGAACACCTTCAGAAAATTGCTTCGCTCAACTGCCAACTGAGATGAAACTAGCACACAGGTTATACCATTAAAGACCTAATTAACGACGCCCCCATTCAGCAGGAAGCAGTTTGGAGAGAAAAAACTGCGCCCATGTTCCCAAATATGGTTTATAAACATCCTTTTACATTTAAAGGGGGATATGATATAGATATGAATAATTTACATTAGTATAGATTTTGCTTTATTGATAGAGATTTAAGGTCAATTTTGTTATATATATAAGTGTTTCTGATTTTGATTAAGGTATTGTGATTGTGTAGTTCATTTAAATATGTACTGTATAATTAAGAAATATAGGTTGTTAATGGATAATCGATAATAGTAAAGTTTGTAGTCATGTTAGTTAATATTTTCTAGATGTGCATAGATATATTTTAGATAGGCATTCTTCATATTTTTCAAAGATTATAGAATATGGCATTTTAAATGTTTTAATAACTTAGGACTTTTCATGACAATGAGACACTCTGCTCCTGGCAGCACCAATCTACTTCAAGAGGAAGATGGGCATCGAAGAGGATGCTTATGGAGTTTGATAGCCATTTGGGAAAGAAACTGCTCTTGCCTGGACTATTGCATTAACTGGACACAGAGAACCCACAGAGAAAGGACTACTGAACTTGCCTAAGGTGAGATGATCTTTTGGGGTTCCTGATTCATGAAAGAGTCTGCGAGACATTCTGCAGGACACAACAGATAGTGACTGAACTGACTTTGAATTTTCCTGCTTTATGGAAATGTCTGCTGGATACCATGGGCCTGAAGGCTGAAGATGGATGCCCCAACAGTACAGAGGAACCTTGGGTGACTGTCCAGGCAGCAAGATGTCTCTGTCATGTCTAGAGTTTTAAAAGTTGCTTTTTTTCTTGTTTGCTTAGGTAGTATTGTATCTTTCTGGAGTCTTTGATGGAGTTAAGAATAGTTAGTTATAGTTTTCCTTAGTTATGATAAGGATTATTGTAACTTTTACTTGATAACTGTTTTGTTATATGTAATTTTGCTATGTTAAAGCCTTTTTGTTTGGTTAAACCGAAAAAGGGGAAATGATGGAGGAAGGTCATTGGCTAATAAAGGCCCTGCCCTGGCCCATTTTATTGGTTAGAGGATAGGTGGGAGGAGTAAACAGAACAAAATGCTGGGAGGAAGAGGAAGTGAGGTCAGAGACTCACAGCTCTCCTCTCGGGAACAGACGCCTGAGAGAGACGCCATGCCCTGCTCCCGGGATGAAGCTCCGACCCAGGATGGACATAGGCTAGAATCTTCCTGGTAAGCGCACCTTGGGGTGCCATACACAGATGATTAGAGATGGGCTAAATTAATATGTGAGAATTAGCCTAGAAGAGAATGGGCCAAGCAGTGTTTAAATGAATACAGTTTGTGTGTTGTTATTTCGGGCATAAGCTAGCCGAGTGGGCAGCTGGGGTGCTGGGGTGCTGGGGAAGAGGCCCCGCCGCCCCTAATACTACACACACACACACACACACACACACAGAGAGAGAGAGAGAGAGAGAGAGAGAGAGAGGCATATGTACACTCACATAGAACACACACACAGAGACAGACAGACAAATACTATGAAAGTCTAGTAAACTTGAAATATTCATTGTTATATCTTTTCCATCAATAATCTTACAAGAAGAAAACATTTGTGCATATCTCCAATTAGTACACAGTCTCTTTGCATATTTACTCATTTGCCCACCGGGTATTACCATGGTATAACACCAAAGTTTTATACTTTCAGGAAATTGTTAAGTGATATTTTGGATATGGTTGAAAGGAGAAGGAATACCCAGCAGAGTGATCCCACAGGGCTTGACACAAGGAATTCAGAGAAAATGGAAAGTGTCTGTACCTAGAATTCACTATCAGATTTAAAGAGTGGAAACAAGTGGTCACTGCATTATGATGGGTTCTGCCAAATGAAGGACTATAAGAATACCTTTGCCCATGTTTTTCATATGATAGAGAATCAGAGATGATTTCTAGAATCATGGCCAATATTAATGTTTTGTCACAAGTGACATTAAACAAAGTAGAAAAATGAGTGATACTCATTTTGAAATGTTTCTCTTACTGCAGTTGAAGGTGACAACATAGTTGCACCTGTGTATGTGACACCAGGTGCAATCATAATCTTTGTTGTTCACAATGTGGATAGAACTGGCCGGACAACAAACCTGATTTATGTTCTTGGTAAGAATGGTAGTGGGTTTTCTGATGTAGTAAGAGAAGTATCACCCTGCAAATGGATATTAAGTCAGACTCACCCTCCAAGTGCAGTATCGTGTGTTTCCAAACTTCTCTCCACTAAATTAAAATGTTGTTATTGTGTGGACCATCTTTTACTTTATTTTGAAATTTAAGTAAAATGGTCATTGAAGACTTGTGGTAATGAGGGAGCCTATTGGAAGTGTTTATGTTCATGTTTCCTCACTGGATATGAGGGAGCATATATTATTTTCCCAAAGTTCAGACCATTTTGAGTGTCATTTTCTCAAGTGTGTACTAAATTAAAAAATAAACTATAGACTATAGACTTGGAAGAAATGTGAAGCTTCACTAACAGGCACCTAAGAATCTCTAGCATCATGGTTTTGAAAGTGGGTAGGATTGAGTTGAGTGAATTCTCTAGAGGAGTTGTTTTTTATGTTTTGATACATCATGAAACACTGAGATGTAATGTCATTACCATTTATACTTTATTAAATGTGTTTGTGGAATGTTGGGAAAGTTATTATTGCCTGTATTGATCCACCAACGTTAGATTAAATTGGAGCAGTTGGGATACTAAGGATGCAATGTAATTTCTTCAGAGTTCTACTGAACATGTCTCTAACATTGTCAATCATACAATACAGAAAAAGGACAATCTTTGACTTCTGTACAATATGAAAAACTTGAGGAATTTGTCAAGGTCCAGAACATTCCAAGAAAAACATTCAAGATATTCTGGCTATAGGTAACCTCAGTGAATATTATAGTTGTCATAGGATATATATATATTCCTAATGCATATATATATATATATATATATATATATATATATATACACACACACACATAGTCTTTCTATGTATTTACCTATCTACTCAGTAATATTCCTAATTCAGATTATATCTACTCATATGCAATCATTCAGTTGCTATTTTCAGGAATAATACTTGGGAAACTGTTCTCATATTCAGATAAAAACATTTGTGCCATTCCTTACAACATTCGTGTTTTTTTACAGATATTTGTCCTAAATAATGACTTTTTCTAGGTGAGTAGAAACAGAAATCATGCTGAATCGTCTTGATATTTGAATGGATTTGTACTTATTACATAAAAAATTGAAAATATGTTTATGAAAAAGGAAAAAATAAACTCCAAATTAGGCAAAATCAAGGCAGAATATTATTTGTTTTTTTTTAATCTGAATATCTTACAGTGATAAAAATAAATAATAGAATATATTTATTTATAAAACAATATAAAACACTTTTATCTTGTTCAAAATTGCTAACATATTTATATTAAAAAATTCATCAAGAGAATATTTCTTGTATTTGACAAATCTTACTCTACTTAGGATTGTAGGGTATTATTTGTCACAGATATAGTAAAAGCCTGTTGACATTTTTAGCATATTCTTCAAAACCTCTCAATATAAATTTTCATGTATGGCCACAGAATGTCATTATTTCCTTTTGACAATGCTCCTATAGGATGCCAAGTATAAGGTATTGGTGACTGCTTGGGAAGGAACTGTTTATGTACAATTCATTCTCTATATTGTTATATTTAATTTTGCATTCATCATGGGCAAGGATGAATATTTACTGTATGTTCAACCATGTTTTAATTTTTGATTTCATGTCTGCACAGATACCAACAGGATGAGAATTATGCATCATGTCCTCTTGACCATGGAATCAGCATCACATTCAAATCACCATTTTTTTAAATGAATTTCCCCTTTCTTGTAAAGTCTGGATACCACATTCCAAATTCCTGACTTGCTTTTCCTTTTCCTTCCTATTACCTATGAGTTATACTTACTTTTTGAATGATTAAATAAAATGTATCAAGAAGCAATAAAGATGACTGAAAAGGTTCTCATTCAAAAACATGTAAATATGCACTAACCTAATTAAAATAGTCACTCCAGTGTAACAAATCATATCCATATTACTAAAACATATTGCAATAGTTAGAAATGTCACAATTACTAGTGAAGGATAGACACAAACACTACAAAAGGGATTGGATGTTGTGCTTCATATTTACTTTTAGCTGAAAATTTTGTTTTGCAGTTGAATGGTCCTAACACACTAAAAGATTTGACAGAACAAACTCATTGAGTCTGTTTCCATGTTTCACATTATTTAAAACAGAGGTCAGAATATATTTTTAAAAGTCCATCTGAGGAGATTATCTTTTGTTAAATGACTTCAGTAAGGAAGTGAATCAGGATTTGCTTAAATAGTGTACATATGAGTCATTCTCACTTGAGGAATAAATTCATGAGAATGATATTCCAGATACTAATATCTGCAAATATGCATGTGATTATTACAATTTTCTCTTTGTACAACAGCAATTCCTTGGAGTGTTATTTGCTATCAAAATAGAAAAGGCAGATGCAATTTTCTTTGAGGGCTTTTAACAAGGAAAAATTAAATATATTAGATAGTGATTCTACATTTAGTCTCATGAAGTCTAAAGATGCAACAAAATCAAAGAACATTCAATATTCTTAAGCAACATATTTGAATATTAAACAATGACTTAATTTTGTTTTTAAAAACCCTGTTATTTAACTTTTATTTGTGTACATTGCAAAACAATGTTACTTCAGACAAATACATGACCAATGTTTTTTGAAACGTTAGTATATTAAATGTACATTTTCATTCTCTAAGTAATTGCTATTATTCCTGTGCCCTCAAACTTCTTCCTATTTCTCTAACTTCTTCAGTAATATACATATTCCTTTGAACGTTGAGGAAATGTGTGAATGTGAGTGCGTGTATGTATTGAGAAAATGAGGATTGAAAAGGAAATTTATAATTCAACTGTGTCCACTTAGTATCTCTAATATGTATTCCAGATTAGTATTGGCCCCCTGGTCTTCAATTACTTATTACTTTTAAGTGGTCTCATTTTATAGGTGTCTGGGATATGACTACTACTTTTATTATCAGAAGTTACTTTCTAAGCCTCAAATGGCATGAAAGTTCTAAAACTCACCATTCACATCGTGATAAAATGGGAAAAGTTTGAACAATTTGAGAGGTAACTCAAAGGTGGTTAGCTGAATGTATATTCTGAGCTGTAGAAGGTAAATCATGCTTGTTTTCTAAAGATGTCTAATTACAATTGTTCTTTTAATCAACCAGTGTAATTTCTATGTCTATCCACAGACCTAGCCCTACAGAAAGTACTAGAAAGAAAACCCCAACCCAAAGAAATTAACTGAACAGACAAAAACAGAGAACAGATAACCTCACACCAGCAAATCCCAAAGAAGGGAAACTCACAAACACTACTACCCCCAAAAATACCACAACAGGAATTAACAACCATTTGTCATGAATATCTCCTAGTGCCAATAGATTCAATTCCCTTAGAAAAAGACACAGGATAAGATAATAGATATGAAAATAGGATCCAGCCTTCTGCTGTATACAAGAAACATACCTCAACCTCAAAGACAGGCATTAGTTCATAGTAAAGGCTTGAGAACTGTTTTTCCAATCAAATGTACCAAGAAACAAGCGGGTATAGCTATCAGAATATGTAACAAACATAGATTTCAAATGAAAATCATTCTGAAGAGATGGAGAAGGATACTTTGTGATCATAACAGGAACAACCCATAAAGATGAAATCTGAATCCTGAACATCTATGCCCCTAATACAAGAACACCCACATATATAAAAGAAACATTACTAAAACTTAAATTGCAATCAAACCCCCACACACTATTATGTCAAACAGACAGAAACTTAACAGAGAAATAAGAGAACTAACACATGGCATGAATCAAATAGACTTAAAAGACATCTATAGAACATTCCAACAAAACACAAAACACCTTATACTCAAGCACCTCATGGAATCTTCCGTAAAATTGACCAAATACTTGGTAACAAAGCAAACCTCCACAGATACAAAAAAAAATTGGAGTAACCTGAAGTATCTTATCAGATCACCTTTGGTTAAAGTTAGTATTTAACAACAACACTACTCTAAGAAACCCTATAACCTCATGGAAATTGAACAGTGAACTATTTAACCACCCCTGGGTCAAAGATGAAATAGATAAAGAAATTCAAGACTTCATAGAATTCAACAAAAAATGAAGACACAGCATACCAAACCTATGGGACACCATGAAAGCAGAACTAAGAGGAAATTATATGGCACTAGGTTCCCACATAAAGAAAATGGAGAAAGCTCACATCAGTGACTTAACAGCATACCTGAAAATCTAGAACAAAAAGAAGTAGACTCACCTAGGAGGCGAGAAATACCAGAAATAATCAAATTGAGAACTGAAATCAAGACCAAATAAGCAGACTGAGTAAACATATAACTGCTAAAGAAATAGAAACAATGAGTAAAAGTCTTTTAACCAAGAATATCTTAGGACAAGATGTTTTCAGTGAAGAATTCTACAGGAATTTCAAAGAACTAATAGCAATACTCCTCAATTGTTTCACACAATAGAAACAGAAGCAATATTGTCAAATTCTTTTTACAAAGTAATGATTACCCTGATACCCCCCCCCACAAAACATTACTAAGAAAGAGAAATATAGACCAACGTCACTCATGAGCATTGATGCAAAAATACTCAATAAAATACTGGCAAATGAAATTCAAGAAAACATCAGAAAAATCAGTCACAATGATTAAGTTGGCTTCATTCCAGAGATGCAAGGATGGTACAACATATGTAAATCTGTCAATGTAATCCACCACATAAACAAACTGAAAAAACAAAACAAAACATGACCCGTACATTAGATGCTGAAAAAGCTTTTGACAAAATACAACATCCCTTCATGAAAAAAAAATTCATGGAGAGAGAAAGGATACATATGTAAACAAAATAAAGTCAATATACATCAAGCCAACAGCCAATATCAAACTAAATGGAGAGAAACTCAAAGTGATTGCACTGAAATCAGGAACAAGACAAAGTTTTCTACTCTTTCCATGTCTACTCAGCATAGTACTTGAGTTTCTAACTAGAGCAATATGACAACAATGGGAGGTCAAGAAACTATAAGTTGGAAAAAAACAAATTCTCCCATTTTGCTGATAATATAATAGCTTACATAAGTGACCCCAAAAATTCTACCAAGGAACTTCTGCAACTTATAAACTACTTCAGTATTGCAGTGGAATACAAAATTTACTAAAAATAATTTAATAGTCCTAATTTAAACAGATGATAATTGGATTGAGAAGGAAAATAGAGAAACATTACCCTTTACAATAGCCACAAATACCATAAAGTATCTTGGAGTAATTCTAACCAAACACGTGGAAGACCTGTATGACAAAAACTTTAAATCTTTGGAAAAGGACATTAAAGAATACACCAAGAAATGGAAGTTCTCACATGTTCTTTGTTAGATAGAATTAACATAGTAAAAATGAAAGATTACCCAAAGCAATTTAAAGATTTGATGCAATGCCTATTATAGTCTCAGGAAAATTCTTTACATCTCAAAAGAATAACCCTCCACTTCCAATGGAAAAGAAAAAACCCATGATAGGAAAAATAATACTGTATAGTATGGGAAAGTCTGAAGGAATCACAATCACTGACTTCAAACACTACTGCAGAGCTTAATGAATATAGAAAACATTCTGCTATTGGCATAAAAACAGACAGGAGGACTGAGGGAACTGAATTGAAGACCCAGATATCAATCCACACACCTACAGGCACCTGAGTTTTGATAAAGAAGCAAATAATAGAAAATGGAAAACAGAAAGCAAATGGTACTGGCATAATTGGATATCAATATGTAGAAGAAGAAAAATAGATCCATATCCATTGCTATACACAAACTTCAAGTTCAAAATGGACCAAAGATCTTAAAATAAAGCAAGCCATGCTGGATCTCATAGAATAGAATTTTGGAAGTATACTTGAATGCCCTGGCACAAGAAACTTCCTAAATATAACCCCAGTAGCACAGACACTGAGAGAAGCAATTAAGAAATGCGACCTTCTGAATCTGAGAAGCTTTTGTAAAGCAAAGTAAATGGTCAACAAAATTAAATGTCAGCCTACAGAGTGGGAAAAGATTCTTACAAACCTCACATCAGACAGAAGGCTGATCTCCGACTTAGTCATCAAAAGAAGAAATAATCCAACAAAAAATGGGGTACAGACCTAAACAGAGAACTCTCAGCAGAAGAATCTAAAATGGCAACCAAAGTTCTTCTGTAACAATGGGGCATCAATTTTCAACCTAAAGGCCCATAGTATCTGGCAGACTTTTCCATGAAGCAGGAAATTTCAAAGACAGTTCTGCCTATACTGACCATTTTTCAGTCACTTTCTTTTGTGTGCTGCAGAATGTCTAACCAATACTTTCATGAAGCAGGACCTCTGAAGGACTGTCACACCTTCTTTAGGTAAATTCTGCAGTCATTATTCTGTGGTTCTGTATGTTCATTCCATCCAGCATACTATCAAGCTGTCCATACAAGAGAATTTTCTTGCCCAAATGACTAACAAACTCCGTGAAGAGAGTCTTTGATGCAAATTATCCTCTTGAAGTAGATTGGTGCTGCATGGAGCTGATGATTCTCATCGTCATGAAGTGTCCTAAATTCTTAAGACATTTTAAATTCCATATTCTGTTAGTCTCTTAAAGGTTTGAAGAATACCTGTTCATCTTAAATACATCTTTGTACATCAAAACATCCTATCCAACATAACTACAAGCTTGACCATTATATCTGACTATCTATTAACCTATATTTCTTAATTACACATTACATTTCAAATGAGCTTCACAAATGTAATACTTTAAACAAAAGCATATATATATACATATATATATACATATACATACACACACACACACACATATATATATATATATATATATATATATATATATATAAACAAAATTGTCCTTGAGTTCTCAGTAGTCCCCATTGTCCGCTATGTTAAGCGAGTCCAGTTTTATCCGATGCTTTTTCAGACACAGTACAGCTGGCCATGGTGAGTTCCCGCAAAAAAAAATCCCCATTGTCTCAGTGTGTGGGTGCACCCCTTGCGGTCCTGAGTTCCTTGCTCGTGCTCTCTCTCCTTATGCTCCTGATATGGACTTTGGGGTTTCAGTCTGGTGCTCGAATGTGGAACTCTGTCTCTGTCTCCTTTCATCGCCTGATGAAGGTTAATATCCAGGAGGATGACTATATGTTTTCCTTTGGGTTCACCTTCTTATTTAGCTTCTCTAGGATCATGAATTATAGGCTCAATGTCCTTTATTTATGGCTAGAAACCAATTATGAGTGAATATATCCCATGTTCCTCTTTTTGAGTCTTGCTTACCTCACTCAGGATAGTGTTTTCTATTTCCGTCCATTTGCATGAAAAATGAAAGAAGTCATTGGTTTTTTTTTACGGCTGAGTAGTATTCTAATACGTATATATTCCATACTTTCTTCATCCTTTCTTACATTGAAGGGCATCTAGGTTGTTTTCAGATTCTGGCTATTACAAACAATGCTGCTATGAACATAGTTGAGCATATACTTTTGTTGTATAATATGGCATCTCTTGAGTATATTCCCAAGAGTTGTATTGCTGGGTCCAGGGGTAGGTTGATCCCAAATTTCCTGAGAAAACGCCACACTGATTTCCAAAGTGGTTGCACAAGTTTGCATTCCCACCAGCAATGGATGAGTGTACACCTTCCTCCACAACCTCTCCAGTAAAGGCTATCATTGGTGTTTTTGATTTTAGCCATTCTGACAGGTGTAAGATGGTATCTCAAAGATGTCTTTATTTGCATTTCCCTGATCACTAAGGAAGTTGAGCATGACCTTAAGTGTCTTTTGGCCATTTGAACTTCTTCTGTTGAGATTTCTCTGTTCAGCTCAGTGCCTTTTACACTCTAGTTTCTTGAGTTCTTTATATATTTGGGAGATCAGACCCTTATAGGATGCGGGGCTGGTGAAGAACTTCTCCCAATAAGTTTGTTGCCTTTTTTCTTAGTGATAGTGTCCATTGCTTTACAGAAGCTTCTCAGTCTCAGGAGGTCCCATTTATTCAATGATGCCCTTAATGTCTGTGCTGTTGGGGTTATATGTAGGAAGTGGTCTCCTGTGCCCATGTGTTGTAGAGTACTTCCCACATTCTCTTCTATCAGGTTCAGTGTGTAAAGATTGATATTAAGGTCTTTAATCCATTTGGACTTGAGTTTTGTTCATGGTGATAGATATGGATCTATTTTCACTCTCCTACAGATTGACATCCAGTTTTGCCAGCACAATTTGCTGAAGATGCTCTCTTTCTTCCATTATATACTTTTAGCTCCTTTATCGAAAATCAGGTGTTCATAGGTTTGTGGGATAAGTCCGGGTCTTCTATTTGATTCCATTGGTCGACTTCTCTGTTTTTATGCCAATACCAAGCTGTTTTCAATACTGTAGTTCTGTAATAGAGTTTGAAGTCAGGGATGGTAATGCCTCCAGATGATCCTTTATTGTATAAGATTGATTTGGCTATCCTGGGTTTTTTGTTTTACCATATAAAGTTGATTATTGTCCTTTCAAGGTCTGTGAAGAATTTTGATGGGATTTTGATGGGGATTGCATTGAATCTATAGATTGCCTTTGGTAGAATTGACATTTTTACTATGTTTATCCTCCCAATCCAAGAGCAAGGGAGATCCTTCCATTTTCTGGTGTCCTCTTCAATTTCTTTCTTCAATGCTTTAACGTTCTTGTCAAATAGATCTTTCACTTCCTTGATCAGAGTTACCCCAAGATATTTTATGCTATTTGTGGCTATCATCAAAGGTGATGCTTCTCTGATTTCCCTCTCTGCTTCCTTATCCTTAGTGTATAGGAAGGCTACGGATTTCTTGGAGTTGTTCTTGTATCCTGCCACATAACTAAAGGTGTTTATCAGCTGTAAAAATTCTTTGGTAGGGCTTTTGGGGTCTCTTATGTATATTATCATATCATCTGCAAATAATGAAAGTTTAACATCTTTCTTTCCAATAATAATCCCCTTGATCCCCTTATGTTGTCTTATTGCTATTGCTAGAACTTAAAGCACTATATTGAAGAAGAATGGAGAGATTGGACAGCCTCATCGTGTTTCTGATTTTAGTGGGATGGCTTTGTGTTTTTCTCTGTTTAATTTAATGTTGGCTGTCAGTTTGCTGTAAATAGCTTTTACTATATTTAGGTTTGACCCTTGTATCCCTAATCTCTCTAAGACCTTTATCATAAAGGGATGTTGAATTTTGTCAAATGCTTTTTCAACATCCAATGAAATGATCATATCGTTTTTTTCTTTCAGTTTATTTATATGATGGATTACATTGATAGATTTTCGTATATTGAACCAGCCCTGCATCTCTGGGATAAATCGTACTTGATCATACTGGATAATTTTCTAATGTGTTCTTGGATTCAGTTTGCCAGTATTTTATTGAGAATTTTTGCATCAATGTTCATGAGTGAGATTGGCCTGTAATTCTCTTTCTTGATTAAGTCTTTGTGAGATTTTGGAATCAGGGTGACTGTAGCTTCTTAAAAAGAATTTGACAATGACTCTTCTGTTTCTATATTGTGAAATACCTTAAGGGGTATAGGTATTAGGTCTTCTTGGAAGTTCTGGTAGAATTCTTCATTGAAACCATCTGGTCCTGGGCTTTTTTTGGTAGGGAAGTTTTTGATAACAGCTTCTAATTCTTTGAGACTAACAGGTCTATTTAGATTGTTCACCTAGTCTTGGTTTTACTTTGGTATATGGTACTTATCTAAAAAAATGTCCATTTCTTTTACATTTTCCAGTTTTGTGGCATACAGGCTTTTGTAGTAAGATCTAATGATTCTCTGAATTTCCTCTGTGTCTGTGGTTATGTCCCCCTTTTCACTTCTGATCTTATTTATGTGCATGTTCTCTCTTTGTCATTTAATTAGGTTGGATAGAGGATTGTCGATCTTGTTGTTTTTCTCCAAGAACCAACTTTTTACTTCATTGATTTTTTGGAATGGTTTCTGTGTTTCTATTTTGTTGATTTCATCCCAGAGTTTGATTATTTCCAGTCTTCTGCTCCTCCTGGGCGTGTCTGCTTCTTTTTTTTTCTAGAGCTTTCAGGTGTGCTGTTAAGACGCCAAATGTATGCTTTCTCCGTTTTTTTTAAGTGTGCACTTAGTGCTATGAACTTTCCTCTTAGCACTGCTTTCATCATGTCCCACAGGTTTGAGCATGTTGTCTCTTTATTTTCATTAATTTTAAGGAAGACTTTAATTTCTTTCTTAATTTCTTCCTTGACCCATGTGTGGTTCAGTAGTTGACTGTTCAATTTCCATGAGTTTGTAGGCTTTCTGGGGGTAGCATTTTTGTTGCCTTCTAACTTTAATCCGTGGTGATCTGATAAGACACAGGAGACAATGATATTATTTTGTATCTGTGGAGGTTTGCTTTGTTACCAAATTTGTGGTCAACTTTTGAGAAAGTTCCATGAGCTGCAGAGAAGAAGGTATATTCTTTCTTATTTGGGTGGAGTGTTCTATAGATGTCTGTTAAGTCCATTTGCTTCATTACCTCCAATAATTCTCTTAATTCTCTATATAGGTTTCTATCTGATTGACATGTCCATTGGTGAGAGAGGTGTGTTGAAGTCTTCTACTACTAGTGTGTGTGGTTTTATATCTGCCTTGAGTTCTAGTAATATTTCTTTTACATAAGTGGGTGCTTTTATATTAGAGGCATTGATATTCAGGATTGAGACTTCCTCCTGATGAATTCTTCCTGTTATGTGTATAAAATGTCCATCTCGATCTCTTCTGATCGATTTTAGTTTGAAGTCCGTTTTGTTAGAAATTAGTATGGCCAAGCCTGCTGGTTTCTTAGGACCATTTGCTTGAAAAACCTTTTCCCAACCCTTAACTCTGAGTATATGTCTGTCTTTGTGGTTGAGATGTGTTTCTTGTAAACAGTAGAATGTTGAATCCTGTTTTCGTATCCAATTTCTTAGCCTGTGACTTTTTATAGGTTAATTGTGTCCATTAATATTACGTGATATTAATGACCAGTGGTTGTTTACTCCGATTATTCTTATTGTTTTTGGTAGTAGAGTCTGTGTGTCTCCCTTCTTTAAGTTGTGCTGGTGAAGCATCGATAGATGACTGAGGTAATCTAGGCAGTGTTGGCAATGTTGGATTCCTTGGGTTGTGATTTCCCTTCTATTACTTTCTGTAAGGCTGGATTTGTGGCTACGTATTGCTTAAATTTGTTCTTATCCTGGAATGTTTTGCTTTCTCCATTGATAGTGAACAATAGCTTGGCTGGTTATAGTAGTTTGCGCTTGCATCCATGGTCTCTTAGTTTCTGAAGTCCCTCTATCCAGGATTTTCTGGCTTTCATGGTTTCCATAGAAAAGTCAGTTGTAGGTCTGATCAGTTTACCTTTATAAGTTACTTGACCTTTTTCCTTTGCAGCTCTTAATATTCTTTCTTTAATCTGTATGTTTTGTGTTTTGACTATTGTATGGCGAGGGGATGTTTTTTGTTGATCCAGTCTATTTGATGTTCTGTATGCTTCTTGAATATTCAAAGGAATATCTTTCTTTATGTTGGGAAAGTTTTCTTCCATAATTTTGTTAAAAATATTTTCTGGGCTTTTGAGTTGTGAATCTTCTCCTTCTTCTATCCCTATTATTCCTAGCTTGGTCTTTTTATTGTGTCCCATATTTCCTGGATGTTTTGTGATGAGAATTTGTTGGCTTTGCTGTTTTCTTTGATCAGTGCATTTATTTTCTCTACGGTGTCCTCAGAATCTGAGATTCTTTCTTCTATCTCTTGTATTCTGTTGATTATACTTGTTTCTGTAGTCTCTGCTTGTTTACCTAGATTTTCTATATCTAGCCGGTCCTCAGTTTGTGTTTTCTTCCTTGCTTTCATTTCAGTTTTCAATTCTTGAACTGTTTCCATTACCTGTTTCATCATTTTTTCTTGGTTTCCCAGGGTATCATTTATGTATTTACTCATTTCAACTTTTTGTTGTACTTCTCATCCATTTCTATAAGGGCATTTTTTACATGTTGTTTAAGGGACTCTATTGCTTTCATAAAGTCAATTTTTCCCACTTCTTCTGTGCTAGGGTGCTCAAGTCCTTCTGTTGTAAGATCATTGGGTTCTGGTGTTTTCATGTTGTTTTTCAGATTGTTGGGTGAATTCTTGCCTTGGCACCTGCCCATCTCATCCTACCAATGCTATCTAATGAGTCTTCTAAAACAGAATCAGATTTCCCTGCTGGACAGGGGCCCTGCTTACAAAATGCCCCCTTTCCTTTTCCTGTCTCCCGCTGCAGGCCAAGATCCCTCTCACCACTCAGAAGGGTCTTCAGGAACAGGTCCTGGCTCCCTGTTTACCAGGACCTTGCCAACAAAAGGCTTAGCACTCTGTAGTCCAGCCACCAAAACAAAGAAGCTCCCGCTGCCCTCTGCCCTGAGTACCTGACCCAGCGCCCAAACAGCCTGAACTGGGTGATCCCTCGGCCCTGCGGAAGGGAGGGGGAAGAAAGGAAGCCCCTGGGTGTAATCTTGGATTGGCCAGGGAAAGAGAGGTCACACCAGAGCAGCAGCCCCAGTAGAGGAGAGCAGCCCCCACAGACTGACCGGGGAGTCAAGGGGGTCAGGGAATGCCCCCGCTCCTTTTCCTGGGTCCCGTCGTGCATCAAGAACACTCTCACCACTCAGGAAGGTCTTCAGGAGCAGAACCAGGCTCCCAGTTCACCAGTGACCTCGCCAGCAAAAGACCCACCATTCTGCAGGCCAGCCACCAAAAAATCTACTTGATTTAGTCTTAGTGGGACGATCTGCTCTCAGTGTGGGCTTCATTGTTTCAAGCTTGGAACATCAAAAAATATAAATTCACGTCTCTGCACTGTGTCTCTGCCGTGTCTATGCCCTCGGTGTATCCGCCAGGTCTGTGCCCTCGGCATATCCGCTGCATCAGTCCCTTGGTGTCTCTGCCTCGTCTGCAACTACTTTTGGCTTTTCTTTAAAGGATTTATTCATTTCTTTTTAAAGAACTTCTATCAGCTTTATAAATCTGCTTTTATGGTCATTTTCATGTACCTCAGCTGTATTTATGGCTTGCTGTAGTAGAATACCTGGACTCTGGTGTTTAAATGGTGACTGTTCATTTGTTTGCCACCTTTGCAGACTCAAATAATCACATAGAAATAATATTAAGTACAACACTGTTTTGCCAACAACTCTAGCATATTCCTAGCTAGTACTCATGTCTTAAACTGACCCATTTCTATTAATTTTTGTATTGTGAAATGGCTGTTGAGCACTTTGAGATCACTGGAAGAAAGACAAAAATCTCATAAAATGTTTAGAAATCCACAAAAATGTGTCATCAGGCCAACATGCATAATGACAGAAGATACTATGCAGGTAGATGAGAATTAAAATCAGTGATTAACCCAACTGTAGACCTTTCACACTGCAGTACTGAACAAAGGGACAATACATCCCCACTGGTGAAATATTGTCATGATGGTTCTGGTCATAACCAACTGCTTCTGGATTAGGCTTGAAGCCTGATTCATGGAGTGACTGTATGACTAGCATTATAGAACTTGTCAAAAGCCATGGCTTGGGAGGTTACAGGTTGTATTGGGGGACCTACTACTGATGTTCTACTAAGTGAATATGTAGTTAAACTACCTTCTCTACATTTATATCCATGATTAGTACAGCTCTAAGCCTTAACCAGAGATGTTGTTTTCTACAAATGGTGATGGCTAGAACAAAGACTCATAACTACTAAAGTATTGTTAAGTGATTGATGAGTATTTTGCACAAAATGGTACATGCATGTTCTCGCCTTTGAGGCCATTGCAGATGAACAGATGGAGGAACTCTGGAAGCCAGTCAATGTAAGTGTTTTTTCACCTGGATATGATACAACTGTTGCAATCTAAATGTAGAGCTACTGTGACTGCATTCATAGGACCAGAGGAAAACAGCAAGAAAGGAAAAGGGGGGGGTATGCAGGTAGTGAGGGTAGCTAGGTGGGAAGAAGAACATTAGTAAGGGTGAAAGAAAGATGAGAAGGGTGATTGTAATCCCAACATATTGCATGCAAATACAAAACTTTTAAAAATTACAAAAATATGTGTAGCATGATGGAGGAGAATGTTGTAATTGAAGTAGCCAATCTAGGCCAGCAAGGGAATTTTACCTGAAAAAAAAATGCTCACTAGGAAAGCCAGAGCACGAGTAGACACAGAAAAGATAACATTTTAAAACATTCACCTTATAGACTATAGAGGGAGCTGTGTGCCTGGCAGAAAGCACACACCGTGTTCCTAAATTATTGTTCCATGAAGGTTTGCCTATGCACAAGGACATGTAGAATAAAAGATGAACAGAACCATGTGTTTCTATTGATAATTGGAAAATCTCCCTGGAATGGCTTATACAAAGCCGATGAAAATCATAACATTACAAAAGATTTAAATCAATCAACAGAAAACTAACTGAAACTAGATCTCAAAAGAACAGCTATAGTCATGTAGGAACACTATAGAACATAATGGAAAATCAGTAATATAAAATAACCACAAAATAAGGTATACTAACAGTAAGCAGGAGGGCATGCAGTTTGAATCAAATTAATTCACTGAAAAAATCAAAACCCCAATTTCTAAAATGAAGGTGAATTCCAGAATTCTAACCTTAAAGAATAACCAGCAACAAATCACAGCTGAAGATAGAGAGGAAATAAATAAAAGTCTGTGGAAACAGAAGCAAAAGCAAAGATTAAAATGCAAAGAAATATTTTTAATAAGAAAGAGCTTCCTTCTCCCAGCCATCAATATCTGGGGCAGGTAAAATAGCTGATTCTGTGGTCATAAGAGCAAGAGAACTGTCCTCAACCAGAACGAGCATCAACCCTTGGGATATCAGGCCCTGCACCTCTCCAGGGCAGCACAATAGAGCCAATTATGTTAGCTCAGGTGTGAGTGAGCCACCCTGATGTTGTAAACATGGGAAACTTTCCCCATTTTTCATTTGCTTTATGGCAACATGGTCTGTGACAGGTGGGATACCTGGTCCTGTCATAAGTGTGTGAAACCCATCCCCAACCCATACCAAATGGGAGAACAAGCCTTGTACCTCACTAGGGAATCACAATAGAGCCAACTCTGTGAGTTCAGGTGTAAATGAGCAAACCCCAAAATTGTAAGCATGGGGAGCTCACATTGCCCATCTGTCTGGTGAAAGCATGAGTAGAGGAAATCTGCCCTTCTCCCTACCCTTACCCAGCAATGCCTGGGGCAGGTATGACTTAGCCCATCACATCAACCACCTTATCAATGATCTGCTGGAACTAATGTAGGGACCTAACCTGAAGACCTAATGCTGCAGGCTCCCAACAACACAGGACAACAGCAGGGCATTGAGGAAGAACACTATTGAGGGTCCAACATTGATAGTGTAATAGAAACTAGAGACGTCAAACAAGACCAGACTCTTTGCAATGAACACTTGCAAGTAAAAATTTATGGAAAAAAAAAACAGTGATTTATAGCATGACTTACTGTGTCACACTGCAGCTTCCATGATGAGATTTTTAATTTTTTCCCTTTTTATTTTTTCCTTTTTTCCCTTATATTTTGTTTAATTCCGGGGGTAGAGGGGTGGAGGCAGATGTAAAGGGATGGTGATATGAATCAGATTAAGATATATGATGGAAAAACCAAATAGAATAAATAAGAAGAAAAAGAAACAGAGGTTCTGAGGAGGCTCATCATACTGGGCAGGCTCTGAAGAGACGCTGGTGGTCTGCAGTTGGGGTCTTACCTGGGGTTTTGAGTACCTCTGGTAAAGCAAGGCATGATGCTTAATCTTGGTTTTCAATTGATAGCATTTAGAATCACAATGGAAACCCTAAATCATTCATGATGGACTTGAATTACAACCAACTTGTCTTTAGAGACAGTAAAAGTCAGAAGAGCTCACACAGATGTCCTGCATATGCTGAGACAAAGATATCTGCCAAAACAACTATACCCAGCAAAACTTCCAATCACCATAGATGGATAAAACAAGATCTTTCATGGAAAAATCAAAATTAAACAATATCTATGCAAAATGTAGCCCTACAGAAGGTACTAGAGGGAAACCTCCAACCTAGGAAGTTTGGTGTATGAGGTCTTCTGCATTTCTGTTGCTTTTATTGGTTAAATAAAGAAGCTGTCTTGGCCTTTTGATAGGGCAGTACTTAGATAGGCAGGGAGAGAGAACAGAATAATGGGAGGAAGAAAGCAGAGTCAGAGAGTCCAGCCATGCAGCCAGCCACCAGGTCAGACAGGCTAAATCTCACTCGGTAAGCCACAGTCACGTGGTGATAAACAGATTTAGTAGAAATGGGTTAATCAAGATGTGAGAGTTAGCCAATAAGAGGCTGGATCTAATGCAGGAAAAAACTGGTCATTTTAAAATGCTGGCTTTCTGGGCTGTGCCGCAAGTGTGACCTCTGTCTCTTGCAGGAGACAGAGAGCATTTAGATGGGGTCTGTGAGTAAAATGCTATGGCTTTCTTGATGGCAATGTGGACTTGCTGTGTGCCTGGAACTGTGCATGGCTCAGGGGCACCAAATGCCTCTGAGGCAGGAGCAACTCTGCCCTGCTGAACTGTGCTGATTTCAGGCAGGAACTATCATACTTATCATAATAACAGCTCAGTTAAGATTTAGACTAGGCAGGAAACACGTGGTATTGTATTACTTCTACATGGCACAACTTAAGTTTTTAAGAAGTGCTTAGCATTTTAAGAAGTGCTCCTGGATATTAAAGAATTACAGATTCACAATAGGACAGATTCACACATAAAAGTCCTCTAAATGGTTCACAGTGTTGGATGGGTGTACTTAGGTTTGGGAGAGAAAAGAAAAATAATATAGAGAATAAAGTTAATGCCTTTTAAAAAATGGGTGAAGTCTTTAAGAGACAGAGTACAGATAGTCATATATTAAAAGAAGTAAATAAAAAATAAACCACATTAAGATGAAGAATATCCAGAGAATCTGAATTATGTTTATTGTGTTTTCTTTGAATTTTTTGACTCTAAAGGAGTACAGTGTACATAGTACTCTGTAAAGTACAGAGGCACATCTCATTCTGTGTGCTGCTAAGATAAACCAGGACATATATTATAAAGGTATCTTGACTTCAAAATTTGAGTCTAAGCATATGCTTTGAAAAGAGGTTCTTCTTTTGTTTTCACAGAAGATGAGAACCAATAGATTGCTTCTATCCCAATATGGTATGATAGACCACACCCTCCTAAAAGGTTGTCATAAACACCCTCAAAAAATTACTTTGTTTAACTGCTGACTGAGAGAAACCTAGCAAACAGGATACACCATGAAAGGCCTGATTAGCAGTGCCCCCATTCAACACTAAGCAGTTCTGTGCTATACTACACTAGGAAAATTCCAAGCAGAAATTCTGCTTTGCTCTAGTGAAAGGTCTTCACCCAAATCTCTTGCAAGTGATTTACTGGGAAAGAGGAATCCAGGAGAATGGGAGCCTCTGTCATGATGGAAAAGGGCAGCTGACAATGGAACAGGCACAGGGCTTACATAGAATATTTTAGGGGTGGAGTTATTCCAGGGAGAAAATTTTCAGGGAGGGAATGGGTCAGATTTAAATTCCTGAGCTTGATAAACTCAGAGGTTGGCTAGGATTTATGCCCAGGACTTGGCTTGTTTCATGGTCAGGGAATAGTTGGTTTTCCTGCTGTATAATTGGTTGGTTTTATGCTCAGTTGGTCGGGGCAGAGTATGTTTCCTTGGCTCTATTTTAGGGGCCAAAGTATGTTTCTTTCACTGGTCTTTTTTTAAGCTTTAGGCTCTAGATTTAGGGCCAGGGTGTGTTTCACTGGCTCTGGTTCCAGGGCCAAAGTATTTTTTTGGGTCCAGTTCCAGGGTCAGGGTTTGTTATTTTTGGTTCAGGTTGCAGGGCCAAATTGTACTTCTTTTTTTTTTCTCTTTTTGTTATGTTTTTTTCTTTTCACTTTTTAATTAGGAATTTCCACCTCCTCCCATTTCCCTCCCCCTCCCCCCAATCCCACTCTCCCTCCCCCAATAACCCCTCCCTCTCCAGTCCAAAGAGCAGTCAGGGTTCCCTGCCCTGTGGGAAGTCCAAGGGCCTCCCCCTCTATCCAGGTCTAGGAAAGTGAGCATCCAAACAGACTAGGCCCCCACAAAGCCAGTACATGCAGTGGAATTGAAACCTAGTGCCATAGTCCTTGGCTTCTCAGTCAGCCCTCCATGTCAGCCACATTCAGAAAGTCCTGTTTGATCATATGCTCCATCAATCCCAGTCCAGCTGGCCTTGGTGAGCTCCCATTAGATCAATGCTGCCATCTCAGTGGGTGGGCACAGCCCTCTCAGTCCTGATTTCTTAGCTCATGCTCTCTCTCCTTCTGCTCCTCACTTGGACCTTGGGAGCTCAGTCCATTGCTCCAATGTAGGTCTCTGTCTCTAACTCCATCCATCGCTAGATGAAGGTTCTATGGTGATATGCAAGATTTTCATCAGTGTGGCTATAGGACAGGGCCAGTTCAGGCTCCCTCTCCTCATCTATCCAAGGAACAAGCTGGGGACATCTCATTGGACACCTGGGAACACCTCTAAAGTCAAGTCTCTTGCCAACCCTAAAATGGTTCCCTTAATTAAGATATCTACTTCCCTGCTCCCATATCCACCCTTCGTCCATCCCAGCTATCACATTCCCACAATCACTCTACATCCTCCTCTTCTCCTTTATTTCTCCCCATCTCCCCTTACCCCCACCCCCAAACTCCCAATTTTTGCCTGGCAATCTTGTCTACTTCTGATATCCAGGACGATAACTATATGTTTTTCTTTGGGTTCACCTTCTTATTTAGCTTCTCTAAAATCACTAATTAGAGGCTCAATGTCCTTTATTTATGACTAGAATCCACTTATGAGTGAGTACATACAATATTCATTTTTGGGGTCTAAGTTACCTCACTCAGGATAGTGTTTTCTATTTCCATCCATTTGCATGCAAAATTTAAGATGTCATTGTTTTTTACCGCTGAGTAGTACTCTAATGTGTATATATTCCACATTTTCTTTATCCATTTTTTCATTGAGGGGCATCTAGGTTGTTTTCAGTTTCTGGCTATTAAAAACAATGCTGCTATGAACATAGTTGGACAAATGCTTTTATAGTATGATAGGGCATCTCTTGGGTATATTCCCAATAGTGGTATTGCTGGATCCTGGGGTAGGTTGATCCCGAATTTCCTGAGAAACAGCCACACTGACTTCCAAAGTGATTGTACAAGTTTGCATTCCCACCAGCAATGGATGAGTGTTTCCCTTACTCCACATCCTCTCCAGCAAAGGCTATCATTGGTGTTTTTTATTTTTAGCCATTTTGACAGGTGTAAGATGGTATATCAAAGATGTTTTGATTTGCATTTCCCTGATCGCTAAGGAGGTTGAGCATAACCTTAAATGTCTTTTGGCCATTTGAACTTCTGTTGAGAATTCTCTGTTCAGTAAAGTGCTCCATTTTTTAATTGGGTTAATTAGCATTTTAAAGTCTAGTTTCTGGAATTCTTTATATATTTTGGAGATGAGAACTTTGTCTGATGTGGGGTTGGTGAAGATCTTCTCCTATTCAGTAGTTTGCCTTTTTGTCTTAATGACAGTGTCCTTTGCTTTACAGAAGCTTCTCAGTTTTAGGAGGTCCCATTTATTCAATGATGCCCTTAAGGTCTGTGCTAATGGGGTTATATGTAGGAAGTGGTCTCCTGTGACCATGTGTTGTAGACTACTTCCCACTTTCTCTTCTATCAGGTTCAGCATGTTCAGATTAATATTGAGATCTTTAATCCATTTGAACTTGAGATATGGATCTATTTTCATTCTTCTGCAGGTTGACATCCAGTTATGCTAGCACCATTTGCTGAAGATGCTTTCTTTCTTCCATTGTATACTTTTAGCTCTTTTATTGAAAATCAGGTGTTCATAGGTTTGTAAGTTAATATCCGGGTCTTCTGTTCGATTCCATTGGTCGACTTCTCTGTTTTTATGCCAATACCAAGCCGTTTTCATTACTGTAGCTCTGTAATAGAGATTGAAGTCAGGGATAATTATGCCTCCAGAAGTTCCTTTATTGTATAAGATCGTTTTGGCTATCCTGGGTTTTTTGTTTTTCCATATAAAGTTGATTATTGTTCTCTCAAGGTCTGTGAAGAATTTTGTTTGTATTTTAATGGGGATTGCGTTGAATTTATAGATTGCCTTTGGTAGAATTGCCATTTTTACTATGTTGATCCTACCCATCCATGAGCATGGGAGATCCTTCCATTTTCTGGTGTCCTCTTCAATTTCATTCAATGCCTTAAAATTCTTGTCAAATGGATCTCCCTTGGTTAGAGTTACCCCCAGATACTTTATGCTATTTGTGGCTATCGTAAAAGTTGAAGTTTCTCTGATGTCCCTCTCTGCTTCTCTATCCTTTGTGTATAGGAGGGTTTGATGTCTGCCTTGAGTTTTAGTAATATTTCTTTTGCATAACCGGGTGCTTTTATATTAGGGGTGTAGATATTCAGGATTGAGACTTCCTCCTGATGAAGGAGTAACATAAAGATCATTGAAGATGATCAAATCAGATGAGTCAAACATTATAGAAAAATGTGAAGATTAATAGTGATGATGAAAAAAAAAATGAACAATCCACCAGCATGTTGGACTTTAGAGGACAGGAATTTTATATGTAATGTTTTTTAGGGTGTAGAAAATTCAAGAATCCTTCTCAGTTTAACATGCTGCTATAAATGGGTGATAGCAATAGTAAGCTTTGGGAGAGAAGGGAGAACTGGGGGAAAATTGTGTCCCACCCCTGGTGTGAGGTTCAGAGGACAGGGAGGACAGATTACACAATGAGTTTCACATATTCTTGCCTATATGGTCTATTTCAACTGTGTCCAAATGAACAGGAAGGAAGTATTTTTCCTTAACATGTTCTTCCCATCAAGGTTTTCCAACATAATTGAGGCTATAGAAAAATTTGAGTCTATAGAAACATAAGTGGTATGTTTCAAAAAGTGGTCGCCATGTATTTCTCATGTTTCAGGAATCCCTGTGTTTCTCTAAATATCCACAATCAACATCTTTGTTGACTTCTGCAGGGGATGACTACAAAGGAAAACCCAAACTTTTGTATTATTGAAGACATGTACAGGGAACTGCTTCTTCAGGTGAATATCTAAAGCTAATTTTAACCTAAAATTAAATGTAGTGGCATAGCTTTAGAGTATGAGATAGCAATCTTAAAGACATTATATTTTCCTTCCAAAAAACCAGCCTCCCAGTGTGTGGGCCTGTCAAGTGTGTGGACCTGTCAAAATGGCAATCACGCTGTTGCTAGTGGAGAGTAACAGCATCTCACATTTGAGCAGGAGCACACATTACAGATCCCAATGTGCCAGAGTGAGGGTGGGTGTCATTATAAAAACAGAAATACAAGTTATATGAGTGCCACCTAAGCAAGATGGGACTGCCATTTTTTCTGTCATTCTAGCTCCATATTTACACTCATGTCACCACTACATTTGGCAGGTTGAAATGCTAAGTCAGGCTCAAGATATTCTGTTTCTAAAGTACTTTCAGGACAGAAAAGAGTAACTATCTGCATACTACACTGTTGCACACATGTCAAACATAGGGGAGTCAGTCAAACTACAACTATATTTTGTCAGAAACATGGCAGCAAAATTTTCCGTGTCCAAAGGGAAGAGAATAAAACCAACTGTCTCATTAAGCCAAGTAATTACTGGCTCAGGTTATATCCAAAGAAAGAGCCTTTTATACCAATGTGCAAATATTTATAGCAATGTGTAAATATTTCTGAGGTCATAGAAGTTTTGCTCTATTAAAATTCATAGGGACATTGGGTAACAGAAGATTCTCAGGATTTAGATAATTTGAGAAACCATCACCAAAGCAATATAGGTTTAAAGAATTTCACTGTTGTGATTTTATATCCCTGGGTTTGGATAACACAATTCATGGTTCATGCCTCAACTAAAGTATATTGCCAAAGAAATGGATAGTATAGACACCAACACAGACACACACACACACACACACACACACACACACACACACAAACATAATCACACAAACATACACTGAAATGCCACACTCCATGACCTATATCATGATCACTGCAACATCAAGCACAATTTTCCATATAAGCAGAGTGAAACAGCAGAAAGTCAGAGAGAGAAGAATTGTGCTTTCCAGATGTACTATCATTTACAGGAACCCATGGTGCTGTGAGGAAGAGGGTGAGGGTATAGTTACCATTGCAAAAGTGTTTGTTTCTCAGAAATTCTACAATCAAACAGTTTCACACGCCAGAGATATATCAGCCATATATCTAAAGCTTTCTATTATTCCTGTTTATTTTCCACTTTTATACAATAAAACAATTCCAGATTAGTTGAATTTTCAAATATCAATACTAGTAAATACACCAACTACTCATGAAATATTTGATAAAAAGTTTGATCAATATTCTCCTATATGGATACAACCACATAAAATGTAGGATGTTATTTAATATATCCAACAGAAATATCAATAATTGTGACATAGATGATCAATGCAACAACAGCGTGTGCATCTTTTAAAACATGTCAGTTCCAGAGTACCAAAAATTTTGCTAGAGCAAATGCCATGAAGAATTTAGATAGGACTAATCCAGGGCCTTCAGTGATCTTTCATATTAAACATTTCATCTCCTTGAACAGCACATATAACAGCATTGCTATAAAACATTAACACTGAAAAGAGAGGTGTTGAAGTCTTATTTTACTGTTCACAGTCTTCCTTTCTGGATTGTAACCTTCAAAGCATGACCATCATTTATACTCCAGCCATGTTTTTACAGGTGAGCTATAAGTCTTCAACATTCTACAAATGCCAACAGAAACATGATATTTTACCATTGGAAGTCTTCCTCCTAGATTTCTCCTGTGAAGAAATGTGAAAGAGAAAACACAGAATGTAAATGAAATGTGAAAGTGTTGATGGTCTCTCTGGTACTATTCACAAAATTTCCACACAGCTTTAACTAATCTTGTATATCAAATTGCCAAATATTTTTCCTATAAACTGAACTTCACAAAGCTTAACATTTTACTGAGTTAATTTGAAAATTTGTAATTCACGTTTGTGAATTGATATAATCTACCTGCCAAGAGTTATTGAAAGAAAAAAAAATAACATGAAAAGAAAACTGCAGATTCTACTGAAGCATGAATAAGTTATGATGCAGCACCAGCCTGCCCAAGAAGCCACGGTTACCTTAATCACTACAGTTAATTTTTTAAAGCAAGAATCTGAGAGAGAAGTAAAACGGGCTGAAATGGGGCAGGTTTTGAGCTAGTTCTTCTCTCACAGCATCTTCAGTCCCTAGAAGTTAGGAACAGGTCACAGAGGCCGTATATGTAGTCTGTGCTTGGGACAATGGAACTGATCATGGGCAAGCAGAAGGAAAGCTTTTTTGAAAGGGATCTCAGGAAAACATAAATTTATTGTTTCCTAACTTAGATACTCCTTCTCCAAGAAAAAATCACCTATAAACTTCTGCACACTGATTTGTTGTTCTTCTTGTATTCTTTTACAAAGTACCTTTTAGAAAATGATGCACATGTCCCCCACTCCCTGGGCTTTTCTAGCTAACCAGCAGGAGAGTTTCCTATAGTTTCCTATACACCCAATCCCATTTACCCAATCCTCCAAGCTACTAGCCTCACTTTGCCCCCAAATTTGCCTATTCAGAGTGGAACTCTGAAACACAGCTTGCTCCAATACTAAGGGGACTAAGGTTAGTAAACAGCCACGCGGCAGGACACCCCACTCTCTAGGACCTCTAGAGTGGGACAAAGCCCTGAGAGACTTCAACAACTCCTTTGGCTTTTCTAGCTAGCCAGCAGGAGAGTTTCTTGAAAGTAGGCTCCCCCAACCCCATCCACCTGACCCTCCAAGCTGCAAGCCCCACCCCACCCCCAAACTCGCCTATCCTCCTGCAACCTCAGTGGAACTCTGAAATACAGCTTGCTCCAATACTGAAGGGACTAAGAGGTTAGTGAAGAGCCACATTAAAGGATCCCATTGTCTAGGACCTCCTCAGTGTGACAAAACCCTGAGCCTTTTGCCAACTCCTTTGCTAGCTTTTCTAGCTAGCCAGCAGGAGCATTTCCTGCAGGTATGCTCCCCCAACAACCAACCCCATCAACCTGACCCTCCAAGTTACTAGTAGCACCCTATCACTCAAACTTGCATTTCCTCCTGCAAACTTGGTGGAACTCTGAAGCACAGCTTGCTCAAATCCTGAGGATACTTAAGAGGGGTGTGACTAGCCCTGCAGCAGGACACACCACTCTCAAGGACCTCCAAAGTAGAAGTAATCCTGGGGCCCTCCTCCAACTCCCTTGACTTTTCTAGCCAGTCAGCAGGAGATTTTCATGCAAGTAGGCTCCCCCATACCCAACCCCATCTACCAGACCCTGTAAGCTACTAACCCCAACCTATCCCCCCAACTCACCTATCTTCTTGAAAGCTTGGTAGAACTTTGAAGCACAGCTTGTTCCAATACTGAGGGGACTTAAGAGATGAATGAAAAGCCACGTGGTGGGATACCCTACTCTCCAGGACCTCCACAGTGTGACAAAACCCTGGGCCATTTTCCCAACTACCTCAGCTTTTCCAGCCAAGCAGCAAGCGATTTTTTTGAAGTTAGGCTCCCTCAACATCCAACTCTATTCATCGGATCATGGAAACAACTAGCCCCATCGCACCCCCAAACTCACCTATCCTCCTGAAAGATTGGTGGAATTCTGAAACACAGTTTGTTCCAAAACTGAGGGGAATAATTGCTTCCTTCAATATTGAGGGGACAAAGAACTTTCTACAATACTGACAGTACCAAGAGCTTGCTACAACACTGAACAGAAAACGAGAGAGAATCAAGAGAGCAAACCAGGAGAAAAGACCAAGAGAGCAGGCTTAGAGATAACTCAGAGACATAGAAATTGACAGTACAGAGCAGATGAAAAAAAAAAATTCCCAAACACTCAGACAGCCACTGCAAAGATTGAACCAAGTTGCCAAGAAAGTGCTAGCCTCACTTGAAGGAAAAGATGGGTGAGTACTGTTACAAGAATACATCCAAAAACATAAAAACAACATGGTAACACCAAAAACCAGGGGTCACACAACAGGAAGACTTGATCATCCTAAACCAGAAGAAAATGACTTTAAAGTAACTTTACGAAAATGTTGGAAATCTAAAAGGAATGAAATTAAAAAGGAAATGAAAAACTCCTTGAAAGAAAAAGAGGAACAGACATATCAAAGTGGATGAAATTAAGAAATCCCTCAATGAAACCCAAGAAAACCAGAAAAAATAAACAATCAAACACATGAAGCAAACAGTTCAAGACCTGAAAACTGAAATAGAGCTAATAAAGAAAGCACAAACAGAGGAAATTCTGGATATGGAAAATCTGGGTAATAGAACAGGAACTGTAGAAACAAGTATAAACAAGATAATAGAAGATATAGAAGAAAGAATCTCAGGATTTGAAGATACTACAGAAGAAAGAGACTTATTGGTCAAAGAAAACATTAAATCCAACAAATTCTTAAAACAAAACATCCATGAAATCTGGGACACCATGAAAATATCAAACCTGAGAATAATAGGAGTAGAAGAAGGAGAAGAAGTCCAGCTCTAAGTCACAGATAATATATTAAACAAAATCATAGAAAAAAACTTTTCAAATGTAAAGAAGTATATCCTTGTTAATGTAGAAGAAGCTTACAGAAGTGTAATATGAGGGGCCTGCTTGTTGGGTTTCTGTTCTGCCCTTTTCCCATAGCCAGCAAGCCCCAAAGAAAATCACACAGAGATCTCTATAAGTTATAATTTAGGTCAGGCTACTTACTAGCTCTTGTAGCTTATATTAACCCATTGTTCTTATCTATGCTAGCCACATGGTTCAGTACCTTTCTCGGCTAGGAAGATTACATTCTGCTTCTTTGGAGTCTGGGCTAGAATGCCAAGGGAGCCTCCTGCTTCCCAGCATACTCCTGTTCTCTTTGCTCCACCTCTACTTCCTGTCTGGTTTTCCCACCTATACTTCCTGCCTGGGCTATCAGCATTTATTTCAAACATGATTGACAGAATACAGACAATTCTCCCGCACCACTTCCCTCTTTTTTTTAAACAAAGGAAAATACCAATACTCCATTTTTGGGGGATGTGGGCTTAGTATTCCAGGCTACTTCCTGCTTGTTGGGGGTGCTGATAATCTTATAAGGATCTAAAGAAAATTTAGAGTTATAATCAAGTTTTGACTGGAGTATCCTGTGAGTCTTGATCATCTCAGGCAGCAGTCTTGAATATGTTCTAGATGTAGAACTCAGACATCTGGGCCATCTGTTCCTACCGAAGATTTCTCAGGTGGTCTTCCTTGATCAAACTGGACTTTTCTTAACTCAGAATGAATCCACAGCCTCTCATTTCCTGTGGAAATAAAAGCAAAATCTCTTCTCCAAAGCGAAAGGCCCTGAGAAAACAAGTCAAAAGCCATTCTGTCTTTTCTATTTTAGCTTGTGTAGCTTGTGAAGTCATATAGTGTCACTTAATCAGTATTTTCTCCATTGCATTGATCAGTAACTAAATTGTATGTTCAATCGAAGTGGTATCGAAAATTCAACTTTGCTATTTAGTGGAAAATTCACATAATTTGTAGATACTTTTAAGACTCATCTTTCCTTCGGAACACTGAAACTGAATTAGTTCCAAGTTTTAATTGCTTCCTTTCTTTTAGAAGGTTATTATAAGCTCTAAGTTTCCTCCATGTTTTGGATTACATCTAGGCCCATCGTTTCCACAACAATGTCATTAACAGTATGTAATACAATGATTTGAAACCCCATATCAGTTGACATTGTGACTTGGACTTTGACAAATTTTCTCTTAATACAGTATTGTTAGATTTTTTTCTTAGCTTTTTTGTACTCCAGGGAACAGCATGAAATGCCTTCATTCATTAGAACTTCCATTCTTTCATGCAAGGTTTTGTTCCCTTGAAAATATTTTTTGACTATTAATTTTCAGAGTCAGTTCATGGTACTTGGGAACTAAAGTATTCTCTGGATCAAATAGTTTCTAGTATTTGGGTTTTTAGAAATTAGCCACTATTTAATAACTTTTCATTCTTCAGATGCTGTTCTTGACTCATATATACAAAGGCAAACATACCCTAACATATAACCAGAGGATCAAATGTTTTTCAAATTTGATGTAAATGTCAGTTTGTCTCCTTAGGTAAGGTCTGTTCAAAAGGCAAATTTATTCATGATGACATAGTCTGAGTATAAGAAAGTTTGATAACTGTTATAAGCATGTAAATTCATTGGAGAATCAACAGATTGGCTCTAACTATTGAGCTTCTAGGATCAAACATTAAAGAAATTAAATGAAATAGCCCTTGGAAACATTCAATAAAATTAAATTCTTTTTTTTGGGGGGGGGGTTCGAGACAGGGTTTCTCTGTGGTTTTGGAGCCTGTCCTGGAACTAGCTCTTGTAGACCAGGCTGGTCTCGAACTCACAGAGATCCGCCTGCCTCTGCCTCCCAAGTGCTGGGATTAAAGGCGTGCGCCACCACTGCCCGGCTTAAATTCTTAATAGTACAGGGAAGGCTAAGAATAATTCTATATTAAGATAAGTCATAGGAATTACAGAAATGATAATACTTAGTCCCATTTACTAAGTGGAAATTTAAGATTTGACAGTGAATATTTTGCAGGTAATTTGTGCCAATGTAAGTAGAGTGAAATAAGGCACATGTACTTTGTTAGTATTAGTTGTTTGTTTGTAGCTCTAAATAAGTTATTTCCAAATGAAAGTATTCAATAATTCCATTGATATTGGATGATATTTTTACAGTAATTTAATTTTCATGCTCTTTGGTGCTCTGCCATAAAAACAGTAAGAATGCAATGTAAGTAAATGATATTATTCAGAGAGGTCATTCTTTGCCGGACTCTCCAGCAGAAAGAACGGGGCAGAGCCAGAACCATGAGACCCTCCATGGGCTGAACCAGATGGTGAGTGTCACAACTCAGCCCTTCCTCCTGGGCACTGAGTCAGGAGTCTGTCAAATAAGGAAATCATTTAATGATATCAGGTAGGGACTTATGTAGTGTTTTGATTGGGGTGGAGAAGCCTCATGTAGGCCAAGGTGGAGCAAGGAACAAAGGCCAGTAATAGCCACACTAGTAGTAGCTGGGCAGAGACAGGTCTCCAAACTCAAGCCAGACTCAGAAAGTTAGACTAGGCCTCACCAAACTCAAGTTAGGCTTAGGAAGTTATGCTGTGCCTCATTCCAAAACCTCATAAGGCCCAACAAATCCTTGATGAAAATAGATGGCATTTTCTGTCTCAAAAGTTACTATTAGAAAAAGAGGTTGGTATTGGGTATATTGATGACCTTTACGTTTTTATGGGAGTGCAACAGGTTTTGATGAGAAAATGGGTGGGAAATCCCTATGCCACATGAAGACTTCTTCCTCAAACTTTCTTCTGTCTTTGGTAGGTACTGTAAGTTTACTTCTTCCTCTACTGTTATAAAATTATTATTTGTTACCTTATAATTGAATATACAGAATCATTAAATCACAAATTTTAAATCAGGTTGACTTTTTACCAGCATAGTATTTAATTTACTTTAATTAAATTAATGTGTTCAATTTGAAAGGAGATCTAATTCTTTTTTATTCTTAGTAGAGCCATGAGTAATTTGCAGCAGAGAAACTGCCTACTGGATTAATCCTTGAAGTGCATTTAAGGAGAATTTTAAAAGTCTGTACTTTACAGTCACATGGTAGTGAAAATTTCCTTTGAAATAGTCTGTGAAGTCAAAAGAATAGGATTGTAATAATGTGGGCTAGAAAAGAGTTTCTTGTCAAATAGAGTATTCATGAAACATTAAAGAGTATTTAGTGTGTGAATATATATTTGATGGCATACCTTCTGTTATTTTAACATGTTTACTAAGGGCCCTGGGACAATTCTGATAAGATTTTTGAAGATGTCATTTCAATTTTCTGATTAGATAAATGTACACATCTTGTCCTTATATTTTTCTAATAGTTTTAGAATACTTAGACAATTACAGAGTAAGTTTACCATAATATACATTGGAAAATTAGTTTTTGAAATGATCACAGGCTAGAAGTTTTGAACATTTCTAATAGACCCAAAAATGTACATATAAAATATGTAGTGTTAACTCCAACTGATAATTGTCATATAAAACATCCTATCCTTTGAGCCATAATTTCTTGTGATGGAAAAACTTTGTGAAATGTTACCTTTTCCATTTATCAGACAAACAATACCACAATAGAAACAGAAAAATAAAATTAGAAAAATCAATCTCCTGCACAGATACTTGGTTCCACATAACATGTTGAGATAAACAGTGTAGAAAATGTCAGTTCTTTTCTTGCTCATGTGTTGCTCTTACAAATTGAAATTCTTTTCTCAATATCTTTACCAACCAGTTCTCCCTGATTAGTTGCCTTTTTAATTTTCTTTAAAAAGAGAAATTGGCTTCATTTTCTTTATGAATTATCAGGCTTGAGGGGCAATTGTGTCTAGTTATAGAAGACCCATGTGTGATTAATCAATATAATTACATAGCACATGACAACATTTTGGTCAAATATTAACCATATATAGAACAAGTCACATAAAATTAAAACAAGAAAACTGTAAGCATAATTTTTGTGTAAATGCATGAAATGTATTCACAATGACATTGGTAAATGACTTGTCTTTATATCATGTTGAAAATTGATGGATGAGTACATTCTATGCTGAATTTAGCCATTTGGTAATAGCCTTGCAACGTGAGAATTATTTTTAGAAATTATTTCCCAAATCACATGCTCCAAACCTATAAGGAAAGAAGGCACTTTGTTAAACTAATCTCTACCCAGTTCATGTACTAAGTAAGTCACTTAAGATTATTTATAAATGGGACAACAACAACAAAAAAAAAAACCAGGTGGCTATAATGTTCCTACCTGTTTGTGGTTAGGAAAGAGTGGATACAGAAAGAAAAGAAAGGAGATGGAAGTGAACTGAAGTAGACATGAATTTCTCTACTTGTTGCTGCATGTTATTAGAAAAGTACGTTCTTGATAGATGTTTAAAGTATGAGGAGAAAACTGCTGTTTCTATTCTCTTCCTATATTAACAATATGGTCGCTTAAAAACAAATTTTATTTGGATGACTTTACATTGTATATGGCAGGAGAAATATACTCCTAATAATTCCACTTTAGTTGTATTTTCCAGTTTCATAACAAGTCAACAAAAAAAAAGAAGAAATTTTATGGCATACAGTTTTTCAGTGCTATTAGTTTGAACTGGCACAATTGCTTCTGTGACTTGAAATAAAAGAACTTTTTTTAGTTTCATATTTAAAACAAAAACTAATCCATAATCAGAATGTAGCCTCTTGAATTTGAGAAATTATTCTTTGAGGTATAAAATAGTAAGTTTCAATATAATTTGTCTTCATTGTTTTTAAAATTAATTTAAAATTTTTGATAACATCATATAAAAATACTTATTACATTTCTGTTAAGGTTATTTCTGATAATATTATTTATCCTAAATACTTTTCTTTCCAAGACTGGATAATTTCAAGTGGTTGGTTTTTAAGTTTGCTGATTCTTCTCTTTAATTTATTACTGAAATTATCTAGTGATCTTTTCATTTCAGCTATTGTATTGGTCTACTGTTTGTATCTTTTAAAATAATACTGATTCCATATATATTGATATCCTATTTATTCATCCATTATAGTCACAGTTTTACACCTTGTTCCTGCTATGCTGTAGTGTTTTGAATATATTAAAGATAATTAATTTAAACTATTGTCTAGTTTGATCAATGTTTTAACTTCCTCAGGGTTGGTTTCTTTTTTTCTGGTGATAATCATGCTTACATATTTTTGGTGGATGTCATATCACTTTTTTCTTGTTGAAAACTGGACATTCAAATATTTTAATGCTGTAGTTCTATAAATATGAAACTCTCCTGAGGGTTTGTTTTTTTTTTTTGTTTTTTGCAGTAGATAGCTTAAGTAAGGAGCTACTCATGTATTCAATACTTTTCAAGACTATTTTTGAAAATACACTATTATTTGATGCATGTAGTCATTGAAATATCAAACCTGAAATTTTAATAGTCTATCAGTGACTTAGCAGTGATTCTCAGAAAAAGGCTTTTTTGGTTTTTGAAACTTACCTTAGGGTCGAGCTTTCTTCTTCATTAAGCTACAGTGCTATACCTTTTTCTAAGTCTATTCCTACTGTTTCTTCAGATTTCACAGGCTAGCCAGAGGAACAAAATCTCCCATCTTTTCTGAACTTCTTTAAGTATATGCTGTATTCCCCTTGGCATGCTTTCTTGCAGAATACACTAGGGCTTCAAAGTCATTTTATTTACAGTTTATTGGTCATTTTTCTGGTCATGTTAGTTTCAGAGAGACAATTTGGGAGTAAAAAAGTGAGCTAAAGTCATCATTAGCATATGTTTCCCAATTAACTCATCATATTTTGCTTAAAAAGTATTTTTCTGTTTTTTTACTTGATTGAAAATCACATTTTGATTAGCATCACATTTATTTAAATGACTCAGTATTTAGCATAAGTAAGTGAGAAACAGGAGGCATAGTACATGATGCTGATTGAACTAACAGAAATCATTAAGTTAATCATTGAAAATTTTGTTTTGAAACATTCTTGATGTTAGGAGATGATTAAAAAGAATCAGGAAAATTTCATTTATAAATCACTTTCTTCAATCTCTGTGTAGTGCTATTCATCAAGAAATTTAAAATGTCTTCTTGATTCATTCTTATTAAGCAGCTAGACTTTAAAACTTAGCATTATCTCTTTGATACAGTCAAGGACTTAATGTAGCTATATATTAAGTCAGTGGTTATTTTAAAAACTAGACTAATATTACTAAAAATTAGTAAATTCCTTGCAATAAGTGTTCTATTTAGACCAAATTGCCTACTAGGTGGGAGCCATCTTTGGTGTTAGTAGAATTTTATTCTGAATGGGGCCTTCCATTCTTCTTTTGCCGGGGGGTGGTGGCGCACGCCTTTAATCCCAGCACTTGGGAGGCAGAGGCAGGCGGATCTCTGTGAGTTTGAGACCAGCCTGGTCTACAAGAGCTAGTTCCAGGACAGGCTCCAAAACCACAGAGAAACCCTGTCTCAAAAAAAAAAAAAAAAAAAAAAGAATAGTACATAGTAAGTAAGTACACAGGCAACCTTTCTTCCTTGTCAAGGAGAAATGTTAGTTGTGGTGGCTATAGTTCAGTTTCTTTAGTCATTTTTCTTTATAGAACCAGAAAGAGTAATAAGCTTTTGTTCAGTGTTCCTCAGATTCAGCATATCTCCATCCACTCATTTTTTGTTCAATAGAAGCGACTTAAACACACTCACATGTGCGTGTGTATATATATATATATATATATGTGTGTGTGTGTGTGTGTGTGTATGTGTGTGTGCATATATAACATATAATATATATGAATATATAATATATATATATATTAGAATTATATACCAGAATGCTTTTCTTATTTTACATAATATGCTTGAGTGTCTATATTGACTGTTTCTACTAAGTTAGACAGAATGCATTTTGTTTCTAATATTTTAGATATATTATACATGCTGTATAGTATTTAGAGCTAAATATTCAAAATATTTTGGATTTGTTTAACTGAATTTTTTTTAAATATTAATGACGGAAAGACTATGTTCTTAAAAACTCAAGCTATCGAAAGAGAAGCAATTTACTTAATCAGGAAGTTTGAATCACTTACATATGTAGAAAATCAATAATTCTTGGTAATTCAAGGATTTAACCACCTGTTAAGCATAGCACTGAGAGTAAATTATTAAAATTCTTTACATATTAAAGTGAATTGTTGGAAATAAATTACTGCATTTTTTAAAAAAAATAGCATTTAAGAATTGTGGAGAATTTACACAAAGAATTTGTGTATATTTTTAAAGTTAGGAATTCCCAATAAAAACAGAAATCTTCCAGCAAATAAAATAATAGTTACATTATCAAAAAGTTAAATGGAAAAATGAATTCCCAATTTATCATTGTTCATTTGTTATCTAAAAGATTCTGTTCTATTCAATTCAGTATCTTTCAAATAACATCTACTTGATTGTCAGAAACAAAGTTTATGGTATCAAAGTGTGTTATGAGAGGACAAAATTCATGAAAAAAATTAAATATACAGTCTCTCTTAGGATTTCTATTACTGTAATGAAATACCAAGACCAAAAGCAAGTTAGAGAGGAAAGGCTGGTTTCTCTCATAATTCTATATTAAAGTGCATGATCTAAGACTTCCAGGGAATAAACATAAACAAGTCAGGATCCTGGAGAAAAGATCTGATGCAGAAGATATGGAAGAATGCAGCTAAGTGGCTTGTTCTATATGATTTGCTCAACCTGCTTTCTTTCTTTTTTATAATTTTAAAAACCTGTCTTTTCTCATTTTACATGCCCAATACATTTCTCACTCCCTCACCTCCTCCTGCTACCTCCACCTTCCCCCCTCTCCTATCCCATGTTCCAACCTCCCATCCATGCCTCAGAAAGGGTAAGGCTTCCCATGGGGAGTCAACAAAGTCTAGCACATTGCTTTGAGACAGGACCAAAGACCCCCCCCCCCTCCTATATCTAGGCTGAGCAAGATAGTCCTCCAAAGACAATGGGTTCCCAAAAGCCAGAACAAGCAGTAGGGATAAACCCTGGTTTCACTGCCAGTGACCTCACAGTCCACCCTTAGGATAGTTTCTTCTAGTTCCGTGCATTTGCATGCAAATTCAAGAATGTCATTGGTTTGTTAGTTTGTTTGTTTGTTTGTTTTTACCACTGAGTAGTACTCCATTGTGTAAATGCACCACATTTTCTTTATCCATTCTCTCATTGAGGGATGTCTAGTTATTTCCAGGTTCTTATTAAGTTGGGAGCATAGACCCCAGCCCCTAGCATCTATCCTAACCTCCAGGCCTGAAAGCTATATTAGTTTAGACTCCAAATCTCAGCATGTCCCAGGGAGGGGTCAGGACCACTCCCACAGAGTACTTAAGTGAACTCCCAAAAGAGGAACACATGCCCCCCCCCCCCATAGTCACATTTGTGGCCTTCTGGTTCCCCCGCAGGGCCACCCAAGAGCACAGGAATCCCATTAAACCTGGATATTTTTTTAATTTGGCATGTTTTGATTTGGATTGATTGGGATATTGTGTTGGCAGAGAGCTCATATTAGCAAAAATTCCTAACATCTGGAGGCCCCACTGGGTAGGGTGGCCCTTTCCATGTGGCCCTAGGCCACACATCAAAAGCCCCCTAGTCTAAAATCTGAGCTCTCCATGCCATGCTAAAACCGTCTCCTGGGCTACAGCAGCTGAGTCTTGGTGAGTCCATTTTCTTGTCTATGCAATGAGGTTTTGGGGGGACCCATTTGTAATTGTCTGATTCTTCTTATAGCCGCAAGCTTGCACCAAGAGTTTGATCCCACCAGTGGCCAGACCAGCAAGACTGGGCATGGCTGAGGTGGGATTTGTTTGTTTGGGGATGCCAAACATTCAATTTCCACAACCCAATTGGGCCTGAGAGCTATTTTAGTGGATGTACTTTAATAGACTTAGGCCACTTGGATGGGCATAGACTTTAAAATGGGCACCTGCAGTTCAAAGCCAGATCAGCTGTCTCCCCTAAAATGCCTCCTACAAAGTATTTTTAAATTGAGCCTATCCAATATAATCTGTCCCAAATGGCTAATTTCCCTATGCACTATGATTTGGCCTCAACTGTCCTCTAGAACCTTAAAATTTTTTGTCGCCATAAAGACAAATGGACAGAGCTTACATATGTCCATGTTTTTATGGGCTCTGTGCTCTTGGTAGCCAGTATCTCACAACACCATGCTGCCAGAGGCACTGGTTCCTCCCCCACTCCCTCAAGCCCACACTACCCAACCCTCCCCTGTAGAGCAACATTCTTCACATTCCTCTCCTTCCCTGTCTACCCCCTCCCTTGGTTCAAGGTCAACTTCTACCTCATCCACCTTCCCCTCCCCCACCTTCCCCTTGTACCTCATCTCCCTATCCTCTGACCCCCTCTGCACACTGGGCAAGCCCCTCCCAACCCTCCACATGTTCTTTTTTCTCTTCCAGATCTCTCTTAGATAGAAAAGTGGCTAGGTTTCTGTTATGATTTTCTGTCTCTTTAAGAGACAAGCCATGCCCACTTCCTCCCCCATCTGCTGAGGCAGGCTGATCTTCAGCTTTGGGCCTGAGCTCACTCTCTTTTTCATCTTCCTCTTGGAGAGGCAGCTTCACTTCTGCTTCTCTCCCCACTTCTCTTCTCTTTCTCCTTCTCTCTCTCTCTCTCTCTCTCTGTGTGTGTGTTTGTGTTTCTCCCTTCTCCCTTCCCCCTTCATAACCCCCTAAATAAATATTCAACCTCACTCTGCATGTCGTGTCTATCCATGTCTCTGTATCCTGCCCACCCACCATGTGTCTCCCTGCCTGGGACCAACCACTGCTAGGGCGGCAGCAGTCTCTGCCTAGGATTGGCTACTCCCAGAGCCCGCTGTCTGCTGCCACATGGCCCGCTACCACCATTTGGGACCTACAGCATTTCTGCTGCCTACTGCCACTGGGGATCTTGTAGTATTTTTAAAAAATATAAAAGTTTCTTTTCTCCTAATCCTTTTGCTTACCCATTTTATTTCTCTGTCAGCCCCAGATATTAGGAAAGGGTTAAGAAAGGTTGAGGAGGGTCCCAAAACCCCTATACAGGAATTGGTAAAAATTGCCTTATTAAAGTTTTAATGTCCGAAAAGCTGAGTCTTCCTGACAGACTAAGCTACAACAATCTACAGGCCCAGGCCTTAGCAGCTGCCCTAAGGTTGCAGGAAGGAAGACAAGGGAAGCCAGTCTCAAGGTTCTACCCTGATAGAGCCCAGCCAAGTCAACCTCACAGGCAAGCTGTTTCAAGTGTGGCCTAAATGGTCACGTGTCACAATATTGTACTACACCTCCTCCAAAGTTATCTGCCAGCAACCTGGGCACTAGAAATTGCAATGCCCCCATAAGGACTTGTCCTCGCCGGGCAGTGGTGGCGCACGCCTTTAAACACAGCACTCGGGAGGCAGAGGCAGGCGGATCTCTGTGAGTTCGAGGCCAGCCTGGTCTTCAAGAGCTAGTTCCAGGACAGGAAACAAAAGCTATGGAGAAACCCTATCTTGAAAAATCAGAAAAAAAAAGGACTTGTCCTCTACGCCATGCCATAGAGGTCCAGCCTCACCAACATTGGCAAGTAAAACTGTGCCAGACTTTGACCTTTTCGGCCTTGCAGAGGATTGACACTGCCCACATTTGGTTTATCCCATAACCCTATCCAAACCTAGGGTAAAGCTGTAGGTAACTGATAAGTCCATTACTTCTTTTCTCACTCGGACCTTACATTCCCCTCACCAATTTCAGTTATGGGGGTAGATGGGACCCATTCCTCCCCACTTAAAACTTTGCCACTGCCCTGCATTCTTGCAGGACAATTTTTTCTCTCATTCTTTTTTATTGATACCTGCTTGCCCAGCACATTTACTGAGTGGAGAAATACTTAGCCGCTCCCCCAGAGTTTTATTCTGCTTCTTGGAGCCCTCTTTGATCACACCCATCTTCAAGATCATATTTTACAGGTTCAGTCCTCCTGCCAGATGTGTGTCCAGGCCAACCCACAAGGTGTTCTCCACATACATGAGTCTCTATTCCAGCTTCGTGGACACCAACTGGGCGAATATTGGGAAGTTAATTTCACTCATATGCCTACTTATAAAAAACTCCATTATCTCTTAACACTTGTGGACACTTTTACAGGATGGATAGAAGCATTTCTGGTCTCCAGGGAAGCAGCAGATATGGTAGCTCAGGTATTCCTAGACCAACCACATCATTCCTCGGTTTGGTGTCCCATGAACCATCCAGACAAACAGTGGGTCAACCTTTACTTCCAGGGTCATGGGGCTTGTGTCCAAAGCTCTCAACATCTCCTGGAAATTCCATACACCATAAAATACTCGAGAAAGGTGGAGAGGGCCAATTGATTTGTCAAAGAACAACTAACTAATCTCTCCATTGAATTCAGGTTATCTTGGCCCTCCCTTCTCCCCATTGCCTTTACTTGCTTCAGGGCCACCCCACATTCCCCTACACACCCAACTCCTTTTGAGCTGCTTTATGGCAGGCAAATTCTCTTTAGCCATCACCTCTCACTTCAAACTCCTCCACTGGTGTAACTTGAGGTCCTGCTGCTTATTGGGATTTCTGTCCTGCCCGGTCCCCCAGCCATTTAGTCCCAGAGAAAATCACACAGAGAGTCTACATTAGATATAAACTGATTGGCCCATTAACTCAGGCTTCTTATTAACTCTTAAAACTTATATTAATACATTGTTCTTATCTATGTTAGCCACATGGCTCAGTACCTTTTTCAGGAGGGCAGGTCACATCCTGCTTCTTTGGTGGTCTGGGCAGGACTTGGAGGAATGGGCTTCCTTCTTCCTAGAAATCTCCTGTTCTCATCGCCCCACCTCTACTTCCTGTCTGGTTGACCCACCTATACACTGGTGGGGAACTAACCTACCTATCCCTTTTAAGGGATATCCCTTCTCTGTTCACATGCTGACACTTGTCTCCCTGCCACCACACTAATGGACCCGAATGTCCCCAAACCTGCCCTGCTCTCCCAAGGGGACAGAGTACTCCTCAAACAGTTAAATTCTAGGTCTCACAAACCTCGATGGACAGGACCTCACACTGTAATTCCCACCACCCCATCAGCTGCCAAGCTCTTGGGACACCCATGCTGGTACCATCTCTCCAGGCTCAAGTAGGCACATACTCTGGACACTTGGTCTGTCTAGCAGACAGGACCTACTACCCTATGGTTTTCCAGGATGCCACAATGAAGGGCCTACATTTTCCTCATGATGGCACACTCATCTTTGGTAATAATATTTTCTTCCTAGACAACTGCCTTTTCACATCCCGCAAGGAACAGATGCCTGACGTCTCCAGGATGATAGTATATGGGATGCCTTTTCAGCCATACCTCTCACTGAGCATGGACTCACCAACACCTAGCTCTCCCTTTCCCCATGTAGCCCTATACATGCAGGAAGTAGCCACACTTGAGTCAGTACCCCTTTTCTCTAGAGAGCCTATCACTTCAATTTCCTGTCATCACTATATCCAAAGAGTCTGGAATGTTAATTTGGGAGGATAGATCCCAGCCCCTTGCATCTATCCTAGCCCCAGGCCTGAGAGTTGTTTGTATTAGTCTGGACTCCAAATCCACAGGGTACTTAATTGAACTCCCAAAATAGGAACAAATGGTCTCTTTCCTCCCCGTTCCCACCATAGTCTCATTTGTGGCCTCTTGTTCCCCCCTCAGGGCCACCAGAGAGCGCAAGAATACCATTAAACCTGGATATTTCTTAATTTGGCATGTTTTGATGTGGCTTGATCGGGATTTTGCATCAGCAGAGAGCTCACATTAGGAAAAATTCCTAACAGTTCTGGCTATTACAAATAATGCTGCTATAAACACACTTGAACACATGTTTTTGTAGTATGGTGGAACATCCTTTGGGTATATACTCAAGAGTAGTATTGCTGAGTCTTGCAGTAGCTTGATTCCCAATTTTCTGAAACTGTCATACTAATTTCCAGAGTGGCTGTACAAGTTTAAATTCCCACCAGCAATGGAGGAGTGTTTTCCTTACTCTGCATCATCTCCAGCATAAAACATTATTGGTGTTTTTGATCTTAGCCATTCTGACAGTTATAAGATGGTATCTCAGAGTTGTTTTGATTTGCATTTCTGTGATGGCTAAGGATGTTGAAAATTTCCTTAATTATCTTTGGATCATTTGAGATTCCTCTGTTGAGAATTCTCTGTTTATATCTGTAAACCACTTTTAATGGATTATTTGATAATTTGATGTATAATTTCTTGAGTTTTTATATGTTTTAGAGCTCAGTCATCTTTCTAATGTGAGGTTGCTCAAGATCTTTTCCAAATTAGTAGGCTGATTTTAGTCTTATTGACTCTGTTCTTTTCTTTACAGAAGCTTCTCAAGTTGTATATTGTTACTCTCAGTGTCTGTGCTACTGGGTTTATACTTAAAAAGTGGTCTTGTGTACTCATACATTGAAGGCTACTTCCCACTCTCTCTTTTATGAGGTTCAGTGTGGCTCAATTTATTTTGAGGTCTTCGATCTATTTGGACTTAAGTTTTGTACATGCTGATAGATATGGATTTATTTTCATCCTTCTACATGTGAATATTCAGTTATACCAGAACCATTTGTTGAAGAAACTTTCTGTATAATTTTAGATTCCTTGTCAAAAATAAGGTGCACATAGGTATGTAGATTAATATCCAGAGCTTTGATTTGATTCCATTATTCAAACTTTTTTTTTGCCAATATCAAGATGTTTTCATTATGGTAGCTCTATAATAGAGCTTGGTGTAAGTAATGGCAAAGCCGCTGGTAGTTCCTTTATTATAAAGATTGTAAAGGATTATTTTGGCTATCTTGGATGTTTTTTGTTTGTTTGTTTTTCCATATTAAATTGAGTATTGTTGTTTCAAGGTCTGTGAAGAATTAGGTTGGGATTTTGATGGGAATTACATTGAATCTGCAGATTGTTTTTGGTAGTACTGCCATTTTTATTATGTTGATACTACCTATCCAAAAGCATGCTTTCTTATTTAACCCATTACCACCAGCCCAAGGCCAGTCTCATATACAATGGGGCTTGATACTCACAAATCAATTCTACCTACTAAATTGTCCTAAGAGGCTTGCATAAAGCTTGATCTTAAGGTGGCATTGTTTCATATGAAGTTCTCTTCTCTCAGATGTCTTTACTTTGTGATAAGCTCATAAAAAATCAAGCCAGCACACATAACCATGCTGATATTATTCAAAATGAGACAGAAAGAGAGAGATAGAGATAGATAGATAGATAGATAGATAGATAGATAGATAGATGATAGATAGAGATCAAGAACAATGTCATTAATGGATTGTCCTCAATATTCATACCTGATTGAAATAACAGATTAAAAACATGTCTATGTAGGGGAGTGAAGTTATTTTTACATAGGTAAGTATAAACTGTTTTGTTTTCACAATTAATACTAAAAATTTTATTAGTTTTGTCAAAGTAAACATCAAAATTATGCAGTGATGTAGATGGGTCTTCTGTCAATGTGTTAATATTATTGGTTAATAAAGAAACTGCCTTGGCCTTTGATAGGCCAGCCCTTTGGTGGGTAGAGTAGATAGAACAGAATGCTGGGAAGAAGGGAAGTGAAGCAGATGCTATTGCTCTCTTCTCCAAGATGGATGCACATTAAGATCCTCCCTGGTAAGCCACCACCTCGTTAATAGTAATGGGTTAATCAAAATGTGAGAGTTAGCCAATAAGAGACTAGAACTAATGGGCCAGGCAGTGTTTAAAAGAATACAGTTTCCATGAAATTGTTTCGGGTAAAGCTAGCTGGGTGGCAGGAAGCAGCTCGCCGCTCATATCACTATAATATAGTTTCTTGTAGATACTTCATTTTCAAATATCATACTATATCAATTCAGTTAAGTTACTGGTTATGGACCAGACAGGGAATGCTTTCTTTCATACAAATTTATTTATAGTTTCTCGGTCAGCATAAACAAGTAATGTTATTTTAGCGATTTGAAAGAAAATTGCTCTAAAATGGAGTGGCACTATTAGGAGGTGTGGCTTTGTGGAGTAAGTGTGGTCTTGTTGGAGGGAGTTTTTCACTGTAGAGGCAGGGTCTGAAGTCTCATATATGCGTAAGATACCACCCAGTGTCTCAGACCAGTTCCTGTTACTTGCAAGATGTTGAACCCTCAGTCACTTCTCTGTATCAAGTCTGCCTTCATACAACCATGTTTCTCAAGGATGTTAATTGACTGAATCTCTGAACTATAAACAAACTCCCCAAATTAACTGTTTCCTTTATAAGAGTTGAGAAGGTCATAGTGTCTCTTCACAGCCCTAGAAGCCTTTAGATTTTGGTTATAATAAGATAAAAAGAAAACTAGTCATAACATGTATGCAAGGGACCTGGTACAGACCCAAGAGAGAGGGGAGCAGGTAAAGAACATTAAATTAGATGGATAAGAAGGTAGAGAAGTTCTGGGAAGCACTGGGGAAGGGGAAAGAATGTGATAATAATACAGTGTTTGGAATTTTTTAAATAATAAGAAAAGAGCTATAAAATCAGTCTTAGACTATTCACATATCTCATCAATGTAAATTGTATTAGAAACATTTCAATGTATTTTTACTTTTTGTTATTCCTTAAACTAAACATTATATAATAATAGAGTAAATTAAACTTCAAGCTTCTATGTTGACTTTATTGTATGAATTTCAGAGGCATTAATTAAAGAAATTAACCATTCCATGGAGTATCAGGACAGGAGAATTTTGGAAAAAGGAATGACTCAGTCTAGAGTCATCATCCAGACACAGAGGAAGGAAGATGAGAATGCCTCTCTGATAAAAGGTAACAAGCCACATGGCTAACACAGTCAAAAATTATGGGCTAATGTAAGTTATAAGAGTTAATATAAAGCCTGAGCTAATAGACCAAGTCTTGTCATATTTACTGAGGTATTTCCTGCCTAGTACCGTGGTTTACTTACATTTTTGTTTCTAAATTCTTCTTACCCCCTGTTCTTTTTCTGGAGAAGCAACTTCTGCCTCTGTCCTGTCTGTCACTCATTTTTCTTCCCTTGCCCCTTCTTGCATCACTGCCAGGCCTCACTGCTGGGCCTTGCTCTGTCTCATGGGCTTGACTCTGCTTTCTAGCTTGATGGCATAACAGGCATTCTATCCCACAACCCTCCAATGCTGCCTCCCACAACAATAGTGGGATCTTTCTTTCTTCCATTCTTAGAGTCCTTTTTCTATTGCTGCTGAACTGTGGACAAAAATTCTAAACCTGTACCTTCTATCAGCCCATTTCCCAACTTGCTGCCAGTCTGTTTGGACAATGGCCTCTTCCCTTTTTGTCCTAGAACCTCTCATGCACTTGCCCTTTCTCAAGTTCTCCCCTAGCACTACAGTCAGTGAAGGGTTCATTAGATTTTGGGGCCTGAGGCTCCTCGGATATATTTCTGCCTCATTATTTTCCATAGATAAAAATGTAAGAAAACCACTCGGAATGGTCGTCATGTTGTTAGGATTGTGTGTATGTGTATGTGTGTGTGTGTATGTGTGTGTGTATTTTTTTCTTTTTTTTTTTCAGACCTCTCATAAGTGTCCCTCCCTGCTGTAAGGACTTCTCAGAGCAGTTCTAGCCGCTGGTTCTTAAACCAACTGGCTGGAAATAAGCTTGGCTTTATGATCAATGGCCCACTAGCCTGCATCCAGCTAGTTGCTCTGGGTTTTGTGTTGTTTTCACCGTTCTCACGTTTTTAACTATGCAAAACCAGTTGCATGTCTAACTTTTACCAGTGAATGGCTAAATTTAAATATACACACCATGTGGACAACCATGGCTGCTGCCATTTACTCTGAGCTTAAAAAAGGAAAGAGCTAGAGGTTCCACCCCTAGTCAAGAGGCTCTGTCTCTAGCCAGCTTCCTTTCACTCTCTTGTCATTTAACTCTGTGTATAAAACTTGAGTTCATCTGGGTATAAATGCACATATATTTACTGTTAAATGTTATAACAGTCTGTTCATTGTATCTCATACCACACTACAGAAACAATGTCTCGTGTTTTAAATTGGTATGTATTTTAAGTCTCTTACAAAAAAATATCGTATATGTAATCCAAACCTGATTTAAAATATGTTATCTTTTTCTCTACTATTGTCAGCTCAACCATTAACCTTCTATTGGAAGTCGAGAGCCAGTACAGTCAAACTTGGTCCAAGTTCTCCAGGAAGATTCTATAACTTACCTATAACTGGTAAACAGTTCTCAACTGCTCATAGATCTGGGTATATGGCATTTAAATATTTAATTATTAAAATACCTTTCTTTTTTATCACTTTGGATAGACATTTTATTTTATTCTATTTAAATTCTTTTTTATTATTAAATTTTTTAATTAAAAATTTCTGCCTCCTCCCAGACTCCCTTTTCTCTCCCCCTCCCCCACTCCCCACACCCCATTACTTTCCCCCCTCCCTCTCCAGTCCAAAGAGAAGTCAGGGTTCCCTGCCCTGTGGGAAGTCCAAGGTCCTCCCCCCTCCATCCAGATCTAGGAAGGTGAGCATCCAAACCGGCTAGGCTCCCACAAAGCCAGTGCATGCAGTAGGGTCAAAACTCAGTGCCATTGCCCTTGGCTTCTCAGCATCCCTCATTGTCCACCATATTCAGTAAGTCCAGTTTTATCCCATGCATTTTCAGTCTCATTCTGGCTGGCCTTGGTGATCTCCTAATAGATCAGCCCCACCGTCTCAGTGGGTGGGTGCGCCCCTTGCGGTCCTGACTTCTTTGCTCATGTTCTCCCTATTCTGTTCCTCATTTGGACCTTGGGAGCTCAGTCCATTGCTCCAATGTGGGTCTCTGTCTCTATCTCCATCCATCGCCAGATGAAGGTTCTATGGTGATATGCAAGATATTCGTTAGTATGGCTATAGGATCGGGCCATTTTAGGCTCTCTCTCCTCAGCTGCCCAAGGACCTAGTTGGGTACATCTCTCTGAAGCCCTGGGAACCCCACTAGAGTCAAGGCTCTTGCCAACCCTAAAATGGCTCCCTTAATTAAGATATATACTTCCCTGCTCTCATATCCAACCTTCCATTATCCCAACCATCCCATTCCCCCAAGTTCTCCCTATTCTCCCCTTCTCACTTTTGTCTCCCCATCTCCCCTTTCGCCCATCCCACCCGACTTCCCCAGTTCTCAAATTTTTGCCCAGCAATCTTGACTACTTCCAATATCCAGTGGGATAACTATATGTTTTTCTATGGGTTCACCTTCTTATTTAGATACTCTAGGATCGCAAATTATAGGTTCACTGTCCTATATTTAAAGCTAAAAACCAATTATGAGTGAGTACATCCCATGTTCATTTTTTTTGGGTCTGGGTTACCTCACTCAAAATAATGTTTTCTATTTCCATCTATTTGCATGCAAAATTCAAGAAGTCATTGTTTTTTACTGCTGAGTAGTACTCTAATGTGTATATATTCCAGACTTTCTTCATCCATTCTTCCAATAAAGGGCATCTAGGTTGTTTCCAGGTTATGGCTATTACAAATAATGCTACTATGAACACAGTTGAACAAATAGTTTGTAGTATGATAGGGCATCTCTTGGGTATATTCCCAAGAGTGGTATTGCTGGGTCCTGGGGTAGGTTGATCACAAATATCCTGAGAAACCGCCACACTGCTTTCCATAGTGTTTGCACAAGTTTGCATTCCCACCAGCAATGGATGAGTCTTCCCCTTACTCCACATCCTGTCCAGCAAAGGCTATCATTGGTGTTTTTGATTTTAGCCATTCTGACAGGTGTAAGATGATATCTCAAAGTTGTTTTGATTTGCATTTCCCTGATTGCTAAGGAGGTTGAGCATAACCTTAAGTGTCTTTTGGCCATTTGAATTTCTTCTGTTGAGAATTCTCAGTGCCCCATTTTTTAATTGGGTTAATTAGCATTTTAACGTCTAGTTTCATGAGTTCTTTATATATTTTGGAGATCAGACCTTTGTTTGTTGTGGGGTTGGTGAAGATCTTCTCCCAGTCAGTGGGTTGCCCTTTTGTCTTAGTGACAGTGTCCTTTGCTTTACAGAAGCTTATCAGTTTCAGGAGGTCCCATTTATTCAATGTTGCCCTTAATTAATGTCTGTGCTCCTGGGTTATATCTATGAAGTGGTCCCCTGTGCCCATATGTTGTAGAGTACTTCCCACTTTCTCTTCTATCACCTTCAGTGTGTTCAGACTGATATTGAGGTTTTCTTAATCCATTTGGACTTGAGTTTTGTACATGGTGATAGATATGGATCTATTTTCATTCTTCTACAAGTTGACAACCAGTTCTGTCAGCACCATTTGTTGAAGATGCACTCTTTCTTCCATTGTATACTTTTAGCTCCTTTATCAAAAATGAGGTGTTCATAGGTTTGTGGGTTAAAATCCGGGTCCTCTACTCGATTCTATTGATCTACTTCTCTGTTTTTATGCCAGTACCAAGCTGTTTTCAATACTGAAGCTCTGTAATAGAGTTTGAAGTCAGGGATGGTAATGCCTCCAAACATTCCTTTATTGTATAAGATTGATTTGGCTATCCTGGGTTTTTTTGTTTTTCCATATAAAGTTGATTATTGTCCTTTCAAGGTCTGTGAAGAATTTTGATGGGATTTTGATGGGGATTGCATTGAATCTATAGATTGCTTTTGGTAGAATTTCAATTTTTACTATGTTTATCCTCCCAATCCAAGAGCAAGGGAGATCTTTCCATTTTCTGGTATCCTCTTCAACTTCTTTCTTCAAAGACTTAAAGCTCTTGTCAAATAAATCTTTCACTTCCTTCACCAGAGTTACCCCAAGATATTTTATGCTATTTGTGGCTATCGTGAAAGGTGATGCTTCTCTGAATTCCTTCTCTGCATCCTTATCCTTAGTGTATAGGAAGGCAACTGATTTTTTGGAGTTGATCTTGTATCCTGCCACATCACTAAAGGAGTTTATCAGTTGTAGGAGTTCATTGGTAGAGTTAGCTGACAAACTCATGGAAACTGAACAGTCAATTGCTGAACCACACCTGTGTTAAGGAAGAAATAAATAAAGAAATTAAAGTCTTCTTTGAATTTAATGAAAATAAATTGACAACATATTCAAACCTATGGGACACGATGAAAGTAGTGCTAAGAGGAAAGTTCATAGCAATAAGTGCCCACTTAAGGAAAACGGAGAAAGCACACATTGGAGCCGTAACAACACACCTGAGAGCTCTAGAAAAAAAAAAAGGAAGCAGACTCACCTCAGAGGAGTGGAAGCCTGGAAATATTCAAACTGAGGGCAGAAATCAACAAAATAGAGACACAGAAAACAATTCAAAGAATCAATGAAACAAAAAGTTGGTTCTTGGAGAAAATCAACAAGATCGACAAACCCCTATCCAAACTAATCAAACGGCAGAGATAGAACATGCAAATTAATTAGATCAGAAATGAAAAGGGGGACATAACTACAGACACAGAGGAAATTCAGAGAATCTTTAGATCTTACTACAAAAGACTTTATGCCACAAAACTGGAAAATGCAAAAGAAATGGACATCTTTTTAGATAAATACCATATAACAAGTTAAACCAAGACCAGGTGAGTGGTCTAAATAGACTTGTTAGTCGTGAAGAATTAGAAACTGTTATCAAAAACCTCCCTTCCAAAAAAAGCCCAGGACCAGATGGTTTCAATGCAGAATTGTACCAGAACTTCCAAGAAGAGCTAATAGCTATACTCCTTAATGTATTTCACAATATAGAAATAGAAGAGTCAATGCCAAATTCCATTTATGAAGCTACAGTTACCCTGATACCAAAACCACACAAAGACCCAACCAAGAAAGAGAATTACAGGCCTGTCTCACTCATGAACATCGACACAAAAATTCTCAATGAAATACTGGCAAACCAAATCCAAGAACACATTTGAAAAATTATCCATTATGATCAAGTAGGCTTCATCCCAGAAATACAGACTGGTTCAACATACACAAATCTATCAATGTAATCCATCATATAAATAAACTGAAAGAAAAAAAAATATGATCATTTTATTAGATTCTGAAAAAGCATTTGACAAAATTCAACATCCCTTTATGATAAATGTCTTGGAGAGAGTATTGATGAAAGGGTCATATCTAAATATAATAATATCTATTTACAACAAGCCGACAGCTAACATCAAATTAAATGGAGAGATACTCAAAGCCATTCCACTAAAATCAGGAACACGACAAGGCTGTCCACTCTCTCCATACCTCTTCAATATAGTGCTTGAAGTTCTAGCAATAGCAATAAGACAACATCAGAGGATCAAGGGGATTCGAATTGTAAAGGAAGACATTAACCTGTCGTCATTTGCACATGATATGATAGTATACATAAGCGACCCTAAAAGACCTTTCTTTACAAAAAGAGATAGGTTGGCCCCTAGTAGCAGCACTCTACTTCCTTCAAAGAAGACAGAAGACAGATGCGCACAAAACAACACCCATCCACAATTCGCTTCAACTGCCAAGCATTGACCAATTTTTTTCCTTCTCAAAGATCTCTGCTGAAGTTTGATAGCTGAGATACTTTGTTGTTTTAAAGGACAGCCTCACCAAACAAATTTCAATAAGCTACAACTTAACAGGGTTCTCTCTCATGTTGCCTTTCATAGTCTTAAAGATACCATTATGCAAAATTTTCTGTCAAAGTCATTCTGGTACAAACATGCTGCTGTTTAAAACTTTTGTTTTCACAAACTCAAAAAATTATTGTGAATTCCAGGGAGTTGAATTAAAGGATCCACCTTAAACAGGTAAGATACACCCTTCTTAATTGCCTGTTGTTGAAAATTTTTTTCTCTTCCAAACATAACTTTGTCCTGTGTTCTGCTAGTTCCAAGAGACATTGCCATGTCCAAGAGACAACAGAAAGTTTGATACCACAAACCATGGACAGGAATCAAGCAACCATCTACGCCAGGATGTGATCAGCACCCAGATTTCACATGTCCCCCCCATAAAGACACTCACAAAATAAGCAAGCAACAGTCTTCAGAATTCACCATCCCAATTCCTTTAACCTGTTGTGCCTAACTTCCAGACATTTTATTTTAAGAAAGAGATGGGAATGTTATGATACCCTAGCCTGGTCTGTCACCTGTTTACCATATACCTTTGAGAGACAAGGCCCACAATCTCTCAACCCCTCCCTTTCTGCTGAGGGAAGTAGATATCCCACCTATAGCCTATGCTCTCTCTCCGAATTGTTGGCCTCTCTCCCAAAGAGGTAACTTCTGTTCTCTCTCTCTCTCCCTCTCTCTCTCTCTCTCTCTCCCTCTCTCCTTTCTCTTCCCTTCTATAACCCACTAAATAAACTAAATTTCTATGCATTTCATGCATCTCTCACCTTCCGTGGCTCCTTGTGGGACTGGCTGCCTCACGGCCCCATCAACATCACCTGCCAACTCCCACCCACCTGGGACCCACAAAGACCTCAGGTGATGGGATGAGATGCTCTTTGTGGCCCACTGTCACCCCTTATGTAACTGTCCCATTTTATCTAAACCATTACACTAATGAGTTGAACTATTTAAGAATTGTTATAAAGTTCTCTAGGTAAGTAAATAAGCATCTTTCTGAAAGTACACTAAGCAGGCACTATTATTATAACCCAGGTCATCATATGCACATAAGTTAGAAATATGTTTGTTGTCTTGTTTGAAATGACACAATTACACAATCTATCTTACAGTTTCTGTGACCAGGATAAAACACCACACCAAAAGCAAATTTGGAAGGAAAGGGTGTGCTTAATTCAACTTATACTTCCAGGAAATACTCCATTTTTGAAGGACATCAAAGCAGAAGTTCAAGCAGAACTTCTTTATCACTCACTTTATATTGTCAATTCTCTGGTGGTCATTATAGGAAGTAAGGTTGAAATCACACTATAAGATCATGATATTTTCATACTTACCACATAGAATCAAACATTTGTTCTTATAACCATTTAGAAGGTAAAATAAAAATGTAAGAAATGACAGAAACAGTTGCCTGCTTGGGCAGTTACCCAAAGTTTCTCTTCAATGTTGAATAATCCATCATTAGTCTACAGGTCTGGAATAGTCAACAGACATTTCTGTGAAGCAGGATATTCTGAAGGACTGTCCTGCTTTGTCTTGACAATTTTTAGCAGTCACCATCACTTGTGTCCTTCTTGGCATATTAGGACAGCATACTGTTAGCAGTTGAGTCAAAGGCATTTTCTTGACAGTGACTTACATTAGCCACGAGAAAGACCATCTGGAGTTTCTTTGATGCCTATCATCATCTCTAAAGTAGATTGGTATTGCTAGGAGCAGATGTGTCGCATTGTCATAAAAGGGCCCATGTTACTAAAGAATCTGAAGGCTGGGCGGTGTTTTGGTGAATACCTTTAATCCCAGCACTCAGGAAGCAGGGGCAGGTGGATCTCTATGAGGTTGAGGCCAATTTAGTCTACAAGAGCTAGTTTTAGGACAATCACCAAAGCTACACAGAGAAGCTGTGTCTCAAAAACCAAAATGATCTTAAATGTCATATTCTATAGATTTTGGAAGCGATTGATGATGGCCTATCTAAAATATCTTTGTTTGACCTTGAAAACATATATAATATTCGATTGTAATATGTGACTAACTACTAACCTGCATTTCCTTATTATCCTACAAAGTTGGTAATAATAATATTCAAGGACTAGAAACTTGCTTTACATTGTCAAATGATTTGTATACATTCAATATCTTGAACAAGAGTAGAAATGTATGTACAGTATATTCTAACAATGTTAATCTCAAATTTGTATACAAAATTTGCATACAATATACAAAAGTCCAATCCAATGTAAAACATTTAAAACTAGTAGTTGCATTCAATGCAATGCCTATCAAAATCCCAGCAAAATTCTTCAAAGACCATAAAAGAATGGTACTTAACTTCATATGGAAAAGCAAAAATAAAAACAGGATAGCCAAAACAATGCTGAACAATAAAAGAACTTCTTTATGGATCACAATCCCTGACTTCAAACTCTACTACAGAGCTACAGTACTGAAAACAGGCTTGTATTGGCATAAGAACAGACAAGAGGACCAAAGGAACCGAATAGAAGACCCAGATATCAATCCACACATCTTCAAACACCTGATTTTTGACAAGGAAGCAAAAATATCAAATGGAAAAAAGAAAGCATATTTAAGAAGTGGTGCTGGAATAACTAGATATCAACATGTAGAAGAATGAATATAGAGCCATATCTATCACCATGCACAAAACTCAAGTCCAAATGGAACAAAGACGTAAACATAAAGCCAGCCACACTGAACCTTATAGAAGAGCAAGTGGGAAGTACACTTGAAAGAATTGGCACAAGAAACCACTTACTAAATATCACCCCAGCAGCACAGACTCTGAGAGAAACAATTAATAAATGGGACCTCCTGAAACTGAAAAAATTTAAAGCAAAGGACATGGTCAACAAGACAAAATGACAGCCTACAGAATAGAAAAAAATCTTCACTAACCCCACATCAGACAGAGGTCTGATCTCCAAAATATACAAACAACTCAAGAAATTGGACACCAGAAGACAACATCATCCAATTAAAAAAAAATGGAGTACAGACCTAAACAGAGAACTCTCAACAGAGGAATCTAAAATGGCTGAAACATACTTAAGGAAATGTTTAACATGCTTAGTCATCAGAGAAATGCAAATCAAAACAACTCTGAGATTCTATCTTACACCTGAAAAAATGGCCAAGATCAAAAACACTAATGACAACTTCTGCTGGAGAGGTTGTGGGGAAAGGGGAACACTTCTGCATTGCTGGTAGGAAGGTAAGCTGGTACAGCTCCTTTGGATGTCAGTGTGGTGATTTCTCAGAAAATTAGGAAACAACATTCCTCAAGACCCAGTAATACCACTTTTGGGTATATATCCAAAGGATGCTCAATCGTGCCACAAGTGCATGTGCTCAACTATGTTCATAGCAGCTTTGTTTGTCATAGTCAGAACCTGGAAACAACCTAAATGCCCCTAGACTGAAGAATCGATAAGGAAAATGTGGTACATTTACACAATGGAGTACTACACAGCAGAAAAAAATAATGACATTTTAAACTTTGCAGGAAAATGGATGGAGCTAAAAAACATTATTTTGAGTGTGGTAACCCAGATACAGAAAGGCAATTATCATATGTACTCACTCATAGGTAGTTTATAAACATAAAGCAAAGAAAAGCAGCCTATAAACCACAATCCCAGAGAACTTAGACAACAATGACAACACTAAGAGAGACTCACATAGATCTAATCTACATGGTTAGTAGAAAATAGAAAAAGACAAGATCTCCTGATTAAATTGGAAGCACGGGGACCTTGGGCAAGGGTTAAACGGGGGAGGGAAGAGGCAGGCAGTGGAGCAGAGAAAAATGTAGAGCTCAATAAATACCAAAATAACTAGTAGTTGCTTTTAAAAAGTAGATTCAATAAACTACCTTTTTATCTTATATCTAAATCCTTCCATTTGTTTTCAGAGTACATTCAATAATGTACCTTTTTATCCTATATGTATCCCACTTTTTTCTTTTAAAAACAAAAGCTCTGAATCTAATCTCCTCTTTTCAACTTTCCTTGTCGTCATAACTAAGAACAACTTTTAACCAAACTTCCTAAACAATAACAAATATCAATAACCCATTGAATTACCAAATATCACCCACCTCACCACTTTGGAATGTGAGTGTAATATTTTTAAATTTACTTCTTGCCCTCTTGGGGCAACAGCACCTTTAGAAAATCCTGAAAAGATAAATTTGGGTTGTCAAGTCCTGGAAAAGAAAACCGTATCATTTGTTGTCATCTCTGCAAAATGGGAAAACACAGTGCTTGCCTTAATTCCTGAATAGATTAGTCTGTTAGGTTGAATAATCTCAGCTATCAATCTTGAAATTGTTCTGAGCAGTTTTTAGTCCAAAAGCTGATCATTAAGTGGTGTTTTCCAGATTCTGAAGAAATCATTGTTGTGGACCCCCATCCTCTTTTTGGTGACTTCAAAGTTCACTTTTAGACATGCTCATGGTTTAATGCAAAAACAACTGTGGGGACTCAAATTCAAAATCATGTATAGGAAGGTAGATGAATCATTTTTCTAGACTTAGTTCTCTATATGACCATTAATATTGTGACAAAAAGTTTAATATATATACATATATATTATTATTATTATTACACATTTTAGAACTTAAGAAAAGCTGTTAAAGTATCAATTTAAAACCAAAGTATTATGAGATTAGTGGCAATAAATAGTTCTTAAATATTTGTTTATCTTCTGTTGCATATCAGATGGCTCTTCTGACATGAGACAGAAATTTTGGATTTTACTTTATTAACCATTCATGGGTTTAGAGGAGAGAGCCACATTTCAACTCCAAAGCCAGGCTTTATTTGATGAGACTGAAACTACAAAAAGACTATATGTGTGTAGAAACAGAAGAAACAAACATTTGGGAATATTTATAAATGTTTACCCTTTGGAAATGTGATATATCAGTAGGCCAATTCATTCTTTTTCTTGAGACATTTTTGTTTCTGGATGATTTGTTCTTTTTCTCCATATGTCTCATTTGTCCAGTGGCCTTCAGATTCCTTTGCTATATACATTTATTATCCTGAAAAGACAAAACTGAAACATTTTCCCAACCCTAATTTTGAGGCAGTCTCTTTGGCAAGTTTTATCTGATCAAATGAAAAGCATTTGTTTGTTTCATAGGTTAGTTTAGATTAAATGGCTGTGCTGATGAACCATCTTCCATCTTTTCCAATTTAGAGGTGTCTGTTGTTCAAATCAAATCTTTATCATTTTTGATGATATCCATTGCTTTTCCTTACATGTGGAAACAAAAGCAAATCCCCTTACCCAACATTGCAGATGTCCTGGTTTTCATTCTGAAGCCAGCTGATATAATTTAAAGATGTACTGGCCTCAGAATGAAAACCAGGATTACTTTTCCTGATTGCACCATGTAACTGAATAAATAATAAATTCAATTCTGTACCATCAGGTATAAATTCAATGGTTTCAATATGCAAAACAACTATTTCTGCATATTGTGACTCAGTAACTATGTTGAAATATTCTTTAAAATTCCTTAGTACTATGAGAATTGAATATAATTTTGAATTTTAAACAGAATCATAAGGGCTTTGAACCACTTTACTTAAATTTTCTGATTTGTAACCCGCCTTTTATGATTTATTTGCAACAGTATAGAATGTAGAGTTTCCAGCTATTGTTGTGTCTTGTACAATGTGAGGAAAAATTCAGTTAGTTCTTCTTCTAAGTTGAATTCTTTTGCATTTTGGGATAGTTGTTGTTATCTCCCCCCCAAAATACTGCAAGCTCTTTGCCAGGGTTCTTGTTCTTTCCATAATTTTCCAATTTCATAGTTATTAAAATATACTATAGTTTATCCTGGATCTATTCCTACTAATTGATTAAGTCTCAATTTTCTTTTTATAATTGACTCAGAGATGTTTTCCACATAAATTTTTAATATTTTACTTGGTGTATGTGGTAAAATATCCGTTCTAAGATATTATCTTCCCTCTGCATTAAAATTACTATATGGTAAGGTATGAATGGTAATATGACCAGAATGCAGATAAGATTTGGATCCACATTGTCCACATGGGCCATCTATATCTTCTTTTTAATCAAAGCCAATTCTTTCTCAGTTCCAGTTGATAATTCCCTGGTACTATTTAAGTCTTTGTCATCATCTAAGGTTTTCTTTAAATTAAGCAGTTCATCAGGATTTATCCCAATATTGCACTGTAGATGGAAAATGCCTCCTAGCAAATTTTTAAAGGCATTAAGGCATTTCATTTCTCCTAATTTACACATTTTATGGTCTAATTTTTTGTAAACCTGTTTTATAGCCTGTATAACTAATAGAATCTTCTCTTTTTACAGTTTTAGGAGCAATTTGTAATCAATAATCAATTTTTTTTACTTCTTCAAACATTTTAAAGTGTCTGTATTTGAATGAGATAATAAAATGTCATCCACATAATGGTAAACTATAGTTTCAGGAAATTGCTGTGTATCATTTCCAATGCTGACTTATAAAATATTGGCAAAGGGTGAGACTATTTAACATTCCCTATGGGAGAATCTTTCAGTGATATCTTAGGGTGAGAATTATTCTAAATAGGCATTGTTCCTGTAAAGGTATGGTGAAGAAACCATTTTTTTAAATCACTAGGAGATCATCTCTTAGGCAATAGAGAAGACAAAGACATATCCAACTGTAGAGAGCCCATTGGCTGAAGCACTTTATTAACAGCTTTTTGATCTGTTACCACTCTCTGATTTCAAGATTTCTTTTTAACAACAACTGAAGGCGAATTCAAAGGACTGGTTGATTAGTCAATATGTTGAACATTTAATTGTTCCTGTACCAGCTATTAAAAAGGCTGCAGGTTCTCTGTTATTAAATCCATTGTGCTACACATACAGGATTGTCTGTTGACAAATTTAAAGGTAGGACTACTGGGGACTTTGAAATATTAGCAGCTGCTGTGCCCTTTCCTGGTAAAATATGAATGGTAGGTAAATGTTCTTTATAATATTTTCCCCAGAAACATGTTAATTTATTGTTTCTAAGATTGGGGGAATGTAAACTTGAATATTTCATTGTTGTAACAAATCATACCCTCACAAATTCATTGCTATGTTAGCAACATATAGTTTTAATATTCCTCTCTATTCTTCTGGCCCTATACATTTGATCTATCTCTCACTATGCTTTATCTAAGATAAGATTCCAATCCCTAAAGTCTGGATATTTACATCCTGAAAAGGGCAATTTTGATGCCAAGATTCTGATTAAATTATTGTTACACTTTCATTTGTGTCTATCAGACCTTCAATGACAATGTCATTTATTTGTCTTTTTAATTTTGGTCTTTATTCATTTATAGATATTTGCTAAAATACTCACTTTATGTTTATCCCGAATTTTTGTCCTCTCTTCTATACCTGTTCAATTATCCAGAGAAGTATATGTTTCTTACAATGTTCATTAGATTCTTTAATTGCTGTAGGAAGGAGCTTCCTCTACAATGGCAGGGAATGAGGAAATTGAATTTGGCATAGGGGTCTGCTAATGGCCCCTCATAGATTTTCCTGATGTCAGAGCGTCACCATGGATCTCCCTTATTGACGTACATTCATTAGTCAAATGCTTGCCTAATGAAGATTTTACACTTGAAAGAAAATGGGTGCAATTAGAAATACTAAAATTAAGTGAATTTAGACTCAAAGGAACAAATATGTTTTTTCTCATTTGTAAATGTTAAATTCAGAAGGAAACATAAAATTATGGATGAATAGCAACACACCTTCTGCATAATCCAGAAGGGAAGGGCATTTCAAATGGGTTTTGCTTAGAAAAAAATTTTGTTTCTAGGAATGCCGTATTTATAATCCCTCTTAAGGTGACCTTGTTTGCCACAATTGAAACACTTGACATTTCAATTTTTCTTCGAATGTCTCAAAATCACCTCTCCTATGCAAGTATGATCAGTTTCATGAGATTCAATGTTAATTGTATCTCAGATCCATTCCTCCAATGATGCTACTCTTGCCTTTAATGGCCTAATTATCTTGTTTCATTGAGAATTGACATTTTGAAAATTCAGAGATTCAATTATTATTTTTATAGATTCTGAATTTGGTATCATCCTATTTACTGCTGATGTTAGTCTTTTTAAGAAATTTGTGAAATTTTCCTTGGGGCACCATATGACTTTAGTAAATGATTCAATCATTTTTCCTACTTTTTCAACTTTGTCCCAAGCATTCAAAGCTGCATGACATAAATCCAGGACATGACAATCATATAGAGATTGCCCTTCTATAGTAGCATGGTGTGGGAGAATTTTCTGTATTCTGCCAATTATATTTCAAATAAATGTTTATTGGCCATTAGCCAGGCAGGAATTATAGGAGGGACAACCAGACAGGAAGTAGAGGCAGGTCAAGGAGAATGGGATTATTCTGGAAAGGAGGAAGCCCATTCCTCTGCAGTCATAGCCCAGCCACCCAAGAAGCAAGATGTGACTTCCCACATTGAAAAAGATACTGAGCCATGTTGCTAACATAGACAAGAATAATGGGCTAATATAAGTTGTAAATGTTAATAAGAAGCCTGAGCTAATGGGCCAATCAATTTATAACTAATGTAGACCTCTGTGTGATATCTTTGGGGCTAAATGGCTATGGGACCTGGTGGGAGGACAGAAATGAGGCAGGACAGAAACCCAGACAACAGTAGTACAATCTCCTCCAGGAATTTGACTTAGGGAGATTTCCACAGCTATATAATTGTACCATTGTTCAATGGTCTTATCCTCTTCTCTGTACCAGGCTCTCCATTGTAATTGTGGGCCAGGCTCTAAAACAGCTTTAACCAACTCTATCCAGTCTTTAGAAATGGTTCAATTAAACTGATTACAAGTTTAAGATTTGCATCACAAAATGTTAATACATGCCTTATGAGACTATTGCTTCCTTGAATCTCCTTAAATATAACATTGGCACAGGAATACATTTAGTTCTTACAGAGTCATCGTTACTTGGCAATTCCTGTAAGGTTATTGGATATATTAAGGTTGTTTACTTTAAAATCTTAGGGTGTTCCACTCTATTCTCAAGATGCAACACTGAAATTGGTTCTCCGTTATAGTCCTCTGTCTGGATTGAATATATGTATGATTTGTTTTGTTCAGTTTTCAAAAGCTTGTATTAAAATACAGCAATCATAAAAAAAGCACTCAGATAACCAACTTTTGTAATAATAAAACAGAAATGATAATATTTAAAATTAACATTATGTAAATTCCATCTAAATGAGTTAACCTCTCATTTAATAATTCCATTTTCAAATTGTCTAGCATATTATCCTACAGAGACACAAATCCATCTATTGTAATGTTTTTTCCCATTTTTAAAGTGGAAAAAACTCTCTCTTTTAAATAATTCCTCCCTTTAAGAATTACCAATTGTTTTACCAAATCTGCTAAAGATAGTGGTGAAGATGTGAGGCTTATTGCTATTGTGTATAGAACAATAGAAGCCTGACTGGACTTCAAGACAGGTACATAGTTTGGCAACAGCCCAAGAAGGGTTCACAGGGAGAGCACACTAAGAAACAAAAAAGAGAAATCTTGCTGGTAGGACAGTGACTCTGGCTGCATGTAGCTCTGGCCTATTCCCATTGCTGTAAAGTCATTGCCAATGGTTATTTCATAAATTCATATACCAAATGCTGGGTACAAAGTGCAGCATGAATAATTAAAACTCGGAGACAGATATTGGGGCTAACATGGAGATCAGAAAGGCAATTCAGCAACCACTAGTGAGACCTTTTACCTCTACCAAATCTTCAGATTGAATGTGTAAGATATTTTTCTAAAAATCCTCAGACTCCACACTCTACTGAATTCTTGTCTATTTCTTTTTATATTCCTCACTTCACTCAGTCATATCACTCCTGTTTTACCTCTGTGGTACTGGGATTAACAGTGTGTGACTTCAAAACACAAGGTTAAAGATGTGAGCCCCCACCACTTGTGTCTATTTTTAGATACATCATGTGTTGACCAGGGTAGCTGTGTACTCACAGAGAATCATGAGCCTCTGTCACCCAAAGACCTGGGATTTAAGATGAATGCCACCACTCCCTGATCTGTATTGATGACTAGTATTTATTGGAATTAATGAGCAGGGACAGAAGGTACAATGACAGAATTTAGTTTCATCAATACATGCCAGACCTCAGGATGACAGAGTTTGAACTGCATGTCCAATAATTTCCTCAGAAAGACCATCTGACACAAAGAACCCTAAGGTTGTCAAAGAATATACGTGGGAACCAATATGTATGAGCAATCAAAAAGAAATTAAACAAGCAATAATTTCTCATTGACTACATTTTCTTTTTGTCAGGGAAATGGTGAAAATGTAGGCTTCAAGCAATTAGGCTACCCCACACAATTGACTTCAACTAATTTCAGCAGTCCTAGAAGATGGACCCAAGCTGCTTTGGAACTGTTATTGGAGAGAAGAGGCAAACATTTTAGAGCAACAGGGGAAGGCAAAAGGATTTGAGAATTCCCAAGATCAAATTATTGGTGAGGGTCATTACTCTGATATTCAGAAACGAGCCCACTACAACAAGCACACCTTGCCTCTATGTAAGATGAGAGCTTTAAATGCTTGACACAGGATTCAGAAACTAGGCAAGAGAATTGAATCATATATTAGGATTAAACAGGGCTAGAGTAAACCCTTTAGTGATTTTTTACAAAGATTAATTAAGACTGTACAAAAAGAAATGACAAAACCTGAAGCTAGACATGTACTTATTGAATCTTTGGCTTTTGATACCATTAGGAAAATTCTTGGGGGGCTTCTCACAGTCACCTATGACAAATGTGATCTGGTCATTTCCTAGTCACTGTGGAGAACATGTCTTATCAGGAAAATTAAACAATCCAGTGCCTACTGTAAAAAAAAAAAAAAAAAAAAAAAAAAAAAAAAAAAAAAACACTTTTCTGAATTATAGAAGAGACATGGAGGGTGAATCAAAAACTCTAGTAGGAATTAAGAAGAATATATTTTGGCAGACTTCTATAAATGACCATAGATCAGAGCTAAGAGTGCATATAAATGATATTGCAATTGAGGGATTATTAGACATGGATGTAAATGTAAGTATCATTACTTCAGAATTTTGGCATCCAGATTGGCCACTTAAGGAGACAGATATTCACTTCCTAGGAATTGGAACCCTATCTCAAGTGAGACAAAGTGTGAGGTGGTTTAAATGCATAGGGCCAGAAGACAGAAGGGAAGGCTGAGGCCACATGTAGATAATATTGTAGTGAATTTATGGGGTGGTGATCTATTATAGCAATGGAATACATAGGTTAATGTTCCTGCAGACAAAAAAAAACTTATGTTTCTGAGAAGGATATTATAAGATATAGATCACCAGTGATTCAGGCTGCAAAAGAACAACAAAAAAAACCATCTAGCAAACCTTCAGAGGTACTAACAGCCTTGCCTTTAAAATGGTTAACTGAGAAATCAGTATGGGATAAACAATGGCCTTTAACAGAAAACAAACTGCAGGCTTGAGATCAACTGGTATAGGAGCAAATATATGCTTGCCATATTGAAGAATCAACCAGATATTGAAATTCTACTGTATTTGTTGTTAAAAACAAATCTGGTAAATGGAGAATGGTGACAGACCTAAGAGATGTCAAAAAAGAACATATGGACCCTCTATAATCTGGAATTCCTCTGCGTCCCCTATTACCAAAAGAATGGCCTCTTATAGTTATTGATTTAAAAGATTTTTTTCACTATACCTTTACAAGAAAAGGACATAGAAAAATTGCTTTCACAATGCCTATTTAAAACAATTCTCAGCCTACTAGGAGATACCAGTGAATCATCCTCCTACAGGGAATGCTCAGTATATCTACCCTGTATGAATACTTTGTAAGTTAGCCATTGGAAATTATACACAAGCAATTTTCTAAGTCAATAATTTACCATTACCATTACATGGATGACATTTTATTTTCTGACTCAAGTACAGATACTTTAGAAAGAATGCTTGAAGAAGTAAAGAAAGTTTTGCCAAAATGAGGATTACAAATTGCTGCTGAAAAAATACAAAGAGGATATTCTGTCAATTATCTAGGTTACAAAATAGGTTTACAGAAAATTAGAATATAAAAGCCACAAATTAGGAGAGACTGATTGCAAACTCTTAATGACTTTAAAAGACTATTAGGAGACATTTTTAATCTATGACTGGCTGTTAGGATAAAACCTTATCTAATAATTCATTTAAACAAAACCTTAGATGGTGACAAAGTCTTGACTAGTCCCAGGGAATCAACAGCCAAAGTGAAAAAAGAATTGACAGTCATTGAAGAGAAATTACAGGAGGCACATATAAATAGTGAATCCAAATCTTAACTGTATTCTAGTCACATTGCCTTCCAGAATTTCCCCTACATAAATTTTAATACAGAGGGGATATATTATTTTAGAATGATTTTTTTACCATATAAACCAAGCAAAAACTTAAAAACTTATGTGCAAAAATGTCTCTGAATTCATTATAAAAGAAAAATTATGACTTCATCAACTAGCAGGTATAGATCCTACAGAGATTATAATGCCTTTTATTACTGATGAAATTAAAAAAATTATGGGAGGGTAATGAACCATAGCCAAGAGTTTTTTGGGGAGAAATCAATGGCAATTATCCCAAAAGTGGTAGAATTAATCTTATAAAGAGAATTGCTTAGATTCTTCCCAAATTGTATGCAATGCCCCAATAACTTGATCCCACACATTTTATAGTGATGCAAGTAAATCAGGAAAGGCAGGTTACAAATCAGAAGTATTAATTAAGGTGGAACAAAGCCCTTATAATTCTGTCCAAAAGGCAGAAATATATGCTATTCTCACGGTAGTAAATGATTTTAAAAAAATCTCTCAATATAGTTACTGAATAGCAATATGGAGAAAGAGTTGTATTGCACATTGAAACTGCTGAAATTATACCAGATGATACAGAATTGACTTCATTTTTCATTCAGGTTCAAGACATAATTAGTAATAGGCTTTGATATATATATATATATATATATATATATATATATATATATATATATATATTGCATCTAATCCCATACAGGTCTTCCAGGTTCTCCATCTTGAGGTAATGCCGAAATTGTCTGATTATTGATTGGAAGTGTGCTGAAGGCCTCAGGATTTCATCAGAAACATTATGTCAATAGCAAAGGCTTAAAAAAAGAAGTTTTCTATTACATGATAACAATCTAAGGAGATTATAAAGAAATGTCCTACTTGTTCTTTCTATAACCAAATACTATTATCTGTAGAGAGTAGCCCAATGGGTACTCAAAGGAATGAGATGTGGCAAATGGATGTGTTTTACTTTACAGAATTTGGTTAATATCTGGGTCTTCGATTTGATTCCATTGGTCAACATCTCTGTTTTTATGCCAATGCCAAGCTGTTTTCATTACTGTAGCTTGACTCTTCCTTATTTCTTCTTGTATTCAGTTTAGTTTTCCTGCCTACCTATATTCTGACCCGCCATAGGCAAAAGCAGCTTCTTTATTAACCAATGGTAATAAAACAAATTCATAGCATACAAAGGAGGATTCCACATCACCTCACTTTTTCTGTCTAAGTAAAAAGGAAGGCTTTAACATTGTAAAATTAAATATAACAAAACAGGTATCAAGCAAGAATTATAGATGCAATATTTAGTTCATTTACATTTGGTAAATTGAGGAAAATATTCTATCATCTATCTTATCTTCTTGAGTCTAAAGTTTTATATCTACTTATCTTTTATCATATCTAAGAAAAACTACAATTATAACTATTTGTCTTCAATTCCATCAAGTACTTATTATTACCTAGGTTAATAGAAAGTGCACAGTAAGCAACTTCCAAAACTCTAGAATTGACAGAGACATTTTGCTGCATTAACATTCACCCAAATTTCTTCTGTAACATTGTGACATACATCTTCAACCTCCAGGCCCATAATATCTGGCAGACTTTTCCATGAGGCAGGACATTTAAAAGACTGTTTTTTTTCTATATTGGTAGCTTGCCAGTCACTTTCTTCTGTCCTCAAGAATGTCTGGAAGACTCGTTCATAAAGCAGGAACACTGAAGAATCGTCTTACCTTCTATATGCAACTTCAGCAGTCATTTTACTGTGGGTCCTACATGTCCTGTTTATACAGCATACTATCAAGTAGTACATGCAAGGCTAGTAGGCTCCATAAGAAGTCCCTTCAATGCCCATAATCCTCTTGAAGTAGATTAGTGCTGCCAGAAGCAGACATGTCTTACTGTTGAGAAAAGTCAAAGTTCTTAAATCCTTTGAAATGCCATATTTTGTGGGTCTTTGAAGTGTTGAAGTGATTATCTAACATAAATATGTCTCTGTATATCTAGAAATCCTAACTAGCATAACTACAAGTTTAACTATATAAATGAAAATCTATTTGTCTGTAATTTTTGATTATACATTGCATTTTTAAATAAACTGTGTAAACATAGTACCTTAAACAAGTGTGTAAATACACATTTAAAAAATCACCCTTAAATTTGTATCAATAAACCAAAGTCCATACCAATTTAAAGCATTCATTTTCATAATATTCCAGTTTTTTTTTCCTTAGAATGACCTTGACTGTGACCATTAACCATTTATAAGCAACCCCCTTTAAATGAATGAAACTATTTATAAACAATGTTTCAAAATTTGGGCATAGAATTTTAGACTATTTTCTGCTGATTGGGAGTGCTGTTAATCAAATCTTTCTTGGGGTATCCTGTGTAGTGGTTCCATCTCAGCCAGCAGTCCTGAATATGTTGTGAATTTTGAACCACCTGGGCCATCATTTCAGGGGGTCTTGCTTGATTAAACCATATTAGCCAGTAAGAAATACATAACTTTCAATCCGCAGTGGAAACAAAAGTAGAACCTTTTTTCCAAAGTAAAACTTAAGTAAAAATTTTTACCTTAAAAATATATATGTTGGTTTAGCTTAGCAGCCCATACAGTGAAATGACTCTCTGTAGTTAGCTCATTAACAGTCAAAAAATTCAAAGAAAATACAATAATATACATAATCCAGATTTTTGTCTGTTTCCAAACTTTAAGTGGCTTTTTACTCCATTTATTTTACTTTCATTTTTGTGAAAATAATCTTAGTTTAATGATGTACAGCTAAGAACAGTTATTCCACATGAGACCCATATGAATTATAGTCATTTTCAATTACAGTTATATTTTTAATTTTCTTTCTTCAAATTACTTATTTTTTTATTGATTTTCAATGAGCTCTACATTTTTTTTCAGTTCTCCTCCCTATCTCTCTGCTACCCACTTCAACCCTCCCCCAAAGTCCCCATGCTCCCAATTTGCTCAGGAGATCTTGTCTTTGTCTACTTAGCATGTAGATTAGATCTATGTAAGTCTCTCCTAGTGTCCTCATTGTTGTCTAAGTTCTCTGGAATTGTGGTTTGTAGACTAGTTTTCTTTGCTTTATGTTTACAAAACACCTATGAGTAAGTACATGTGATAATTTTCTTTCTGTGTTTGGGTTACCTCACTCAAAATAATGCTTTCTAGCTCCATCCATTTTCCTGCAAAACTTAAAATGTCATTATTTTTTCTGCTGTATAGTACTCCATTGGGTAAATAGACCACATTTTCCCTATCCATTCTCTGATCAAGGGGCATTTAGGTTATTTCCAATTTTTGGCTATGACAAACAATGCTGCTATGAACATAATCGAGCACATGACCTTGTGGAACGATTGAGCATCCTTTGAATATATAAACAAAAGTGTTATTACTGTGTCTTGGGGAATGTTGTTTCCTCATTTTCTTAAAAATCACCATACTGACATCCAAAGGGGCTGTACCAGCTTGCATTCCCATCAGCAATGCAGGAGTGTTCCCCTTTCCCCACAATCTCTCCAGCATAAATTGTCATCAGTGTTTGTGATCTTGGTCATCTTACAGGTATAAGCTGGAATCTCAGAGTTGTTTAGATTTGCATTTCTCTGATGACAAAGAATGTTCAACATTTCCTTACATGTATTTCAGCCATTTTAGATTCCTCTGTAGAGAGTCCTCTATTTAGGTCTGCACTCCATTTTTTATTGGATTATGTGTTCTTTTGATGAACAATTTCTTGAGTTGTTTGTATATTTTGGAGATCAGACCTATGTCTGATTTGGGGTTACCAAAAGCATTATACAAATTTAATGCAATGCCTATCAAAATTCCAGCAAAATTCTTTACAAACCTCGAAAGAACAGTACTCAACTTCTTATGGAAAAGCAAAAAACCCAGTATAGCCAAAAAAAAAAAACCTGTAAAATCAAAGAACTTCTGGAGGCATTACAGTCCCTCACTTCAAACCATACTACAGAGCTACAGTACTGAAAACAACCTGGTATTGGCATAAGAACAGACAAGGGGACCAATGGAACAGAATAGAAGACCCAGATGTTAATTTAAGCACCTATGAACACCTGATTTTTGAGAAAGAAGCAAAAAATTTCAAATGGAAAAATGAAAACATACTTAACCAATGTTGCTGGAATAATTAGGTATCAACATATAGAAGAATGAAAATAGAACCATATCTATCACCATACACAGAAATCATGTCCAAATGGATCAAAGACTTCAACATAAAACCAACAACTCTGACCCTTATAGAAGAGAAAGTGGGAAGTACATTTGAACACATTGGCACAGGAGACCACTTCCTAAATATTACCCCAGCAGCACAGACACTGAATGAAACAATTAAAAAATGGGACCTCCTGAAACTGAAAAGCTTCTGTAAAGCAAAGGACACAGTCAACAAGACAAAACGACAGCCTACAGAATGGGAAAAGATCTTCAGTTTCATTTTTTAATTTATTTTTGAGACAGGTTTCTCTGTGTATCTTTGGCTTTCCTGGATTCCATTCTGTAGACCTTGAACTCACAGAGATCCACCTCCCTCTTATCCCAAGTGCTGGGATTAATGGCTTGAGCCACTGAGCCCAGCTGTATTTCATTATGAGCCACATTTTTAACCTTAATTCTGAGGAATTTCCAGGTCCATGCCACCAAAAAGAAGCCTGCCATTGGCTGGACTTAAACATCATTTAGGTGTTTGGTGGCAGAGCATGTTAATAGAGCTGGATGTTTTTTTCTGCTAATGCTGAGTCAGGAAACATTTTTTTTAGTTTTTTTGTTTCTTTATTTATATTTTTGTTTCCCATAGAAGCAAAGACACAGCCTTTCCCCCAACACAATGTATTTTTTTGATTTTCATCCTGAAGTTCAGAGATTCTGAAAATATATAGGTTGGTTTAATTTAACAGTTTTTGTATTCCAATATCTTTAAGCAGTTATTGTTTTTGTTTATTAGCATTTAAAAAAATTGAAGTCAACAAAACACCATACAGGATGCAGACACCCAGTGTATTTCCTATCTTTATCTGGCTTTTTCCTTTTATATTACTTTACTCCCTCTTTAAAGACTCCACTTTATTACTTTTAAACTATTGATTTATTTTATGACCGTCTATGCCCATTTTCTTTTCTTTCTTCATCATCTAAGCACATTCTCAAACATACTGTAGCTGTTTAGAGGTTTTCTCAGTCTAGACCTGACTTTTGTATATCTCTAGCCTTCTCTGACAATGTGAGTCAAACCTTAAACTGCTTAGCAGTGCTTAGACCATATGCTGCTTGCCTCTGCTTAGCACATAGCCTGGCAACTGACTCTACTTCCTTTGGGTTGGTGAGAGCAGAGCCTCATGCCTGTAGGCCCTTATTTGGAGCAGGTCTATCTGCCCCAGCTCTAGCAGGCACGTCTACCTAGTCTCCTGCCACTGGGTAGCATACTGCCTGATGCTAATAAACTGCATTCAAGTGCTCACTAGCAGGGCTTCTAAAAAGAGCCCTGCCTCTGTATATTTTGAACATGGGGGCTACTCAGAACCTTTTTAATTTTTTTTCAGCTAGGCAAAATGTATAGGTGGGACTCAAATGAGGAATCTAGGCATGGATTTCACCAGCAGACTTGGAGCAGGCCATATATGCTATGATAAGAAGTGGTAACTGAGTCACATGATAGAATGTAGATTAATACAAACTGATTAATTAAGTTCTAAGAGTCAGAGAAAAAAATAGCCTAATCTAAGGCCAAGCTATCATAATTAATAATTATTCTCTGTGTCACTATTTGCAGGTTGGCAGTCTGAAGATAGTCCAACAAGAAAGCTTGCTATTTTTGGCACCCAACATGGGACACATAAATCCACATAGGGCCTGAAAAAGCCGAATAAGAAAAAATGGCTAGAAATATCCCAAGCTAAAGCTGGGCATTACCAAGAAAGAATAAGATTCCATGTAATCAATTTTCAAACTGTGTGGGAAGTCCCCAAAAGAGCCAAAAGAGCAAAGAGCCTAAAGAGTAAAGATTAAAAACAACTACAGAACATCAAGCCCAGATAGTGGCTATTGCAAATAAAACTGCTGTGAAGATAGCTGAGCAAGTTTCTTTGTGATATGATTGAGTGTCCTTTAGGTATATGCCCAAGTGTGGTATAGCTGTGTCTTGAAATGGATTGATTTTTGAGGAAACACCATATTTACTTCCCTAGTGACTGTACCAATTTCCATCCCCACCAGCAATGTTCCCCATGTTCAAAGCTTAACAGCAAAAGCTGTTACTTGTCTTTCTGTTTTTAGACATTCTGGCATGCTTAAGATGGAAACTCAAAGTAGTTTTGATTTACATTCCCCAGTGACTAAGGATGTTGAGCATTTCTTTAATGCTACAAACTCACAATACTATACAGTGAAGGTACAGCTAACAGACCTCCAGACTAATTCATGGAAGTATAAATCAGTGAGGAAACCTGATGTGAAGAGTTTCAGGAATACCTTTTTTTTTGAATAGTCACTGTCATTTCTGAAAAAAAAAACCAAAACTCTTGTGAAGTCATAACATTCTCCCCCTTTTCATAGTGAGATTTTCCTCCAAATCCTCAGCAGTGTTTTAATAATGTATTGAGCATAACTTTTTTCTGAACTGGTAAATGGATGACCTTGCCTCACACTATGAGGTACTAGTGTGAAAGTATTCACTCAGTCAAAAAACTTTTTTTCTCATAGTCAAATGTACATAGATATAGCCCCCCCCCCCTGCAATTATCCCCTATGGTAGGAAATTTGAAAAGGAGAGGAACCTTATAAATAGATCACATAAGAATTTCAAAAGACAGGCACTGAGTAGGAGAGACAGCATATCTGCCCTTACTGACAAGCAGAACCAGGTGGCCCTGAATTTTCTAACAGCTTTCTCAGGAGAGTGCAACCTTACTGTCCCCTGCTCTATGCTAACAAGCTATTAATAATCTATACTTACCTTCACCTCAATTTTATTTGACACAATATCTTTGTCTAGGAAATTATCTGTTGGTCCTTTACTACCAGAGATACAGGGGAAAACAACTTAAATTGCTATACCAGCCGCAGAGGAAAGAGGGGTTGGAAATGGCAGTCTCCAGATTTTACAAAGCCACAGCTTTTCACTTTGATCTAGTGCTAAAAAACTCCCCTTAATTCAGCTAGCAATAGTGCCAATTTAAAACAAGTGCCATCGATTTCCTCCTGTGGCTCATGCTGGTTTCCTTGGTTACCACAAATCTGTGTTTCCAGTCACCATGGAAGGAACCATTAATGCTCAAAGAGTGCAACAGTATGTCTGTGTTTTTCTTCCCTGTTTTTCTACATTTATTAACTACAAATTTCTAGCTTTACTAGTCTCACAAAAAATGTGGTTAGTACACAAAGAAACTCTTTTCCTTATTCTTAGAATTCTGTACTGAGTTAAAGGCCTATCCTTAAATAACCCTCCCAGTATCTGCCAGGGAGCTTCACAGATACAGCCTCTGAGACAGTAGTTAGCTAATAGCCACCTGCCTTTTCACACTTGTTGGTTATTGAAGCTCTGTGAAGCACATGCTTGGTATCATTGTTATTGCCTAAGGACTTACTAAATGTTTCAGTATGTTTATATGAACTAAATTCATTGTATGAATTTACAATGAATGGGAACTTCTTTAAAGAATAGAGAGACATGTGGAAGAAATGTATTTGAGCTGATTTGTTCACCCTCAGACACTTTTAGCCAGTTTTTGTTTGCTATAAGTGCCCCTTTCTGAACTCTTAGTCGGTGCTGAGGCTAGAACTCAGAGGCCCCTGACACTTTAATAGTTTCTTAGTCATTTAATATTCCTTTATTGAGAATTATCTGTTTATATCTGTGTTGTATTTTTAATGAATTGCCTGGGTTTTTTAACAATGACAACCCCTTTTTACTTTATTTGTTTAATATCTTTTTTCTTTTATTTTTTTTTAATTAAAAATTTCCACCTCCTCCCCTCCTCCCATTAACCTCCCCCTTCCCCCCCTCCCCCTCCCCTTCCCTCTCCAGTCCAAAGAGCAGTCAGGGTTCCCTGCCCTATGGGAAGTTCAAGGTCCTCCCCCGTCCATCCAGGTCTAGGAAGGTGAGCATCCAAACAGACTAGCCTCCCACAAAGCCAGTACATGCAGTAGAATTAAAACACGGTGCCATTGTCCTTGGCTTCTCAGTCAGCCCTCATTGTCAGCCACATTCAGAGAGTCCTGTTTGGTCACACGCTCCATCAGTCCCAGTCCAGCTGACCTCGGTGAGCTCTCATTAGATCAGCCCTGCCGTCTCAGTTGGTGGGCACACCCCTCGAGGTCCTGACTGCCTTGCTCATGCTCTCTCTCCTTCTGCTCCTCATTTGGACCTTGGGAGCTCAGTCCATTGCTCCAATGTGGGTCTCTGTCTCTATCTCCATCCATCGCCAGATGAAGGTTCTATGGTGATATGCAAGATATTCATCAGTGTGGCTATAGGATAGAGCCATTTCAGGCTCCCTCTCCTCATCTGCCCAAGGAACAAGCTGAAGACATCTCCATAGACAACTGGGAACCCCTCTAGAGTCAAGTCTCCTGCCAGCCCTAAAATGACTCCCTTAATTAAGCTATCTTCTTCCCTGCTCCCATATCCACCCTTCTTCCATCTCAGCCATCCCATTCCCCCAATCTCTCCCCATCCTCCCCTTCACCCTTCTATCTCCCCATCTCCCCTTCCTCTCACCCCACTCCTACCCCCATGCTCCCAAATTTGACTGGCAATGTTGTCTACTTTCAATATCCAGGAGGATAACTATATGTTTTTCTTTGGGTTCACCTTCCTATTTAGCTCCTCTAAGATCACGAATTATAGGCTCAATGTCATTTATTTATGGCTAGAATCCACTTATGAGTGAATACATACGATATTCATCATTTTGGGTCTGGGTTACCTCACTCAGGATAGTGTTTTCTATTCCCATCCACTTACATGCAAAATTCAAGATGTCATTAATTTTTACCGCTGAGTAGTACTCTGTGTCTATATTCCACACTTTCTTTATCCATTCTTCCATAGAGAGGCATCTAGGTTGTTTCCAGGTTCTGGCTGTTACAAATAATGCTGCTATGAACATAGTTGAACAAATACTTTTGTAGTATGGTAGGGCATCTCTTGGGTATATTCCCAAGAGTTGTATTGCTGGATCCTGGGGTAGGTTGATCCCGAATTTCCTGAGAAACCGCCACACTGATTTCCAAAGTGGTTGTACAAGTTTGCATTCCCACCAGCAATGGATGAGTGTTTCCCTTACTCTACATCCTCTCCAGCAAAGGCTATCATTGGTGTTTTTGATTTTAGCCATTTTGACAGGTGTAAGATGGTATCTCAAAGTTGTTTTGATTTGCATTTCCCTGAGAGCTAAGGAGGTTGAGCATGACGTTAAGTGTTACCTGGGTTTTTTTAATGTCTACTTTATTTAATTATTTGTATATTTTGGAAATTAGTCCTCTCTCAGATGTGAAATTGGTGAAGATATTTTCCCATTCGGCAGGCTTCCATTTTCTCTTACTGAGAGTGTCTTTGCCCTACATAAGCTATTCAATCTAATGAGGTTTTATCTATTAATTATAAGTTGTAAAGCCTGTGTTGTTGGTGTTATGTTCAGGAAGTTGTTGCCTGTGCCAATGGGTAACATAACTTGAAATTATTCTTCTCTATGTTTTCTAAAAGTTTCAGTGTATTTGGATTTATGTTGAGAACTTTAGTTTTGTGCATGGTGATAGATATGAATTGATTTGTATTCTTACACATTGAGACACTCACATTAAACAACACCATTTGCTGAAGATGCTTTCTTCTTCCATTGTGTATTTTTGGTTTCTTTGCAGTTAATCAGGTGTTCATAAGAGTGTGGATTTACATCTGGGTCTTTGATTTGATTCCATAGAGCCACCTATTTTTATGAAAATAACACATCATTTTTATTACTATATCTCTGTAGCAGAGCTTGAAATCATGGATATTGATGCCTTTAGAAGTTTTTATTATATGGGATTCTTCTTTTGCTATCTTCTTTAGATTCCTTAGCTATCTTTTTTGTTTTTTCATATAAAGTTCAATAGCATTATTTTAATTTCTATAAAGAATTTTTTGTGATTTAATAGGGATTGCATTAATTTTCATTTTGCTTTCTGTTAATGATCATTTTTTTTCTATGTTAATCCTAATGATACATGGTCATGGGTTATCTTTACATCTCCTGATATCTTCTTTGATTTCTTTCTTGAAAGAAAAGAAGTTCTTAACATACATATCTGACTTGTTTGTTTAGAATATCAAGATATATGTTATTCGAGGATATTTCAATGTGTGCTGATTCTCTTATTTCTTTCTCAGCCCCTTTGTCATTTTTCTATAAAAAGGCTAGAGATTATTTTTTTTTTATTTTTATTGAACTGTACATTTTTCTCTGTTCTCCTCCCTGCCTCTTTCCTCTCCTTCAACACTCTCTCAAAGGCCCCATGCTCACAATTTGCTCAGGAGATCTTCTCTTTTTCTACTTACCATGTGGATTAGATCTATAGGTGTCTCTCTTAGGGTCTTCATTGTTGTCTAAGTTTTCTGGGATTGTGATTTGTGGGCTGGTTTTCTTGGCTTTATGTTTAAAATGCACTTATGAGTGAGTATATGTGATAATTGCCTTTCTGTGCCTGGGTTACCTAACTCAAAATAATGTTTTCTCGCTCCATCTATTTTCTTGCAAAATTCAAGGTGTCATTATTTTTTTTCTGCTGTGTAGTACTCCATTGTGTAAATGTACCACATTTTCCTTATCTATTCTTCAGTCGAGGGGCATTTAGGTTGTTTGCAGGTTCTGGCTATGAAAAAGCTGCTATGAACATAGTTGAGCACATGTCCTTGTGGCATGATCGAGCATCCTTTGGATATATACCCAAAAATAGTATTACTGGGTCTTAAAGAAGGTTATTTCCTAATTTTCTGAGAAATCACCACACTGACATCCAAAGCTTGCATTCCCACTACCACTGCAGAAGTGTTCCCTTTACCCTACAATCTTTACAGCATAAGTAGTCATCAGTGTTTTTGATCTTGGCCATTCTTACAGGTGTAATATGGAATCTCAGAGTTGTTTAGATTTGCATTTCTCTGATGACGAAGAATATTCAACATTTCATTTCAGCCATTTTAGATTCCTGTGTTGAGAGCCCTCTGTTTAGGTCTGTACTCCATTTTTTTTACTGGTTTATTTGTTCTTTTGATGATGAATTTCTTGAGTTGTTTGCATATTTTGGAGATTAGACCTCTGTCCAATGTGGGATTAGTGAAGATCTTTTTCCATTTGTAGGCTGTTGTTTTGTCTTGTTGACTTGTTGCTTTACAGAAGCTTTTCAGTTTCAGGAGCTCCCATTTATTAATTATTTCTCTCATTGTCTGTGCTGCTGGGGTTATATTTAGGAAGTGGTCCCCTTGCCAATGTGTTGAAGTGTATTTCCCACTTGCTCTTCTATAAGGTTCAGTGTGGCTGGCTCTCTATTGAGGTACTTGATCCATTTGGACCTGAGTTTTGGGCATAGTAATAAATATGGGTCTATTTTCATTCTTCAACATGTTGATATCCAGTTATTCCAGCACCATTGGTTAAATATGCTTTTATTTTTCCATTTGATATTTTTGTTTCTTTGTCAAAAATTAGGTCTTCAAAGGTGTGTGGATTGATACCTGAGTCTTCTATTTGGTTTCATTCATCTTCCTGTTTGTTCTTATGCCAGTAACAGGCTGTTTTCAGTACTCTAGCTCTGTAGTAGAGTTTGAAGTCAGAGATTGTGATACCTCCAGAATTTTTTTATGTTACAGGATTATTTTGCCTATACTGGGTTTGTTTTTGTTTTTTTTGTTTTGTTTTGTTTTTGTTTTTGTTTTTGTTTTTTTTTGTTTTTTTTTTTTTTTTGCTTTTCCATATGAAGTTGATTACTGTTTTTCCAGGTCGGTGAAGAATTTTGCTGGGATTTTAATAAGCATTGCATTGAATCTGTAGATTGCTTTTGGTAACATTACCATTTTACTATTTTAATTCTGCCTACCCAAGAGCATGGGATATCTTTCCACTTTCTGGTGCCTTCTTACATTTCTTTCTTCAGAGATTTAAAGTTCTTGTCATACAAATCTTCCACTTGTTTGGTTAGAGTTACTCTGTGGCTATTTTGAAGTGTGATATTTCCCTAATTTCTTCCCCACACTTTTATCATTTGTGTACAAGAGGGCTACTGAATGTTTGGAGTTAATCTTGTATCCTGCTACATTACTGAAAGTGTTTATGAGTTGTAAAAGTTCCTTAGTAGAATTGTTGAAATCACTTATGTAAACTATGATATCATCGGCAAACTGTGAGAGCTTTAGTTCTTCTTTTCCGGTTTTAATCCCCTTGATCTGCTTTTGGTGTCTTATTGCTCTGGCTAGGACCGCAAGAACTATATTGAGTAGATATGGAGAGAGTAGAAACCTTATCTTTTTTCTGACTTCAGTTAAATCAATGGGAGTTCCTTTTCATTTAATTTGATGTTGGCTGTTGGCTTGATATATATTGCCTTTATTATGTTTAGGTATGTTCCTTGTAGCCTTGCTCTCTCCAAGACCTTTACCAGGAAGGGATATTGTATTTTATCAAAAGCTTCTTTGGCATCTAATGAGATAATCATGTGTTTTTTTTATTTTTCAGTTTGTTTATATGGTAGATTATGGTGACAAATTTCCATATGTTGAAACATCCCTTCATCTCTGGGATGAAACAACTTGATCATGTTGGATGGTGGTTCTAATGTTTCTTAAATTCAATTTACCAGTATTTAATTGAGTATTTTATGTCAATGTTCATGAGTGAGATTGGTCTATAATTCTCATTCTTAGTAGCAGTGTTCTATGGTTTGAGTATCATTGTAATTGTGGCCTCATAAAAAAGAGTTTGGCAATGTTCCTTCTGTGTCTATTCTGTGGGATGATTTGAGGAGTACTGGTATTAGTTCTTCTTTGAAAATCTCGTAGATTTCTGAGCTGAAACCATCTGGTCCTGGGATTTCTTTGCTTGGGAGAACTTTGATGACAGTTACTATTTCTGTCACAGTTATAGATTTGTTTAATTTACTTATCTGGTCTTGATTTAATTTTGGTAAGTGATATTTAACCAGAAAGCTGTCCATTTTCTTTAAGATTTCCAATTTTGTGAAGTACAGGTTTTCAAAATATGACCTGATGATTCTCTATATTTCCTCTGGGTCTGTTGTTATGTCTACCTTTTCATTGCTGATTTTGTTAATTTGGATAATCTCTCTCTGCTTTTTGGTTAGTTTGGATAAAGCTTTGTCTATTTTGTTGATTTTCTCAAAGAACCAACTCTTTGTCTCATTGATTTTTGTATTGTTTTCTTTGTTTCTCTTTTGTTGATTTCAGTTCTCAATTTATTTCCTGCCATCTAGTTCTCTTAGGTGAGTTTGCTTCTTTTGTTCTAAAGTTTTCAAATGTTCTGTTAATGCACTAGTGTGGAATTGCCCAGCTTCTGTATGTCGGTATTTAGTGTTATGAACATTCCTCTTAACACTGCTTTCATTGTGTCTCATAAATTTGGGTATGTTGTGTGCTCATTTTCATTGAATTTTAGGAAGTCTTTAATTTCTCCCTTTATTTCTTCCTTGACCCATTGATAATTCAGGTGAGCATTGTTTAATTTCCATGTTTTTGTAGGCTTTCTTGAATTAGTATTTCTGTTGAATTTTAGTTTTAAACCATGGTGATCTGAAAAGATACATTGGGTTATTCCAATTTTTTATGTTTGTTGAGGTTTACTTTTCTAACAAGTATATGGTCAATTTTTGAGAAGGTTCCATAAAGTGCTGAGAAGAAGATATATCCTTTTCTGTTTGAAGGAAATATTCTATAGATGTTTGTTATGTTCATTTGAGTCATAACATCTGTTAGTTCCCTTATTTCTCTGTTCATTTTTTTGTCTGATTGACCTGTCCAGTGGTTAGAAGGGAGTTTTGAAATCTTCCACTCTTATTGTGTGGGGTTAATGTATGATTTAAGCTTTAGAAGTGTTTCTTTTACATATTGATGTAGGTAGGCTTTCTGCCTTTGTGTTATTTTCATTGGTTAATAAAGAGACTGACTTGGCCTTTTGATAGGGCAGAAAATTAGGTGGTCATAGTAAACAGAACAGAATGCTGGGAAAAAGACAATGAGGCAGATGCCACAGCTCTCCTCTCCAAGATGAACACAGGTTAGAATCTTCCTGGTAAGCCCCCACTTTTTGGTGCTACACAGATTATTAGAAATGGATTAATCAAGATGTGAGAATTAGCCAATAAGAGGCTGGAACTAATGGGCCAGGCAGTGTTTAAATGAATACAGTTTCCATGTAATTATTCTGGGGCTAAGCTAGCCATGTGGGCACTGGGTAGGACAAAAAGCAGGCCTGCCTGCAGCTTCTTTCTACAACATATGAGGGTGGCCTTGCATTTGGGGCATAGATGTTCAGTATTAAGATTTCTTCTTGATGGATTTTTCCTGTGACTAATATGAAATGTCCTTCTTTGTCTCTTTTGATTGATTTTAGCTTGAAGTCTATTTTGTTAGACACTATAATAGCTATACCCTTTTGTTTCTTAGGTCCATTTGATTGGAATATTTTTTCCCAACCCTTTACTCTGAGACAATTTATGTCTTTGAGGTTGAGGTGTGTTTCTTGTATGCAGAAGGAGAATGGATTCTGTTTTTGTATCCAAAGTGTTAGCCTGTGTCTTTTTATAGTTGAGTTGAGTCCATTTATATTAAGGGATATTAACGACCTGTGATTGCTATCTCCTGTTAATTTAGTTTTCATTGTTGGTGATGTTAATTTGTGTGTTTTTCCCTTCTTTGGGGTTTGCTGCTTGAGACCATCAATTGTCTGTGTTTTTGTTGATGTAGCTGACTTCCTTGGGTTGGAGTTTTTCTACTAGCATTTTGTGTAGGATTGGGCTTGTGGCTAAGTATTGGTGAAATCTAGATTTGTCATAGGATAAATTGTTTTGTCCTTCTTTGGTGATTGACAGTTTCTCTGGGTATTGTAGTCTTGGTTGGCATCCATGCTCTTTTAATGTCTGTGTAACGTCTGACCATCTCTTTCTGGCTTTTATTGTTTCCAATGAGAAATCAGGTGTAGTTGTGACAGGTCTACCTTTATATGTTACTTGGCCTGTTTCCTTTGCAGCTCTTAATATTCTTTCTTTCCTCTGTATGTTTAGTATTTTGATTATTATGTGGCAAGAGGACATTTTTGGATCTAGTCTATTTGGTGTTCTGTATGCTTCTTGAATCTTCATAGGCATATATTTATTTAGGTTGGGAAAGATTTTTTTTGCTGTGATTTTGTTAAATATATTTTCTGTGCTTTTGAATTGAATTTCTTCTCCCTCTCCTATATCTTTTATTCTTAGATTTAGGTTTTTCATGGTGGCCCATATTTCGTAGATATTTTCGGTAAAGCTTTTGCTACATTTAATGTCTTCTTTAACTGATGAGTCTACTTCCTCTATTGTACCTCCAGCACTTGAGATTCTCTCTTACACCTCTTTTATTCTGTTGCTCATGCTTGTGTTTGTGGTTCCTGATCATTTTCTCATGATTTCTCTTTCTATAATTTTCTTGTCTTGTTTTTTCTTTATTGTCTCTATTTCAGTTTTCAAGTCTTGAATCATTTCTTACATATGTTTGATTGCTTTTTCTTGGTTTTCTTTAAGGGATTTGCTGATGTCTTCCAAATTTTTGTTTGTCTGTTCCTCCATTTCTTTGAGGGAATTTCTCATTTCCTCTTTAAGAGTTTCAAAATTTCTCTTGAAGTTATTTTTTAAGTCATTTTCTTCTGCTTCTTCTATATTTGGTTGTGCAAGTCTTGCTGTTGTTGGGTCTTTAGGTTTTACTGGTGTGGTGTTGCTCTTTGTAGTGTCGTATGTGTTCTTACATTTTCTACTCAATTTTTTTCTTTAATAGGTGTGATTGTGGCTGTCTGAGATTCTGTTGATTAATCTTTTAGGTGTCAGAGAATCCCAGGCTCAGATGGTTGTTCCTTGTGGTTAGTTAGTGCCACAGTTCTAGTTACCCCATTGGTTTCTCCATGTTCTAGAGATAGCTCAGCACTTCTGGGCTTTCCTCTGCTCCTTTGGAGTTTGCTGTCTCAGAACTGCTTTGGCCGATGTTATAGGCTTTGACCTGTTTCTGTAAATCCTGGTCTGGATCCCCTCCTACAGAGTTCCCTGGCTTGGATTTGGTCCCTCAAAGCTCTGTGGATCCAGTCAACTGCGTTGAAGTTCCCAGACTCAGGTGCACCCAGAACTGCCGAGGACCTGGCTCAGGCTTACTCCCTCAGAAGTCCCAGGTTCTCTCTTGGACCTCTAGAGGGTTCAGGTTCCTGCCTATTTTCTTTGATGTCTGAGATCAACTCCCAGAGCCACAGAGGTCCTGGCTAAGGCCTATACCCTCTTAGGTTCCAGACTCATGCCTGGACTTGTAGATATCTCTGGTTCCTGCCTACTTCTACAGAGGTCCCAGATTCATGCCAAGACTGGCAGAGGTCCTGGTTCAGGCATAGTTCATGGGAGGTCAAAGACTCATGGTCAGACTCACGGGGATCCTGGTTTATGTATACTCTCTTGAAGGTTCCAGATTCAGATGCAGACTGTCAGTGGTCTCTTGCTCTGGCTCACTTGCTCAGTGGTTACTCACCTGTATCTGTTCTGCTAGAGTTTGCTGTCTTGGGACCAGGTCACTGACTCAATCCTAATCCACCAGTGTCCCTGTACTGGATTGATTCCCAACTCTCTCCAATGGAGCTTGTTTAGGCAGGACCACTCTGTCCTAGGTAGCTAGTTCAGTCCCACTCCTGTGGAAATTGTTGCCTCATTCCTGCTCAGGCCCAAGGTAGAGTTTGTTGGCTCTGGCCTACTTTGGCTTAGGTTTCTGAATTTGACCTGTTTCTCTAAATCCTGGTCTGGATCCACTTCTGCAGAGGTCCCTGGCTTGGAGTTGGTTCTTCAAATCTCTATGGCTCCAGTATTTTGCCTCAGACGTCCTAGGCTCATCTGTGCCCAGAACTGCAGTGAACCTGGCTCTACCTTACTCCCTCAGACGTCCGAGACTCATGCTCAGACCCGCAGAGTTTTCTAGCTCCTGCATATCCCCTTTGATGTCTGAGACCAACTCCCAGACCCACAGAGGTCCTAGCTCAGACCCACTCCCTTTGAAGTCCCAGATTCACACCTGGCCCTACAGAGATCTCTGGTTCCTGCCTATGCCCTTGAAGGGCCCAGATTCATGCCCAGGCTGACAAAGGTCCTGCCTCAGGCCTAGTTCCTAAGAGGTCCTAGAATCATGCCCAGACCCACGGGGTTCCGGGCTTAGATCTACTCCCTTGATGGTCCCAGATTCATGTCTTGACATTCAGTGGTCTCTGGCTCTGGCTCACTTGCTCAGCAGGTATTCCCATGTACCTGTTCCAGTGGGGTTCTCTGTCTTTTGAATGTTAATAAACATAATTGGTCTGGAATTCTCATTTTTTTGTTGAGTCTTTGCATGGTTTCGGTATAATGGTGACTGTGGCATCATAGAACGAATTTGACAATGTTCTTCCTCTTTGTATTTGTGGAATAATTAGAAGAGTATTGGTATTAGCTCTTCTTTGGAATCCTTTTCTGTGCTGAAACTGTCTGGCCCTGGACATTTATTTATTTATTTATTTTTTATTTGGTTATAAGACTTTTAATGACTTCAATTTTGTTAGGAGGTAAGATCTATTAAAATTGTTTTTCAGATCTTTTATTTATTTTTTCAAAATAAAACAAAGTATTCTTTTTCATTATATACACCAATCCAAGTTTCTACTTCCTCACCACTTCTTATTCCCTCTACGTACACCCACATCACCCACATCCACTTCTCAGAGTAGGTAAGGCACATTGCTTTGGGTAAGGTCCAAGGTCATCCCTACTTTATCTAAGCTGAGCAAGATATCCTTCCAAAGAGAATAGATTTCCAAAAAGGTAGTACCAGCAGTAGGGACAAACTCTGGTGCCACTGCCAGTGCCCCCCCCCCAGTCTGCCTCAGCCATATAAATGTCAACCACATTCAGAGGGACTAGTTTGATCCTTTGCTTGTCCTTTCACAGTCAGGGTGGTGTTGGTGAGCTCCCATTAGCTCAGGTAGACTTTTTCAGTGGGTATACCCATCATGGTCTTAACCTCTTTACTCATATGTTCATCCCTCCCACTCTTCAACTGGACTTTGGGAACTGAGTCCAGTGATCCAACGTGGGTCTCTGCCTCTGTTTCCATCAGTTGTTGGATGAAGGTCATATGGTGATATTTAAGATATTCTTCAGCCAGACAACAGGGCAATACCAGGTTGAGTATCCTCTCCTCTATTGTATAGGGTCTTAGCTGGCGTCATCCTTGTCATTCCTAGGAATTTCTTTAGAACCAGGTTTCTTGTTAACCCCCATAATGTCTCTGTCAATTATGATATCTCTTTCCTTGCTCTCATCTCTCTCCTACTTCCATCTAGACTATCCCATTCCCTCAAGTTCTCCTTGACCCTCCTATTACCTCTCCACCTCCCCTTCTACCCAGTCTTCTCTCCCCAACCTTACAGTCTCAATTTTGTCAGGTGACCTTATCTATTTTGACTTTCCAGTTTGATCTGTGTATGTTTTTCTAAGGGTTTTCCTTGTTACTTAGCTTCTCTAAGATGATAAACTATAGGTTTAATATTCTTTATTTATGGCTAGTATCCACTTATGAGTGAGTACATACCATATCCATCTTTTTGGATCTGGGTTACCTCACTCAGAATGATGATTTCTAGTTCCATCCATTTGCATGCAAAATTCAGGATGTCATTTTTTTCCCACTGAGTAGTACATAAATGTGAAAATGTGCCACATTTTCTATTCATTCTTTGGTTGAGTGGTATCTAGGCTGTTTCCAGGATCAGGCTTTACAAATAATGTTACTATGAGCATAGTTGAACAAACATCTTTCTAGTATGAATGAGCTTCCTTTGAGTATATGCCCAAGAGTGGTATTGCTGGATCCTGAGGTAGGTTGATTCCCAATTATCTGAGAAACCACCATACTAATTTCAAAGGGGTTGTACAAGTTTGAATTCCAACCAGCAATGAGTGAGTGTTCCTCTAACTCTTTTCCAGCATAAGCAAGCTGTCATTGGTGTTTTTTATCTTAGCCATTCTGACAGGTGAAAGATGGTATCTCAGAGTTATTTGAATTTTCATTTCCCTGATGGCTAAGGAAGTTGAGTATTTCCTAAAGTGTCTTTCTGTCATTTGAGATTCTTCCATTGAGAATTCTCTGTTTAGTTATATACCTCATTTTTTAATTGGGTTATTTAGAATTTTGATGTCTAATTTTTTTGAGTCCTTATGTATTTTGGAAATGAGTCCTTTGTCTGATATGGGATTGGTGAAGACCTTTTTCCTTTCACTAGGCTGCCTTTTTCTCTTAATGACTATGTCTTTTATTTACAGAAGCTTCTCTGTTTAACAAGGTCACATTTATTTATTTTTGCTCTCAGTATCTATACTGAGTTTGCCTTATGAAGTGGTCTTCTATGTCCATGCATTGAAGGTTACTTCCTACTTTCCCTTTTATCAGGATCAGTGTGCTTAGATTTATATTGAGATCTTTAATCCATTTGGACTTGAGTTTTGTGCATGGGGATAGATAAAGATCTATTTTCATCCTTCTACATGTTGGCATCCAGTTATGCTAGTACCATTTCTTGAAGATGTTTTCTTTTTTCATAGTACATTTTTAGCTCCTTTGTCAAAAATCAGGTGTTCATAGGTATGTGGATTAATATCTGGGTCTTTGATTAGATTTCATTGGTCAACCTCTTTGTTTTTATGCCAGTACAAACCTGTTTTGATTACTGACGCTCTGTAATAGAGGTTGAACTCAGGAATGGTGATACCTCTGGAAGTTCATTTGTTCTACAGATTTGTTTTGGCTATCCCGAGTTTTTTGGATTTTCATATGAAGCTGATTATTTTTCTTTCAGGGTCTATGGAGAATTGTGTTTGGATTTTGATGAGAAGTTCACTGAATCTATAAATTGCTTTGGTAGGATTTCCATTTTTATGATGGTGATCCTATCTATCAAAGAGCATGGGAGATATTTCCATTTTCTGGTATCTTCTTCAAGTTATTTCATCAAATACTTAAAGTTCTTGTCCAGTAGGTCTTTCATGTCTTTGGTTAGTGTTACCCTAATTGTGGCTATTTTGAAAGATGATGTTTCTCTGATTTCTTTCTCAGCTTCTTTATCATTTGTATATATGAGGGTTTCTAATTTTTTTTTGAGTTTATCTTGTATCCTGCCACATTACTGAACGTATTTATCAGCTGTAGAAGTCCCCTGGTAGAGTTTTGGGGATCACTTATATATACTATCAAATTATAAGCAAATAGCTAAAGTGACTTCTTCCTTTCCAACTTGAATACCTTTGATCTCCTTTTGATATCTTATTGCTATAGCCAGAACTTCAAGAACTATGTTGAAGAGATATGGAGAGCACGAACAGCCTTGTATTTTATTTTTTAGTTTTTTAAATTGATTTTATTGAGCTCTACATTTTTTTCTGATTCACTCCCTGCCTCTCCCCTCCCCTTCAATCCTCTCCCATGGTCCCCATGCTCCCAATTTACTCAGGAGATCTTGTCATTTTTACTTCCCATGTAGATTAGATCCATATATGTCTCTCTTAGTGTCCTCATTGTCATCTAGGTCCTCTGGAATTGTCATTTGTATGTTGTCCTTCTTTGTTTTATGTTTAAAAAACACTTATCAGTGAGTACATATGATAATTGCTGTTCTGAGTCTAGGTTACCTCACTCAAAATAATGTTTTCTGGATCCAACTATTTGCCTGAAAATTTCAAGATGTCGTTATATTTTGTGCTGTGTAGTAACCCATTGTGTAAATGTACCACATTTTCCTTAACAGCCTTGCCTTGTTGCTTATTTTAATGGAATTACTTAGAGTTTCTCCCCATTTAATTTGATGTTGGTTATCTACCTGCTGTATTATGTTTATATATGTTCCTTGTATTACTGATCTCTCCAAGATCTTTTTCAAGAAGGGGTGTTGGATTTTGTCAAATGCCTTTCATCATCTAATGAGATAATCATATTATTTTTTTCTTTCAGTTTATTTATATGATGGATTACATTGATAGATTTTTGTTATGTTGAGCCATACCTGCATCTCTGTGATGAAGCCTACTTGATCATGGTGGTTGATATTTTTGATGTGTTCTTGAATTGAGTTTGCCAGGATTTTATTGTGTATTTTTGTTTCCAGGTTCATAAATGAAATTGGTCTGCAATTCTCTTTCTTATTTGAGTCTTTGTGTGGTTTTGTATCAGGGTAACTGCAGCCTCATAAAAAGTGTTTGACAATGGTACTTTTGTTTCTATTATGTGGAACATTTTGAGGAGTATAGGTATTAGCTCATCTTGGAAGTTCTAGAGGAAATATGTAATAAAACAATTCTGTCCTGGACTTTTTTTGTTGGGAGGTTTTTGATGAAAGCTTCTATTTCCTTGCAGTTTATAGGATTCTTTAAATTGCTCACCTGGTATTGATTTAATTTTTGTATATGGTATCTATCTAGAAAATTCTCCATTTCTTTTATGTTTTCAAATTTTGTGGAGTACAGGTTTTTGAAGTATGCAAATTTGTTTTGCAAGGTACACAAATAAAGTTTAACAAGTTTTTTAAACAAAAAATGAGTCATTATTTAATATGCACATATGTTGCTTATAAATATTGAATATTCTTGATTTTGTTATATCTTTAGACTTCAGGAGACTGAATGTAGCAACACTGTTTAATATCTTTTCCATTTCCTTGTTAAAAGCCCACAAAGAAGATTGAATCTCTCTTTCTATTTTGATAGTAAATGACACTCTAAGGAATCATTGTTTTACAAAGAGAAAATTGTAATAATCACATGTATTTTTGCAGAGCTTTATATCTGTAATATCATTCTCATGAATTTATTTTTCAAATGAGAATGACTATATGTAAATATGACTATTTAAGCATATCCTTATTCATTTGCTTACTGAAGTCATTTTAAAAAAGATAATCTCCTCGGATGAACTTTTGAAAATATATTTCATTCTCTCTTTTAAATAATGTGGAACATAAAGACAGACCCAAGGGTTTGTTCTGTGAAATCTTTTAGTGTGTTAGGACCATTCAACCACAAATTACAATTTTCAGCTAAAAGTGAATATGAAGCACAACATACAATTCACTTCTGTAGTGTTTGTGTCCATCCTTCACCAGTAATTGTGACATTTCTAATTATTACAGTAGGTTTTAGTTATACAGATATGATTTGTTACACCAGAGTGATTATTTTACTTAGCTTACTGAATGTTTACATGCTTTTGAATGAAATCATTGACACAATGTCTTTATTGCTTCTTGAAACATTTTATTTAATCATTCAAAATGTAAGTACAGCTCATAGGTCACAGGGAGGGAAACAAAAGGCAAGTCAGAAATTTGGTGAGTGGTATCTGGACTTCACAGGTGAGGGGAAAATTCATTTAAAAAGAAATGGTTATCTGGCGATGGATGGAGATAGAGACAGAGACCCACAATGGAGCACTGGACTGAGCTCCCAAGGTCCAGATGAAGAGTAGAAGGAGGGACAACATGAGCAAGGAAGTCAGGACCCCGAGGGCTGCGTCCACCCATGGAGATGGCGGGACTGATCCAATGGGAGTTCACCAAGGCTAGCTGGACTGGGACTGAATGAACATGTGATCAAACTGGACTTTCTGGATGTGGCTGACAATGAAGGTGGACTGAGAAGCCAATGATAATGACACCAGATTTTTATTCTATTTCATGTTCTGGCTTTTTGGGAACCTAGTCTGTTTGAATGCATACCTTCCTAGACCTGGATGGAGGGGGGCTTGGACTTCCCACAGGGCAGGGCACCCTGATTTCTTTTAAGACTGGAGAGTGAGGGGGAGGGAGATTGGGGGAAGTAGGAGGGAAATGGGAAGATGGGAGGAAGTGGAAATTTTTAATAAATAAATAAAAAGAAATGGTTATTTGTATGTGATACTGGTTCCACAGATGAGAGAATATGATGCTTAATTTTCATCCTGTTGTCATCTGTGCAGACATGAAAGCAAAAAGTAAAACATGGTTGAACAGACAGTAAAGATTTTATCTTTGACAGTGTATGAACACAAAATTAAATATAACAATATAGAATATAAGGAAATTGATGTAGTGGGTCATCTATCTATCTGTTATTTCATTGGTTAATTAATAAAGAAACTGCTTGGCCTGATAGATCAGAACATAGGTTGGTGGAGTAGACCGAACAGAATGCTGGGAAGTGAGGTCAGATGCCATGCCTCTCCTCTCTGGTTAGACACAATGGAGCCAGCCACCATGTCAGACATGCTGAAACTTTCTTGGTAAGTCACCACCTTGTAGTACTACACAGATTATTAGAAATGGGTTAAGCAAGTTATGAGAATTAGCCAATAAGAGGGTGGAACTAATGGGCCAGGCAGTGTTTAAATGAATACAGTTTGTGTGTTGTTATTTCGGGTGTAAAGCTAGGCATGCAGGAGCCAGGCGGGACAAAAACCAGGCATACCCGCAGCTCCCTCTACAGGAAATAATGCCATTACGTAGCCATATATAAAAATTTATATAGAAAGGTTTCAATGAATATACTGAAAACCTCAACATGCTTGTACCATATCTGTGACAAATAATACCCTACAATCATAAGTAAAATAAAATTTGTCAAATACAAGACACATTCTCTTGATGGAGTATTTCTTAATATAAAAATCTTATCAATTTTGAACAAGATAAAAGTGCTTCATATTGTTTTAGAAATAAAAATATTCTATTATTCACTTTGTCACTGTATGATATTTAGCTTTAAATGACAGATCATATCCTGCCTTGATTTTGCCTAATTTAGAGTTCAATTTTTCCTTTGTCACATACTTATTTATAAATTTTTATGTAATAAGTACAAATACATTCAAATATCAAGATGATTTGGCATGACTTCTGTTTCTGCTTACCGACAAAAGGTTGTTATTTAGGACAAATATCTGTAAAAGAACATGAATCGTGTATAGAGTGATATAAATGTTCTCATAAGATTATGGCAACAGTTCCCCAAGGGTTACTTCTGGAAACAACAACTGAAAGACTGCATATGAAAACATATAATCTGAATCAGGAATCTTACTGAGTAAATAGACAGATATACAGATAGACAGACAGACAGACAGACAGACAGACAGACAGACAGAGAGAGATAATGTGTATATACACATACATGCATTTATGAATATAAATCAATATACATATATGAATTCTAGCTAGAAATAAATTTTTATGCAGGAAGGTATTTGGAGACATTTTGTTAGCATTACTCGCACTTTTACGTAATAGTAATCTTTTTCCATGTAAACTTTAGATGACTACAATGTACTCTGCCTTTGTAGCATATCTATGTTTGTTGAAAGGATTGAGAAATTTCCAAGAAACCAAAATTATTCTACATTATATACCTATGGGTGACTGAAGTGTCAGCTTGTATGTGTTCACCAACAATGCTTTTGTTCAGAGAAAGCTCCCAACTTCTGTACTTACACTGGGCTCTATACTGGCCATCTGCTTGCCTAGTCTCAATGACTTTGGCCTTTGTACATTGGCCATTCACCCTAAAAGTCAAACATGGAAATGATGGTTTATCCTTTATAACCTTTGAGTTCATATTAAATGATTATTTATATTATTAATTACAATATAATTACTAATTATTATATATATTATAAAATCATATAATAATAATAATTATTATTATTATTATGAGCTTGAAAATAATAGTATCTATGAACAGTGTACAGAGCTGGAACAGACGTTCCTATGATTAGCTCACTTCTCCTAATTCTTGTTCAAAAAATACCATCCTGTTTCTAGTCATACACATGACTTCCTTTATTTGTGAAAATATTTCTGAGTGCTATGAATGCTCTGAAGGCTTCTCTATCCAAATTTCACTACTCACTGCATATCATGATTAATATCTAAATTCTCATGTTCTAGTCAATGATAATGTACATCGGTTTATATACATACATTTTAAGTGATTTTGTTTGTAACTTAAAACTTACAGTTGGAGCTAGAAGATAGAAATAGTTCTAAGTTCTAAAAGTTCTTATGGTGTTATGCACTGTGTTATTTAAGTCTTTCCATGTACTGACTACTTTATTCTTCCCATACACTGAACTGAAAGGCAATGGCACAGTGTTACAAAAGATATCACTAAAGCTTAACTGTATAAATAATAGGAAAAATGCTGCTAGATATCCACTGGCAATAAATACAGGTATAATTAATCAAAGAAATCAAATCAAGTGAATGAGATTATAAAAATAATGACGTTCAGAAAAACTGTACAATGTGCAAATGGACTCTGCATTCAAACTCAAAATATGCTTACACTTCCTAAAGCAAGTACCCTCCCTTCCCAGTTGACTTCTTTACAAATCAAAACCAAGGTCTGTGTTGTGCTTAGACATCGGAAATTGTCATCCATTTCTAGGACAACCAAGCATATCAGGATTCTGTAGTACTTGTTTATCCTCTGGGGTTTCCCTCTGTGACACATGAAATACCCTACAGTTAGCACTTTGGTATTTTTGGTTGTCAACTTACGATTACTAACTACACCATTATAAAAATTAGTCAGCCCTTTATGACACTTTCTTTAAATAATATCATATTATTATCTGTTTCTTTTAATTTTGAGATTATAACATAATTACATCATTTCCCACTTTCCTTTCTTCCCTTTAAGTCCTCTAATATGCACCATCTTAATCTCTTTCAATTTTTACGACTCTTTATTCACTAAATTTTGTTACATATATATGAGTCCAAGGTAGAAAGTGAGTCCAAAACTTTTATCTGAAGATTTTGAATTGAGAAATACAGAAGATATCGACCATGCCACATTTGTCGTTCAGAGTTGGGCTAGCTCACTTAGTAAAATCTTTTATAGGGCCTGCCATTTGCCTGCAAAAGTCATAATTTCAATTTTCTTTAAAATGGAATATTTATAACATAGTGTACAAGTATCACTAATTCATCATCCATTAGACAGCTTCAGAACATTTAGGCTGTTCCTATTTCCTATCTGTTGTGAATAGACTAGCAAAGAACATCCATGAGAAAATACCTGTGAAATAGAATATCAAGTCATTCACAGACCTGGGCCCCTGAGTCCTCCTTCATGAAATCCTTCAACCCTGACCCATGACCCAATCTTCTGTTTAGTGTCACTCATGGAATGTGAGTTTTCTCCAAACTTTAGAAATATAAGAATAACAGTGGAGTTCGGCGGTGGTGGTGCACATTTTTAGTCCCAGCATTCAGAAGACAGAGTCAGGTGAATCTTTGTGAGTTCAAGGCCAGCCTGCTCTACACAGTGAGTTCCAGGAGAGGTTACAAAATTACACAGAGAAACCCGTTCTCAAAAAACAAGAAAAATATAAAATAACCATGGAATGAAAAGTAGTCCTCATTCTTTCCTCATGTGCTTTTGTTTTCTGTCACCAGTCAGTTAGAATGAGTGGAGAATCCACTTTATATTTCAGTTACAGACTGATGTTGTGCTTCTTTCCTTGCTGACCTTTTCAAACCAAGTGAATGATTCACTGACTAGTGTTTTGCAAGAAATCAGGTACTGTATTTCTTTGCTTGGTGCTCGGGATCAATATGAAAAGAGGCAGGAACCTATTTCAGTATTGCCTCCACCATTTTGCCAATACTCAGCCACTAGGCAGTGATAGATTCTAATACATATGATTTCCAATGGTAAATTTATTTTATATTTCCAGAAGGAATATAGTGATTTGTTAAATGATTACTCTATTTCTTTTTCTATATTGGTCTGTTCAAATCATTACTCATTTATGTTAGTTATATTTTTATTAAGAGTATTAGTGATTGTGCTATGCATTTTGAGTACATGTGTTATTTTAAATAATGTGTTTAACATTCTGAAAATGTGTTGTTATAAATAAGGTATTTAAATATCTTCTCTATATATGATCTTTCTATCAACTATTTCTGCAGTTATCTCAAAGTAACAAATATGTAAATTCTGATAAAGTTCACCTCTATCCCTCTGCCTCTTTTTCCCTCTCTGTCCCTCTCTGTCTGTCTGTCTCTGTCTCTCTTTTCTTTCTCTATATCTCTCTTTCTCTCTCTCTGCCTCATAGGGCAATGTAAAATGATGATTTTCCTTAAAAATTTCATCTATCCTATATTCAAGATGGTAAAGCTTCAAGTGATGAGCTCTCCTACATACTTTCCAGCTTTGCCTCTTAAATATAATGATCTTGCACCAGAAAATGGAAGGATCTCCATTGCTCCTGGATTGGGAGGATCAACATAGTAAAAATGGCAATTCTACCAAAAGCAATCTATAGATTCAATGAAATCCCCATCAATATCCCATCAAAATTCTTCACAGATCTGGAGAAGACAATAATCAACTTTATATGGAAAAACAAAAAACCCAGGATAGCCAAAAGAAACTTATACAATAAAGGATCGTCTGGAGGCATTACCATCCCTGACTTCAAACTCTACTACAGAGCTACAGTATTGAAAACAGCTTGGAATTGGCTTAAAAACAGAGAAGTCGACCAATGGAATCAAATAGAAGACTCTGACATTAACCCACAAACCTATGAACACCTGATTTTCGATAAAGGAGCTAAAGTATACAATGGAAAAAAGAGAGCATGTTCAACAAATTGTGCTGGCAAAACTGGATGTCAACCTGTAGAAGAATGAAAATAGATCCATATCTATCACCATGCACAAAACTCAAGTCCAAATGGATTAAAGACCTCAATATCAGTCCAAACACACTGAACCTGATAGAAGAGAAAGTGGGAAGTACTCTACAACACATGGGCACAGGAAACCACTTCCTACCTATAACCCCAGCAGCACAGACATTAAGGACCTCATTGAATAAATGGGACCTCCTGAGACTGAAAAGCTTCTCTAAAGCAAAGGACACTGTAGCTAAGACACAAAGGCAACCTACTGACTGGGAGAAGATCTTCACCAACCCTACAACTGACAAAGGTCTGATCTCCAAAATATATAAAGATCTCAAGAAACTAGACCGTAAAAGGCTAATCAACCCAATTATAAAATGGGGCACTGAACTGAACAGAGAAGTCTCAACAGAAGAAGTTCAAATGGCCAAAAGACACTTAAGGTTATGCTCAACTTCCTTAGCGATCAGGGAAATGCAAATCAAGACAACTTTAAGATACCATCTTACACCTGTCAGAATGGCTAAAATAAAAAACACCAATGATAGCCTTTGCTGGAGAGGTTGGGGAGAAAGGGATACACTCATCCATTGCTGGTGGGAATGCAAACTTGTGAAATCACTTTGGAAAGCAGTGTGGCTGTTTCTCAGGAAATTCGTGATCAACTTACCCCTGGACACAGCAATGCCACTCTTGGGAATATACCCAAGACAGGCCTTATCATACAACAAAAGTATATGCTCTATGATGTTCATAGCAGCATTGTTTGTAATAGCCAGAACGTGGAAACAACCTAGATGCCCTTCAATGGAAGAATGGATGAAGAAAGTATGGAATATATACATATTAGAGTACTACTCAGCAGTAAAAAACAAGGGCTTCTTGAATTTTGCATGCAAATGGATGGAAATAGAAAACACTATCCTGAGTGAGGTAAGCCAGACCCAAAAAGGGAGCATGGGATGTACTCACTCATATTTGGTTTCTAGCCATAAACAAAGGTCAGTGAGCCTATAATTAGTGATCCTAGAGAAGCTAAATAAGGAGAACCCAAAGAAAAACATATAGGCATCCTCCTGAACATTAACCTTCATCAGGCGGTGAAAGAACACAGAAACAGAGACCCACATTGGAGGACCGGACAGAAATCTCAAGGTCCAAATCAGGAGCAGAAGGAGAGAGAGCACGAGCAAGGAACTCAGGACCACAAGGGGTGCACCCACACACTGAGACAATGGGGATGTTCTATCGGGAACTCACCAAGGCCAGCTGGCCTGGGTCTGAAAAAGCCTGGGATAAAGCCGGACTCTCTGAACATAGCAGACAATGAGGACTACTGAGAACTCAAGAACAATGGCAATGGGTTTCTGATCCTACTGCACGTACTGGCTTTGTAGGAGCCTAGGCAGTTTGGATGCTCAACTTACTAGACCTAGATGGAGGTGGGGGTTCCTTGGACTTCCCACAGGGTAGGGAACCCTGATTGCTCTTCGGGCTGAGGAGGGAGGGAGACTTGATTGGGGAAGGGGGAGGGAAATGGGAGGCGGTGGCAGGGAAGAGACAGAAATCTTTAATAAATAAATAAATAAATAAATAAATATAGTGATCTTGCTTTTTCCTGGATGTAGCTCTATGTACTGTGGAAAATGACTCAGGAGTTTCTGGTCCTGTTCAATCCTAGGCAATTTGCCTCATCTGTTCAAATTGAGATCAAATCAGAACAGTTTTTAAATATTTCCTTCTTACTCTGTCTTACTCTCCTGTCTGACACTATTGTGCCAGGAAATTGTCTATGCCTTTGCTTGACTATACACATAGGCACAATCTCAGTTAAGGGTTTCATTTTCTTGAAATCTTTATGGAACACTAAATAAATTTATTCAATCCAATTTTCTTGCTTCTATCTATACTCATAAAACACTCTAGTATATTAATTCATCCAATTTTCAGAATTTTGATTATGACAACAATTAATTTTAAAAGAAGTCCTGAATAATGACAGTGAGGAGGGGAATAAGGGATGGTTCCGAAGGAAGAAATGTAAGGAGCAATTGGTGTTTTTATAATAATATATCTTAAATTTAAAGGAATAAAAATAAAGTTTCTGGTTACACACATTCATTTTCCTGAACAATAAATGCTTAGTAAGGAGTGAGTTTTTTTACTGAAATGTTTATAAAAATTCTTCTGCAAAGAATATCCCCCAGCAATGTGCTCTTTGACATTTTTTTCTTTATTAATTTTTATTTATTTATTCATTCATTTATTTATTTATTTATTTTTGGTTTTTCAAGAAAGGCTTTCTCTGTAGCTTTGGAGACTGTCCTGGCACTAGCTCTTGTAGACCAGGCTAGCCTCGAACTCACAGAGATCCTCCTTCTTCTGCCTCCCAAGTGCTGGTATTAAAGGCATGAGACACCACCTCCTGGCTCCTTGACATTTTTAATGAAACAGTATGGCAGGGTAAAGCTCAGAACATTCCCACTGCCGATGAGGCAGTAAAGTATATTTATTCTCTATTTACTACATGACCATTATGTCTTATAGTCCCTGTAATCTAAAGGTTAATAAAATTTACCCATCCTCTCTTCCTCTTTGGAAATCCTAGAATAAAAGATTCACTCATTGATGTTTTCAGTAAATGATTTTCCACATTCAATTTTCAAGCTCTTATACTTTAACATGACATTTCTTCTAAAGTTTCCTCAGATTACTTTTTTAGTTACAAAGTCTATGTTTCAAATAAACATGTTGTTGTACTGGAGAAAATTACTCTGAAGTTTTTGGTTGTAGTTATTTGTTTCCTTCTAAAATGTGTTTATGTTTAATAATATTTTTCCTTGTGCTTATCAAAATACTTCCAGATATACATTGACAACTGCCTGCTTTACACTTTTCATTATACAGTTTATTTTTAAATTCCCAAATTGATATACACATTTTGGCCCCAATGTATTATAAAAAAGACATGAATTATTTTTTTAGATCATACTGAAGGCTAGTTCCTAGACAGACTCCAAAGTTACAGAGAAATCCTGTCTCAAAAAAAGCAAACGAAAGAGAGAGAGAGAGAGAGAGAGAGAGAGAGAAAGAAAGAAAAAAAGTGCCACTTTTTGTACCTTTTTGCTTATCTTTAAATGCTTCTATTGTCATTCTTCATAGGTCCTTCATCTGGCTAGGGTTGTTTGTTCCTCCTCCTTGGCATTCTTAATAGTATTTTCTAGAGCAAGGGGAGTGACGTGACAAGAAACATAATTTAGCATCTTAGATCCGGGTATTTTATGTGAGTTCTGTGTCCTAACTCTATGGTAACTTCAGCCATAGGTATCCATCCACATCCTCTGATATGCAACCAAGCTCAAAATAGAGAATTTATATTGTTTTGGCAGTAACATTGTCAACCTGAAAAATCATTCAAAAGATATTATCTATTTGTTAGTCTATCATTCCTGTAGAGAGCCGATCATCCCAAGTGGCTTATCTTCTTTTAAGAAACAAATTTCTATGCTCATGTATATGTATATACATACATTCACATGCATTGAGTATAACTTTAGGCAAATATAAAATATAAACACAAAATAAAATTTAAAAATGAATTTAAATTCGATCCCTTGAAGATTCAATAATGTCTTTACTCTTATTTCACCTTCCTGACATGTTCCCCTGTTGTATTAAATTATCTTCCTCATCCCCAATTGGAACCTTGCCCCTATAATTTTGCTTGCATCTTTATGGAAATTTTATCCCTCATTAACTTTCCAATCTACAGGACTATTGTTGTAATAGGAGTGGTGGGCTGTCTCCCTGGCACCCGGCCAGCAGAGACAAATGGATCTCTGTGAGTTCAAGGTGTAGTAGCATACACCTTTAATCCCAATGCCTGGGAGGCAGAGACAGGTGGATCTTTGAGAGTTCAAGGACAGCCTGGTCTACAGAGTTATTCCAGGTCAAAGATACAGAGAACCTGTCTCAAAAAGCAAAAAGTTAAAAGCAAAAAATAAACAAAATAGAGGTTAAAATAAAGCTGCACAAAGATGGAAAATACACAGAGAATCTTGATACTCTATGCTATTATGCTCTGTATGAATTATTTGAATGCTGAGGAAAGAGCAACAGCTGCTAAAAGATATGTATTTATAAATGTTGCTGAACTAATCCAACATAGATATTTTGAAAATGCCTTGACTTTGAAATTTGGATCTAAGGACATGATGCTTTGGAAAGGAGTTTCTTATTTTGTTTTCACAGAGGATGAGACCCTGTTCATTTCTTCTATTCTGATATGGTATGATGGACCACACCCTCCTGAAGGGTTGCTGTGAACATCTTCAGAAAATTGCTTCACTCAACTGCCAACTGAGATGAAACAAGCACACAGGTTATACCACGAAAGACCTAATTAACGATGCCCCCATTCAGCAGGAAGCAGTTTGGAGAGAAAAAACTGCGCCCATGTTCCCAAATATGGTTTATAAACGTTCTTTTACATTTAAAGGGGGGTATGATATAGGTATGAATAATTTACATTGACATGAGTTTTGCTTTAGTGATATAAATTTAAGGTCAATATTGTTATATGTATATGTATTTCTGATCTTTATTAAGGTATTGTGATTGTGTAGTTCATTTAAAAATGTAATGTATATAGGTTGTTAATGGATAATCATTAATAATAGTCAAGTTTATAGTCATGTTAGTTAGATTTTCTAGATATATAGATATATATTTCAGTTAGATCGGCATTCTTCATATCTTTCAAAGACTATGGAATATGCTATTAAATGTTTTAATAACTTAGGACTTTTCATGACAATGAGACTCATCAGCTCCTGGCAGCACCAATCTACTTCAAGAAGAAGATGGGCATCGAAGAGGCACCTTATGGAGTTTGATAGCCATTTGGGCAAGAAACTGTTCTTGCCTGGACTATTGCATAAACTGGACACAGAACCCACAGAGAGAGGACACAGGTTATACCACGAAAGACCTAATTAACGATGCCCCCATTCAGCAGGAAGCAGTTTGGAGAGAAAAAACTGTGCCCATGTTCCCAAAATATTGTTTATAAATGTTCTTTTACATTTAAAGGGGGAAATGATATAGGTATGAATAATTTGCATTGTTATGGATTTTAAGGTCAATTTTGTTATATGTATATGTATTTCTGCTCTTGATTAAGGTATTGTGATTGTGTAGTTCATTTTTAAAATGTAATGTATAATTAGGAAATATAGGTTGTTGATGGATAATCATAAATAATAGTCAAGTTTGTAGTCATGTTACTTAGATTTTCTAGATATATAGAGATATATTTCAGATAGGCATTCTTCATATCTCTCAAAGGCTACATAATATGGCATTTAAAATATTGTGATAACTTAGGACTTTTCATGACAATGAGACACTCTGCTCCTGGCAGCACCAATCTACTTCAGAGGATGATGGGCAATGAAGAGGCTCCTTATGGAGTTTGTTATTTCAACAAGAAACTGCTCTTGCCTGAACTGCTTGATAGTTTGCTGGATGAACTGGACATGTAGGACCCACAGAAAAATGACTGCTAAAGTTGCAAAACAAGGTAAAACAGTTCTTCAGGTTTTCTGCTTCATGAAAGAGTCTGCTAAACATTCTGCAGGACACAGAAGAAAGTGGCTGACAAATTATCAATATGGACAGAACTGTCTTTAACATATCCTGCTTCATAGAAAAGTCTGTCAGATTCTATGGGACTTTAGGCTGAAGATGGATGCCCCAGTGTTACAGAAGAACTTTGGGTGACTGTCCAGGCAACAAGAAGTCTCTGTCAATTCTAAAGTTTTAGAAGTTGCTTATAATGTACTTCCTGTTAACTTAGGTAATATTATATCCGTCTTGCATCTTTGATGAAGTTTTAGAATAGAAATTTATTATTACAGTTTTCCTCAGTTATGAAAATAGATAAAGTAGACATAAATATTTTGACTGTAATTCTTTCTTGACACCTGTTTTGATATATGTAATTTTACTACATTAGAATTAAAACCTTTCTCTTTTTTAGACAGAAATGGGGAGGCAATGTGGAATTTTCCTCTCTATGTTATGAATCTAGTTTTTTTTGTTTTTCGTTTTTATTTTATTTATTTTTTTGTTTTGTTTTGTTTTTATTATTGGTTAAAAAAGATGCTGCTTTAGGACTATGACTGGGCAGAATAAAGCAAGTTGGGAATTCTAAAAAGAAATAGAAGTGAAAAATAGACAAAGTCAAGGAGAGGCCATGTAACCACCAACATAAAGAGACATGAACCACCAATCAGAACCTCAACAGGAAACCATGAGCCTCATTGTAAAATACAAAATAATAGAAAAGAGTTAATTTAAGATGTAATTTCTATGTAATTATTCTGGGTCTGGGTGACTGGAAATGAACAATCAATCTCTGCCAACACATGATCACATCATCAGAAGCCTAAAGACTTATGATATATAATTTTTCATATATATATATATATCAGTTATACTCAATAAGGTATTTTTGATCATATCTTTTTCCTTGGATTTTTTTAAAGAAAGTACCAGTTCAAATTCCCATTTCCTCCCCTCTTTTCATTCCCTCCACACACCCCCTACCCTCCAATCCTAAGAGAGGGCAAGGCAGCTTGTCCTGTGCAAGGTCCAAGGCAGTTCCCACTGCATCTAGGCTGAGCAAAGTATACATCCAAAGAAAATAGGATCCCAAAAAACCAGTACATGAACCAGAGACAAATCCCAGTGCCACTGCCAGTGGTCCCTCAGTCTGCCCCAGCCATACAACTGTCAACCAAATTCAAAGGGACTAGCTTGGTCATATGGCTTGTTCCTTCCCAATCCTGTTGAAGCTGGTGAGCTCCCATTAACTCAAGTAAACTGCTTTAGTGAATGAACCTCTCATGGTCTTGAAGTAATTGCTTATATTCGCATTCCTTCTAATCTTCAACTGGACCTTAGGAGCTCTGTCCAGTGTTCAGATGTAGGATTCTGTCTCTGTTTCCATTTGTTGCTGATTGAAAGTTTTAAGGTGATATTTAGGTGTCTGAGTACAGGACAATGCTAGTTCAGGCACCCTCTCCACTATTGCCTAGGGTCATAGCTGGGGCCATTCTTGTTTGTTCCTGAAAATTTCTATAGATCCAGGTTTCTTGACGACCCCATAATGGCTCTTGCAATCAAGATATCTCTCTCCTAAAACTGGACTCACTGAATATGGTGAACAATAAAGGCTGCTGAGAAGCCAAGGACAATGGCACTGAGTTTTGACCCTGCTACATGAACTGACTTTGTGGGAGCCTAGCCAGTTTGGATGCTAACCTTCCTAGACCTGGATGGAGGGGAAGGGGACCTTGCACTGCCCACAAGGCAGGGAACCCTGACTGCTCTTTGGACTGGAGAGGGAGTGGGGAAGTGGGAGGGAAGAGGGAGGTGGGAAAGAGGCAGAAATTTTTAATTAAAAAAATTAATAAAAAAGATATCTCTCTCCTTGCTCTCTTCTCTGTCTCCCCTCCATCTCAATTATCCAATTCCTGAAGATCTCCTTAACCCTCAAATCTTTCTCCAAATCTTTCCCCTCTCCCCCTCTCTCTAACCCCCTTCCATGTTCCCAATCCTACCAGGCAACCCTGTCTCTCTCCAACCTGAAGGTGGGTCCATATATGATTTTCTATGGGTTCACCTTATTACTAAGCTTCTCTAGGATCATGAACTATAGGTTCAATGTCCTTTGTTTATAGCTATTATCCACTTATGAAGGAATACATACCATGTTCATCTTTTGGGGTCTGGGTTGCCTCACTCAAGATGGTGTTTTCTATTTCCATACATTTGCATGCAGCATTCATGATGTCTTTGTTTTTTAACAAATGAGTAGTATTCTAATATATAAATTTGCCACAATTTCTTTATCCATTCTTCAGATGAGGGGCATTCTAGGTTGTTTCCAGGTTCTTGCTATTACAAACAATGCTGATATGAACAAAGTTAAACAAATGTTTTTGTAGTATGATTAAACATTTCTTGGGTATATTCCCAAGAGTGGTATTGTTGGATCCTGAGGTAGGTTGACTTCCAATTTTCTGAGAAACCTCCATACTGATTTCCAAAGTTGTTGTAAAAGTTTGCATTTGCACCATCAATGGATGAGTGTTCCCTTTAATCCACATCCTCTCCAACATAAACTATCATTTGTGTTTTTGATTTTAGCCATTCTGACTGGTGTAAGATGGTATCTCAGAGTTGTTTTGATTTGCATTTCCCTTATCATCAAGGACGTTGAACATTTCCTTAAATATCTTTTGGCCATTTGAGATTCTTTTGTTGGTAATTTTCTCTTTAGTAACATACCCCATTTTTAAATTGGGTTATTTATAATTTTACTGTCTAATTTTTTTGAGTTCTTTATATTTTGGAGATGAGTCCTTTGTCTTTTGTGGGGTTAGTTATCATCTTTTCTCATTAAGTAGGCTGCCTTTTTGTCTTAAGGACTGTGTCCTTTGCTTTATAGAATCTTCTCAGTTTCAGGATGTCCCACTTATTTATTGTTGCTCTTGGTGTCTGTCTACTGGGGTTATGTTTAGGAAGTGGTCTTCTGTGCTTACCCATTAAAGACTACTTCCTACTTTCTCTTTATCAGGTTCAGTGTGGTCAGATTCATATTGAGGTCTTTAACCCATTTTGACTTGAGTTTTGTGCATGGGAATAAAAATGGATCTATTTTCATTCTACTACATATTGACAACCAGTTATGCCAGCATCATTTGTCAAAGATGCTTTCTTTTTCCATTGTATAATTTTAGCTTCTTTGTCAAAAAACAGGTGTTCATAGGTGTGTGGATTAATATTGGCATCTTCAATTCAATTCCGTCGGTCAATATCTCTGTTTTTATTGTTGCCAATAACAAACCATTTTCATTACTGTAGCTCTGTAATAGAGCTTGATGCCAGGGATGGTAATGCCTCTGGAAGTTCCTTTATTGTACAGGACTGTTTTGGATATTCTGGGGTTTTTATTTTTCCATGTGAAGTTGATTATTATTCTTTCAAGGTCTGTGAAGAACTGTGTTGGAATTTTGATGGGGATTGCATTGAATATATAGACACTTTTGGTAGGATTGCCATATTGTTGATCCTTCCTATCCAAGGGCATGGGAGTTCTTTCCATTTTCTGATAACTTCTTCAATTTTTTTCTTCAAAGATTTAAAGTTCTTGCCAAATAGATCTCTTACTTCCTTGGTTAATATTACCCCAAGATATTTTATTTAATTTTTGGCTATTGTGAAAGGTGATGTTTCTCTGATTTCCTCTCAGCTTCTTTATCCTTTGTGCATAAGAGGGCTACTGATTTTTTTTTAGTTGATCTTTTATCCTGCCACATCACTGAAGGTAATTATCAGCTGTAGGACTTCTCTGATAGTGTATTTGGGGTCACTTATGTACATAATGAAAATTTGGCTTCTTTCTTTCCAATTTGAATCCCCTTGATCTCCTTTTGGTGTCTTATTGCTATTGCTGAGATTTTGTGAATTATGTTGAAGAGATATGGGAGAGTGGACAGCCTTGTCTTGCTCCTGATTTTAGTGGAATGGCTTTGAGTTTCTCTCCATTTAATTTGATGTTTGCTGTTGGTTTGCTGTATATTGCTTTCATTGTACTTAGGTCTAGGTTACCTCACTCAGGATTGTGTTTTCTAATTCCATCCCTGATCTCTCCAAGACTTTTATCATGAATTGGTGTTGTATTTTATCAAATGCTTTTTCATCATATAATGAAATGATCATGTGAGGTTTTTTTTCAGTTTATATATATATGATGGATGACTGTAGTAATAGGAGCGGCGGGGCTGCGTCCCCAACACCCCAGCTGCCTGCCCATCTAGCTTATGCCCCAAAATAATTACACGGACACTGTATTCTTTTAAACACTGCTTGGCCCATTCTCTTCTAGGCTAATTCTCACATATTAATTTAGCCCATTTTTAATCATCTGTGTGTAGCACCCCAACGTGCACTTACTGGGGAGATTCTAGCCTAGTCCATCCTGGGTCAGAGCTTCATCCCTGGAGCGGGGCATGGCATCTCTCTCTAGCTCTGCTCCTGAGAGGAGAGCTGTCGCGTCTCTGACCTCACTTCCTCTTCCTCCCAGCGTTCTGTTCTGTTTACTCCTCCCACCTATCCTCTAACCAATAAAATGGGCCAGGGCAGTTCCTTTATTAACCAATCACCTTCCTCCATCAGATGACAATGATAGATTTTCATATTTTTAACCAGCCTTGCCTCTCTGGGATAAAGCCTACTTGATCATGATGGATGATATTTATGTGTTCTTGGACTCACTTCTCCAGTATTTATTTAGAATGTTTGCATCCATGTTCATGGGTGAGATTGGTCTATAATTCTCTTTCTTGGTTGAGTGTTTGTGCAGTTTTTTTATCAGGGTAACTATAGCCTCATAAAAAGAGGTTGGTAACGACCCAACTGTTTCTATTATATGGAGCACTTCTTGAAAGTTTTGGTATAATTCTTCTCTAAAACCATCCAGCCCTTGGCTTAATTTGGTTGGAATGTTTTTTGATGACAGCTTCTTTTTCCTCATGGTTTATTGGTCTATTTAAATTTCTCACTTGATCTTGAGTTAATTTTGGTATTCAATCTTTGATCCATTTTGAACTTGAGTTTTGTGCATAGCGATAGATATAGATCTAGTTTCTTCTACATGTTGATATTAATTATGCCAGTACCACTTGTTAAATATGCTGTTTTCCATTTTCTATTGTTTGCTTCTTTGTTAAAACTCAGGTGTTTGTAGGTGCGTATTGTTATCTAATTCTTCAGTTAAGTTCCATCTGTCCTCCTGTCTATTTCTCTGATTTTTCTCCTCAGTCCATTTATAATCTGTGTAAACTGGGACCACTGATTTTTTTGTGAATCTTGGATCCCACTACAATACCAAAGGAGTTTATGAGTTGCAGAAGTCCCTTGGTAGAATTTTTGAAGTCACTTATGTAAACTATCATATCATCAACAAAGAGTGAGAGTTTGACTTATTTTCTGTTTTTTATACTCTTGATCTCCTTTTGTTGTCTTTTGCTCTAGTTAGAACCTCAAGTACTCTTTTGAATAGATATGGAGAGAGTAGATAACCTTGTCTTGTTCCTTATTTCAGTGGGATCACTTTGAGTTTCTCTCCATTGAGTTTGGTATTGGCTGTTGGCTTGATGTATATTGACTTCATTACATTTAAGTATGTTCCTTGTATCCTTGTTCTCTCCAAGACCTTTTTCATGAAGGAATGTTGTATTTTGTCCAAGAATTTTTCTGCATCTAATAAGATGATCATTTCTTTTTCAATTTGTTTAAATACTGTGGATTACATTGACAGATTTTTGTATGTTGAAACATCCCTGCATCTCTGAGATGATGCCAACTATTATAGTGAATGATTTTTCTCATGTGTTCTTAAATTCTGTTTTCTAGTACTTTGAGTATTTTTGCATTAATGTTCATGAGTAAGATTGGTCTGTAATTCTCTTTCTTAGTGTCTTGGTGTATTGGATATCAGGGTAATCATAGCCTTTTAGAAAGAATTTGGCAATATTTCTACTGATTCTCTTGTGTGGAACAATTTTAGGAGTATTGGTATTATTTCTTTGAAAATCTTGTAGAATTCTGCACTAAAACCATCTGGTCCTGGGATTTTTATGGTTGGGAGATGTTAATGACTGTTTGTATTTCTTTAACAGTTATATATCTATTTAATTTGCTTATCTGGTCTTGATTTAACTTTGGTACGTGATATTCATCCAGAAAATTGTCCATTTCCTTTTTGTTTTCCAATTTTGTGGACTATAGGTTTTCAGAATATGAAGTGATGATTCTCTAGATTTCTCGATGTCTATTGTTATATCCTCCTTTCCATTTCAGATTTTGTTAATTTGGATATTCTGTTTCTGCCTTACGGTTATTTTGGATAAAGGTTTGTCTATTCTGTTGATTTTCTTGAAGAACCAACTCTTGGTCTTAATGATTCTTTGTATTGTTTTCTTTGTTTCTATTTAGTTGAGATCAGCTCTCAATTGTATTGTCTTCTGCCATCTAGTCCTTCTGGGTGAATTTACTTCTTTTGTTCTAGAGTTTTCAAATATTCTGCTAACTCATTAGTGTGGAATTTTTCCAGCTTCTTTATGTAGACATTTAGTGCTTTGAATTTTTCTCTTACCACGGATTTCATTGTATCCTATAAATTTGGGTATGTTATGTGGTCATTTTCATTGAATTTTAGGAAGTCTTTAATTTCTTCATTTCTTAATTGACCCATTGGTGATTCTGGTGGTTATTGTTTAGTTTCCCTTTGTTTGTGGGCTTCCTGAAACTAGTGTTGCTATTGAATTCTAATATTAAGTCATGGTCATCCAATAAGATACATGGGGTTATACCTTATAAGATACTGCCTATAATTTTTTTTTCTAATGTTTCTACTCTTTCAGGTTTCAGATTGAGGTCTTTAATTCCCTTGTATCTAATTTTTGTGAAAAGTAATAGATTGGGTTCAGTTTCATTATACTGCAAGTAGAAACCCAGATTTCTCACCAGCATTCCTTGAAGATGTTGTCTTTTCTCCAGTGTAGGTGTTTTGCACTTTGCTAAGTTCCATATAGCTGTAATAATGAGTACTTACATTTGGGTCTTCTACTTCATTCTATTGGTCTATGTGGCTATTTTTTGCATTTAACAGACCAGTTTTTATTATTCTACTTACATTTTAAGGTTATGATAGAATTTCTTCACTTCATCTTCTTTTATTCCATCTAAACTATCCCATATACATTCTGTTCTTCCTTCCAAATTTATTTTTTTTTCTGTAATTGTTCTTACTTAATTATTTGTGTTTGTTTATTTGTATTTTTTTCCAAAGAGATAAATATAGCCTGATCAGTCTGTACAATGTTAATTGTGTGTTTACAAGCTGGCCATTTGGTGTTAAATGACCAATTGCTCTGATCCTCCATGGAAAGATAATATCTCCCAATCTTCATTTCCATCATTTGTATATGAGTTATATCTGTAGTGTTGAGGCCTCATTATATTTCCCCAATCTACTTTACATTCCTATTGTTGTTGTTATTCCTTTTCTGCGGCTGTTGAGGCAATCATATAGATGACATTTTGTGGGGGTTGCTTCTGATATTACCAGGATAAAGAATCTCAGACCAAACTTCAATATGCCCTCTCGTACATAATGTTCTCTTAACCTTAGATATGGGAATGGTTCTACATATATCCATATGGACTAGGCTCAACATCTCTGCCTTCTGATTGACTGTGGTTTTCTGTAAGGGTTCAATGTTTTGAAATCAGAAGTTTGCTTTTGTTTTGATTTGTTTATTTTATTGCTTTATAAATAATACCATTAAAATTTTGCACTTCCTCCTCTCTTCCCATTTCCCTCCATCTCCCCCACTCACCCTCACCCCTTCCCCTCCAGTCCTAAAAGAGGGCAGGGTACCCTGCCCTTTGGGAAGTCCGAGGACCTCCCCCTCCATCCAGGCTTTGAAAAGTGCATCCAAATAGGCTAGGATCCAAAAAGCCAGTACATGCAGTTGAGACAAATCCCAGTGCCATTGTCATTGGTTTCTCAGTCTTCCTCTATTGTCAGCCACATTCAGAGAGTCCAGTTTGACCCCATGCTCATTCAGTCCCAGTTCAGCTGGCTTTGGTGAGCTCTCATTAGATAAGGCACACTGTCTCAGTGGGTGGACCAACCCCTCGCAGTCCTGACTTCCTTGCTCGTCTTATCCCTCCTTCTGCTCTTCAACTGGAACTTGGGAGCTCAGTCCAGTGCTCCAATGTGGGTCTCTGTCTCTATCTCTATCTGTCACCGGATGAAGGTTCTATGGTGATATTCAAGATAGTCATCATTCTGACTATGGGACAAGACCAGTTCAGGCACCCTCTTCCCCACTGCCCAGGTTCCTAGCTGGGGACATCCCCATGGATACCTGGGAACCCCTCAAATCCAAGCCTCTTTACAACCCTAAAATGGCTCTTTTAAGTAAGATATCTTCTTCCTTGATCCAATAGCCACCCTTCCTCCATCTCAACCATCCCACACTCCCAAGCTTTCCCCAGCCCTCTCCTTCTCTCTCACCATCACCCCTTCCCTCCTCCCCACCTCTACCCTCATACTCCCAACTTTAGCCTGGCAATCATGTCTGATTCCTATTTCTATATATGTTTTTCTTTGGGTCCACCTTATTACTTAGCTTTTCTAGAATCACAAACTATAGGCTCAATATCCTTTGTTTATGGCTAGAATCCACTAATGAGTGAGTACATACCACATTTGTATTTTTGGGTCTGTGTTATCTCACTCAGGATAATGTTTTCTATTTCCACCCATTTGTATGCAAAATTCAAGATGTCATTTTTTTTTTTTTTTTTACATATGAGGGGCATATAGGTTGTTTCCAGGTTCTGGATATTACAAATAATGCTGCTATGAACATAGCTGAACAAATGCTTTTGTAGTATGATTGGGCATGTCTTGGGCATATTCCCAAGAACGGTATTATTGGATCCTGAGGTATGTTGACTCCCAATTTTCTGAGAAACCACCATACAAATTTCCAAATTGGTTGTAAAAGTTTGCATTACCAAAAGCAATGGATGAGTATTTCTCTTATACCACATCCTTTCCAACATAAGCTATCATTGGTGTTTTTAATCTTAGCCATTCTGACAGGAGTAAGATGGTATTTCAAAGTTGTTTCAATTTGTATTTCACTGATGGCTAACTATGTTGAAGATTTCGTGTAGTGTCTTTTGGCCATTTGAGATTTTTTTCTGTTGAGAATTCTCTGTTTAGTTCTTTACCTCATTTTTAATTGGGTTATTTATAATTTTACTCTCTAATTTCTCGAGTTCATTATATATTTTGAAGATCAGTCCCTTGTCTGATGTGGGCTTGGTGAAGATTTTTTCCCACTCAGTAGGCTGCCTATTTGTCTTATTGACTGTGTCATTTGCTTTACAGAAGCTTCTCAGTTTCAGGAGATTACACATATTTATTGTTACTCTCAGTGTCTGTGCTACTGAGGATATATTTAAGAAGTGGTCTTCTGTGCCCATGCATCAAAGGCTACTGCCCACTTTCTCTTCTATCAGGTTCAGAGGGTTTGGATTTATATTGACGTCTTTGATTCATTTGGAATGAATTTTGTGAATGTGTATAGATATAGATCTATTTTCATTTTTCTAAGCATCCAGTTCTTCTAGCACCATTTCTTGAAGATGTTTTCTTTTTTCACTGGATAATTTTAGTTTCTTTGTCAAAAATCAGGTGTTCATAGGTGTGTGGATTGACTGAATTCAATTCCATTGACCTGCCTCTCTGTTTTTATGCCATTACCATCCTGTATTCATTACTATAGCTTTGTAATAGTGTTTGATGTCAAGGATGGTGATGCCTCCAGAAGTTTCTCTATTGTACAGAATTGTTTTTGCTATCCTGGATTCTTTTTTTTTCCATATGAAGTTGATTATTATTCTTTAATGTTCTGTGAAGAATTATCTTGGGATCTTGGTGGGGATTTCATTGAATCTATATATTGCTTTTGGTAGGTTGCCATTTTTATTATGGCTATCCTACCAATCCCAAAGCATGGGAGATCTTTCCATTTTCTGGTATCTTCTTCGATTTCTTTCTTGAAAGACTTATAGTTTTGTCAAATAGGTCTTTCACTTCTTTGCTTAGTGTTAACCCAAGATATTTTATATTATTTGTGGCTATTGTGAAAGGTAATGTTTCTCTGATTTCATTTTCGACTTCTTTATCATTTGTATATAGGATGGCTACTAACTTTTTGAGTTGATCTTGTATCGTGCTACATTACTGAAACTATTTATCAGCTGTAGGGGTTCCCTGGTAGAGTTTTGGGGGTCACTTATGTACACATATCATCTGAAAATAACAAAAGTTTGTCTTCTTCCTTTCCAATTTAAATGCCCTTGATCTTCTTTTGTTATCTTATTTTAGAGCCAGAACTTCAAGACCTATGTTAAAAAGATATGGAGAGAGTGGACAGCCTTGTCTAGTTCCTGATTTTAGTGTAATCGCATTGAGTTTCTCTCCATTTAATTTGATGTTGGCTGTTGGTTTGCTATATATTGTTTTTATTTTGTTTATATATGTTCCTTGTATCCCTGATCTCTCTAAGACCTTTATCATGAATGGGTGTTGGATTTTGTTGAATGTTTTTTCAGATTTTATATGCTAAATTTCTAAATTTTTAATATTTATTTATTTGCATATTATATTTTTTCAGATTATTTATATTGTGGATTACAATGTTATGTTGTGGGACAATGGTCTTTTATCCTGTCACTTTTATTATTTTTAATAAAATGATGATTGATCAGTAGCCAGACAGAAAATATAGCACCAGCTGCTAAATGATATATGTTTATAAATACTGCTAAATTAAACCAAGATTGGTATTTAAAAATACCCTGACTTCAAAATTGATGTCAAAAGGTGTGTTACTTTGGAGAAGAGGTTTTGCTTTTGTTTCCACTAGGAATGAGAGGCTTTGGATTCCTTCCACTTTGAGAAAAAAATCAGGTTTGATCAAAAAGACACCCTGAGAAATATCTGATAGGAGTTTATGGGCTAGATATCTTAGTTCTATATCCAGAACAGATTCAAGACTGTTGCCTGAGATGATCAAGCCTCACAGAATTTTTTTCTGTCAGGACTTGACCAGAATTATAAATTTCCTTTAAGTCCCTGTAAGATTATTGGTGCCCCTAGTCAGCAGGATGTAGCTTGGAAAACTATGCCCATATTACCAAAAAAATGGACTATGTGTATTTGCCTTTGTTTAGAATGTTGCTTACAAATTGTTATGGATAATGGTCAGGAGAAAAGCTAAACAAAGGATATTAGATTCCGATTTCTTTTTTTATAAAAAAAAAAAAGAGGGGAAGTGCTATGAGACAATGGTCATTTATCATGTCACTTGGATTATTTTTAATAAACCACTGATTGGCCAATAGCCATGCAGGAAGTATAGGTCAAGTGATCAGGCCCAAAGTAGAAGCAGGACAATGAGAATTCTGGGTAGAGGGAAGTTTCAGTCTGCAGTCATGACCCAGAATAGAGAATGCAAGATGTGATTGCCTCACAAAAAAAGGGTACCAAGCCCCGTGGCTAACACTGACAAGAATTATGGGCTATATACGTTATGAGTTAATAGAAAGCCTGAGATACTAGACCAATCAGTTTATAATTAATGTAGACATTTTTGTGATTTCTTTGGGACTTAACAACTGCAGGAACCAGGCAGGACAGAAAACTCAGTCAATATCAATAAATGTTCATATGTTTAACCATCCCTCCATCTCAGGGAAAAAACCAACTTGATCATGATAATAATTGTTTTGATGTGTTCTTGGATTTGGTTTGCCAGTATTTTATTGAGTATTTATGCATCCATGTCCATGAGTGAGAATGGTCTGAACTCTCTTGGTTGAGATTTTGTGTGGTTTCAGAATCAGGATAACTGCAGCCTCATGAAAAAAAAATGTTTGGCAATATTCCTTCTGTTTCAGTTATGTGGAACACTTTGAAGACTATCGGTATTAGCTTTCCCTGTAAGTTCTGATAAAAATTCTTCACTAAACCAATCCAGGCATGGGATTTTTTTTTTTTTTTGGTTGGTAGGCTTTTGATGATATCTTCTATTTCCATGCAACTTATACGTCTATTTAAACTGTATACATGTTCTTGATTTAATTTTGGTATATGGTATATATCTAGAAAATTGTCCATGTCTTTTACACTTTCCAATTCGTTGAGTACAGGTTTTTGTAGGATGACCTAATGATTCTCTGAATTTCTTCACTGTCTGCTGTTATGTTCCCCTTTTTATTTCTGATTTTGTTAATTTGAATGTTCTCTCTCTGCCTTTTGATTAGTTTGGATAATGGTTTGTCTATCTTGTTTATTTTCTCAAAGATTGAAACATTTGTCTCAATGTTTTTTTTAGTTGTTTTCTTTGTTTCTACTTTATTGGTTTCAACCGTCACTTTATTTCCTTTCTTCTACTCCTGGTTGAGTCTCCATTTTTTTTTTTTTGTTCTAGAGCTTTTATGTGTGCTGTGAAGTCACTATTGTCAGCTTTTCCTACTTTATTTATGCAGGCACTTAGTGCTATGAACTTTCTTCTTTTTTATTTTTTTATTTATTTATTAAATATTTCTGTCTCCTCCCGGCCACCGCCTCCCATTTCCCTCCCCCTCCCCCAATCAAGTCCCCCTCCCACATCAGCCCAAAGTGCAACCAGGGTTCGCTGCCCTGTGGAAAGTCCAAGGACCTCCCACCTCCATCCAGGTCTAGTAAGGTGAGCATCCAAACTGCCTAGGCTCCTACAAAGTCAGTACGTGCAGTAGGATCAAAAACCCACTTCTTAGCACTGTTTAAATACTGTCCCATAGGCATGGGTATGTTGTGCCTTCATTTTCATTGAATTTTAAGCTGTCTTTTATTTTTTTACTTCTGTCATGACCCAGAAGTGTTTCAATAGAGCACTGTTTAATTTCCTTATTTTTTGTGGGCTTTTTGAAATTAGTGTTGCTGCTGAAATCTAATTTTAAACCATGGTTATCCAATAAGACACAGGGGTTACTCCAAATTTTGTATCTGTGTATGTTTGCTTTGTTACCAGGTATGTGGTCAATTTTAGTGAAAGTTCCATGAGGTGCCGAGAAGAAGGTATATTCTTTTGTGTTTGGGTGGAATGTTCTATATATGTCTCTTAAGTCCATTTGAGCCATGACATCTGTTAGTACACTCATTTCTCTGCTAACTTTATGTCTGGTGAGAGTGGAGTGTTGATACTATTAGTGTGTGGGTTTTGATGTGGGATTTAAATTTTAGTAATGTTTCTTTTACATATGTGGGTGCTCTTGTAATAGAGGCATTGATGTTCATGATTGAGACTTCATCTTGATGAATTGTTCCTGTTATGATTATAAAGTATCCTTCTCCATCACTTTTGATTGATTTTATTTTGAAATCTATTTTTTAGATATTAGGATAGGTCTCTAGATATTTCCTGTCTTCTGATAAAAACAAAGCCTTCTTTTGAAGTTGTATAGCAAGATATGGAGCCCATAAGAGGGTTTGCATTCTGAGATGCCCAGAACCAGCATGGCCTCCAGAACAGCTGCTGAAGCTTGGGTCCCAAGAACCAGGCTGTCCTACAATAAAACACAAGTTTTCTTCTGAAATTTTATACTAGGATATGGGAACAGGTGTACCTGTGTAGCCAGGGATTGTTGGGCAGGCTTAAAGATGTTTTGGGGGTAGTAGGTGATGTCTTACATGGGTTTCCTAAGCCCAATCTGGCCTCCTGTAAGGGCACTAGGGCTATGGTCTCTAAAATGGATCCCAGGGCAGAGGGTTCAATCTAAGGTTATTGGAAGGGCTGGCAGTGGGTAGTATCTTACCTGGGACTCCTAGATCTTGCTTGAACTCTGGTAAAGCTGAAGACTTCCAAAGTAGTAGACTGGGATATGGAAAACAGTGGTTGGGGGTGCAGTCTGGGGTTAATGTACTGACACTTTTCGAGGGGTTTACTGGGCAGGGGTGCTATATTCGCTAGGGGCCATAGAACCACTCTAGTCTCTTTTAAAGCTTCTGGGGCTATAGGCCCTAGTTGCATATATTCTTAAAAACCCAACCTTCTCTTAAATTTTTCACTCTCTATCAAAAGAATTATTAAGTACATATTGCTTGGAAACGAAACAAATTATATACTGGTACTTACTGTATCTCAAGACTTTAATCAGGCTTCTTTGTATGCGTTCTGTCCTTTCTCCTGTGCCTCATTTCAGTTTTAACCAGTCCTTTAGTTTGGCCCAACTCTGATCTGTTATCAGCTCCTCAACTTTGCCATGTTAATCTGCCATGGATGATTGAATTCTAGTTGCTGTTTACTTTTCAATTTTCCAGTTCAGAGAATTCAAAATTTGATCTGACTCCTGAGAGTCAAAGAGGCTGGTGGGATTCTTTTTATGTCAAGAATGTGTTGCCTGAGTATTGCCCACATTGGTATCTCCTGGGAACTTGTTAGAAATGTAGAATTGAAGACTCCAGACTTTCTGAATTAGATTCTGATTGTATAAATTTTAATAAGATTCTCAAGATGTTCTGTTAGTACACTAAACATCAGAAACTTTGGGATAGATCATTGGTCTATAAAATTATTTTAATGGTACTTACTTTTCAGTAACAAAAATATTAGATACATGTGCCAAAAAAATATGAGTGTGGCGGAATTTCTCGATAGTAAAATAAACATTCCTTGTGTTTAATAAAGCCACTGCAAAAAAAGTGCTAACTTCCAAAGTCATATTGGAAATATTCTATTTCATTTCTGTTACAAATGACTCATTCTTTATGTACAATGATAATTGAAATGGTTGTCATTTACTTTGTTAATTGATTTAATCTTAAAAGGTAAATTTTTAATGTTTATTAGATGGTTATTTGCAGATATAATTTTTTCTTATATCCTTAAAAGACACTATAGCAGCAATCTTTTTAGATTTCAGTAGTTCAAGTAACAATGAGAACTTGATGTTATCTCTAGGTCCTAATCTAGATCACATGGAACTATCTAAATCCTGGGAATATTTTGTTTATATATTAATGAATTAATGAGTTAAGATTCAGACTTTTTTCCAAAGAGGCATGCAAGTCCTGCTATATAAAATGCTGTTTAACATTTATTTATACTACATGTACAAGCATTTGCCTTTGTATATGTACATGGGCCATGTGTGTAAGTGTCCTGAAAAGGTATCAGTTGTATTCCCTGGAACTGGAATTATGGATGGTTGCCACCTACCATGTGGGTCCTAAGAATCAAACTCAGATCTTCTACTTCAAAAACAAGTATTCTTAACTGATGAGCCATCTCCCAAGCCCTTTTAAAAAGTTTGTAAAGAAAAATAATTTTTTTCATTTGTCATCTTACCCCTTAAGTATAGAGTGTTTACTTATGAAGACTAGTTCTTATGGGAAAGGTCCAAAGGTAAACATTGGGCAAGGTAGTGGGTATGTTTATAATGAAATTTAAAATTCTTGATTCAGAAAAAACTATATTCAGAAAAAACTTAATGCAGATAGTATTTAACAACTCTGTCACACTTAAAATGTTGACTAAGGCACTAAATTAGAATAATAATTCTTGAAAATGAAATTGTCAGACCCAAATCCAAAGTTTCACAGTCAAAATTTCAAGCAAAGCAAAATTAACTAGGCTTACTATCTTATAAGAGAACTTAACAGAATCATAATGTGGTGAAAACTGGGAAAGTTAGGGCATGATACACATACATACATTCATGTGAATGTCAACGTGACTCTTGCTGAGGCAGATTACTTTTGGTAATTGAATATAGTTCATTCTAGAAATTCTTCAGACTGGATGCACAAAAAGAAAAAGTTGGGCCAGTTGCACAATGGATAACGCTTCTGACTGCGTATCAGAAAAAGTTAACCTTCATAATTAAAGTATTCATCTTAAAAATAAATTTTAAGAAAGTTGCCCTGAGGAAAGGCACTCCACATTGGGCAATAAATTCCACAGGAGTGGGACTGAATGAGCTACCTAGGACAGATAGGGCCTGAGGAAATAAGCTCCATTGGGAGAAGAAGCCAGGAACAAATCCAGTCCTGGGAGCCAACCCAGTTCCAGGACACTGGCAGATCAGGATTGATCCAGCAACCATATCCAGAGTCAGCAATATTCACCTGAAGAGGTACAGGAGAGTAACCACAGAGCAAGTGAGCCAGAGCCAGAAATTGCTGAGGGTTCAGGAATGAATCTGGGACCTTTAAGGGAGTAGACTTACGCCAGGACCCTTGTGGGTCTGGGCATGAGTCTAGGACTTCCCAGGAACTAGTCCTGAGCTAGGACCTCTGTGGGGCTGAATGTGAGTAAACCTGGGATCTTCAAGGGAATAGGCAGGAACTCAAGATTTCAGTGGGGCCAGGCATGAGTCTGTGACCTCAGAGGGAGTAGGCCTGAGCCAGGACCTCTGTGGGTTTGGTCATTGGACTGAGACATCAAAGGGAATAGGCAGGAATCTAGAACCTCTGCTGGTCTGAGCATGAGTCAGGGACCTCTAAGGGATTAAACAGGTCCTCTTAGGTAATGGGTGTACCTGAGCCTGGGACTTCCAAGGCAGAAGAACAGACCACAAACCTTTCCAGGTCCAACTCCAAGCCAGGGTCTTCTGCAGGAGGGGATTCAGACCAGGATTTACATAAACAGGGCAAAACCAGCAACCTAGGCCAAAGTAGGCCTGAGAAAGGAAACTCCACGGGAGCAGAGCAAAGCACAGGAGCACTGAACTATTTCCAGGAACATGGAATAACCAACAGGGTAACTAGAACTGTGACACTGACTGTACCACAAGGAACAAACATCTGTGCTTTGGATTCCCTGGTTCCTAGAAGTTTATTCAACAGAATATCAGACGGCCCCAACAACACCTATTAGAGAAAATGATGAGTAGAAAAGGTAAGAACACACACAACACTACAAAGAACAACAAAACACCAGTAAAACCTAAAGACCCTACAATAGCAAGACCTAAACAACCAAATATGGATGAAGCAGAAGAAAATGACCTAAACAATAACTTCAAGAGATGAAATGAGAAATTTCCTTAAAGGAATGGAGGAAATGACAAGCAAAAAATTGGAAGACATCAGCAAATCACTTAAGAAAACAAAGGAAAAAAGTCAAACATATAAAAGGAACTATTCAGAATTTGAAAACTGAAGTAGAGACAATAAAGAAAACAGAAGCTGAGGAAATTATAGAAACAGAAATCATGAAAAAACAATCAGGAACAACAAATGCAAGCAAGAACAGAAGAATACAAGAGATGGAAGAGAGAATCTCAAGCACTGAAGATACAATAGAGGAAATAGATGCATCCGTTAAAAAAAAAAACATTAAATCTAACAAAAGCTTAACCCAAAATATCCAGGGAATATGGGATACCATGGAAAGGCCAAATCTAAGAATAATAGGTATCGAAGAAGGAGAAAAAGTTCAACTGAAAAACACAGAAAATATATTTAACAAAATCACAGAAAAAAAAAACTTTCACAACCTAAATAAATATGTGCCTATGAAAATTTAAGCTTACATAACACCAAATAGACTGTATCCCAATAAAAAAATCCTCTCACCACATAATAATCAAAACACAAAACATAGAGAATAAAGAAAGAATATTAAAAGCTGCAAAGGAAAGATGTCAAGTAGCATATAGAGGGGAACCTATCAGAATTACACCTGACTTCTCATTGGAAACACTGAAAGACAGAAGGTCGCAGTCAAGCGTTATGCAGACAGTAAGAGACCACAGATGCTAGCCCAGACTAATATACCTAGTGAAACTTTTACCTATCATAGAAGGACAAAACAAGATATTCCATGACAAATCGAGATTTCACCAATACCAAGCAACAAACCCAGCCCTACACAAAATACAAGGAAAACCCCAACCCAAGGAAGTTGGCAACATGAACAAAACACAGACAGTTGATGATCTCATAGCAGCAAATCCCAAAGAAGGGGAAAATGTGCAAATTAACATCACCAACAATGAAAACTAAATTAACAGGAGATAGCAATCAGTGGTCATTAATATTCTTTAATGTATATGAACTGAACTCACCTATAAAAAGGCACAGGATAACAGATTGGATACAAGGACAAAATTCATCCTTCTTTTGCATGCAAGAAACACATCTCAACCTCAAAGAAAGACATCATTTCAGAGTAAAGGGTTTGAAAAAAAAATAAACCAATCAAATGGACCTAAGAAACAAGCAGGTGTAACTATGCTAATATCTAACAAAACAGACTTCAAGCTAAAATCAGCCAAAAGAGACAAAGAAGGTCATTTCATATTAGTCACAGGAAAAATCTATCAAGAGAAAATTTCAATACTGAACATCAATGCCCCAAATACAAAGGCACCCTCATATGTAAAAGAAACACTTCTAAAACTTATATCATACATTTAACCTCACATACTAATAGTGGGAAACTTCAACACTCCCCTCTCCCCACTGGACAGGTCAGTCAGAAAAAAAAATGAACTGAGAAATAAGAGAACTAAGATGTTATGACTCAAATGGACTTAACAGACATCTATAGAATATTCCATCGATATCTTGCATATCACCATAGAACGTTCATCTGGTAAGGGATGGAGATAGAGACAGAGACCCACACTGGAGCACTGGACTGAGCTCCCAATGTCCCAATGATGAGCAGAAGGAGAGAGAACATGAGCAAAGAAGTCAGGACCACAAGGGGTGCACCCACCCACGGAGACAGTGGGGCTGATCTATTGGGAGCTCACCAAGGCCAGCTGGACTGTGACTGAAAAAGCATGGGATAAAACCTGATTCTCTGAATATGGCGAACAATGAGGGCTGCTGAGAAGCCAAGGACAATGGCACTGGGTTTTGATCCTACTTCATGTTCTGGATTTGTGGGAGCCTAGCCAGTTTAGATGTTCACCTTCCTAGACCAGGATGGAGGGGGGGGCGACTTTGGACTTTCCACAGGGCAGGGAACCCTGACTGCTCTTCAGACTGGAGGGGGGGAGGAGTGGGGGAGGGGGAGAGGAGTCGGAGGAGGGGGAGTGAAATGGGAGGCTGGGAGGAGGCGGAAATTTTTTTCAATAAAAAAATAATAAAAAATAAGAATATTCCATTGAAACAGAAAAAATATATCTTCTTCTCAGAACCTCTTGGAACCTTCTCAAAAACTGAACGCATACTTGGTAACAAAACAAACCTCAACAAATACAAAAAAATTGAAATAACCAATTGTATCTTATGAGATCACCGTGGTTTAAATCTAGAAGTCAACAGCAACACTAATTCCAGAAAACCCACAAACACATGGAAATTAAACAATGCTCACCTGAGTCATCAGTAGGTCAAGGCAGAAATAAAAGGCAAAATTAAGGACATCCTAAAATTCAATGAAATTGACAACACAACATACCCAAATTTATGGGGCTCCATGAAAGTAGTGCTAAGGGGAAAGTTCTTAGCACTAAACACCAACATAAAGAAACTGGAAAAAACACCACACTATTGAACTAACAGAACATTTGAAAATTTTAGAACAAAAAGAAGCAGACTAAGCTAAGAGAACAAGATGGCAGGAAATAATAAAATTGAGAGCTGAAATCAAAAAATATTTGAACAAAGAAGCAAAAAATATCAAAAGGAAAAAAGAAAGCATATTTAACAACTGGTGCTGGCATAACTGGATATCAACATGTAGAAGAATGAAAATAGACACATATTTATGACTATGCACAAAACTCAAGTCCAAATGGATCAATGACCTCAACATAAAGTCGGCCACACTGAATCTTATGGAAGAGAAAGTGGGAAATAAACTTGAATGCATTGGCACAGAAGACCACTTCCTAAATATAACCCCAGCATCACAGACACTGAGAAAAACAATTAATAAATGGGACATACTGAAACTGAAAATCTTCTGTAAAGAAAGGACATGATCAACAAGGCATATTGACAGCCTACAGAATGGGAAAAGATCTTCATTAACCCCCCCCCCCATCATACAGAGGTCTGTAAATACCTAAACAGAGAACTTTCAACAGTGGAATCTAAAATGACTGAAAGACACTTAAGGAAATGTTCAACATCCTTAGTCATCAAAGAAATACAAATCAGCACAACTCTGAGATTCCATGTTACACCTGAATGAATGACCAAGTTCAAAATCATGGATGACAACTTATGCTGGAGAGGTTGTGGGGTAAAGGGAACACTCCTGCATTGCTGGTGGGAATGCAAGGTGGTACAGCCCCTTTGGAGGTCAGTGTGGTGATTTCTCAAAAAATTAGGAAACAACCTTCCTCAAGACCCAGTAATACCACGTTGGGGAATATACCCAAAGGATACTCAATTGTGCCACAAGGACATGTGCTTAACTATGTTCGTAGCAGCATTGTTTGTCATAGCCATAACCTGGAAACAGCCTAAATGCCCATTGACCAAGGAATGGATAAGGAGAATAAGATACATTTACACAATTGAGTACTACACAGCAGAAAAAAAATAATGACATGTTGAATTTTTCAGGAAAGTGGATGGATCTATAAAACATCATACTGAGTGGGGTAACCCAGACACAGAAATTCAATTAAACATGTACTCACTCATAGTGATTTTTTAAACATAAAGCAAAGAAAACCAGCCCACAAATCACAGTCCTAGAGAACCTAGACAACAATGAGTACCCTAAGAGAGACATACATAGATCTAATCTTCATGGGAAGTAGAAAAAGACAAGATCTTCTGAGTAAATTGGGAGAATGATGACCTTTTGAGAGGGTTGAAGCAGGAGGGGAGAAGCAGGGAGGGGAGCAGAGAAAAAAATGTAGAGATCAATAAAAACAAAAAGAATCATTAACCAAAACCAATAAATAAAAAAAAAAGCTTGCTGCTGGGTGAATTTTGCTGTCAAGTGAATTTTTGCCCTGCTTTCCCTTTCAGTCTTGATAATTTCAACTTGATTTCACCTTCGACACCTTGGTTTTAGTGTGTCTGGGGGCATCCTTGCTTTTCAGTGTTTTACTGGTAACTATTGTCCTTCATGTGCCTAGATAAATTTATATCTGTCTTAAGGTTTGGGAGCTTCCAGAGATTATCTCTTTGAACAAGCTTTCTACCCTGTTGGTATTCTCAAGTCCTACTAGAATATCAGTATTCCCAGTTTATGTAAATATCAGGCTCTTCCAAAGTTCTCATACGTTTTCTTTCCTCTCTCACCCTCTCTTTTTGACCCTCGTAGCCTGTTTTCAAATAGCCTGTTTTGAGTTCTCTAATACTTTCTTCTGTTTGATCCATTTTGCAGTGTTTATCTTTATCACATTTTTAAGCTATCTTATGTATTTGTTTTGTTTGTTATTTCTCATATTATAATATAATTAGAACATTTTCTCCTGCTATTTCTTCAATCCAATTCATCCTAATATACCACTCCTTTTTCTCTTTCAAACCCATGTCCTTGTTTTATACCAATTCTTGCTAGGTGAATATATGTATATGAATATTCATATATATTCTTAAACATAATGTGCTTATTCTATATGTTATATAATTTTATTTTTAATTCATGTTTCCATAGATGATGTGGAAGACTATTCTTATATTAAAATTTTCTTCTTGATATGTATACTTATTTTTACCTGTCAGGTAAGCATTGACAACTTGAAGTTTGTGGAATTTTGACAAAACAGCTGCTTAAAATACTCTTATGACAGTTTGCCCTTATGGGTTACTACTAATGGTCATTTTCTCCTAATTTATTTCTATGACAATTGGAGAGTCATAATTTTCTGAATGTTCTTGGTGATTTTTAGTGTGTAATCTTGTAGCACACTGAAACACAATGTATCTCTTCTATTGTTTGTAATTTGTCCTTGTTTGTGTCCACATTTACATAAATTATGAGCAGTCTGGTTTTTTTCCTCAGAATATGCACCTAGCTACTGATCAATCAAGACTATATGGCATCCTGTCTCCAGATTTTCTTCAAGCCTACTGTAGAATATTGCCACTGTATTCACAATCTGTTCTTTATTTGTTGCACAGGATGAACTGAGGAAGTACATAGAATATACATTCCATACTTACAAGTCTCTCCCAGGGGTAGAAGAATGTTACTAATCGAAAAACAGAACTTTATCACTCTCATGAAGTTTTTCAGGTTAGAACACTTTCTTTTTGTGTTAGGCATTGCACCTATGAATATCTTTATTTCATTTCTTTCCACTCCCTTACTGAAGGTTTGGCTTCTTGAGGAAGGAGACTAATCTGATACTACAAGATATATTGCAGTAAAGTAATGCACAGAAGATAATAAGGAAGCTCTGTATTCCAGAACTATAATCACTGGAAATTTAATTTCCTGAGGCTTCTTTATTGTCACAGTAATATAATATACATTATATTGTATACACTAGGTAATTTAAACTGACTTAAACATCATGACATTTTAATCTTTTATATTATATGGAAATGCTACATAATTTCAGAGAACTAATTCAATTTGGATGAATTGAGTATTATTAAAAATGTAATAGTTTTACATATAAGGATGGTTCATAATTTATAGCTGTTGTAGTAAACACTGAGTACAGTTAGATAATTTGCCATTTATATAACTGCATGATCACTCACATCCAAATGTCAAACATACAGACTGAAGATCAGAGATGCTATGGAGATTATCCAAAGTCATACAGTGGTGATTTGGGGAATACAATTCACATAAGGGGATATCATTTCAGAGACTGTGCCCTTAACCCCATTCTTGCATCTCCATTGCAAAATGACCACATGTGTTCATCTAACCAGCTGCCATATTATATTACCTGTCATAAAATTATAATAAAAATGGAATGAAGCATTTCATGAGTAATTTAATCTTTCTTTCAGATGATATTTATTATGGTTATTTTGTGCCAGTCACTAAGCTGTACACAGAAAATGCAACCATACACAATTCAGAAGAGAAAATTGCAGCTATGGAGATAAAATTATTGCTGATAAATGAGAAAATAATTATAAGCCTGTCAGTTCACGTGGTACATTCACAATCACATTAATGGATATTTTCCTGAGTCAAGAACTGATGTGAATAATGCAAAGTAAAGTCACAAGAATAAGCAGATTCATTATAAATTATCCTCTCTGTGACAAGAATCATGCCATATTCTTTTGGGCTCCCATACACAGTGCCTTGCAATTTAGCTTCTGGTACCTTCTTAAAACGTGTTGAATTATGCTGGCCTTTAAATTATGTGTTAATATTTGATTTTGAAGAGAAAAAGATGATCGAGTCTCATGCTTAATAGCAGATCAATGGATTTCTGTATCATTTTACTGCTCACGTTGATAAAGAGTACAAAATATTAAGGCAGTATAATGTATAAAAATGTTAGATCAAGAGATGTATATAAATACTTTTTATTATGCATAATAGTTAATCGTAATAAAACTGATGTGTTTCACTGTGATATTTTTATACAAAAACATACTGTGCTTCAGTGACATCCCTTATCATAATTTACCTTTTCCTTACTTCCTCTTCTTCCTTCAAGTTCCTCCCTTCTTTGATAGGTCTGTCACACTTCCAGGTCATATTTTCTTTCTATATTTTTTATTAACTAAAAATACTGCAAAGTGAAAACAGCAAATTTCCATGCTTTATTTTTATTTTTGTTTAAACATTTATAGAGAATTTGCTATATCAAACCTCAGTCCCACATTTCTCTGAAACACTTGACTTAGCAAATGTTTTTATTCTTCACTGATGATAAAATCATCACTTCTCCTAAAAGGAAACCCTATTCTATTGCTTATTTACATTTTGCGTGTGCATTAGATGATTTGGAAGATTAATATTGTACTACTACATACTTTCATCATTAAACTTGGGTCTCAATTTTTTTCCTTGACAAATTACTTACCAGTCAATGCCTGCAGGGTCCATAATGTTAGAACTAAATTGTCATAGGAGGTTTATAGGAATACATCTGGAATAAGTCAGACACTGGCAAGTAAGCAGTGACGTGGACAAAACACAGTTTCTTTGCTTTGGATTAAAAGAATTTAAGGCAGAATGAGCATGATGGTAGGCATTCCTCTTCTTCAGACAGGTTATCATAAGAATCAGCCCCTGGTTTCTTGAAAACATAAAAATTAAGCAAAGGTAAGACTATAATTCAGAAAGCCCAAAGCTATTTGGTTGTTCTTTTCTGTGGATGAATGAATTCATTAACTCAGTGCACTGACCTAGTTGCACTTAGTTAAATAGTCCCAATCATTGTTCTAACTGGAATAGCATCCCCAAAATATGATCTATTCCGAGATGAGGAAATCTCTGAAGAAAAAAAATGCAGTGTTCAAAGGTGAAGCTACCAGGCACCTGAATCTGGAATGAGGATGTTATGGTACATAATGGAAAGGATCCTAAGTATACCCAGTTAATTTTAATTTGGTTGGCCTTTTGAAAAATGTTCATTCAAATGTGGAAATGTAAATTAATGCAGCTGCTATGGAAATAATATGGAAGTCTCTTAAAACACAAGAAACAGTCCTACTGTATATGATGCAGCAATCACATTACTAGAGTATGTCCAAGAGAAGTACAGCTAGAATGCAACAGAGATATCAGCAAAGGCACTTTGTGGCACTCACTAATCATTTCAGGCAAGATATTGCATCAGCATAGGTGCTTATCAATAAGCAAAGACATTGTGGTATTTATACACATGGAGTATTATTTATCAGTTAAGATTGAAGATTTGCCATTTGTAGCAAATTGGGTGGAAGTAGAGAACATCATGATAAGAGAAATAAGAAGACAAAAGGCAAGTATCACATACATTCTTTCATTTGTGGAAACTAAAAGGTAAAAACAAAAAAAGATTGTCTTAAAGCAGGGAGGGACTTGGAAGAACTTAGAGGTCACAGGTCAGAGTATAAGCAGGGCATATAGGCATGATGAATGTATAATCTATGCATGGACATATCCACATGAAATTTATTAGTTTGTAAAGATAAAGTATGCCTGCAATAATTAAACTTATCAGTATGTAAATAGCTGGAAACCCTTCTTGCCTTACGGTGAAGTCATTAATACAGAAAATCTGAAAGAAAAGTAATAACCGTGTTTCAGTGATGTTAGGACCATTTAGTCTCTGAGCTTCTGATCTTTTGGACTCTTCAATAGAAGTGCTAATAAAAGGACATCTTCTCAAAGGATGGGAGTGGCTTTGAGATGAATATTGAGAAATTGTTCTGTTTCAAGTCTTTGTTCTTTTTTCATCCCTGTGGGGGTATCATTGGCATCACATTATCCTTAAAATGCATTATCTTTTCATATTTGACTTTATACATTTTATTCTTTAAAATGACTCATAATGAGAATAATAATAAACTATTACTACTTGTTTAGGCCACTGAGATTTTTTTGTTTTCTTTTCTTTCTCTTTTCTGTAGTACTGATTTGTCTAATTCATTCAATTTCTTTCTATGTGCAATAAAATTAATAGAGCTAATATTTAAGATAAAGGAACTTGTGTTTGAAACCCATTTGCAGCTATGTATTTTCTGAGTTGATTAATTACAATAATAATCACTGTTTTTTGTGTCTTAAAATTTAGGAAATTCCTGGCTCCATAGCTTATATATACATGTAGGAACATACATGTAACAATTGTAATTAAAGAAAATGTCATTATTTTGGATGGGTGACACGAGTACTTGGAGGAAAAGAGGAAAGTACAGAAATTATGTAGATACTGTGTGCAAGTATATAGTTCTAAAAATGAAACTTCTAAAAATTTCAGGACATTTAATTATCACAGGCATTAATTATACCAGTACATATTAGGACATGCTAATCTGTCTCTGAGTCACTGTGTTGGTTATTAAATAGACTGTATCTTCTGAGATAGCTGCCATGAAATTTTTTGGATAATTTCGTATATATTTCTGAGGATGTAATCACTGAGGTCACTCCAGTTATTCTTATCAAAAGCTTCAGATAAAATAGACAGTGATTGGTAGACTTGTTTGTAGATGAAAACAGAATTCAGGCCCAGCAGTGCTGGAGTGCAGTTATTCTTCTGATACTTGACTTAGTAAGCAGAAATTGTGACAAAAGTACTTGTTTATGTAAAGGGAAAGGATCTTTCCCTACCTCCTATTGCTATATAATTTTCTCTGAAACTCAAAACCACATATCCCATAAAGAGAAATATGATTTCTCTGAGAATTATGAGAGTCCTTATTGTGGGAATATAACAGAACTAGACATAATGCTGTGGGAGGCAGGACCTTGTTATCCACATCCTTACTGATCATTCACTTTGAGTAGTCACATACAGAATCTGGCTTAAATTTCTTTCTGATCCTGTGTGAGTAGTGTTAGTTTTATACATTATTCTCACACTTTTAATTTTGTCACACTTCCATGAATATATTGTCCAGAATATAGGACAGACAGTACTAGTTTTACTTTCATGATACTCTCTAGTAAAGAAAGGAAAAATTAGAGAATGTTAAAATAGATATGTGATATCATTATTGCCAAAAAAAAACCATATTTCACTGTCTTAGTCAAGGTTTCTATTGCTGTGAAGAGGCACCATGACAACCGCAACTCTTTTTTTTTTTCTTTTTTTTTTATTGAGAAAAGAGAAAAAAAAAATTTCCTCCTCCTCCCAGCCTCCCATTTCCCTCCCACTCCTCCCACCCTTCTCCCCCTCCCCCCACTCCTCTCCCCCTCCCTCTCCAGCCAAAAGAGCAGTCAGATTTCCCTGCCCTGTGGTAAGTCCTAGGTCCTCCCCCCTCCGTGCATTTCTAGGAAGGTGAACATCCAAACTGGCTAGGCTCCCACAAAGCCAGCACATTACGTAGGTTCAAAACCCCGTGCCATTGTCCTTGGGTTCTCATCAGCCCTCATTGTTGGCCATGCTCAGAGAGTCCAGTTTTATCCCATGCTTTTTCAGTCACAGTCCAGCTGGCCTTGGTGAGCTCCCAATAGATCAGCTCCACTGTCTCAGTGGGTGGGTGCTCCCAACCGCAACTCTTATACAGGAAAACATTTAATTGCGGATGGCTTAAAGTTCAGAGGTTGAGTTTATGGTCATCACGGTGGGAAATATTTTGGCATATAAACAGACATGGTGCTAGGGAAAGATCTTAGAGTTCTACAGCAGGAGAGGCAATGTGAGAAAGAGAGAGACAGAGGGGGGGGTTGGGTCTGACTTATGCATTTGAAACCTCAAAGCTCACACCCAGTGACACACTCTGTCCAACAAGGCCACACCTACCCCAACAAGTCCAAACATCCTAATAGTGTCACTCCCTGGTGACCAAAAACTCAATCTATAAACCTATTGGAAGGCATTCTTATTCAAACCAATTGCATGTACAATGCCTTCCAGGATCATTAGTTTTCTGTTCTTGAGGTCCCATCCATAGAGTTTGTCTTTACTTGAGGTTTTAATGGGATCATGTTTCTATTATATGCTGTGTTTATAATATCACTTTGTATGGCAACTGCCTACACTGAATTCTATACCTTCTTTTAAATGCCAGCTTTCCTAGCTGGATTGTGGGATGTCAAAGACACAGCCTTCATTCTTTCAGTTCCTCAGTGCTTAAAATTTCTAGGATCCTACAGCAGGACTTTCTAACTAATAAGTTCTCAGGCATTGGATTTATTAAAACATTTCTCAATGAAATATTAATAAAACTCATGTGTCTTGAGTGAAACTATGTTGCCAAATTGTTAAAGCATTATACAATTCCATTCATGAAACTTTAATTGTCACATTTATTAACACTGCATTTCTTAATATAGACTTCTTAGGCTTGCTTGACATTTAAAAAGTCTTTTAAAAATATCTTCACTAATGATTTTTTAATTTAATACAATGTAATTTGATCATATTCAAACATTTCCCAACTCTTTCCATACCCTCCCTCTCCACACTCACTCTCTGTACACCTAACTTTGAGTTTTCATCTTTTTTATTGATTTTAATTGAGCTCTTATTTTTCTCTGCTCCCCTCCCTGCCTCTTCTCTCCCTAATTCAACCCTCCCCCAAGGATACAATGCTCCCAATTTACTCAGGAGATCATATCGTTTTCTACTTCCCTTGTGGATTAGATCTATGTAAGTCTTTCTTAGTGTCCTCATTTTTGTCTACATTCTCTGGGGATTTTCTTCTTCTATACTCCCATTTAGTCTAGTTTGGGTTGCCAGCTACTCTTTGGAGTTGGATCACCCAGTGAATGTTGTCAAATAACTAGGGCTTACACTATTAATGTAAATCTACTGGACATCTCCCAACTGCTTTCAAATAACAATAGTACCTCAGATAGTGACGGGATTCTTTGCTCGTTTTCTACCCTCCATATGGGTATGTTTTCTGTCAAGCTAACACTGGTTTGTACATGTTGTCACAATTACTGTGAATTTATATATGCAACTGCCCTGTTTTGTCGGAAAACGCTTTTTCCTTGAAGTTATCTAATACCACTGGCTCTTAATTCTTTCCTCCCTCTCTTCCATGAAGATTCCTCAGTCTTGCAAGAAGGGGTGTGACATGTACAACACATATAGAGTTGAACACTTCGTTATCTAATACTATCTGCATGTTGACAAGCTGAGGGTCTCTGTGTTAATGTCTGTCTATTGTATTAGTTTCTCTGATAAGGTTAGAGAGATGGACTGATCTATGTGTATAACAATAAGAACAGAGGGGTGGTTTTATTTTTTTTATTTTTTTTTTATTGAGAAAAAAATTTCCGCCTCCTCCCAGCCTCCCACTCCTCCCCCCCTCCCCCCACTCCTCTCCCCGTCCCCCCACTCCTCTCCCCCTCCCTCTCAAGTCTGAAGAGCAGTCAGGGTTCCCTGGGTCCATTAAACAGGAGTAATAGCAGTAGGTCCACTCCAGAGTGCTATGCCTGATCTAGCCAGGTTCTTGACCTCATTACTGATGCCAGATGTATCCATATCATGGATTGGGTTTTAGATCCAATCAGAAAATGGTTGGTTTTTCTCTTAACATGAGTAGCACTATTGTACCAGTAGGTATATCTTATCAGGTCAGTTGTTATTATAGCTTGCAGGGTTCACAGCTGGGTGATATTAATTATTACTTTTCTCTGCTTCCAGTACCATGAAGGTATCTTTGAGTACAATGAAAGCTAGTCATTAAAGCTGAGACTCCCGGGTGACTATCAGTTTGAATTTTCTATGTTCTCTGATTTAAGTTAGTTGTATCTTCCCCAATGGGATCTTAGCATTGCATTCTATAGACTATCCAAGAGTATTGGTAACAGAATATAATACTTGTTGGTCAGAGATAATAGGGTAAAATTGAAGTAGATAATGGGAGATGAGGGTATAGGAGGGAATGTGGGAGGGGTAATAAATTCTGAAGGCCTTCTGAAAGTACCATATGGAAACTACTACTTCAGAAGCTTTCTAAAATACACACATTTACATAGATAAAAATAGTGTTAATGAAGTTACGTTATAAAGGGGTCAATACTCCAACTAGATACATCATGTTCACAGGTAAAAACATTATTACTGGAAATGAGGTACCTCTTTTTGAAATATTGACCAAGGTGGGTCTAAAAGGTCTGAATTATTCTCAAAATAATTTTGAAATTACTGATATAGAACATCTACCACAAAGCTTTACTGTACCTCTTACTTTTATCTTTACATCAGGGTCTCATCTGTGCCTTGCTCATGTTATTTCTTATATCACAAATTATTAACTTCCTTTTTGTACCAGCTGGAATTTCAATATTCAGTTGTTCAAGTCCTTCCTGGCATGGTCTGAACATTGTTAAGAGCAGAGAAAAAAAGAAATACTTGGTAATTTTAATAGGAAAACAGAAGTTGTCATTGTGTTTTGGTGTAAAAACAATTTAAGTATTACATGTAGTTCTTTCTAAACCTCTCATAGAAAGACTATCTTTTGCCCAGTTTTGCATAGCCATTGATGTACTTACTATGTCTTTACTATTGGAAAAACAATACAGCCTTGTTTCACTCATTTTTGATTCCAACGATATCCTAAAATTTACTTCCATGTACATAATATAAATTTTTATGTGCTTTTTAAATTGAATTGTTTTAAATTTTCACCTTAGTACTGAAAGTTTACCCTCTTAGTTTTCTGTCCAGTACATGAATGGAAGCTTTCAATGTGCTACTCTAATTTAAATGTATATACTAGAGGAAAGCTAGCAGTCGTTTTAATTTAATGTTAATTTATTAAGTCACTAAGCCATAATTATATACTACATATTTTGACATGATATTAGTATGTGCTAGGAAAGATTCCTCCTCTGAGGAAGCTATATCTAATTATTAGGATCTCCTTCTCTAGTAATGCCTTCTTCAGGTCACATGCATGTTTCTGTGGATTATGATAAGGGAATAATATACAAGTTAATATAATTCTGTGTTTTTTACTTTATGAACAATGCTAAGAAATTATTAAGCATGATACATTCTATGTTTCTACCTTAACAAAACATCTTCCAAACCACTGATTTGCTAGAAGGAAAGGTTCAAATTATGGAGATTTAGATTCTTCACAGTTCTAGGGTAGAAGACACCATCATACTAAATGCAAATTTTAAGGCAGATATTACTGAGCCTCTCTTTTTTTCCCTTTCCTTCCATTGAGTTCTCTTATAGTCTTTCACTCATGTAGACAGTTATGTACAGCATACATTTTATTAATACTTCTGTAATAATAAGTACTGCTTGGTTGACCATTAAGTCTTATGGGTATAGACATCAGAGACAGGTCTACACTTAGCATAATGTGTTCAAAAGTATTCTCACATAACCCTGAAAGTTGTTTAAGCAAAGATTGTTTGAAAAGAGAAGCCCTGAGACATGCTTTTCTATGATCTCACCTATAGGAATTTGTTGTCTTAGTGAGAGTCTTATTGGAGATGTTAGGTCAGAGAGGTTCCTAGTGGTAAATTCAGTACTTAATATTTTAGAAAATTTTCTTTTTCAACAAGCTTTCTAACCCTTTAACAATACAACTGTTGGGATAAATATTTATTAGTTTATGTATTTTAAAGCAAATTAAGGTTTCCTCCTGTGAGGAAGCTATACTTAATCAAGGCACATGTAATAAATATTTGTGCTAGATCTAAATTCTTGAAGTGTGTAGAAGTATAATTTGTGAGCCACTTGGGTGTACAAAGAACAAAAACTTCTGTCTGCAATTATATGTAAAACTAGATAAATGAGAACATGATCAAAATGAGCACATATAGATGTGAAAGTATCTGTGCAAACTATAAAAACCGTGGTTGTGAAAGAGTTGCCATGGCAGCCAACAGCATAACAAATATGTAAAGAGCATGTAAGATTCATGGTGCACTAGACAACAAGTATCTTTACTTCATAAAGTAAAATCTTTTGTCAAATTTCAAAAATTGGTTCAAAGCATAAGAAAATGTTCTTAGGGATACTTTTTATTGAAATTTCCAGTAAGACTTGGAATATGTTATAAACTGTTAATAAATTACAATGCCAGAGAACAACTATCCTTCTGAATGACAGCTATTAACCTGTACTTTAGGTTTTCCGCAAATCAATTTAATGAGTTAAATTTATAAATATTCTAATTTTGGAAATCTTATTATTAAAATTCAGACCTTACCTTGAGTTAGAACTCTACAACTTACATGCATGACTTGAGTACAGTCATGTGAGAAATGTTAACATAATATATAATAAATCAATATTAAAGACTAAATCTAGCCACACTGAATGTATTTTGTCAAATGTTTCATGCAATGCTATATAGTAACAATGTTGTCTTAACAATTTCTCACTGTGACTTCTAATATGTGTACAGGACATATAAATTAATACTGATTTATTTCTTTTCAACTTAGTTGCATCTTCAATTTGAAGCCTGCAGAAATTTGTCTTAGTCATTAAAATGAATGAATAAAGATGTCATCTTCCTAGTTGGTGCTCTTATCTTGCCATATAATTACAATCAATTATGTATCATCTATTTGATTGTTTGACAGCTGACACTTTCTGTATCTAAAATAATTTTATACAACATTTCTGTTTTAATCAGTTATTACATACTGCATAGACATCATCATCATTTAATATATAATTTTAACCCTGATGAATATTAAAGTGATTATGGCTAAACTAAGAATAAAATGTAAACTAAACAATTATAATAATGTCAAAATATTTTGCCTATAGGAATAAAATTAGATTTTTATACTGGAGGTAAAACAGAATCTTCAAATGAATGACATATTTTTTTGCAAGCCAGGGAAAAATAGTGTTGAATTGTCATCAATCAATATCTAAGCAAATCCAGAAACCTTCAAGTCAGTTATGAATATAAACTATATCAAGAATTTGAAGGAAATGATAATAGCCAACATTTAAAAAATCTGTGACTAATTAAAAAAATAGTTAAATGCAACTAAATATTGTTCTTGTGTAATACTGGTATTAATTGCTATGTACATTAAAAACATATATGTGGCAGACAGAAAGGTTTTATCTGTCTTCCACAACTTTTTGCACTGTGTAGGTTTTGCTCTGTTTTCATTTATCTTACGATATTTTTAAGATTTGTATTTTATCTCATGTTTATCACTATGACTGCTCAGTGATCAGGCTTTTTTTGTTTCTGTACATTTACATACTGTTTTCTATTCCATTACTGTTATTCATCTCTGGTTTTATTCTTGTCATTGCTGGAAAAAATGCACAGAATGATTTTGATTATCTTGAATTTACTAAGATTTGTTTTGTGATTAGTTAATAATTCTTAATAGTTACATATCTGAAAAGAATTTAATAAGAAAAAGAATTTCGTTAGGAGAGTTGATTCATTCATTATGGAGACAGAGAAGACAGACAATGTGCAAAATGGGAACTGGAGAAATTGAATGGTTCAGTTCAAAGTAGAAGAGTGTAGAGTCAAAAGGAAATATTGTATAATAGTTTGAATATTAAGTTTAGAGGTCTGGGAAATAAAGTAATAGTTTCAGTCCTAGAACTCAAAGACCAGAATACTTAGAATTCTAAAACAAAAGAATAGTATAAACCTGAGTCTGAGGAAAAAGGACAAAAATTTTACCTTCTTCTGCCTTTGTTTAATATAGGCCCATGCTACAAACATTATATAATAATTGCTCAACCATCTTTTCATGAGCGACTTATAAGAACCAATGAATCTGGTAAGGCTAAACAAAAGGGCAAAGCTTTTTGGAATTATTGCTTTGTGAATAAAGTGACTGTCCTTTGCTGTAAACTTTTTGCTGTAGCTAACTCCCTCTCTGTTACATATTTGGCATTAATTCCCACAGTTTCAAACTGTTTCATGAAAACAGTTTCCAACTGGCCAGGACTTGTTCTAGGTAAGCACAAAAGATCTTCTTCCCTCAGTTATCTTTATCAGCAAGCATTTGGTCAGTGTTCAGGCAAAAGCATCCCATTTACGATATGCACAGATCTCCAAGGACAAGCTGCTGCTATGCTTTTACCCCACAACATCACAATCAGAATGGCTGAAAGCAGCCTAGCCTGGAGCTGATAATTTAGAGACCTGGCTCTATTCTTCACTTAGAACAATAAGTCTAACTGCAAACTTAGGCCCATAGAAACTGCAGCATTTGGTGTATGTGCTATCTGACCAAGAGCCATCAGCTTCTATTTGACTACTTATGTAGGTTGCTTGGTTACCTGATTCTATGCACACTGGGAGAAAAGAAGCGGCACATTGATTTAAAATACAATCCGTGCCCTATTCATAACATTATTGAAAATAAATCCTTCAGATTTTTACTAACCATCTGAAAATGTAGTACAGCACACTAACCTCTCCATTTATAATACTCTGATGATTTCATTCCTTTCGTAACAAACTTTCTCCATGAAGGATTTCACTGGACATGGACTAGCCACTCCCATTAATCTCTCTCTCTCTCTCTCTCTCTCTCTCTCTCTCTCTCTTTGTCTCTCTCTCTCTCTGTCTCTGTCTGTCTCTCTCTCTCTCTCTCTCTCTCTCTCTCTGTGTGTGTGTGTGTGTGTGTGTGTAAAACTCTTTTCTGATTTTCCATGGGGCACAAGAATTTTGGCCCTGGAACCTGCTGGGACTGCGGAGTTACTTGTTTTAAGAATATATATGTCAGCCGGGCGATGGTGGCGCACGCCTTTAATCCCAGCACTCGGGGGGCAGAGGCAGGCGGATCTCTGTGAGTTCGAGACCAGCCTGGTCAACAGAGCTAGTTCCAAGACAGGCTCCAAAGCCACAGAGAAACCCTGTCTCGAAAAACCAAAAAAAAAAAAAAAAAAGAATATATATATATGTCTGGATACATTTGTAATGGGTAGAACGAGGGAGAATGTAGAGCAATGTAGAAGAAATAACAAGAGAGAACAAGGGAGAATTGATAGAAATGAGAAAGAAGAAAAGAGAGAATAAAGAAACATGGACAGACAATTTCCATTGTAAGTTTGATTTCTTATCCCTCATATTTTAACCCTCACATTTCTAACCCCTCTTTAGCTATTTGTGGTATCCTTAATTGATTCCTGAAATTCCTGAAAGGGAGTCTTAAAGGTGAAAACTTTTAAGATGCCCCAATAAGATCATATCCCTCCTCCTCCTGAGTTCAAAGACTCACATGTATTTTTTTATGGAGAATACTTCATAAATATGTATGGGACAATGCATCATTCTAACCCAGAGCACAAAAATTGAGGATTCACTTTTACTAGAAAAGTGAAAGGGATGTATAATTTTCTGTGTTTCTTGTAGTAGTACTTGTTGTTTCACAGTAGTTGAGAAGTAACTTCAGCTGAGGTGCCCAGAGGTGGACATGAATATATATATATATATATATATATATATATATATATATATATGTGTGTGTGTGTGTGTGTGTGTGTGTGTGTGTGTGTGTGTGTGTGTAGTTATAGTTATAGTTATCTATTTATAAAATTGAAAAGCTGTTTTCAGCAATTTGGACAGATCTGGATCTCTAGATGATAATTTGAAGTATTCCAAGCACATCAGACAACATTAGTCACACCTGGAGTAATAAATATTGTGGGTGTTTCTACTGGGAAGGAATTTCTTGTGAATCTCTGTGGCTTCTCTGTATCTTGTAAGCAAAGTGATCCTGACTACCTTCGTTTTGGCTTATCTTTTCAAAGTTTTTAATCAAAACGTATTGTAGTGAGGAGTTCTCTGCCCTACCAGCCAGCCCCGAAATATTGAAATGGAGGCTTACTATTAATTATGAAATCTTACCCTTAGCTTAGGCTTGTCCCACTAGCTCTTATATCTTAAATTAATGAATTTATTTAGTCTACATTCTGTTGCATGGCTCATTATCTCATCTTTCAATACTGTTGATGCTGCTTCCTCTAGATCTGGCTGGAGACTTCACCTTCTTCCCAGATTTTCTCTCTGCCTAGAAGTCCTGCCTATACCTCCTGCCTAGTTATTGTCCATTCAACATTTTATTGCACCAATCACTGCCATACATTTTCATACAGTGTACAAATATCCTACAACGCATGCCATCTGAGAAGATAGAGAGAATGATGTTTCCTGAATGTTAAAAAGTCTCTGTCTATTTAGTCACGTTACTAGATTTCGTTTTTTATTATACATTTACAAACTTGAAAGAATATTCCTTTATTAACTCAGTGTTCTAAGTTAGAAGTCTTGTGTTGTATAGGTACTTTCTTATGTGGGGCATAACAAATGCTGAACTTAGGCATCCAATGAATGGAGTGTTTATCTTAAAACTGCAGAGAAAATTTACTTCTTAATGTGATACCTGTTATGTCCAAACCTGAAAATTTTGAGGTGGTGCTTGATTCCTACAAATCATTTATATTCTTTATCTTGTGGCAGTCTCTGTATTCAAAGCTAGCAATAGGAAATGGACACCCTGTTGAATAATTTTCATTCAAATATGTTTGACCTTTCTGTCTCTTAGAGGTCTACGTTTATAAGTTTCTGTAATTAGATCAAGCAAATGCCAATTATATATTTTTCTTAAAGTCAATTTATCATTAAATATGATGTATTTCTTGGGTCATAATAAATATTCATAGTTCTGATGATTTTAAAAAGGTGCATATACATTAAAAGCAGAGAAGACTGGTGATCATCTAAAATTTATGCCTAACAAAAGCATCACAAAAGAAAGCTTCTCTAAGCTTACCATTTCTCCTTTGTAACACAATACTGTGATAGTGTATTTGGCACCTGGTCCTCCTACCATTACTTCATGAAACATGATGTTCAATGAACTTTTAAATATTTGGCCCCTCGCTACTGCTATTTCTCTGAACAATATACCAGCAAACAGGAACCTAATATCTTCTGTCAGCATTTCTTAATATGTGGCAGGCTAAATTTTTATTTTGCAAATAGAATAAAATTTTGGCCCTTTCATAAGTTTTGACAGCTCCAAAAAATAGAATGCTGGCTTAACACATTTAAAATTTAGTTTCAATATGATATAATTTAAAGATCACATGCATCATAGATTTTTAGAATACTTATGAATGATTTAAAGTGAATGAAAGTATAATCAGGTTACATTTTGAAAATACTCTCAGAGCATTTTCAGTTAATATGTTTAAGTTCAGTACTAACTGAATTAGTCCAGATATCGGAAAATATAGATCACCGAAGGATATAATATATGTTAAAATTTGAAATAACATTTGACAAAATATTAATCTGAAATTCTCAACAAAGCATAGGAAAATTGTTGTTTCTATGTCTATTAATTTATCATGAACTTCTTTTTTTTCTCCCAACAATAACTAGAAATGGCAAATAGTTCAAAATAACTGATTCATCTTAAAGGATATTAATATGTACTCAATATTTTAATAAAGAGGTAAACAGAGAAACTAATGTGGTTGATTATGTTTAACTGATGTTCATTATTATAGATATATAAAAAGATTTCAGATTATTAATTTTGATATAATTTCTTTTTAATCTTCCAATTACAGATACGGTTACTAGATACAATTAATTTTGTAGTATAAACTTCACACAACTGAACTCAATTATAACAGCTACCACATAGTTGTAATAAATAGAAAAATAATCCAAATTACATAACACTTAGATGAGAGGAAGAAACATATACTTTATTTTGTTATATTAGATAGATAGATAGATAGATAGATGATAGATGTTCCTTTAAGAAATAGTCCTGTTAGTTTATTTTTTAGAGACTTTTAGACTAAAGCATCAAACAAAGCAAGAAGAAAATTACAGTTGTAAAGAACTGCCAGACTAAACAGCTTTCTTTGAAAAGACTGGCAGTTTCTTTTGGGTACAATTTAGTGCCAGAGCTATCATTTTCCATTTACTTTTATTTATTGTTGTATATGTAGGATTTTACCCCAATTTGATGCCACTTGCTCTTTGCCAGAAGAAATATTCTTGCAAACACATATAAACTACAATTACTTCCCTGGTGCATGTTATATAAATCGTCCCTGTCATTCTTCTTTTGACACTGGCCATTTTTTTTTCACACAGATATCAGTTGTCAAGTGACTGAGATCCTATATAATTCAGATCTCATGGATTTCATAGTGCAAACATGATTCAAACTGTGCTAGTTCAAGAATGCCTTTGTTCAAACTGCCATAGTTTCTGGAAAGATAAAGTTTTACTGTGATTGCTGCTGGAATGGCTGTTGTAGCAGTCTTTAGTTTCTAGAGTATTTGTGGGGGTAGCAGATGCCTAATTTGAATAAAATCACATAGATCATAGATAATCTGGAAGGCCTGGATGCAAACTATTGGGTGTTAGGTGATTTAAACAGCAGTTAAAGTTACACATTTTCTCCCTTGAAGCAATTCTGTTTTGATTTATTCAATATCAATTTACTACAGTACTGTGTTTAGATACATTTGTTTCATTATAGAGTGCACCTTCCATTGGGTATAGGATACAGCATCTCACAAATGAAACCCCAATATTCAGGAATCCATGGAAGAAAAAATTTCATAAGTTAGATGCCATTATTGGTTATTTAGTGAGTTTGAGGCCAATATGGTCTACAGTAGGACCATGTGTTAATTTGTTTTTTCACCTTTCCCTCAAGAGTTACATACATCTCAAATACACAAGTAAAACAATTTACTTGTTGATTGTCAGGAAGCTAGTAAATATTTACTGGCTTTCCATTCTCATGGCCACCCAAATATCTTTGCTTATAATCAATGTGATTATTCATTGCTGTGGGACCATTAGATCCCTTTCTAAGGCAATTATGCCCAGACCTTAATGTCACTTGTTGGAATCAATTGACTCTTAACAGTCATGAATAACTACACTTATCTCTAGCATAAATCAGTGCTTTAGAGTCCCATAAAGTACAAGTAGCCAGGAACATCTGCCCAGAGAGATGAAGTTTACCTCCTGAATACTCCATATGGTGTGAAAGTTATTTTATCTTTTTGATTCTTGAACGTATGAAATATTTGAGTTCTATTCTTTTTCTCCAGACACTTCATTTCTAAGAAAAACTTGATAGATTTTCAGATACATTTTTTCTTTCTCTTTTTAGTTTTAAAAAAATCTTATTTGACATATCATTTCAACTTCCCTCTCCCTTCCATCCTCCTACTCTCCCCAACTTCTACTCACCCCAACCTCCATCCACTCCTCAGAGAGTGATAGGCTTCCAATGGGGACTCAACAAAGTCTGTCATACCCACTTGAGGCAGGACCAAGCCCCTCCCCCCGTATTTACGCTGAACATGGTATCCCTCCATAGGGAATGGGCTCTAAAGAGCCAGTTCATACACTAGGGATAAATACTGGTTCCACTGCCAGTGGTCCCATAAACTGCCAGAGCCACACAACCATCACCCACATTCACAGGGTCCAGTTCAGTCTTATGCTAGTTTCCCAGCTCTCAGTCCCTCAGTCCAGAGTCAATGCACTCCCACTTGCTTGGTTCAGCTCTTCTGTGGATTTCCCCATCATGGTCTTAGTTCTTTTCTCATAATATTGCTCCTCCCTCTCTATGACTAGACTCCAGGAGTTCAGCCCACTGCTTAGCTGTGGATCTCTGCGTTTGCTTCCATCAATTATGATGATAATTAAGGAACTCATCAATCTAATTATAGGGAAAGAGTAGTTAAGGTACTCTCTCCACTATTGCTTACACTCTTAGTGGAGGTCATCGTTGTGAATTCCTGGGACTTTCCCTGGTACCTAGTTTCTTGCTAACCCTATGACTCCTTCTTTCAAGATAGGTATTGGCACAAAAACGTCAACATAAATCCACCACACTGAATCTCATAGAAGAGAAAATGGGAAGTAGCCTCACACACAAAGGCACAGGAGACTACATCTTGAATATAACACCAGTAGCACAGATACTGAAATCTACACTTAATAAATGGGACCTCCTGAAACTGAGAAGCTTCTGTAAGGCAAAAGACATTGTCAACAAAACAAAAGGGCAACTTACAGACTGGGAAAATATCTTCACCAATTCCACATCTGACAGAGGGATGACCTGCAAATTATATAAAGAACTCAAGAAATTAGATATCAAAATATCAAATAATCCAACCAAAAAATGGGGTACAAATCTAAACAGATGATTCTCAACAGAAGAATCTCAAATGGATAAAGAAGGTGCTTAAGGAACTGCTCAACATCCTTAGTCATCAGGAAAATGCAAAACAAAACAGCTGTCAGAATAGCTAAGATCACAAACTCTAATAAATGCTTATGCTGGAGAGGACAAAGAGTAAGGGTATAACACTGCTCCATTGCTGGTGGGAGTGTAAACTTGTACAACCACTTTGGAAATCAGTATGGCAGTTTCTCAGAAAATTGGAACTCAATCTACCTCAAGGCCAATCAAATACCCAAAGGATGCACACTCATACTACAAGGGCATTTGCTTAACTATGTTCATAACAACATTATACAGAATAATTTTTATTCCAAGGAGAGGAAACACAAGTGAGAGCAAACAACAATCAAATCGATAAAAAAACCACTCCATAATATCTATGTCTAAATTTCTCCCCCTGTGAATATGCCACATGATATGACAAGGAAAACTTAAGATCACAGATATAATTAATTTTATAATCAGGTGGTCTTAGACATCTTGGATTATCAGTGTGGGATCCGTGAACTGACAATATTCTTTGTAACTGTTAGAAGCAGGTAGAGGGAAGAGAAAAAGGGATAGCCGCATGAGAAGGATATATCTATTTGGAATACTGACTGAAGAAAGAAGAAAGTTTCATTAGCCAAGAAACATAGGCTTTCCTTTAGAAACTGAAAAAGAGAAGGCATCAGATTCTTCTTCAGAGCTTCTACAAGTAATACAATACTGTGATTATCTTGAGTTCAGCCCTATTAGATTTGTTTCAAAATTCTTCTCTTTAGCAAAGAACAAAACAGACTTAGTTTGGTTCTTAGTTAAGGGAGCCACCTTAGGGTTGGCAAGAGACTTGAACCTAGAGTGGCTCCCAGATACCCAAGCCGAGGTCCCCAGTTAGTTCCTTGGGCAGCTGAGCATGGGAAACTGAAATGACCCTATCCTAGAGCAATACTGACGAATATCTTGCATATCATCATAGAACCTTCATCTGGTGATGGATGGAGACAGAGACAGAGACCCACACTGGAGCAGTGGACTGAGCTCCCAAGGTCCCGATGAGGAGCAGAAGGAGGGAGAACATGAGCAAAGAAGTCGGGACCACGAGGGGAGCACCCACCCACTGAAACAGTGGAGCTGATCTATTGGGAGCTCACCAAGGCCAGCTGGACTGTGACTGAAAAAGCATGGGATAAACCTGGACTCTCTGAGCATGGCCAACAATGAGGGCTGATGAGAACCCAAGGACAATGGCACGGGGTTTTGAACCTACATAATGTGCTGGCTTTGTGGGAGCCTAGCCAGTTTGGATGTTCACCTTCCTAGAAATGCACGGAGGGGGGAGGACCTAGGACTTACCACAGGGCAGGGAAATCTGACTGCTCTTTGGGCTGGAGAGGGAGGGGGAGAGGAGTGGGATGAGGGGGAGAAGGGTGGGAGGAGGGGGAGGGAAATGGGAGGCTGGGAGGAGGAGGAAATTTGTTTTTTTTTTCTCTTTTCTCAATAAAAAAAAAGCATTTGTTCAACTATGTTCATAGCAGTATTATTTGTAATAGCCAGAACCTGGAAACAACCTAGATGCCCTTCAATGGAAGAATGGATGAAGAAAGTGTGGAATATATACACATTAGAGTACTATGCTGCGGTAAAAAAACAATGACTTCTCTAATTTTTCATGCAAATGGATGGAAATAGAAAACACTATACTGAGTGAGGTAACCCAGACCCAAAAAGATGAACATGGGATGTACTCACTCATAATTGGTTTCTAGCCATAAATAAGGGTCACGGAGTCTACAATTGGTGTTCCTAAAGAAGCTAAATAAGAAGGTGAACCCAAGGAAAAACATATAGTTATCCTCTTGGCTATGGGAAGTAGACAAAATTGCAGGGGAGAAAATTGGGATCTTGTGGGTGGGGTGGGATGAGGGTAAGGGGAGATGGGGAGAGAAAAGGGAGAAGGGGAGGATGGGGGGAACTTGGGGAAACAGGATGATTGGGATAAAGGAAGGCTGGATAGGGGAGCACAGAAGCAAAATTCTTAGTTAAGGGAGCCACCTTAGGTTTGGCAAGAGACTTGAACCTAGAGTGGCTCCCAGGAGCCCAAGCCTAGGTCCCCAGTTAGTTCCTTGGGCAGCTGAGGATAGAGAACCTGAAATGACCCTATCCTATAGCAATACTGACGAATATCTTGCATATCACCATAGAACCTTCATCTGATGAGGGATGGAGATAGAGACAGAGACCCACACTGGAGCACTGGTCTGAGGTCCCAAGGTCCCAATGAGGAGAGGAAGGAGGGAGAAGATGAGCAAGGAAGTCAGGACCGTGAGGGGTGCACCCACCCACTGAGACAGTGGGGCTGATCTATTGGGAGCTCACCAAGGCCAGCTGGACTATGACTGAAAAAGCATGGGATAAAACCGGACTCTCTGAACATGGCAAACAATGAAGGCTGATGAGAAGCCAAGGACAATGGCACCGGGTTTTGATCCTAATTCATGTTCTGGTTTTGTGGGAGCCTAGCCAGTTTGGATGTCCACCTTCCTAGACATGGACGGAGGGGGAAGGACCTAGGACTTTCCACAGGGCAGGGAACCCTGACTGCTCTTTGGACTGGAGAGGGAGGGGGAGAGGAGTGGGGGGAATGGAGAGAAGGGTGGGAGTAGGGGGAGGGAAATGGGAGGCTGGGAGGAGGCAGAAACTTTTTTTTTCCTTTTCTCAATAAAAAAAATATCATAAAAAAGAATTATTTATTTTATGTGCGTGATTTTTCTGCATACATTTATATCCATATATATATAATTCATATATATATATATATATATATATATATATATATATATATATACACAGGTAAGAAGAGTTGGAATCCTTGGAAATATAGTTATGAGTGCTTGTGAACTACTATGTGGATGCTGGGAAGTAAACCCCAGTCTTTTGCAACAGCAGTAAACACTTTTTTTTTACTATTGGGCCATCTATCTCTCCAGCCCCATGTTTTTAATATTTTTTCATTTACTTCACACCCCACTAGAAATTCTCCTCCCTTCTCCTCCCTTTCCACTTCCCAACCTCTTGTCTGTTCCTCCCTCAATCCAATCCTATTCTGTTTCTGTTCAGAAAGAGGCAGGCCTCATATGGTTACCAAGGAAGCATGGCCTATCAAGTTGAGGTAGGACATAATTGCTCCCTTTGTCTTAAGAATGGGCAAGGTAACACAGAATTAGGAATAGATCCCCAAAAGTCAGTCAAAGCATTAGGGACTGGTCTTCCTCCCACTGTCATGAGTCCCACAAGGAAACCAAGCCACATAATCATTAAACATATGCAGAGGGCTGAGGCCTGTCCCATACAGACTTCCTAAGTGTTGGTCTAGAGTCTCTGAGCACCCATGAGAAGTCCAGTTGCTTCTGTGGGATTCCTTGTGATGCCCTGATGCCACTGGCTCATAAATCCTTCCTTCCTCTCTTAATAGGATTCTTCAAGCTTGGCCCAAGCCTTGGCTTTGGATCAATCATCAGTTACTGGATGAAGGCTCTTCGATGACAACTGAGGTAGTTACCAGTCTGATTAATGGGAGCTCACCAAGGCCAGCTGGACTGGGACTGAATGAGCATGGGATCAAACCGGACTCTCTGAATGTGGCTGACAATGAGGGCTGACTGAGAAGCCAATAATAATGACACAGGGTTTTGACTCTACTGCATGTACTGGCTTTTTGGGAGCCTAGTTTGTTTGGATGCACACCTTCCTAGACCTCGATGAAGGGGAGAGGGCCTTGGACTTCCCTCAGGGCAGGGCACCCTGACTTTTCTTAAGACTAGAGAGGGAGAGGAAGGGGGTTTGGGGAGAGTGGGAGGGAAATGGGAGGATGGAAAGAGGCGGAAATTTTTAATAAATAAATAAAATAAAATAAAAATAAAGAAAGGAGATGGCCAGTTCAGGCTACCTGTTCACTACAGCTAGGGGTCTTAACTGGGGTCATCCTTGTAGATTCATGGGAGTTTCCCTTGCACCAGGTTTGTACCTGACCCCAAAATACCTCACATCAAGACATTTCTTTCATTGCTCTCCCTGTCCATCAATCCCTCAACCCAATTGCTCATGTTCCCATTCCCACCTATCCCCACTCTACTCAGCAGATAGCCACTAAATTCGCTAAAATAATAAGAAACTAAAATATTCAATTACCTTTGATTTTTGGTTATATTCACTATGAAATCAAATGAATTGTTTTTTAAAGAAAAACACTAATTATTCATATTGTTAGTATACATACTATAATAAACATTCTTTTAAAAGCTATTTCTATATCAGGTTATGAGGGTTTATGAAGAACTTCAAAAGGAAAAAATTTAATTGTGAAAAAATTACTTGATGACATAGATCTCCCAGAATTTTTCCATTGTATAATTACCTCATCTGCAGCTTCTAAAACAAATCATTGGCCATAGTAGTTTCATTATTGATTGAGAAGAGATATACTGTTATAGATTATTAGGTAAAGATGTGTTATTTTTCTTTATGTTGTGTAACACGTGTTTAATGATGCAAAGATGTATTCTTTTATTTTTGCATTTGTTGAACTCTGTGAAGTTGTAATACTGTGACTGTCTAAAACATCTAATTGGTCTAATAGGAGCTGAACAGTCAATAGCAAGGCAGGAAAAAGGATAGACAAGGCTGGCAGACAGTGTGAATAAATAGAAGGAATCTGGGAGGAGAAGAGAGAGGAGCTAGAGAAGAAGCAGTAAGAAAAGAAGGGGCCAACTGCCCAGCTACACATTTAGACGTGGGTGATGGAGGAAATGATGATCTATCTATGTGTTACTCTCATTGGTTAATAAAGAAACTGCCTTGGCTTTTTGATAGGGTAGGATTTAGATAAGTGGGGTAGACAGAATAGAATTCTGGGAAGAAGGGAAGTGAGGTCAGATGCGATGGAACCAGCCGCCAGGTCAGACTTGTTGAATATTTCCCTGTAAGCCACCACCTTATGGTGCCACACAGATTATTAGAAATAGGTTAATCAAGATGTGAGAAATAGCCATTAAGAGGCTGGAACTAATGGGACAAGCAGTGTTTAAATGAATACAATTTGTGTGTTGTTATTTAGGGTATAAAGCTAGCCATGCAGGAGCCAGATGGGATGAAAAGAAGGCCTGCTTGCCTCCTCACTACACATGGTTATCTCATGAAAGAATGAAAGAAAAGATATATATATATATATATATATATATATATATATATATATATATGAAGGTAAAAGCCCAGAGGCAAAAGGTAGAAAGGATAATTTAAGTTAAGAAAAGTTACCTAGAAATAAGCCAAGCTAAGGCCGGGCATTCATAATAAGGAATAAGCCACTGTGTATTTATTTGGAAGCTGGGTGGCAGGCCCCCAAAAGAGTAAAGAGTCAAAGCTTTTTTAAAAATTCAACTACAATATACTGTGGCCCTTCACAAACTTCATACCTTTAGTAAATATAATTACTACACAGCCTTGTCATGATTGAAAAACAGACAATAATTATAAACCTAATACTCTCTGTAATCTTACTTTTTCTTTGTCATATCACATGGCACATTCACAGGAGCAGAGATTCAGACATAGAGGTTAGTGGAATGATTTTGTGGATATGATTATTGTTTGCTCTCACTTGTGTTTTCTCTCCTAAGAATACAAGCACGCTTCTTTCCAGCAGCTCTTGTTTTATAACTTCATCTGATCTTTCCCCCAAAGCTTAATTTGTGTTTTTAATCTATTTGGTATATCAAATAACAATTCATATAATAACTAGATATTTCTCTTAATTAATAGTGAACTAAATGATTTCTTTTTTGAGTTTAGGCCTATGCCTTTCCATTAAGAAAATTCTGAATGAAAATAATTTTTTCACAGTATATGTTTGATGTAGAATTTTATGTAACCTAAGAACTAAGAGATGTTTGCTATGTATTGTGAGCATAAGAACTTCCCATAGTGGAAAAGGAAAAAAAAATACACAATACTCTCCTGAAAAAGAAACACCAAATACAAATTGAAATATTTAGTTTCAAATTCCATCGAAGTAATATTATTTGTATAGCCTTTGGCAAATCATGTACTTGCTTTGTGCCAGCTATAAAATGGAAATAATAACATACATTATAGGTTAGTTTAGTGTTTTGCTAACAAAATACATGTGGTTATCTTGCTTAACATTCAGGACCTTGCATCAATCACAGTCTGTAGCTATGCATCTTGCTATGATACTCTGGCTCTTCATGTTTACTTTCTTGTGCTTCATGCTCTGATTTTCTTTTTGAAGCAAAACAACTGTATCTCATCAATTAAAACAGGCTCTCAGCTCTGCAGCTGTGAGTTTTGATGACTCCTAGTTTCCAAGTAATGCATTTTAATTTTATACCTAATGTCAGTTTTCATCAGCTCAAATGTCGTCATGACATAATATGACTAGAAGATATGCAAATAGCCTCTTAACAAATATTTTTAATTAGATTCAGGTCTTGGCTGGGCAGGTACTCTCTAATTAGTTCTGAGGTAATCAGTAAAAATCACATTTGATTTTATGCTACAGACTCACTTTAGGAAGATGAGGGCAGAGAAGCAGACACATAGCTCATTTTCTTTTACTGAAAGATACTTCATCTCTCACTGTTAGCTTCTTCAGATCATCTCCATCTTCTTTAATTTACACTTTGTTTAAAACCAGGGATTTTGCTTTGTACTGTAAATAGAATACTAACCAGGCTGTAAACAAAACTACTGGGTTCTACAGGTACAAAACAGTCAAATAGCAAAGCAAACACATAGGTGCCAGATAACTTTAATCAGGAATTGCCATTTCACCTTTTCTCTCTTCTATTTTGGGACATTGGCATTAAGTGGTGCCTACCAAAATTGATGAAGGCAATCTTATTTATTTAGTCTATATCTACAAATGCTAATCTTTACTGGGAATACAGGGAGAATGGGAGTAGTAAAGAGAGAAAAACTAATGTGTTCCAAGAAGTTCGGTTTTGTGTAGTAATCATTTTTTACTATCTCAAAAATATTAACTATATAAGATTTCTTCTTCCTTTCTTATTGTGCTAGTTTTCAAGGTTTTTTATGACAAGGACTGAAACTGGGAAATAAATGTTGGTGTATATTGGCCAAGTGTTCTACCTCTTTACTTTTTATTTTGAGACAGGGTCTCACTCATATACAGTTTGCTGTGAGTTCACTCAATAGCTTAGGTAAGTCTTGAATTTGAATCTCCTGACTCAGGCTTCTGAGTCTGTGATTTTTAAATTTGTATGACTAGGAATTGTTGTTCTTTTGGTCCCTGCACTAGCCACGCCCACTCCTTTTAACTCCTGACCTCCTCCTTGCCTGCTCTCTTCCTGCTTTTCCTCTCACACAGGGCATTTGCCTCTCTCTCCTCTCTCTCCCTTCTTTTCTCTCTTCTCCTCTCTCTCTCTCTCTCTCTCTCTCTCTCTCTCTCCCTTCCCCTTTTTAATAAACATTTATGGCTATTTCCTGTGTTTATATGTCTGACCCGACGCCACCGCTGCCCACTGTAGTCGCTTGCGCACGCGCCGGAGTTTGCTGCGGGGCAGGGGGACCCCAAGGGATATTTTTTAAAGAATAAGATTGGTGCCTGCCGCGTGACTCAGATGATTCGTCCGCCCTGGATTTTCACCTGGGGCCGAAGTTCCGCCTTTTGGCGCCATCCCGGGGCAGAATCAGGAGTGTTCCATCTGCCTGGATCAACTAATCGTGAGTGTCCCCATCTCGGCCAGCTTAACCATCTCTTTTATCCTAAGGGTTTGACTGTTGAGCTCCCGGCAACCCTTCACAGTTTCTAGGGATGGGGGGACCTCCAACCGTGGGCTTTCAGGGCCTCGGTTGTTCCCTTTGCTGGCATTCAATTCGGCTTGTCTCCTGTGCTAAGCCTGTGCCTGAGACGGCTGGCCTTAGCCAGCCCCTCAGCTCACCCGCGCCTGGAGGCCCGGGGTCTCCAGTTCTCCCTCTTTTTCTTTTTTCATTCCTTTTCTTCCTTCCTTTCGTCGTAACTGCTGCTACGGTGCAGCACGCCGCTCGGTGCGGCCTGACCTAGGCTGGATCCCTCTTGGCTGCGAGTCGATTCAGCTAGGTTATAGCCTCCCCCCCTATGGAATCAGACGCCTTTCCATAGGGCCCGGAGGTTCATGCCATCTGCATCTCGCCTTAACGGGGAGCTGTTCTCGTTGTAGGCTTGAGGTGCCACGGTTTTTGTGGGTATTTGCACGGCCTTCACCATGGGAGTCAAGCTATCCAGACCTACCACTCTGGTCTCATGCTTTAATGCCTTACACTTACACAGCCATTTTTTGGTTCCAGCCTTTTGCCCCTTCCCTGTGCGGCTTTTATTGTGGCATGGCGGGCTCTAACAGAGCAGACTACACGTGGTGGTCGCCATCTTGTCTGAAGGCCAGATGGGTCAGGTGACTTTTTCCTCCCTCTTGGCTGAGGGACAGACCACGTGACCACACTCTCCCGGTTTTACTCCCGGTTTTACCCTGCCTTCTCACCCGGTTTTCACTAAAATCCTCCTGTTAACTCTGTTACATGTGTTTTGAGCAATGGCATGTCTCTCTGATAGGGCCCATCAGAGTCGTCCACTTGCCCAATTCCTGTTCACTCTTTCTATAAATAATAATACATATATTTTAAGCTGGTATGTACCTTTAAGTCTCTTAAGCTGTTCTCTACCATTGTCAGTAATATAACCTTATGTTACAAGCTTTTTTCCCCTCTATTTGCCTTTTTACAAATGTAAATCTTACCTGTTGAGAGCCAGTGTGGTCAAGCTCAGACCCAACTTTCCAAACAAATTCTATACTATAGTTATACCTGATAAACAGCCCTCAACTGCTCAGAGATCTGGGGAATGTGATATTTAAGTATTTAATAATTAAAAACTTTTCACAACAATAAAAAAGAGACAGGTTGGCTCCTAGCAGCTGCTCTCTGCTCCCTCCAAAGAAGACAGAAGACAGACACGTGCAGAACAACATCCTTCTGCATTTCGCTTCGACTGCAGAGCGCTGACCATTGGGCAAACCTGCCTTTCATCTAAAGTAAAGACCTCTAGACGTGGACGGAATCGCTGGAATTGACAGCCTAGCTGCTCAGGTCAAGGTAGGCCTATCTTCCTACAGATTTCTTAGCCCACAGGATCTTCTGCAGTCTGGCAGGCCCTGTGCTAAACAGCAAAGGTCAAGTGCAACCTTCAGTGACCATGGAGGACCCAAAAAGAGTAGCTCTGGGTGCCAAACAAGTAAGTTCTCTGTCATTTTTTAATCAGTAACTCAAGTAAAATCTTATCCTTCTCAAAGATCTCTGACAGTTTGACAGCTGAGAGGTTTTGCAAGGTGACCTCACCAAACAAATTTCAAACCAAGTTTATCTCTTATGCTACAGTCATTACATGTCTAAAACTTCTGTTTTCACAAATCCAAGGAGTTCTCGTGAGTTCCAGGGAGCCAAATTAAAGAATCCATTTTAAACAGGTCAGATACCCCCTCAGTCCCCTGGTCCTAAATTTTTTTCCCCTTAATTTAACTTTGTTCTTTGTTCTGCCAATACCTTAAACAGGGTAAGAGATACCAGACATTTCCATGCCACAGACATCAGTCAAAAGCAAAGAGACCAGCTATGCCAGGATGTTCCCAGCACCCAGCCTTCTCTCGCGCCCCCCCCCCAAAGACGACGCCCACAATCAGCCGGAAGCAGTCTTGAGAATTCACCGCCCCAATTCCTTCAAACTGGAGTGTCTAATTTGCTTTTTATTAAAAGCAAGATGTGGGGATGTTGTTCTTTTGGTCCCTGCCCTAGCCATGCCCACTCCTTTTAACTCCTGACCTCCGCCTTGCCCGCTCTCTTCCTGCTTTTCCTCTCACACAGGGCATTTGCCTCTCTCTCCTCTCTCTCCCTTCTTTTCTCTCTCTCTTCTCCTCTCTCTCTCTCTCCCTCTCTCCTTCTCTCTCTCTCTCTCTCTCTCTCTCTCTCTCTCTCCCTTCCCCTTTTTAATAAACATTTATGGCTATTTCCTGTGTTTATATGTCTGACCCGCCGCCACCGCTGCAGACTGTAGTCGCTTGCGCACCCGCCATAGTTTGCTGCGGGGCAGGGGGACCCCAAGGGATATTTTTTAAAGAATAAGAGGAATAACTTTTTGTTTGTGTTGATCCTTTCTTTTAGGTAAGTGCGATTTCTACATGAGTTTTTTACTATTTGTTATATATTCATGCTGTAACTATGTATTAGAAGTTCTGTGTCTTCTGGTGGTATTGCAGGATACTTTGGAGTCTCCTGTTGTGGTTACCAGATGACACTGGGAGAATTGGGGTCCCCTCATGGGGTTCATTGCCTTGTTAATAGAATAATTTAAGAAGAGACACAAATGGAAACTCAAGAACAATTGTGAGTTTAAAGAAAAACCCCGGAGTAGATAAGCTACTATAAGAGCAGTTGTCCAGACAAGGAGGAAAAATGGCAGGCAACTTGGTACTTCAATAAGTCTGGAGAAGAGTCATATGGTGGCAGGCAGCCATTTGTCAGGAAGAGGGACTTTAAAGAATGAGTAAGGAAGTTCAACGAGTTATGTTAAACATACAAAACTTGTCCTTTTCTGAGTAATTAAGGAAAGTAAGAATTATGAAGCAGCATGTCTGGTACCCTGTACATGATGGCGGTAGGGATGAGAATTTTAGAAAGAAAAAGTATGTTACAATGTTAAAGGCATAATTGTTCGGCCTATCCCTTTAGCTCAGCTTACGGTGAATGTGCCCTCCTAATGGGAGCTGCCATCTTCCTGAGTTGTGGTCCTTTATCCAGGTCATTGACTGCTGCAGGAATTTGTACTGCAAGTAGCCTTTAACTTAGCCACCCACTTGGGCATGGCCTCATACTATATATACTGATGTAAAGCACAGGTCTGTCCTTTTTTCCACATGTGGTATTCAGTTGCTGTTCCCCATTACAGCAGAGGATTATGATCTGCTAGTCTACCTATAAATAAATAACCAAATATTATACTCAATTCTGAGGTAGTGTGAGACTTCGTTTAAGCATCCTTGTTCATCTGGCACCCCACGTGGATCCAAAGTCCATACCTACCTGGTGGATTGGCATAAAGTCCTAAATGGTCCACAACCCAGAAAGTCTCACAAGCCCATCAACATGACTTGCTTTTACCTACTAAAATGTATTTTGTAAAACACCCTCGACAGTGGAGCTAACTGCATGCAATGACTTGGAAATTTCCCAAGGGTGTGCACCCCCACCCCCACTGCTGCATTCCCTGCCATATTCCCTGCTGCATTGTGTCTTGTGCAATTTCTGGATTGTACTCCCAGCTCCAGAGTTCTGGGCTTCTTGCTCCATGTATGGAATAAATTTAATTGCTTTTAATTTGTGAAGCAAAGCATATTTAACAGTATTTAACCAGCAACAAGGCAGGGAAACAAAAGCCAAGGACAATGGCACGGGGTTTTGATCCTACTTAATGTGCTGGCTTTGTGGGAGCCTAGCCAGTTTGGATGTTCACCTTCCTAGATATGGACAGAGGGGGGAGGACCTAGGACTTACCACAGGGCAGGGAACCCTGTCTGCTCTTTGGACTGGAGAGGGAAGGGGAGAGGAGTGGGAGGAAGGGGAGAAGGATGGGAGGAGGGGGAGAAGGGTGGGTGGAGGGGGAGGGAAATGGGAGGCTGGAAGGAGGTGGAAACTTGCTTTTTTTTCTTCCTTTTCTCAATAAAAAAAATGAATAAAAAATTATTTCAAAGGGTCACATAACCAGAAAAAAATTAAAAAAAAATAAGACAATAATGAGACATATTGGAAGTATTTCACAACAAATATTATAAGTATTCCACAAGCTGGATCTTGTGCAATGGACATGGGTGGCAGGAGCAATCAAGGGTACCTTGTAATCATGGTACCTCAGGATCCCCAAGATTATTAGTCAGGCGGGTACAAGCAGAATGATATAGATGCTCCAAATTATCAATTCTCCTTGGTGCCATCAACTCAGATCACCAAGAACTCATAGAGCACCTATGCCTTTATCAGGGACAACATTCTCCTCTAAGAAAACAGGATACTGGCTTCACTTTGACAAGGACAAGCTCTCATCAGGAGCATGTCTACGGAATGAAAATTTGCCACTCTGGGTAATGAATTAGAAAGAGTTATATCTCCTGAGTGCAACTAAACTGTCCTTAGGAGACTGAACTCGTAGAATTTGTTTCCTACTCTATGAAGGAAGTTTCCCTTGCAAACCAATGACTCTAAAAGTAGTGCCCCTGAAAGATGCAGCATGAAGGTCTTCAGAATGTAAAGGGATTTCAGTGTCCTCCCAACACATGGTGCACCACTCATCCACTGCTGGTGGGAATGCAAACTTGTGCAACCTCTTTGGAAATCAGTGTGGTGGTTTCTTAGAAAATTCAGGATCAACCTACCTCAGGATTTAGCAATACCACTCTCGGGAATATACCCAAGAGATGCTCTACCATATGACAAAAGTATTTGTTCAACTATGTTCATAGCAGCATTATTTGTAATAGCCAGAACCTGGAAACAACCTATATGCTCCTCAATAGAAGAATGGATAAAGAAAGTATGAAATATGTACACATTGGAGTATTACTCAGCAGTAAAAAACAATGACATCTTGAATTTTGCATGCAAATGGATGGAAATAGAAAACACTATCCTGAGTGAGGTAACCCAGACCCAAAAAGATGAATATGGTATGTACTCACTCACAAGTGGATTCTAGCCATAAATAAAGGACATTGAGTCTGTAATCCATGATCCTAGAGGAGCTAAATAAGAAGGTGAACCCAAAGAAAAACATATAGTTATCCTCCTGGATATTGGAAGGAGACAAAATTGCTAGGCAAAAATTGGAAACTTGAGGGTGGGGCTAGGGTGGGGGTAAGGAGTGACTTGGAGAAAAAAGTGAGAAGGGGGAGTGGGGAGAGCTTGGGGGAATGGGATGGTTGGGATGGATGAAGGGTGGATATGGTAGCAGGGAAGTATATATTTTAATTAAGGGAGCCAATTTAGGGTTGGCAGGAGACTTGACTCTAGAGGTGTACCCAGGTGTCCAAGGAGATGTCCCCAGCTAGATCCTTGGGCAGCAGAGGAGAGGGTGCCTGAACTGGCCTTATCCCATAGCCACACTGATGAATATCTTGCATATCACCATAGAGCCTTCATCCAGCGATGGATGAAACTAGAGACAGAGACCCACACTGGAGCACTGGACTGAGCTCCCAAGGTCCAAATGAGGAACAGAAGGAGTGAGAACATGAGCAAGGAAGTCAGGCTGATCTAATGGGAGCTCACCAAAGCAAGCTGGACTGGGACTGATGGAGCATGAGATCAAACCAGACTCTCTGAACATGTCAGACAAGGAGGGCTGACTGAGAAGCCAAGGACAATGGCACTGGGTTTTGATCCTACTGCACGTACTGGCTTTGTGGGAGCCTAGCCTGTTTGGATGTTCACCTTCCTAGACCTGGATGGAGGGGGGAGGACCTTGGACTTCCCACAGGGCAGGGAACACTGACTGCTCTTTGAACTGGAGAGCAAGAAGGAGGGGGATGGGGGAGTGGGGGGTAAATAGGAGGAGGGGAGAAGGTGGAAATTTTTAAGTAAAAATAAAAATTAAAAAAAAATATCTTTCACAACCAGGGAACATACACAATAATGAATAGTGAATCATTGCTTGCCATATAAAAAATATATATGACCCACATTTTCCTCAACAATAAAATGGATAAATAGGACTAGCAATATAGTTCACTCAGTAGAGACCAAGATTAACATATTCCATGCCCAATGTTTGGTCAACTGTACTTCAAATAAACAAAAAACAAACAATAAATAAATACCATAATTTTTATGATAATGTGTAATAGTAAATTGAGCTTTCCTAAGAGGCAATATTTGAAACTGTAATTTTGATTCAATTAATACATGAAGAGGTTTTCATTTCTACTACATTTATTTATAGTTCAAGTTAAATAATGTATTCTTTTATGTTTGATGTATATGTAATATCAATGAAAACATTCAAAAGTCTGATGTTAACTCTTGGTGAGGAAATATGGTGTTAAACAATGAAGGCCCTAAAAGACTGCTCATGTGCTTGCTGTCAGTGATCTAGTTACCTTTTTTGATAGTTTTGTTGTAGTTGCCAATTAATGCTGTAAACCACACATATATGATGTCTACAAATAATGTAGATCTTAGTAATTATATTAGATAATTCTAAAATTGCTTCATAAATTCTACTATACAGAAATGATACTTTTTGAAAAGATTTTCAATTTTTTATAATAAAAGAGAAAACAAAGCAAAATGTATTCATAATTTCCAAACTTGAATTATTGTCATTCAGTAACTTAGTGATCCATACATACTGAAGTAGTAATATGAAAAACAGTGGAAATCCTTAAGGGAAGGCTAGCAATCTTAAATATATTAAAATTATCCTGACTTTACATGTAAGAAATTGCCTCTTTGGTGAAAATTCTAGTGAACTAGATCTTATTAGTGTAGTACTAATCGGGCTCTAAGAACTCTTGCTGTGGCCACATATCCATAACCTCCATCGTCACATTGTAATGCACATGACTATATTTTATTTTGAAGGTAATATCAGGTTGAAAACAGGAAAAGTAATATGTTGCTCTAAAATCAGAAAAGCTGTACATACCTGCTCAGCTCGTTTATTAGAGGGAAAATCACTCTGTCAGCAACATGCAAAGAAGAAACCCAACTGGTCTCTTCTTCAATTACACTTACACTTGGTACCAAAAACAGCTAGGTGCTTCCACTGCAGTTGCAAGACAGTCATACTAGTTTTGTAAATAATAAAAGGCTAGTGGGATTTCAGTATAAATCATTCCTGACAGGGTCATTTGAAGCAAGAACAGAATTCTCTGTAAAACAAAAATATTTCCCCTTTTCTGTGAATGAGATAGGGATGATAAGCACAAATGTTCAGTCAAAATAGTCTGAAACCTGCGCCTAATTTGCCATCTAGACATTTCCCCATGTATTAAAATCACTTTGTTTGGTATAAGTAGTGCAAACTACTTCTGTGTCCCCTGTGCATATTCCAAGTGAGGGAATTTTAGGACCTGAATGAAACACAGCAGTGAGAAATAACATGGAATAGTGTCAAGAGGGAGCAACAGGGTCATGAAATAGACTGGATACTTGCTATATCACACATTCAGGCTGCAGTTCCTGATTCTCACTCATCTCTGTGTATCTTTTTGTTCTGTTTACATTGTTTAAATAATAATAACCTGAAAAAAACACTTTTATACTATTCTGCTATATTGAAGAGTTGCTGTTTCCTGACATTGGTCTTCATTCATCAGCAAGGTAGAGAACACCCATATTATCACATAGTGAAGAGAACACAGTGAATTCAGAAGAAGCAAAATTATAAATGAGAGTGCTACTTTCTAGAGTGCTGCCTAAGTGTAGATGGAGTACAAATGGCTTTCAGTGGAGTATGTAAATAATTTATTAAGCAGGAAATCATAATAAGCCTTTTACCGTTACAAGCATGGGGAGATTCCTTTTTCCTTTTATCAGAAAGCTTTTCATGACAGATGGAAATAAATCATCTGATCAAATGCCCTTTCTGGGTTTTGAAATGGCATAATGCTAATGCATTTTCCCTTTTTACTGTTTATAAATGTGAATTCTTATTACATAGGTTTTATTTTTGGTAGAAAACAATGAAGACTCTGCACCAGAGTATACAGTACTAGGCAGCCTTCGAAATACATCAGTGTCTGGTTCTTCTCAGTCTTTCCCTAACCACAATTCAATCTTCTCCAGCAATATTTAATTTTAATTAAATATTTTAATTTTTTTTAATTTTAAATTTTAAAATTTAAATTTTTTAATTGCAATAGTTCTAGGACAAGATTTTTTGTAAGTAGAAGGGAGTACTTTTCTCTTTTCTAAATTAACTGAAATATGGTACAGGACAATTCTATATTCTGTCACTTATATTTTAAATAAATGCTGATTGGCCAGAAGCCAGGCAGGTAGTATAGACAGGAAGTAGAGGTGGGGCAAAGAGAACAAGAGTATACTGGGAAGAAGGGAGCTCTTTTCAGAGTCTTCCCCAGACATCAAAGAAGAAGGATATGATCTGACATGCTAAAAAAGGTACCAAGCCATGTGGCTGACATAAATACAAATGGATTAATATAAGTTACAAGAGTTAATAAGAAGCCTGAGCTAATGGGGCAATCAGTTTATATCTAATGTAGATTCTCTGTGTGATTTTCTTTGGGGCATAATGACTGCAGAAACCAGGCAGTACAGAAACCCCAATAACCAGGCCCTCATGTTACAGAAACAGATAATCTGTACTTGATCAGCATTAACACCATGAATTTTTCTCTGATTTCCCAACCAATTAAAACATTTTCCTTGAAATTTCCAGAGAATAATATCACAAGCATGCATGCAAATCTTCTCTATCTCTATTTCTCTGTAGTATAAGTTGGGAGTATTAATACCTTTCCTATTTAAATGTCAAGAAGAGAAGTTTCAGTTGCTTAATATTTTTTTTATTTATTTACTTTTTGCTTGAGGAAACAAAATAGACCCTAGCAGGGAGAGAGAAAAAGAGAAAGGTAAGGGGAGGGGAGAGAAGAAAAGAGAAAAAAGAAAAGAGAAAAGAGAATCTGAGAGAGATTGGAAAGGAATTCTAGACACAATAGAAATGAGTTTAAAGCAGCTTCTTGTTAGCTGCATTTCTTTGTGGATGTGTTCTCTTTGCTGGAGGTGAATAGGGTTGTCACGGTTCCTTTAAGAGCCACCTTCCTGACTCAAGATTCTCAGGCTGCATAGCTTCTTTAGGGGAGGTCTTCCTGGTTTATGTTAGTTGCACAAACAGTTCTGGCTCTTTCATGAGGGCAAATACTTGAATGGATCTGTGAACAGCATGTTACCAATTGCTTAATGGTGACACAGACCCACTGTGTCACTGGAGCTGGGGCAATGTGCATGACTCTCAGAGGCAGTGAACATCCTCTGCCATGTTGGACTTGATGGATCCAACAGGCAAAGCAGTGGAGTTGGTCCTAGTTATGCCCAACTTAGCATTTAAAAGAAAATATGTGTTCCTGGTCAATTACAGATATGCATGCAATAAAGAAAAATTCAGGTGGAAAAGAATTCTAAATTGGTCACAGTGTTGGATAAATGTATGTGGGCTTGGGATAGAGAAAAAATATTTATAAAAAGAAGTAATTGGTTAAAAAAATAAAGTCTTTATAAAGACAGAGTTTAGCCGGGCAATGGTGGTGCACACCTTTAATCCCAGCACTCGGGAGGCAGAGGCAGGCGGATCTCTGTGAGTTCGAGACCAGCCTGGTCTACAAGAGCTAGTTCCAGGACAGGCACCAAAACCACAGAGAAACCCTGTCTCGAAAAACAAAAAACAAAAAACAAACAAACAAAAAAAAAAGACAGAGTTTAGATACTCATAGATTAAAGGAATAAAGATAGTAAAATAAATATTAAACTTGTAAAAATAAGTAATAGAATTTAAAAAATAGGCCACATAAAAATGGAATATACACAGAGAGTGTGTATTATGTATATTATTGTGTTTTCTTTGATTCATTTGTATTTATTGTGTCTGCTGGGTTAAATGGACTTATGACATAAGATACCCCATGAAAGACCTGATTAACAGCACCTATAATCAATAGGAAATAGTCTAGATAACAATGCCCAAATTCCCTAAATTATTGTTTACAAATGTTTATTTTAATTTAAAAAGGGATATGATATATAGATAAATACTTTACAATAGCACAAATCTTGGTCTATTGATACAAATTTAAGGTCAATTTTATTATATGTATTTCTGTTTTTGTTTAAGGTATTGTGTATGTGAAGCTCATTTAAAAATGTAACATTTTACTAAGAAATACAGGTTAATAGATAGTCTTTTGTAATAGTAAAGCTTATAATCATGTTACTTAGGTTTTCTAGATGTACAGAGACATACTTCAGATGTGTAGGCATTCTTCAAACCTTTCAAAGACTAGCCGAATATGGCATTTAAACGCTTTAAGGACTTAGATTTCTCTCAACATTGAGACAAGTCTGCTTTTGACAGCACCAATTAATTCAAGAGGGCATTGAAGAGGCTCCTTATGAAGCTTGTTAGCCATTTGGGCAAGAAACTGCTCTTGCCTGGAATAGCTTGATGGTATGCTGTATGAAGTGCACATGCAGAACCCACATAAAAATGACTGCTTTCCTAAAGGGGAGACAGTCCTTCAGGGTTACTGTTCATTAAAGCATCTCCCAGACATTCTGTAAGACACAGAAGAAAGGGACTGAAAAACTGGCAGTATATGCAGAACTGTCTTTGAAATTTCCTGCTTCATGAAAAGTCTGCCAGGCACTCTGTGCCTGTAGGATGAAGATGGAAGACCCAATGTTACAAAAGAACTTTCGGTGACTGTCCAGTTAGTAATATGTCTGTCACTTCTAGAGATTTGGAAATTGCTTACAATGCACTTCCTGATAACGTAGGTAATATCCCCTTCTGGGATCTTTGATGGAATTAAACAATAGATAATTATAAATATAATTTTTCTTAGTTATTTAGTTATGATAAAAGATAAAGTAGATTTGAATAATAAAACTGTAACTCTTGCTTGATACCTTTTTTTGTATGTAATCTTGCTATGGCAAAGTCAAAACCTTCTTTTTTATTTAGACAGAATAGGGAAAATGGTTTAGGATGTCCTTTTGTATTTGTGTTGCTTTTATTAGTTAATAAATAAAACCAATGAGAAGGCAAAATAGAGTAAGGAGGGAATTCTAAGCAGATTGAGAATGAAATAAGGCAGAGTCAGGAAGACACCATGTAGCTGCCAAAGGGGACAGATGCTGGAACTTTACCTGGTAAGCCATAGCTTTGTGGTGATACACAAAATAATAGAAATAGATTAATCTAAGATAAAGAACTAGCTAGGGATACTTTAGAGTCATTAGCCAATCGATGTTGCAATTAATATTGTTTCTATTTGATTATTTCTGGTCTGGGTGCCCAGGAAATTAATGAGCAGCCTCTCTCAACAAAAGGGGAAGAGAAGAGAAGAGAAGAGAAGAGAAGAGAAGAGAAGAGAAGAGAAGAGAAGAGAAGAGCTTGGGCTTGTAGAACAGAGAAGAAGTCCAGAAAGATGCTGTCAGACAACATCCTTATTTAACCTAGGAGTCTGATTGTATCACTAGCAATGGTGGCAAAGATCTCCAGGACAGGTTCTGGGTGAAATAAGGCTGAGAAAGTACTGAGGTATCATTGCTACCTCTGTTCAGTCACCACCACAAAGTCTAGTGCAATATGATTCATAGGAGCCAGCTAGAGGTTTCTCCAATATGTAGTATCTGACTTTAGACTTTGCGATTTTTACTCTTGTCTTTGTACTGTTCTACATTTTCTACAGTGTAGAAATGACTTAAATATTAAATACTTTTAAGAATGAGTATTCAGACTCTTTAGCTGAAATAAAGGACATGCATTTCAAAAGCAGACGGACTAGTTGGGAAGAGAAAGGGAATCAGCAGGAGGGGAAGAAGAAAGGATATTTACAGATAAAATACATTATATATATATGCATGAAATATAATAAAACTCATTTTTCATGTAATTAATATATATTAATAATTTTTTAATGTGTTGTCATAGCTCTAACCCTAGATCCAAGAGTTCATTTATAAATAAACTCCTTGTTAGAGTTGTTAGAACTTTAAAAATTATTATATTGGCGTTCTATAATTATGTAAGCTATTTTATTAGGTAACTTAAATGATCTGAAAGATAAAAAATAGAATTAAAAGATGTACTCATTAAAATTCCATCATTTTATTTTCCAGCATTAAACACCTTTTTATGCACTTTAATCTTCAAATTGGTCGAAAAATTACCATAACACCAGTAAAAATACTGGATAAGTAATTTCTTAGCAAATAAGATATAAACATTAATGGCACTATTAACTTACTCCTTATTCAACCCCACGTGTAGCTACATCATTATCTCCATTTTATAAGTGAAGAAATGGAGGTCAGGAATAGTGTATTAGGGCTAAAGCATTTTGTTTCAGGGAACATGGCTTCATAGTATAACTGTTTATTTGATGACGCTTGGGGTGGGATCAGTACTTAAATTATGACATATAGCTTACAGTTGTTTAAAACTGTATCATAAAAAGATAAATATGGGAATCTTGTCATGCCACTGCACAGACATTTTAGCTGATTATATGACAATTTTAGTCCTGACTTCAAGAAAGTTTTCATTACGATGTCATAACCCCAACACTTTTCTTACTGAGTCAAGGTCACCTTTTGTCCATACCTCTCTTACCAAGCCTCAACTATTTCTATCTGTGTAAAAAGATAATATTGAATTTAAATATTGTATGTATTTTCTTATTGAATTATATTATTATTTAAGTGAATCTTAAGGAATTAAAAATTAGGTAAGATGGAGGAGGAGGGAGGGAGGGAGAGAGGAAGGTAGAGTGTCAACCAGAAAATGGTTCTTTTAAAAGTTATTATTATATTTTTTATTATTTAAAAGTATTCAAATTCAAATATATTTTAATCATATTCTTCCCTCCCCCAAATTCCTCCAGATCCTTTCCCCCTTTCTGCCCAATCAACTTGAAGTTCTTTAGACAAAAAGGAAACAAAAGCCCAATAAAACAATAAAACACTCCAAGACCAAGAAAAGAAAATAAACCACATCCAAAATGAAAAAGAGAGGAGAGAGAGAGAGAGAGAGAGAGAGAGAGAGAGAGAGAGAGAGAAGGGAGACAGGAGAAAAGAAGGAAAGAATAAAATTTACTGAATTTATAAAAATTTAATAAACTAAATTTATAAAAAAATAATAAACTAAATTTTATTAGCGTAAAACCAAATAACACTGGTCTGAAAAGGCAGGGAAATGTAATGGTGAAATAACTCCTAATGACATTCTGCTATGTTCATAGTTCATTGCCTTGTTCAGCCATAATCAGAGAAGATAGGAACAAATATAAAAACACACAGTCAGACATTAAATAGAAATGTAGAGACCTTGAAACACTCAACCCTAAATTGGATGTCTCTGCCAAATCACTCTCCTCAGAGCTCTTGGAAACCCAAGGAAGAAAAGGAAGAAAGAGTGTTAATAACCAGAGAGTATGGAGGACACCAAGAAAACAAAGCCCTTTAATTAACATGATCAACGCTCATGTGGACTCATAGAGACTGAAGCAGCATGCACAGGGCCTATTTTGGTCTGCATCAGGTTCTCTGTGCATATATTATAACTTATAGTTTATTGTTTTTTATGGGACTCCTGAGTGTACAGAATACATTTCTTAATTATTCAAGCATCCAAAATGTGAAAGCAATGGTGGTGCAGATGATTTTTTTCTTTTTCTTAATTTTTATTGAGCTCTACACTTTTCTCTGTTGTCTTCCCTGCCTTTCCCTTCCCCTTCAACCTTCCTCCAAGGTCCACATGCTCCCCATTTACTCAGATCTTGTCTTTTTCTACTTCCCATGTAGATTAGATCTATGTATGTCTCTCTTAGGATCCTCATTGTTGTCTAAGTTCTCTGGGATTGTGATTTGTGGGCTGGTTCTTTGCTTTATGTTTATTATTATTTTATTTTGTTACTTTAAATAATACTAATCCAAATTCCCACTCATTCTTCTCCTCCCACTCCCTCCACACACCCTCGCTGCCACCCCCTCCACTCTTGAGAGAGGGCAAGGCATCCTTCCCTGTGGAAAGTCCAAGGCCCTCCCCACTATATCCAAGTTGAGCAAGGTATACATACAAAGAGAATAGGATCACAAAAGCCAGTACATGCAGTAGAGACAAATCCCAGTGCCATTGTCATTGGCGCCTCAGTCTGCCCCAAATGTCAACCACATTAGAGGGACTAGTTTGATACCATGCTCATTCATTCGCAGTCCAGTTGGAGTTGGTGAGCTCCCATTAGCTCAGGCAAACTGTCTCAGTGGGTGAACCCCTCATGCTCTTGACTTCTTGCTCATACTCTCCCTCTTTCTGCTCTTCAACTGGACCTTAGGGACTCAGTCCAATGCTCCAATGTGGGTCTCTGTCTCTGTTTCCATCTGTTGTTGGACGAAGGTTCAATAGTGATATTTAAAATAATCATCAGTCTGAGTACAGGGCAAGGCCAGTTGAGGCACCCTCTCTTGTGCTTAGGGTCTTAGCTGGGGTCATCCTTGTGGATTCCTGGGAGCTTTTCTTTAGCCAGGTTTTTTGCTAACCCCAAAATCGCTCCCTCAATCAAGATATCTCTTTTCTTGCTCTCATATTTATCCTTCCTCCATCTCAACTAACCCATTCCCTCAAGCTCTCCCCAACCTTCCCTTTCTCTCCTCCTCTCCCCCCCCCCCATGCTCCCAAATTGTGTCAGGCAATCTTGTCTGCTTATGTTTAAATACCACGTATTAGAGAGTACATGTTATAATTGTCTTTCTCGGTCTGTGATACTTCACTCAAAATGATCAGCTTTATCCATTTTCCTGCAAAATTCCAGGTGTGGCTATTTTCTTCTACTTTGTAGTACTCCACTGTGTAAATGTACCCACATTTTCCTTATCCATTCTTCGGTCTAGGGGCATTTAGGTTGTTTCCAGGTTCTGGCTGTGACAAACAATGCTGCTATGAACATAGCTGAGCACATGTCCTTGTGAAATTATTGAGCACCCTTTGGATATATACCCAAAAGCGGTATTGCTGGGTCTTGAGGAAGGTTGGTGCAGATAATTTTACACTACTATAATTCTTTGGAAAATTCTCCGAGAAAATCATCTTTACTATACAAAATATGAGATTTATACTATGTAATAATGGTTAGGATTAATAAGGTAAAGTTGGTAAACATATGAAGTATTTACATATAAGCTGTACAAAGTTTGCAAGAACTGAAACAGTGGGCATTATGAACATGACCACATCATAATTAGAATTGTGTCCCATGTAGTTAATGAGCTAAAATGAGTGATGGTTCCAAATAAAAATAATGAGAGTTTGAAATTGGACAATACAAATGAGGATAGAAAAAGCCTCTTAATTTTAATAAAATAGCTAGGCACCCACTGAGGCAGTTCAGTTGATATATAAAACTATCAAAAGCAGTTTCTAAAAATTAATATATATATATTATATTATTACTATGAAATTCAGTAGCTATATTTTCAAGTGTATGTTCAAACTATTAAAAGCAGAATCTCAAGGAGATTTTTGCACATCCATGCTGTGATAGACATTACACACTTAGTGCAGTATTCATAATAGTCAGGGGGTTGAGAAGTGTAAGTGTAACTAATGGACAAACAGATGTATAAAATATGGCATATACATAAGCGGACTCTTATTAAGCTTTTACTCTCAAGGTAATTCTGACACATACTACAATACAGATGAACTTTGAGGACATTATGTTGTCAATAAAAGTCCAATTCTAGTGAGTCCACCTATATAAGTTTTTAGAGCACATAATCTCTCAGTATTCAAATAATATGATAGTTATCAAGACCTTAAGGAAGGAGAAAATGGGAAGTCATTTCAAGGGAATAGATTTTCAGTTCCAAGAGAATTTTTTCTAGTGACTGGTCATGTGAAAGCAATACTCCTAAAGTGGACATAGTACCATTGCCTTTTAAATTTTTCATCCCTTATCTGCATAAAATGTGCTATTAGGAGTTTTGCAGTTTTTGGGATAGTCCCAAATGAAAGAACTTAGATGGACACATTCATAATGACATAGCAATCAAAAGTTTAATTAGAGAAAGCAAGGAAGTAAAAATATACCCAGGAAAACAGCATATTGAGCCAAGAAACATGATCCTGATCTTCGCAGGAGAGGGGCTTATAATACTCTTTCCCTGTGGTCCCAGTCTCTTTTTATTTTACCTCCCTAAGAAAGCGGTGTATTTTCCTCAGAACCCATTTTACCCGGAACTCAGTCTGTTATAAGAAGATACGTGAGATACAAAAATATGCATAAGGATTAAGGTACGTTGGAAGGTAAAAACTTTTCTAGAGAAGGGGGCAATTAAATTTATTTGTGAATACTCCCTTGAATGGGGTGTCCTCAAGTTTCTTTAATGTATATATGGACCGCATTCGTCAATTTGTCCTTTACAACAGTTTTGGGGGCCCTAAGTTAGCTCATCTTGAATTGACCATTGATACTACCTTGATATGCTGTTTCAAGGTCTTGATCTGTCCTATTTACTGTCCTTTATATCTTAACTTTGAGGTCTGCCAATTTCATCAGAGCTAATCTTTTGATTTAGCAAAAGCATTATATATATTCGAGGAGATAACTACCTGTTCCCAAGCCATGCATATTCTCCTAAAACATTTATTTTAATTATGAACCCATTGTCCATTCCAATAGTCAATTTTAACTTTATCAGTAAATAATAATATAACAGACATTTTCTGAAAGATTTTGTGTTCATATTATGTTTTCTGGCAGTTATCAGAAAGTTTACCATACACATAAAAGTCAGGTAGTTTGGCAATCTTCCTACAATATGTATATCGTACCCCCGAAATTATCACTAATAGAAACCAAGTCAACATCACAAACATATGAATATGAGTGTTAGTGAACTGGAATATATATATATATACTGTGGTGGTTTAAATGAGAACAGCCCCCATAGACTCATATGCTTGAATACTTGCACCCAAGTTATTGGAATTGCTCTGAAGAATTAGAAGGGGTGCCTTTGGAGAAGATGTGTCACTGTGGGTGGGTTATGAGGTTTCAAAAACCCATGAAAGGTCTAGTTTCTTCTTCCTTCCCTTCCTCCGTCTCTCTCTCTCCCTCCCTCCCTCCTCCTCCCTGCAACTTGTGAACTTTTGATCAGGTGTGAGCTCCCACCTACTTCTCCAGCAGCATGTCTGCCTTCCTGCTACCATGTTCCCTACCATGGTGGTAACAGACTAACCCTCTGACATTTTAAACAAGACCCCAATTAAATGCTATATTTTATAAGTGACCTTTGTCATGATGTTTTATCACAGCAATAGAAATAAGAAAATTACTCATTAGAAACATGATCTATGCCATATATTCTTCATATCGGCAGCATTCAACTTTGCCTTCTACTTAGACTCACTTGGAAAGTGGTTAAATGTTTATTTTAAAGGCTATCACTCACACTATTCAATCAAAATCACTAGAGGTAAAATCCAGTCAGCCCTAATGCCCACAACACAAAAAAAATCAGGTGATTCCAATGTTCCGCCAAATTTAAGAATAGCCACTTTTTATAGTAGTTTGCAGCCATTCCTTTGGGGTCTATGATTTCAGTAGCTTTTTTTCCCCACAATGGATACAGATTGGACAAGGATGGAATTCAGGAAAAGTCTTAAAATTTGGGAAATTTAGAAAGCAGAAGGACTTATGTTTCTTCATCCTTTTCCTGACTTCCATTAAAATAAGTCTGACTATCCTCTCTCCTGGGGTTCCTTCATACACAGAGGAAAGAATCACCCTGTTCTCTAAAGACAAAGGAATGCAGAAAAAGATAATAGAGAAGCCTTACTAAGTCACTTGCAGCTTATTTTCATTAAATCATCTTCTCCTTTGTCTAACTATATTTCTATCCAATTGTCCACTTTCATCAAACCTAAGCATAAAATCATATAGGTCTTTCTAGATATTCATGTCTATATTCCCATGGGATATTAAAGTTATATTGAATAAATTCATATGTTTTAATCTTTTAAAAGATATTTCGTTTTGTTTTGTTTTTGAAATAGAGTTTCTTGTGTTAAATCTCTGGCTTTAATACTAGAACATTCTTTGTATATCAGGCTGGCCTCGAACTCACCAAGATTCACCTGTGCCTAACTCTCAAATAGTGGGATTAAAAACAGGACTGGGAGGAGATCTTCACCAACCCCACAACTGACAAAGGTCTGATCTCCAAAATATATAAAGATCTCAAGAAACTAGACTGTATAAGGCTAATCAACCCAATTATAAAATGGGGCACTGAGCTGAACAGAGAATTCTCAACAGAAGTTCAAATGGCCAAAGGACACTTAAGGTCATGCTAAACTTCCTTAGCGATCAGGGAAATGCAAATCAAGACAACTTTAAGATACCATCTTACACCTGTCAGAATGGCTAAAATCAAAAACACCAATGATAGCCTATGTTGGAGAGGTTGTGGAGAAAGGGGTACACTCATCCATTGCTGGTGGGAATGCAAACTTGTGCAATCACTTTGGAAAACAGTGTGGTGGTTTCTCAGGAAATTCGGGATCAGCCTACCCCTGGATCCAGCAATAACACTCTTGGGAATATACCCAAGAGATGCCCTATCATACAACAAAAGTATTTGCTCAACTATGTTCATAGCAGCATTGTTTGTAATAGCCAGAACATAGAAACAACCTAGATGCCCTTCAATGGAAGAATGGATGAAGAAAGTATGGAATATATACCTATTAGAGTACTACTCAGAAGTAAAAACAAGGACTTCTTGAATTTTGCATACATATGGACGGAAATAGAAAACACTATCCTGAGTGAGGTAAGCCAGACCCAAAAAGAGGAACATGGGATGTATTCACTCATATTTGGTTTCTAGCCATAAATAAAGGACATTGAGCCTATAATTAGTGATCCTAGAGAAGCTAAATAAGAAGGTGAACCCAAAGAAAAACATATAGGCATCCTCCTGAATATTAACCTTCATCAGGCGATGAAAGGAGACAGAGACAGAGACCCACATTGTAGCACCGGACTGAAATCTCAAGGTCCAAATCAGGAGCAGAAGGAGAGAGAGCACAGGCAAGGAACTCAGGACCGCGAGGGGTGCACCCACACACTGAGACAATGGGGATGTTTAATCGGCAACTCACCAAGGCCAGCTGGACTGGGTCTGAAAAAGCCTGGGAGGGGGTGGGCCCTTTGTTCACGAACTAACCAAGCAGCGCGGAGTTTCGATCTGGGCACCTAGTGAAACATCATTGTGGTGAGTGAGTGCTGCGGCAGCTGGGAACATACCTCAGCCCGCCCACACTTCCTGGCCATCCTACAGGGGCTATACCGCCCAAACCGCCTCTCTCTTCCTATTCCATTCAGCTTACATCCAGATCCCCACACCCCCTGTCTCCCTCCCTCCCTCCCTCCTTTGGGGCATAGCACCTCCCTGCTCAGCCTGCTAGGGTGCTGGGACCGAACCCGAACCAGGAGGACAAAAGGGGTGGCTGGTAGCTCCTTTGCTCCCATAGCCTGCCCGCAGCGAGCAGGGTGGGCCCTTTGTTCGCAAGCTAACCAAGCAGCGTGGAGTTTCGATCTGGGCACCGAGTGAAACATCATTGTGGAGAAACATCTCTGGGGAGTGACATCACTGGGAAGGTACATCAGTGGGCAAGAAGACCTGATCCTGTAAAAGAAGATCCAAAGGGTAGTATTGGGAGGAAGAGATGGGCAGACGGGAATGCAGGAATTCTCCCAACAATCTGAAAAACAACACAAAACCACCAGAAGCCAGTGACCCCACAACAGGAGGACATGAACACCTTAATCAAGAAGAAGTAGAAAAAACTGACTTCATGAAAGTGATTGACACCCTTAACCAGCATATAAAAAAACGCCCTTATAGAAATGGATGAGAAGTATAAAAGAAAGTTGGAGGAATTGAGTAAATCAGTGAATGATACCCTAGGAAACCAAGGAAAAACAATCAAGCAGATAAAGGAAACAGTTCATGACTTGAAAACTGAAATGGAGGCAAAGAAGAAAACACAAACAGAGGGCCGGCTGAACATGGAAAATCTGGGTAAACGAATAGAGACTACAGAATCAAGTATAACCAGCAGAATACAAGAGATAGAAGAAAGAATCTCAGATTCTGAGGATAACATAGAGAAAATAAACACTCTGATCAAAGAAAACAGCAAGTCCAACAAACTCTCATCACAAAACATTCAGGAAATATGGGACACAATAAAAAGACCAAACCTAAGAATAATTGGAGTAGAGGAAGGAGAAGAAGTGCAGCTCAATGGTACAGAAAATATACTTAATAAAATTATAGAAGAAAATTTTCCCAACCTGAAGACAGATGTACCTATGAAGGTTCAAGAAGCATACAGAACACCAAATAGGCTGGAACAAAAGAAAACATCCCCTCGCCATATAATAATCAAAACCCAAAATATACAGAATAAAGAAAGAATAGTAAGAGCTGCAAAGGAAAAGGGCCAAATTACTTATAAAGGTAAACCTATCAGACTTACACCTGACTTCTCTATGGAAACCATGAAAGCCAGAAGGTCCTGGATAGATGTTCTCCAAAAACTAAGAGACCACAGATGCAAGCCCAGACTACTATATCCAGCCAAACTTTCATTCACTATAAATGGAGAAAACAAAATTTTCCAGGATAAAAACAAATTTAAACAATACGTAGCCACAAATCCAGCCTTACAGAAAATAATAGAAGGAAAATCACTAACCAAGGAGTCCAACCATGACCACAATAACTCAGACATCTAGAGACTCTTCACCAGCGCAAATCAAAGAAGGAAAACACACAAACCCTACTACTAAAAAAGTGACCGGAGTTAACAACCACTGGTCATTAATATCACTTAATATCAATGGGCTCAACTCACCTATAAAAAGGCACTGGCTAAGAGATTGGATAAGAAAACACGATCCAACATTCTGCTGTCTACAAGAAACACACCTCAACCACAAAGACAGGCACCTACTCAGAGTAAAGGGCTGGGAAAAGGCTTATCAAGCAAATGGACCTAAGAAACAGGCAGGCGTGGCCATACTAATTTCTAACAAAGTTGACTTCAAACTTAAATCAATCAGAAGAGATGGAGAGGGACATTTTATACTCATAACAGGAACAACTCATCAGGAAGAAGTCTCAATCCTGAATATCTATGCCCCTAATATAAAAGCACCCACGTACGTAAAAGAAACATTACTAAAAGTCAAGGCAGCCATCAAACCGCACACACTAATAGTAGGAGACTTCAACATTCCTCTCTCACCAATGGACAGGTCAATCAGACAGAAACCTGACAGAGAAATTAGAGAATTAATGGAGGTAATGAAGCAAATGGACTTAACAGACATCTATAGATTATTCCACCCTAAGAGGAAAGAATATACCTTCTTCTCTGCAGCTCATGGAACCTTCTCGAAAATTGACCACATACTTGGTAACAAAGCTAACTTACACAGTTACAAAAAAATATTAGTAACCACCTGTGTCTTATCAGATCACCATGGATTAAAGTTAGAATTCAACAAAAATGCTACCCCCAGAAAGCCTACAAACTCATGGAAACTGAACAGTCAACTACTGAACCATTCCTGGATTAAGGAAGAAATAAAGAAATAAATTAAAGTCTTCCTTGAATTCAATGAAAATAAAGAAACAACATACTCGAACTTATGGGACACTATGAAAGCAGTCCTGAGAGGAAAGTTCATAGCACTAAGTGCCCACTTAAAGAAAACAGAGAAAGCACATATTGGAGACTTAACATCCTACTTGAAAGCTCTAGAAAAAAAAGTAGCAGACTCACCTAGGAGGAGTAGAAGATTGGAAATAATCAAATTGAGGGCTGAAATCAACAAAATAGAAACACAGAAAACAATACAAAGAATCAATGAAACAAAAAGCTGGTTCCTGGAGAAAATCAACAAGATTGATAAACCCCTATCCAAACTAATCAAACGACAGAGAGAGAACACGCAAATTAATAAGATCAGAAAAGAAAAGGGGGACATAACCACAGACACAGAGGAAATTCAGAGAGTCATTAGATCTTACTTCAAAAGCCTGTATGCCACAAAACTTGAAAATGTAAAAGAAATGGACGCTTTTTTAGATAAATACCATTTACCAAAACTAAACCAGGACCAGGTGAACAATCTAAACAGACCTGTAAGTCGCGAAGAATTAGAAGCTGCCTACCAAAAAAAGCCCAGGACCAGATGGTTTCAATGCAGAATTCTACCAGAACTTCCAAGAAGATCTAATAACTATACTCCTTAATGTATTCCACAATATAGAAACAGAAGGGTCATTACCAAATTCCTTTTATGAAGCCACAATTACTCTGATACCAAAACCACTCAAAGACTCAACCAGGAAAGAGAACTACAGGCCAATCTCACTCATGAATAACGACGCAAAAATCCTCAACAAAATACTGGCAAATCGAATCCAAGAACACATCTGAAAAATTATCCATTATGATCAAGTAGGCTTCAATCCTCAGATGCAGGGCTGGTTCAACATATGAAAATCTATCAATGTAATCCAGCATATAAATAAACTGAAAGAAAAAAACCATATGATCATCTCATTAGATGCTGAAAAAGCATTTGACAAAATTCAACATCCATTTATGTTAAAAGTCTTGGAGAGATTAGGGATACAAGGGTCATACCTAAATATAATAAAAGCTATATACAGCAAGCCGACAGCTAACATCAAATTAAATGGAGAGATACTCAAAGCCATCCCACTTAACTCAAGAACACGACAAGGCTGTCCACTCTCACCATACCTCTTCAATATAGTGCTTGAAGTTCTAGCAATAGCAATAAGACAACATAATGGGATCAAGGGGATTCGAATTGGAAAGGAAGAAGTTAAACTTTCGTTATTTGCAGATGATATGATAGTGTACATAAGCGACCCCCAAAACTACACCAAAGAACTTATACAGCTGATAAACAGCTTCAGTAATGTGGCAGGATACAAGATCAACTCCAAAAAATCAGTCGCCCTCTTATACACAAAGGATATGGAAGCAGATAGGGAAATCAGAGAAGCTTCACCATTCACGATAGCCACAAACAGCATAAAATATCTTGGGGTAAATGTAACCAAGGAAGTGAAAGATCTATTTGACAAGAACTTTAAGGCATGGAAGAAAGAAATTGAAGAGGATATCAAAAAATGGATGGACCTCCCTTGCTCTTGGATTGGGAGGATCAACATTGTAAAAATGGCAATTCTACCAAAGGCAATTTATAGATTCAATACAATCCCCATCAAGATCCCATCAAAATTCTTCACAGATCTGGAGAAGACAATAATCAACTTTATATGGAAAAACAAAAAACCCAGGATAGCCAAAACAATCCTATACAATAAAGGATCTTCTGGAGGCATTACCATCCCTGACTTCAAACTCTATTACAGAGCTACAGTAATGAAAACAGTGTGGTACTGGCATAAAAACAGAGAAGTCGACCAATGGAATCAAAGGGAGGACCCGGATTTTATCCCACAAACCTATGAACAATTCATTTTCGATAAAGGAGCTAAAAATATACAATAGAAGAAAGAAAGCATCTTCAACAAATGGTGCTGGCACAACTAGATGTCAACCTGTAGAAGAATGAAAATAGACCCATATCTCTCACCGTGCACAAAACTCAAGTCCAAATGGATTAAAGACCTCAATATCAGCCCGAACACACTGATCCTGATAGAAGAGAAAGTGGGAAATACCCTACAACAGATGGGCACAGGAGATCGCTTCCTATGTATAACCCCAGAAGCACAGACATTAAGGGCAACATTGAATAAATGGGACCTACTTAAACTGAGAAGCTTCTGTAAAGCAAAGGACATGGTCACTAAGACACAAAGGCAACCTACTGACTGGGAGAAGATCTTCACCAACCCCGCAACACACAGGTCTGATCTCCCAAATATATAGAGAACTCAAGAAACTAGACTTTAAAATGCTAATTAACCCAATTAAAAAATGGGGCACTGAACTGAACAGAGAATTCTCAACAGAAGAAGTTCAAATGGCCAAAAGACACTTAAGGTCGTGCTCAACTTCCTTAGCAATCAGGGAAATGCAAATCAAAACAACTTTGAGATATCATCTTACACCTGTGAGAATGGCTAAAGTCAAAAACACCAAGGATAACCTTTGCTGGAGAGGCTGTGGAGGAACGGGTACGCTCATCCATTGCTGGTGGGAATGCAATCTTGTGCAACCACTGTCGAAGTCAGTGTTTTGGTTTCTCAGGAAATTCGGGATCAATTTACCTCTGGACCCAGCCATACCACTCTTGGGAATATACCCAAGAGATGCTCTATCAAATGACAAAAGCATTTGTTCAACTATGTTCATAGCAGTATTATTTGTAATAGCCAGAACCTGGAAACAACCTAGATGCCCTTCAATGGAAGAATGGATGAAGAAAGTATGGAATATATACACGCTAGAGTACTACGCTGCGGTAAAAAACAATGACTTCTCGAATTTTGCATGCAAATGGATGGAAATAGAAAACACTATCCTGAGTGAGGTGTCCCAGACCCAAAAAGATGAATATGGGATGTACTCACTCATAATTGGTTTCTAGCCATAAATAAGGACCACGGAGTCTACAATAGGTGAACCTAAAGAAGCTAAGTAAGAAGGTGAACCCAAGGAAAAACATATAGTTGTCCTCTTGGCTAAGGGAAGTAGACCAAATTTCCGGGGAGAAAATGGGATCTTGGGGGTGGGGTGGGATGGGGGTAAGGGGAGATAGGGAGAGAAAAGGTAGAAGGGAAGGAGGGGGGACCTGGGAAACAGGAGAATTGGGATAAAGGAAAGGTGGATAGGGGAGCACGGAACCACAATTCTTAGTTAAGGGAGCCAGTTTAGGGTGGGCAAGAGACTTGACCCTAGAGGGGCTCTCTAATGCCCAAGATGAGGTTCCCAGTTAGTTCCTTGGGCAGCTGAGGATTGGGAACCTGAAATGACCCTATCCTAGAGCAATACTGTCCAATATCTTGCATATCATCATAGAATCTTCATCTGGTGATGGATAGAGATAGAGACAGAGACCCACACAGGAGCACTGGACTGAGCTCCCAAGGTCCCAAGGAGGAGCAGAAGGAGGGAGAACATGAGCAAAGAATTCGGGACCACGAGGCATGCATCCACCCACTGAGACAGTGGAGCTGATCTACGGGGAGCTCACCAAGGCCAGCTGGACTGTGACCGAAAAAGCATGGGATAAAACCGGACTTTCTGAACATGGCGAACAATGAGGGCTGATGAGACGCCAAGGACAATGGCAGGGGATTTTGATCCTACTTAATGTGCTGGCCTGTGGGAGCCTAGCCAGTTTGGATGTTCACCTTCCTATATATGGACGGAGAGGACCTAGGACTTAACACAGGGCAGGGAACCCGGACTGCTCTGTGGACTGTAGAGGGAGGGGGAGAGGAGTGGGTGGAGGGGGAGAAGGGTGAGTGGAGGGGGAGAAGGGTGGGAGGAGGGGGAGAAGGGTGGGAGGAGGGGAAGGGAAATGGGAGGCTGGGAGGAGGTGGAAACTTGTTTTTTGTTTATGTTTTTTTTCTTCTTTTCGCAATAAAAAACATTTAAATAATTACATATTTATATAGAATACATCTTTGTGGAATTAATATAAGTATGAGAAATATAGATGACTGAATCTGTAGTTCTTAACAACCTATAGAATTTAAAGACTAATGTTTCACATTATAAAAATAAACAATTTCTACTCCTCCAAAAAAAAAAAAGAAATATTAATTGAATAGGAAAAATAATTAAACTCAATAACAGAATTGGGAAAATGATACTAAGAACAATTCTCTTGCATTATGTATAAGAACTTGCTAATTATGTCTGCCTGTGGAGAAGAGAACTCAATGTCTGGGAAACTAAGAAGGAAAAATAAATTGTATTTCACTGTATATAGTTACATATCTTTTGAATTTGGAGCATTGTATATTTTTCCATGTGTAAGTAAATAAATAACTGTAACACAGGAAAAAAAAAAGCCTGGGATAAAACCGGACTCACTGAACAAAGCGGACAATGAGGACTACTGAGAACTCAAGAACAATGGCAATGGGTTTTTGATCCTACTGCACGTACTGGCTTTGTGGGAGCCTAGGCAGTTTGGATGCTCACCTTACTAGACCTGGATGGAGGTGGGTGGTCCTTGACCTCCCACTGAGCAGGGAACCCTGATTGCTCTTTGGGCTGATGAGGGAGGGAGACTTGACCGGGGGAGGGGGAGGGAAATGGGAGGCAGTGGCGGGGAGGAGGCAGAAATCTTTAATAAATAATTAAAAAAATAAAAATAAATAAAAATAGAAATAAAAAACACGTGCGACCATCACCTAGATTAAATGAATTTTTATGCGTTTAGTCGAGTGTCTGTGTGAGTATATGCCATGTGTACACAGGTGCCCATAAATGCCAGAATATGCGATGTGCTCCCTTAGAGCTGAAATTCCAGACAGTTGTAAGTGAGACTCCAAACTTGGGTGAAGGGCAACCAAACTCCAGTCCTCTGCAAGAGCAACAAACATCTCTGAGCCTTAACTCTATCCCCCTTTATCATATTGTGTTGACAGAGGTTTCTGTTTCACCAGATCCCACAGCTGTTCAGTCCCAAATAAACACACAGAGGTCTACATTAATCCTAAACTAGTTGGCCTAGTAGCCCAGGCTTCTTATTAATTCTTACATCTTAACCTATAATTCATTTCTGTGTTAGGCACGTGGCTTGGTACCCTTTTCAGCAAGGCATTTGCATCTTGCTTCCTCTGCATCTGGGTGATGGCTATAGACTGAGTTTTCATCTTCCCTGAATTCTCCTGTTGTCGTCACCCTGCCTCTACTTGCTGCCTGGTCATCCTGCTTATACTTCCTGCCTGGCTACTGGCCAACATTGTTTTATTAAAAATAATACAAGTGACAGAATAGAAGACCATTGTCCAACAGCGTTATTGTTTGTCTTTTTCATAGAAATCTCAGCCAAGAAACTAACAATGGATAAATAGAAAAATCCTTCCATCCTTTGTAAAAACATACAGACCCAATACATGAAAATTCACTTTTATAAGTTACATTTATGAAAGACATGATACTTTTCTAAGTCAAATGTTTAAATGTGGGATGTGGTTTTAAGATCTTTAAAGCTAACAGGCTCAAATTCTTTGTCCAGGAAAAGCTTTCATAGACCTAAGACATCTGATTTAATGCATTTTTCCCATGATACACATTAACATATATAAGTGCACAGATACAGGCTTCATTAGCAGCATGCCAGTGGAGTCGGGGGGGGGGGGATCAATACAGTTCTCCTACTTGTACCATCAGAAAGAATTTTATATTTAATATTCACTGGTGTGTAATGGTGAAATGTCATTTTCTGTTGATTTGACTTGAAATAAAAGTGGTAGGGGGCATAGGTCTTCTTTACGAACTGCAGCAAACCTATTGATGTGGTTTTCAAGCAACTGAATATTCAGTGCTGTAACTAGTTATAGTCATTTCATAATTTCAAATTTTAGTGGGGAGACATATACCACTTATCCTGGAATACTAACAAGATTACAGATCTATTCATCACAACCTGCATTCCTTCCATCTAAAAACCTTTATTTCCCAAATTTATATTGTGAAGTCTGCATAATTCTGAGACTGAATTGTCCTGGGTATTCATGTTGCCAGGGTGATTTCACACCATGCTGTGCCCTTTGTCTGCTTTCTCCTTATTCCTTACTTTTAAATCTTTCAAGTCAATATTAGAAAACAAAAAAGAGGCAAAAGGTGTACCAGTATGTTTTATCTTCACAGAAGTAGCGCTATAAAATATGCCCTACTATATCAAATGTAGGGGTAAATTCAATGTCTTAAGCATTCAAAATTAATTTTTAAAATTCAATTTTAACAAGCATAGATCTTATGTTAACACTATTTCTCATGTCACAACTCAACAAAAACAAAACAAAAATACATTATTTTATCCCTTTCTAATGGGGATCCCTTTGACAAACAACAGCTTCAAATATGGACTTTGCTTTCTAAAATTCAGTACACAGTCATCATTAAAATATGCATGATTAAATATTCAAGGAGAATTTTTGTGGAAAGATTTGTTTTTTAACACACCTTCAATCAATTCTTTGAGAGTTTAACACATTGTAGCTTTATTTTATTCATCCTATTCCACTATCTCTTCTAAGATCTACTCCGTATCCCATATTCTCCTAACTTTGTGCCTTCGAAATAAAAACAAATTCATATTCCATTCATGCTGCCTATATAAGGTGTGTGACCACCCACTCAAGAGTGTTAGATTTGCAAGTGGCAGACCCTTAAAGAAAGCTAACATTAATTTTAAAATTATAAAATACTAAAATTATAATTAGGCTTTAACTCTGAGGTACAAATAATCAAAAATCAATACAAAAAAAAATGAAATTGAACACATATGGTATTTCCCAAGCACACTTTCCTTGGGCTTATATACTAGGTTTTTGGCTGTTTATAAGACAGACTGAGAACTTATTCACAATTATTCATTAAATACTTATTACTATCCCCAAGCTAACTTAAGTGTGATGAGTCACTAGATATGCTCAATACATATTTTAATGGAGAGACACATGGAAAGAAATACACTGAGTGAGAAACCTAATAAAATGGCCACTACAAAAGGGGCCATAACAAAGGCTAAGTCAACACTCTTCAACATTGGCATTGGGAAAGTTACATATGAGTTCTTTTTGATGTAGAAGAAGTCTCAGGAAAATAAAAGTGATGAATAATTTCAGGGAGGGTGTTAAGGACATGAAACTGCAAACACTGTAGGAAACTCAGCAGGACTTTGCTTCTCAGAGTAAAGGTGGATCCTTCATGGTATCCAGAGCTTTTGAAATCAGGAAATCTGAAATTTATTCAAATCAAGTCAACAATTAAAATTATGTCACAAACAAACCAAGTCAAAGATAAATGGAAAATTTTCAGGTACATTTTGAATATAAAAACCTTGTTTTTATCTGGAAGTGGATATTTTACAAAATATGATTTGAAGTGCAATGATGAAAAGGAAATAGTATTATGAAAAATTATACCACATATTAAAATTTGTACACTACAGAGGAATATATGCACACAGAGAAATTGTAGTACTAACTGCTTGTATTAGAAATAAGATATTGAGTTAGTATTGTAGTTTTCATTGTAAGAAGCCACCTAGATAATATAAGACTATATGAAGAATTAAGAAATGATAAACAGGATAGCTGAAATAAATGAAACAGGATAGCTGAAATAAATAACACAATATGGTGATAGCTCAATGAAAATAAACACAATATTTGAAACTACATTAATAAACCTACAATAAAATAAAAAGTACAAAATAACTATAAAAATAGAATATAATTAAATAGAAAAAATTATCAATATTGGCAATGAAGGTAGTTAGTATAAGGAATGGTAAAGATTAAAAAGATAACAAGGTGAGATTTTTGATAACTCCCTGTCAATAAACTTGTAAAAACCAATGAAATGGAAAAACTTGAAAAACATCCTCAAAGTGCATTGAATAACTCTTGCTGGAATCTAAGCTTCTCTTTTCTCACTGCTTCTCAAAGAATATGGGAATATATGAGACAAAATTAGTGAAAGGAACTATATCTATGCAAGTGAAGACCTAAGAAAATTCCAGAATTTCTCCTTCAAATGTTAACCTTTGGGAAATGAGACAGGGACACAAAGGGAAAATAAAGGATCTAAAGGAACACAAATATTCTTTATAAGATATGGAGAGATTGCAGTAAGGCACTGGACTGTGTGGAAATTAGTCTTACTTGCCAATGCTTTGCATTCTTTTCTACTTCAAAAGTAAATAAAAATCTTGGCATTGACCTCCTGAGTTAGCACCAGCATTTTATGTACAGACAGAGAGTTATTTTCTGTCATTCATTTCATTTAAATCAAGAACAGGCATAGGCTTTATAGAGGCCTTTCCTCAGACTTTAGATGAAAGAATGTACACTTTAAAAATTAGGGAAATGATTAGAAGTGTGGGAAGGGAAAATAATGTGAATTTTACAGTTTTCTAATACTTTGTTGGTAGAAGTAGATTATATTAATAGTGTTTTATGTACAGAAGTATTTAATTCACAGTTAAAATTCCTTCAAAAGTGAACACTAAGCCATGATTCTTTTACTAGTAAATTCTACCAAACATTTGAACAGTTCCAAGTCTGTACAAACTCTATGACTACTGCCTTCTTTTAAGAGAAAAGGGTTTCCTTGATTCTAATAAAATTAGAAAAGGTAAAAATGAGCCTAAGGAAAAACCATTTTATCTTATAAATAGCAATAAAAAATCAAAACTAATGTATGAATGTATAAAAGTAGTAGCAAATGATGCCCAATTTAAAGTTCAGTCTATTAGTGTCTCAATGTTGATTTAACATTTAAAAAATTTATCAAAGTGTCTTTGTATCCTGGCATATTATAATAAAATGTTATCGGAGCCTCTAAATAGATAATGAAAGAAGTGTCAGAATTCAAAGTCTAATTTGTGAAGAAATTCTCAACATAGAATTGGAAGGGAACTTTTTTAAACTGACAATGACATCTACTGAAAATCTGCTTAGAGAAAAACATTTACTAAAATTTTCTGAAGTTTGACTTTTTTTTTGGAAGAGCTCAATCACTGTACAGCAAACACCCTAATTCAAAAATGGAAACAATATGTTGTCATTGCAAACAGAAATATTGATAACTACATGAAAAGTTGCTTAGTACCCATAGTCATTAGTGAAATGCAAATTGTTAAAGCAGAATAAAACAGCAACTATAAGCAACAGAAATTTCCATGTTTTGTCAAAGATGCAAAGTTGTACATCTGTTTTGGAAAACTGTTTTATTGGGTTACATATACACTTATTAAATGACTCAAGCATTTCCACTTTTAAGTATTTTCCCAAAGGAATTGAAAATGCCTGTCTATGCAAAATATTTACACAGGAGTTCATAACAAATTGTCTATAATATTAAAAATCTAGAAACAACACAAATATCCAACAATACGTGAGAATAAGAAATCACAGCATTAGTATTAAATAACATGAAGAAAGACTACTTAATACAAATAATAACATAAATGGGTCTACAAGCTTTGTACTCATTGATAGAATATACAGACCAGATATGATATTGTACTCCTGTAATCCCAGCACTGGGTACTTGGAGATAAGGGTATTAGGAGTTCAAGGTCATATTTTACCATATAGCAAGTTCAATAGCATCTTAGGCTACAATTCTTAAATGGAACCACATGAAACTGAGAAGCTTCTATAAGGCAAAGGACACTGTCAATAGGAAAAAAAAAATATCAGCCCACAGAATGGGAAAAGGTCTGCACCAACTCCACAACCAACAGAGGGCTGATCTCTAAAATATAAAAATCACTCAAGAAACTTGATATCAAAAAACCAAATAATCCAATCTAAAATTGGGACACTGGCCTAAGCAGAATTATTAACAGAAGAATCTCACATGGCAGAGAGACACTTAAAGAAATATTCATTGTTCTTAGCCATCAGGGAAAGGGAATCAAAATGATGCTGAGATACCATCTTATACCTGTCAGAATGGCTAAAATCAAAAATCCAAATAACAGTTTATACTGGAGAAGATATGGAACAAGGGAAGCTCTGCTCCATTGCTGATATGAGTGCAAACTAGCATAGCCACGTTGGAAATCAATTTGACATTTTTTTTTCAAAATTGGGAATCAATCTACATCAACTTAACTCAAAAATACCACTCTTTGGCATATACCCAAAGAATGCCTAATCACACCACAAGGACCCATGCTCAGCTATGTTCTTAGCAACTTTATTTGTTATAGCCAGAAACAAAGAATGGATAAAGAAAATGTAGTATATTACACAATGGAGTTTTACTCAGCTGTTAAGAACAATGGAATCAAGTCAAAAATGGAACCAGAAAAAAATCATCCTGAATGAGGTAACACAGACTGAGAAAGACAAACATGGTATGTGTTCATTCATATGTGGATATTAACTATAAAGAATAACCATGTTGCAATCCATAGACTCAGAGTAGCTAGGTAACAAGGAGGGCCCAAAGTGGGATGCATAGATCTTCCTGGGAAGGGGAAATAGAGATCTCCTGGTTGGACTGGGAACAATTGGGTATGAAAACTTGAGGGATTGGTTAGGGGGTGGTTGGAGAGGGAGAGTGCTTAGAAAGATGACTGGAAGGGAGGAATTATGGAATCAAGTAGAAGCTTGATACAAGGGAATCTTCTATGAGTCCACAAGGATAGTACCAGCTAAGACTCTTGGGAACAGTGGATGTACAGCCTGAACAGCCCTGTGATTGAATTGGTGATTACCCCAGTTGTCATCAGAGAGCCTTCATCCTATAACTGATGGAGGCAGATTCAAAGACCCAATACCAAACACTTGACTGAGCTTGCTGACCCCTGCTGAGGAGTGGGAGGAGGGTTTGTACAAGCCAGAGGATCAGGTACATAACAGGAAAGCCCACAAAATTGTCTAACCTGACTCATAGGAACTCAGAGTCTGAAGTAACATCCATAGAACCTGTATGGAACCAACCTAGGCCCTCTGCATATATGTGGTAGTTGTGAGTTTAGTTTATTTGTAAAACTCATGGCAATGGAAACAAAGCTGCCTCTGGTGCTTTGGCTGGCACTTGGGAACCTATTGCTCATGCTAGATTGCCTTATCAGCCTAAATACAAGGGTTGGTGCTTGGTTTTATGACAGCTTGATATGCCATGCTTTGCGGATGCCCATGGGAGGCCTGCCCCCTTTCTGAGCCAATATGGAGTGGGGGTGGATTGAGGAGAGTTAGGGTTACAATGTAAATTGAATTAATTAGTAAAAACCCAGTTCAGCCAATTTGTTGTTAACATATGTTAATTATATATGTTCCTTGTAAAAGAAACAAAGCCCTTATTTTCAATTCTTTTGCAAACATATAACAAGATTAATATTTTCATCATTATCATTATTGAGGCTGACATCACTGACCATCATTCTCATTATCATTATTTTCCTTTCCCACAAGATCTTTCTGTGTAGCTCAAGCTGGCCTTGAATTCATTATGTAGATGGTGTCAACTTAGAACACGTGATGTGTCCCAGGCTTGCCTTAATGTCTCAAATTCCCTGCCTCATCTTTAGAAGTCATAGTATTACAGAAATGTGCTACCATGCCTAGGAAGATTAATGCCAGTTAATGAAATTCCAGAACATTTCCTTGTATACTTGTCAATGGATTTCATGTTTAATGTTATAGTGATCACTTTCCACTAAATCTCTCCTTTCTCTGTGGTAACATGAGAAGAAGAGCCTCATTACTTCTGTCAGTATTTCTTTTTTTTTAAATAAATTTATTTATTTATTAAAGATTTCTGTCTCTTCCCTGCCACTGCCTCCCATTTCCCTCCCCTTCCCCCAATCAAGTCCCCCTCTCTCGTCAGCCCAAAGAGCAATCAGGGTTCCCTGCACTGTGGGAAGTCCAAGGAACCCCCACCTCCATCCAGGTCTCGTAAGGTGAGCATCCAAACTGCCTAGGCTCCCACAAAGCCAGTACGTGCAGTAGAATCAAAACCCATTGCCATTGTTCTTGAGTTCTCAGTAGTCCTCATTGTCCACTATGTTCAGTGAGTCCGGTTTTATCCCAGGCTTTTTCAGAAACAGGCCAGCTGGCCTTGGTGAGTTCCCAATAGAACATCCCCATTGTCTCAGAGTGTGAGTGCACCCCTTGCAGTCCTGAGTTCCTTGCTCGTGCTCCCTCTCCTTCTGCTCCTGATTTGGATCTTGAAATTTCAGTCCGGTGCTACAATGTGGGTCTCTGTCTCTGTCTCCTTTCATCGCCTGATGAAGGTTAATATTCAGGAGGATGCCTATATGTTTTTCTTTGGGTTCACCTTCTTATTTAGCTTCTCTAGGATCACTAATTATAGGCTCAATGTCCTTTATTTATGGCTAGAAACCACTTATGAGTGAATACATCCCATGCTCCTCTTTTTGGGTCTGGCTTACCTCACTCAGGGTAGTGTTTTCTATTTCCGTCCATTTGCATGCAAAATTCTAGAAGTCCTTGTTTTTTACTGCTGAGTAGTACTCTAATATGTATATATTCCATACTTTCTTCATCCATTCTTCCATTGAAGGGCATCTAGGTTGTTTCTATGTTCTGGCTATTACAAACAATGCTGCTATGAACATAGTAGAGGATATACTTTTGTTGTATGATAAGGCCTCTCTTGGGTATATTCCCAAGAGTGGTATTGCTGGGTCCATGGGTAAGTTGATCCTGAATTTCCTGAGTAACCGCCACACTGCTTTCCAAAGTGGTTGCACAAGATTGCATTCCCAACAGCAATGGATGAGTGTACCCCTTTCTCCACAACCTCTCCAGCAAAGGCTATCATTGGTGTTTTTTATTTTAGCCATCCTGACAGGTGTAAGATGGTATCTTAAAATTGTCTTGATTTGCATTTCCCTGATCGCTTAGGAGGTTGAGCATGACCTTAAGTGTCTTTTGGCCATTTGAACTTCTTCTGTTGAGAATTCTCTGTTCAGCTCAGTGCCCCATTTTATAAGTGGGTTGATTAGCCTTTTAAGGTCTAGTTTCTTGAGATCTTTATATATTTTGGAGATCAGACCTTTGTCAGTTGCGGGGTTGGTGAAGATCTTCTCCCAGTCAGAGGGTTGCCTTTGTGTCTTAGCGACAGTGTCCTTTGCTTTCTGAACTTTAACAAAGAGTGACAATCTCTTGATGTTACTTGGTCAGCAGTGCTGGAAGCAAAGGCCTATATTTTGAGGTCTGCATTTTGTTTACAGCCATCTTAAGCTCACAAGTTAAGAAAACTATTTACCTCTATCCCCCTGAAGGGTCTAGGAAATCAACCTGGCATCTTATCTCCTAGCAGAGACCTGCAGGCACCAGGTTACAGAAACCATTAGCATTCTCCTTTGTTAGTCAACAATCACAGACCCTCAGTATTTACTTATCAGCTAGGGATGTCTCCGGACCTGAATTCCAGAAGACCTGAGTTTCCTGATACCCTTGTCTCCCCCCCCTTTGCCCATTTGCTATATAACAGTCTCTGAGAAAGAATAAATGGGATGGCTTGATCAGAAATCCTGTCTTGCCGTGATTTCTTGTGTCTCTTGCCCCTTCATTCCTCTCCCCTAGGTTTATCAGGGATCAACCTTTTGTGACCCACTGGCCAGGATATATGGCACCCAACTTGGGGCCTGAGAACACTGTGGAGGCTTGAGGAACATGTCACTGCACCCGAAGGACAGGCCTGTCCACGCACTTGGACTACCGCTGCCAGTGGGCAAAGCACCAGTCCAGCAGAAATTGCCATAGTAAACCTGAACATGGGACAGATTCAAGGGGATTCAACAGTGACACAAAGAAAAAAATATTACCATGGATCAAGCATTTTGTAAACAGGATATGTTTACTCGTGGCCTCAAAGAGTCCCTCAAGACACGAGAAGGAAAGGTATGGATCCGCACAGCTATGCCTGCCAAGCAGACTGGCTGCCAGGCCTAGAGAGTCTGAGTCTTAACTCCCTGCCATGTGGAGCAGAAGCTGCCAGGCAGGTTTGCTAAAAAGGGAACTAGCCTCAGAAAACTACAGATTCAGGACAGTAAAAGGAGGTCAATTATGCTTCTTTTCCATCGCACAGTTTTGCTTCTTGGTCAAAAATCTTTAGTTTGTAGGTATATAAATTTATATCCAAGGTAGTTTAATTTTAGTACTGTGGTTCTTCAGGAAAGTTTTAAAATCAAAGATTATAATACATTCAGAGGATTTTAAAATTGTTTAGGCTATCCTGAGTTTTTATTTTTTCGTATAAAGTTGAGGATTGTTCTTTCAAGTTCTGTAAAAAAAATTGCTATAATTTTAATAAACATTTACATTAAGTCTGTAGGTGACTTTTGTGAGGAATGTTGCTATAATTTTAGTGGACATTTACACTGAATCTATAGAATGCTTTCAGTGAGATTGTCATGGACATTTACACTGAATCTATAGAATGCTTTCAGTGAGATTGTCATTTTTGCTGCTTCTTCTACTTTCCCAAGAAAATAGGAGATCTTTCCATTTTATATTGTCTTAAATTTCTTAAAAGATTTAAAAGTTCCTATCATACAGGTTTTTCCATTTGGTGTGGTCTGCTTTTGGTTGGGAATAGAGTTGTCTCAGCTTGTCATCTTTTTCCTGCTGCCAGGTGTTGCTTCAGGGTGGACTGCTAAGACTGGAGCCTCTTATTAAATTTTTCAAGGGCCAGAGAGTTATACTCTAGCAAGTGATTGTTAAGGTTTTTGTCTCTTTAAGAGGCAAGCCACGCCCACTCCCGGTGGACCCCCCCTGCTCTCCTCTCACCATCTTAGATTCTGTCTCTTCCCTCTTGGTACACGCCAGTGTCTCTCTCGGGCCTCTTTCTATCTCTCTCCTTTCTGTTCTCTCTTTCCTTTCTCTCTCTCTCTCCTTTCTTTCTCTCCTCCTTTAAGTAATAAATACATAATTCTATTCTGTATGATGTGTCTGTCCATGTCCCTTCTTACTGTCGCCTGCTCAGCCGCTCGCCGCTGGGAAACTGCACCAGCAGGACCAACCTGCCAGGGATCTTGCAACTGCTCAGGGAACCAGCAGCAGTGTCTGTCTGGGACTGGCTGCTCCCAGAGCCTGCTGCCTGCTGCCACATGGCCTGCCAGGGATCTTGCAGGGACCCACAGCCGTCTCTGCCTTGGGACTGGCTGCTCTGAGAGCCTGTTGCCTGAATACTGCTGCCAGGGACCTCCCAACATTTTTTAAAAATTATAAAAGTGATAATGGTTAAAAATGGAAAACATTTTTCACTTCACAAGCAGAGATGACAGGACCCAAACTTCAGTCCTTCTTGCTTAGAGTTACTCCAAGATATTTTGTAGTATTTATTGTTATCTAAAATGATGATGTCTCATTTATCCTAGGTGTAAAAGAGATACATTTGGGTTGTTTTCAGATTCTAGCTATGATAAAGTAATTCTGCTGTAAACATAGCTGAGCACATGTCCTTATGGTATAGTTGAACAACTTTTGTATTTAGGCCCAAAAGGGGTATTGCTGAGTTTTAAGGTAAAAGGTTGCCTAATTTTATAAAATAACCATACTATGTATGATCCAAAAGCTGCTGTGCCAGTTTGCACTTCAGCAGTAGAGTTTTCTCTTTACATACATTCTCTTAAGCATAAGTTGTTAGCAGTAATTTGTAATCTTAGTCATTTTACAGAGAAAAGATAAAATCTCAGAGTTTTGATTTTCATTTCTATAATGGCTAAAGGATGTTATGTTTGAGGATTTTTTAAGTGTCTCTCAGTCATTTTTAAGTTTGCCTGTTGAGTTTTCAGTTTAGTTTGTAACATTTTTATTGTATTAATTTTTGATGACTAATTTTCTGAGTTCTTCATATGTTTTTGGAGTGGGTTTATGATAAGTAAAAATCTTTTCTTATTCTATAGGCTGATATTATGTCTTGTTATACAAAAGCTTCTCAATTCAGGAGATCTAATTTATTGTTTCTCTCCATGTTTATGACACTGAGGCTATGTTTGAGATGTGGTAAAGTGTACTTCTAATTTTTTTTCTATGAGGTTCAATGTAATTTTTGTATGCTGAGGCCTTTGACTCATTTAAACTTGAACTTTGTACATGGAGATAGATGTGGATCTATTTTTATTCTTCTACATGTTGATGTCTAATAAGGGCAGAATCATTAGTTAAAATGATTTCTTTTCCATTCTTTAATCAATTAGGCACACTTGCAACATAAGAGGAAGAGAGCTTAAAAACTTTTAATTAGATATGCTATAGTTAAGCCTTAGTTATGATATTCTTATGGGAGACCTCGAGCCACTAGGTAAAATTCTTAAAGAAAGCAATGAGCCAGTTTCCAATAGAGAGCTAATAGAAGCTACCTAATAGGTACTCAATCAGGTAAAGTATAGATCAACAGGTAAAGTATACAATAATCAACTAGTATAGTATATTATGATTCAGCTATGGCAAGTGTGTGTATTAAGTGCAAAACTTATTCTACAACAGTTTTATTTTTTAAAAAAATGCTTTTTATGGCTACACCTTCTCAGTTTTGTCAGTTAAGATATTAAAAGTCTTAAATTAGAGCAGTAGCCTGACTGGTACAAAAGAGCAGGATGAAATCTGGGAGACAGTTTAACAAAATATTGACTATGATCAATATTTCTTATACTAAACAAGAGATTAACTGATAATTTTAAGATTGATTCCTGGACAATTGTGTTTGATCAATTCAAAGGCCAGAATAATAATCTTTTCCCAGATTATTATTGCTACAATTCACATAACTGTGTTTTGCTAATGTTATAGCTAAAAATCCCTTAAAGAATGTTATACAAAAGAATTTACAAATGGCTCCAATGAAAGAACTGCATATATGGTTAATAAAAAAAATTGTGGAGCATACCATGACTCCTTGAAAACAACTTATAAAAGTTGCAAACACATCTTGATGCAAACAGATCTGACGTGATGGCACCAAGGTGACCTTTACTAAGGCAAGGTGAAAAAGCCCTTGCAATGCATTATAAAAAGTCCTGACCTATATATATTTGGGGTTGAGGATGTGTTTCTGCTTTTTTCACAGAAAGAAAATAAAGCTGGACCTGATGATGTCATAGCACCCAATAAAGGAGTTCGAGAAACGAGTTAGAGAGGAATCCTTGATCCAGTCTTCCCTGCCCCCAAGGAGAAAAATGCTTGCTGGCAGGACCTGCTAAACTACTCTACACATTCTGCCTCCAGAGAGTCCGCACAAAGAGACCCTGCGGAGATAATTGCCAAGATGTGCTTCAGGTAGCTAAATCCAGCTCGCCTCACCCAGGAATACCACCTGCCCTGAAGCACAAGTGTTGAGCTGCTTCCAGACCTGGGACACAGACACAGATGCCCTGCTGAAATGACCTGACCATGGTGACTACAATTTTCCGCAGTTTGAATTCTGTTTGCTTTGGAGCTAATATGCAGACTGAACATCTAACTGCTTTAATCTTTGGGACACAGAACTCATTTTGATTAAAATACTAACCCCTCTTCACTTAAGAAAGGGGCAAACTAGGGGTTTGACTGTTGCTCAGAGACTGGAGGTATTTAATAATAACAATATCTGTCAATGTACTCTTACTGGAATTGACCTAATGATATTTGTAACTGCTTATAGATGTTGGGGAAAGTTTGTCACACCCTGTAAAATGTTTGGGTTTAATGCATATGTTAAAAATTTTAGATTTTACGTAGGATCAAACCCCCGTGCCATTGTCCTTTGCGTCTCATCAGCCCTCATAGTTCGCCATGTTCAGAGAGTCCAGTTTTATCCCATGCTTTTTCAGTCACAGTCCAGCTGGTCTTGGTGAGCTCTCAATAGATCAGCTCCACTGTCTCAGTGGGTGGGTGCATCCCTCGTGGTCCCGACTTCTTTGCTCATGTTCTCCCTCCTTCTGCTCCTCATTGGGACTTTGGGAGCTCAGTCCAGTGCTCCAGTGTGGGTCTCTGTCTCTATCTCCATCCATCACCAGATGAAGGTTCTATGATGATATGCAAGATATTCGTCAGTTTGATCCTACGTAATGTGATGGCTTTGTGGGAGCCCAGCCAGTTTGGATGTTCACCTTCCTAGATATGGACGGAGGTGGGAGGTCCTAGGTCTTACCACAGGGCGGAAAACCCTGACTGATCTTTGGACTGGAGAGGGAGGGGGAAAGGAGTGGGGGGAGGGGGAGAAGGGTGGGAGGAGGGGGAGGGAAATGGGAGGCTGGGAGGAGGTGGAAACTTGTTTTTTTTTTCTCCTTTTCTCAAAAAAAAAATAAAAATAAAAATAAAATAAAAAAAAAGAATTTAAATTTTGATCCCTTTACACTGCCCTAAAAGAGAAATGTTTCTATTCTGATCACACTGGGATAGTTAGAGACAGTTTTGCTAAGGTCAGGAAAGGATTAGAGTGTCAAAAAAGGAGAGAGAGCAAAAGGAGGGATGGTTTCCCCTGAGTCACCACCTTCTTACCCTTCCCTTTTGGGAAACTTCTTTTAGCATTTTTATTATTGATGGCTTTTGGACCGTGGGTCCTTAATAGGCTCACTAAATTTGTTTGCCCGCAGGTGGATTCCCTGGCATCCAAACCCATTCAGGTCCATTATCACTGGCTTGATCTGGCTGATCGAGGGCTAAAAGAAGCCCCTTGAGGGCGAGTCTCCTATTGAAGCCACATATAACCCAGAAATATGTGTGTCTGTCCACGACAGATATGGGTACCAGTAGAAGCGGTGCTAGACAAACTGTAGGGAGAAGACCATGCATTCTGTCTCTGGTTCTCCTGAGGAACATGCCTAATTGCATAGCGGTTGATGTCCAGAGGTATTGATATAAAAACCTAGACCCTCTCCTCCCCAAAAAGACATCTGTAACTCTGAAAAGAAAATTTGTCCACCAATTAAACCAATTAAACATGGGAGGATAGGGCCTCTGTTCCCCTCAACTGATTAATGCCTGCTTGTGTACCAGATGACCTTTAACTTGTCTCATTCTAATACTTAAAAAGGGCAGACACTGCAGCCTACAGCCAGTACCAGTACTGGGTGCACTGCTAAACTATCTTCTTGCTTTTTTTTTCTTGCTGACGAGAAGATTATGTGTGAAAGCATACTGAGGATGCTGTAGGTACTGAATCTGAAATCAAGGCTGTTTTACTCCTGAGCTGGGAGTTTCCTCTGCCTTGAGATATCCCTGTGTTTCTTGTGCTGTGAGGAAATATCATCCACTTGAGACACATTCCATTAATTTTTGCTGTCCTCCAATGTGGAGGAAAATTTCCTTTATTTCAGCACGTAAAACAGAATGAAGAGGGTATAAGGATTTCTACTACGTTTGACTCCATGTGACAAGGGAACTGCAGTTCAAACTCAGCTTTTCTATCTTGAGCAAGTTGAGATAAGCAATTAGTAAATTATGTATTCAAATCTTGTTTTCCAGATACAGAGTTAAGAAGGGACCCTAGCCAGCCTGAGCACTGCAAGTGTGGTTTTAGCAGGCCTTGACATTCTCCAGACTCTCTCTACCTTGTTAAACCTGTTAGATTACATTCCTGAAGCTAGACCCCAAAATCCATTCCCTTATTTTGCCACTTCCTTTTTCTTAGGCTGACTACCAAGGACCAGCTTTAAAATTATTAGAAGTCACGAAATCAAAGGCCCCCTTGGCTTACCTAATTAACATACCAAATTAAAATTAAACTCACCTTGTTCTAACATGGAGTTTCCCCTTTTATCTTTATAAACTGTCATTTCCCTATGGGCCCTATCTGTCTCCTCTCTATCCACAGGCAATTTTTTGTCCTCCTCCTCTTCCTTGCTCCTTTTTTCCCCTCTCCCAAGTTCCTTTCCTCCTTCTCCCTAGTACTCTTTCTCCTGTCTTTGTCTCTTATTCCCTGCCCTTTGTCCCTCTGGGACAAATAAATGTTTTGTGCTGAGAACTTGGTCTTGGTGTGTCTTGAGTCGACTTTGAAGTCCCTACACAGATATGTCTTCGATTTGTCTAGGAATGAAAACAGTGAAATTTTGTTCTAAGTGTTTAAAGGCACTTGAAGATAATTGAAGAGTAAACCAACATGTAAAATTAAGGTGGGTTGTAAATTTTACATAATAAATTTAGAGGATAGAAAAATGGAATGCTTTAATTTTCTATTTTGTGACTAATTTATATAAGTCCAAACCACTGTCACCCTTTTAGGAATAAAGACACACACACACACTCACATACACACACACGTATATATGTTTGATCCATACATATATGTCATGAATATATTTATGTGTAGATAATTTTTAACTTATAAGATTTAATATTTTATAAAATCATTTTGGATAATACTTTGTGTCTCATACAGATTAAAGAAGTGCAACTTATTGCTACCTCCTGTCCCAAGCAAGAAGCACATTCTCTAAACTTGACTAAGAAAAAAATGGCAAACAGATACAGCAAGGAGATTAATTCCGAGACTCCACATTGTAGTGACAAGAATGTGTCTCTTTTTACTATCACAGTAGAAAAAAAAAAGTGTGAACAAATCATATTTTTGCCTGTTTTCTTCTTTTGTCTGCTTTTGATTATGCATTTGTTAAAATTTCCACCTCCTATCATGCATTTCAGGAAATAAATAGTGAAAACACAAAGTGATTGTGTGTATCCAAATGCATTTAAAACTTAAGAAACATCAGTGGTAGGGAAAAAAATCCTCTGGATACAGTTTGTGATAGATTGTGATATTTCACACTTCACTTTCCTCTGAGAATTGCATATAAATCACTTGTTAATGTGTAGGAGCCTGAAATTCAAAGTAGAGAAACAATTGGCTTTTGCACATAATCTCTCTTAAGTATTTGATTTCTTACATCAAATATGCTGTCTTCAGACCTTCTACATGGAGCCAGAAGGCATGTTACTTAACCTGACCTTCAGATTCAAGTTTTTAACAGCACAAAGAATTAATGTCTATATTTGGTTTACTTTGGCACAGGCTGAGGCTATTGGAAGCTATCTAAATATTAATAAGAAGAATGGTGAAGGAGGAAAAATTATAGGCTTAAAGTTCAAACAAATATGTATTATGATGGAAACATGATAGTAAAAATTAAGATGAATCCAGAAAAGTTTTGACTAAATCATTGAACAGATGGATCACATAAAAGTATGGAACAAATAAAACAAGCTAAGTTGTTTTTTATATATACTTCTAAATTTAAAGTAGAAAAATATTTAGAATGATTGTATTTATTTTTTACAGCTTTTCTCTTTGTAAATAAATTTAAAAGATAAGGAACTGAAGGGATCTGTTTACATTAATCTTATTTGAAAACATTTTTGGAAGTTTTAGAGTAGAGCATACTGTAAACAAAAGGACCTGGTTCTAGTTACTTTCTTTTGCTATGATAAAACATTGAACAAATGAAACTTGGTAAAGAAGTGTTTATTTCAGCTTTCAGGCTATCATCAAGGTTAAGAACTCAAAGGCTGGAATGTAGAGGCAGAAACTGAGATAAAACCTTATAGAAACATTGCTTACTGGCTTGCTTTGCATGACTTTCTTAGCTTTCTTAACAACCCAGTATCATCAACCCATGTAGAGCACCAAACACAATGGGTTGGACTCTCACATGTCAATACTTAGTCAAGAAAACATCCCACAAAATGCTGAAATGTCAGTCTGAACAAGGCAAGCCTCCATCTTTGTTCCCTCCTCCCAAGAACTCTAATTTGTATCAAGCTGACAAAAACTAACCAACATAGTTGAACCTTTGACAAGTTGTCAAACAAACATATCACTAAAAAATCTATCCTTTCTTTTTTATCTCCATGATCTCATTTTAATATCACAATATACAACATTAAAAGTCACACAGTCATACAGGCTTTAAAAATTCAAACACTTTTGAAGTTCAAAGCTTCTTTAAAATATCCAAGGCCTTTAACTGTAAGTTCCTGTAAAATAATGATGAAAAGTTCAAGTTAAATGCTTCCTTATCAAAGAGTAAGAATCAAAGCATAAAAACAATAATAATTAAGCAAAACCCATGTCCTATACTGGAGATTCAAATCTTATAGCTCAATGCCTGACATTAGGATCTTCTGGGCTCTAAGGGCTTGGGCAGCTCTACTTCCCCTGCTTTGCCATCAAACACAATTGATTTACAAGGCTTAGGTCAGCTATGCTACTGTTCTTGATTGCCATCAAATGGTCTTGTGTTAAAAAACAGTACCACGTGGGAAACCGTTGTTATACATGATCAAATTTGGCTTCTAGATTGAGATGCAATCTTAGTACACTTTATTCCATAGCTTCTGTGTTGACCCTGAAGAAACAATGTCACAGAATATTTTGTTTTGATGTTGGTCATATATCAATAACAACTGATTTTTTTTCAGCCCAGACAACAGAATGAATTGTACCAGTAAAGCAAGTTTAACTGCCATGAATTCTTTGATTTCATTTTAATTTTATTGAAAATATTTTTCCACATACTATATTATGATCTTGGTTTTCTCTCCTCATTTCCAGATTTTCCCCACCCTTTCAGCTCTAGACCCTCTCTCTCTCTCTCTCTCTCTCTCTCTCTCTCTCTCTCAAACAAACAGGTAAATAAAAGAGATTCTTGTAATTCAAGTAGATAACACAAATGGCCCCAGTAATCTCTCAAATTTTCCTATAAATGTTCACTTGTCAGTTCTCTGTCATCTGCATTTCTCTAAGCATTATCTTATAAGATTCTAGAAAAACGCTTTAACATTTGAGAACATGGATTTTCCAGACTAGAGTTCTAAAATCCTTCATGTTTTTCCCACAAAATAGTATAAGGCTTAAAACCACGAGACCAAAACCATCACAGCAATACCCACTCTCCGGTATCAACTTTTTTGTAGTGTGCTTATTTTTGCTATGATAGAACACTGACAAAAAAAAAAAAAAACAAAACAAAACAAAACAAAAAAAAAACACTTGGAGAGGAAAGGGTTTATTTTACCTTAGAGCTTATAGTCCATTACTGAGGCAAGGAGAGTTGGAAACAGGTACTAAAACAGAACACAGAGGAATTTTACTTATTCTGTTGTGTTCCAAGCTCTCATTCAACTATCTTTATTTATTTTCTTCTCTTTTTTTTTGTTGTGGTTGTTGTTGTTATTGTTCTGTTTTGTTGTTTTTTTTTTCTTTGCAAAGCCCTGGCTGTCCTACAACTTGCTCTGTAGACCATGCTGGCCTCAAACTTAAAGAGATCCATCTGCCTCTGCCTCCTGAGTGCTGGGATTAAAGGTATGTGCAACCATACCCTGCTCAGCTATCTTTCTTATACAACCTAGGACTACTTGTACAGAAATGGCACTGCCCACAATGGGCTAGATTCTTTTGTGTCAAATATTTAGTAAGAAAATATTTCACAGAAATGCCCATAGAAATTTTGAAAGCATTTTTCAACTGAGATTTTTCTCTTCACTGGGTGCTAATTTATATCGACTTGCTCAAAACTAATCTAGCTGAAGGTTGGGTGTTATAGTTAGCTTTGTATGTGACATCAGGGTAGAAATGTGGAGATGTACCTGTTGTCATTGCAAATCACCAGTAAGAATGTCTCATCTCATCTGTGTGAGTGATGGCACTTGTGATGCAATTGTCTTTCCAAAATATTAAAGGCAGAAGCCTGAATCTATATTCCGGAGATTTTGTTTCCTTGTTTTAAATATTGAGAATTCAACCAAGAACCTCCCACATGTTAGGGAAAAAATTCACCATTGAACTATGTGTATAGGCTTTAAAATAAAAAGTATAAAATGTCCATACAGGGAAAGTTGTTTATCTTTTGCTGTTTGTTTACTTGTTTTACATTTTGAACTGTCATTCAGAATGTGTGTATATGATGTGTGTGTGTGTGTAACAACTAGTACTGTTAGTACTCACATTCAACCTCTTTAAAACAGGATGTCCTGTTGTGCACCACTGCTTATACCAGGTTCCAGAAGCCTTCTGGGATTCTCACATTTACTTGCACCTTGTGTCCTCCCCCTCTCCCCCGGTAAAAGCTCAGAGATTACAAATGCACACTACTACTTCTGTCTTTATTTGGACAGTATGGATCCAAACTCAGATCTTCAACTTGCTTGATAGTCACTTTACCACCTAAATCCATTTTTTCATCCCTGCTTATTTTTAATATGGCAAAATAAAGACAATATGTAATTAACATTTTTCAATACTGAAGATTAAACCTAGATCCTGTTCTTGCTAAGTAAGAACTCTGACACTAAGCTATGTCCAAAGGTGTTTATTTCAATTTGAGGAAGTGTCTTACTAAGTTCCCAAGCTATCTTTGAGTATACTTTGAAGCTCTGACTGGTCTGAGCCTCTTACTTATCTGTGATTGCAGTCCCAAGACCCTAAGTGTGAAAGGGATTCCCAAACTTGGTTGATAAAGAGAATTCCTGGATAATAAGGCTATCAAGTATTCGGACAACTCCCATATCATGGATCTGCCCATCATTCTGATTTCTTTCTTTGTTTTATTTTGTTTTGACAGGCATATATTTATTATACATAATGGTATGTTAAATAAAAATGCCATTATATAAAATACTGTTGCAGAGATCAGACTTGAGAAACAAACATGCATTTTAAAAGTTGGAGAAGTCATCTTTATTATTTTGGCAAGTCCATGCAGTGGACCAAGCAAGTTAGTGTCCTGCAGAGAGAGACTCAGCCCTAACCTACAGTTACTTACAACATCTATATGTTCTCTTTGTTATTATTGTATTAAGGGTTTGACTTTTAGCCTACATAACTAATATCCATTAGCATGCATGTTTATAGAAGCAAAAATGATGAGATTAAAACAGTTATTTTTTAACTGTCTTTTTCTTAAGCTGAGGAAATACGTGGTTTAGCTGAGGCAGAAAGTATGCAAAATTACAGAAGTAAAACCCAGAGCATCTATGCATAGGTACAAGTGCTGTAAAATTTTAACTCATTCTAATAATCTTCCTTATTAATATATAACATTCTCTTTTAAAGGTATTCTGGAACATTTTTAACTTATATATTAGCTATGCATACTGTATTATGCCTACATGTATACCTGCACACTAGAAGAAGGCAAACAGATCTTATCATAGATGGTTATGAGCCATCAAGTGGTTGTTGGGGAATGAACTCCAGACCTCTGAAAGAGTGGTCACTGCTCTTAACCTCTGAGCCCTCTATCCAATCCTTATATCACATTCTTCACCTACAACTTTCCTTTACTTCCCTTTTCCCTCTCATTATACCCATTCTTTCACCAAGTCTATTTTCATGTTCTATGCATACATGGTATTATGTATTTGTAAAAGATATAAAGTTCAACAGAGGGATCTAAAATGGCTGAAAGACACTTAAGGAAATGTTCAACATCCTTAGTCATCAGAGAAATGCAAATCGAAACAACTATGAGATTCCATCTTACACCTGTAAGAATGGCCAAGATCAAAAACACTGATGAAAACTTATGTGGGAGAGGTTGTGGGGAAAAAGGAACACTTCTGCATTGCTGGTGGGAATGCAAGCTGGTACAGCACCTTTGGATGTCAGTGTGACGATTTCTCAGAAAATTAGTAAACAATCTTCCTCAAGACCCAGTAATACCACTTCTGGTTATATATCCAAAGGATGCTTAATCGTGCCACAAGGGCATGTGTTCAACCATGTTCATAGCAGCTTTGTTTGTGATAACCAGAACATGGAAACAACCTAAATGCCCCTAGACTGAAGAATGGATAAGGAAAATGTTGTACATTTACACAGTAAAGTACTATATAGCAGAAAAACAAATAACGACAGCTTGAATTTTGTAGGAAAATGGATGGAGCTAAAAAACATTATTTTGAGTGAGGTAACCCAGGCACAGAAAGATAATTATCACATGTACTCACTCATAGGTGGTTTTTAAACATAAAACAAAGAAAGCCAGCCTACAAACCACAATCCCAGAGAACTTAGACAGCAATAAGGACACTAAGAGAGACTTACAAAGATCTAATCTACATGGGAAATAGAAAGTAGAAAAAGATAAGATCTCCTGAGTAAATTGGGAACATGTGGACCTTGGGAGAGGGCTAAAGGAGGGAGGGGAGCAGGGAAAAATGTAGAGCTCAATAAATATAAAAAAGGAAAAAAATATAGAGTTTACAAATGATAGAACAGCTAATGCTTATTTTTGAGTGTTATGAATAATTTTATTGAGGTAAATATATGTATATATAAATTAAATGCTCTTGTATAAAATTCAACTTACATCTTTGAAATTTATTTTTCCCTACCAAAGTCTGAACATAAAACATCACATTTAAAGTTTGACAGACTCTCTAGTATGGTTTTTAGAAGCTTAAAAATGAGTTTTTAAGATAACTCTCAATTCCTTAAAAGGTTTCTCCAAGAAAGCTCAGTGATTCCATGAGAGTTTAGAGATTTTGTTTTTGTATATGAAGTCAGAACCTGCAGGTAAGTTCCTGAACTCTCTCTTAGAAAAAGCTCGCAATGATGTATCCTTTCACTGCCCATTTAGAACTATAAATCATCCAGTCTCTAAAGTGAATTTCTTATGGACCTGAAAGCTGTCTCTTAATCCCTATAGGACATGACTCTCTCTCTCGAGACCTGTCCTCAATGAGATTATAAAGTCAGGGGGCAACTTACTCCAAGTTATAACATTTTAGACTATCATCAAATGCATTTAGTTTCTACTTTGTATAGTAAACCAGTTAACCCAGTTACATGTACCCACCCCAATACATTTTAAAGACTTTTAGTTTAATTTAGTACAAGTAAGCTTTCAAAAACTCACCTGCCCTTTAGTTCAGTACAGTTAAGCACAAAAGAACAGAAACTTATTTTACTGCTCTAATTATTATTTAAAAAGTTTGTATTGACCACTTAACAAATCTCCAGTTTTGTCTTTGACAAATATGTGTGTGTAATAGTAATTGAACTAAATCAATTTGATTACATTCAAATATTATGTTGCGGTCCCGATGAGGAGCAGAAGGAGGGAGAACATGAGCAAAGAAGTCGGGACCACGAGGGGAGCACCCACCCACTGAGACAGTGGAGCTGATCTATTGGGAGCTCACCAAGGCCAGCTGGACTGTGACTGAAAAAGCATGGGATAAAACTGGACTCTCTGAGCATGGCGAACAATGAGGGCTGATGAGAACCCAAGGACAATGGCACGGGGTTTTGAACCTACATAATGTGCTGGCTTTGTGGGAGCCTCGCCAGTTTGGATGTTCACCTTCCTAGAAATGCACGGAGGGGGGAGGACCTAGGACTTACCACAGGGCAGGGAAATCTGACTGCTCTTTGGGCTGGAGAGGGAGGGGGAGAGGAGTGGGATGAGGGGGAGAAGGGTGGGAGGAGGGGGAGGGAAATGGGAGGCTGGGAGGAGGAGGAAATTTGTTTTTTGTTTTTTTTCTCTTTTCTCAATAAAAAAAAAAGAAGTAAAGGCAAGGATGAGGACAAACATAAAATGGTGCAGCTCTCATAAATCGTAAGTCCCTCCAAAATTAAAGTAGAATTACTTTATGATTCAAAAAAAATATTATGTTGCTTTAGTAAATAATGGCTAATTCTGTTGTTTAATTTCTTACTATTAGAGGTTACCAATATTTATAAAGAGAATCAAAAAAATTGAGACATTTTTCCCAGGAACATCCTCACTAGTTGTTCACTATAAGTCATAGATACAATTCTTCATCATATACTACATCGTAAAAATTACATAAAATTATATCCACACATTTTACCAGACTCAGATCTCTATTTAATAGATAGATGACACTATTCAGAAGCATCCTTCATAACTGACTGAATACAAGCTCTAGCCATAATACTAGACATAGGCACTCTCTAATAGGTACATTCCATGCAAAGACAGTATTTATAATATTTAAATTAAAATATTCAAAAAAGCAAGAAATTAAAATAATTCCTTAGATTTTCCTAATTAATGAGACACAGAATGCCAATCAGAATTAAAGGCAGTTGGAAGGCAACACTGGAGCTGGAATTTTTAAACATAGACTAAAATCTTAAGTAACTGTACCCAATAGTGTATGTATTCTTGATTAGAGATTGCAAATGTTCAATAAGTGTTTCTTGATATAGATTGAAAACCAACACTCACATATATAATAAACAAATAGTATATTGGATGTTTTAAAAAATGATAATGACATTAGAAAATGCATGAACACAAAAGATCGTCTTGCTAGAAAACTACTAATAACTGAAAGAATGAGGCTGCTTTTCTCGTTAGATACAAATATGCCTGGAACTGTCATTAAATTGAACTTGTCCTTACTTCTTAGCCCTGAGTGATCTCTATGGTTTATTTTTCTGTAAGTAATAAAAAAGATTGGAGAAAAAAAGAAATTGCTCGTTATTATAGCATGTTGTTGAATGTAAGTCTCTAATAGGAGTTTAAGTTGAATTAAAGAACTCTGAAATGAATCAAAACATTTCCTTGCAATCATTAAATTTTATCCTAACATTCAGTGGTTTTGGCTCAGCTCTATGCCATATATTTCATTCACAAGCTAGACTGAACATCTATTGCATGGTGAAATTCTCATGGGCATACTGGACAACTGGAAACATTGTGGGGAATTGTTTTTTCTAGACCAGAACTAACACACTGTCATTTCTATCCACATTCCATAGGTCAAAAAAGGCCAATAATCTACTTCAAAATCAGAGATATGGAACATAGATACTGTATAACTGTGTGTATACATATATGTATACATGTATATAAATGTATATATTTATATACATGTATACATATATGTATATATGAGAGATCATGTGATCATGTCAAGGGAGTTGACAATAGTTTGAAACTGTCATTCAGTATTCATACCACAACTCAAAACATACTCTTACCCTTCATTGAACTAAATTTTTGCCCTTATCATGATATCTATTAAAATATTGAGATGATTGTTTGGGATTGGATAACCTATCGGAAAAGTTCAACTCTGGGTCAGACTCATTCTTCTTTCTTAGTGGCTATTAATTACCTAGTTTTGTGTGGGAAGTCCTTCTGTATATGTGTTGCTCTTATTGGTTCATGAATAAAGCTGCTTTAAAGTAAATAGGCTGGAAACTAAACTGAGTGTTGGGGTACAAAAGTTAAAATCAGGAGAAGCCATGGAGATGCCCACTGGAACTTTGCCCTTAGACCATGAGCCTTGTAGCAAAATATAAAATAATGGAAATGGGTTACTTTAAGATACAAGAGTAAACCAGAAGGACGCTTAAGCTATTGGCCAAACAGTATTGCAATTAATACAGATTTCTGTGTCATTATTTTGGGAGTTTGGGCAGCCGGGAAACAAATGGGCAGCCTAGCCCAACATAAGTAGTACTTCATCTAAAGTTGTGGCCTTATGAGATGTCCTCCATCCATATTAGAATGTCAACTTGTATTGTCATTGTGTAAGTCTTGTTTCAGAAACCATACTGTTAAGATTTCTTGTGCGCAATTTCCTGTCATATATAGAAGATACTTTCTTGTAGTAAACATTTCAATCCTTTTGCTCATAAAATCTGACTGTCCCCTCTTCTAGATTTTCCTTAAGACTTTCTTGTAGGAAAATATGACACTAAATGGACTCAACAGTTTGAAATTTTATAAGCACATATATAAATATACAAATGATTGTTAAAGGTCATGAAATGGAGACAAACAGGTACTAGGAGGAGTTGAAAAGGAAGAACATGGGGTAAAAATGATATGAATACTAAACTCATGTATAAGAGCCTCAAAATTTAGTAAAGTAAATATAGAAAATTACATTTGTTGACTGAGTTTCCTGTCCCACCAGGTCCCATATTCGTTTAGTCTCAAATAAACACACAGAGTCCTACATTAATTATAGACTGATTGGCCTATTAGCTCACTCTTTTTTATTAACTCTTCATATCTTATATTAGCCCATAATAATGTCTGTGTTATCCACATGGCTTGGTACCTTTTTTGGTGAGGCAGTCACTCTACTCGCTGCCTGGTCATCCTGCAATTGGCTACTGGCCAAATTGCATTTTATTAAACAAGTACAAGAAACAAATCTTTACAGGCAAAACCATGGTCCTGCAGCATACATTGAAAAAGAAAGAAATATAATTTTGTTTCTGACATTTTCCATTTAATATGCAAAAACTAGGTTCCATGGTGTATACCTATATTCCCAGTACTTGGGAAGAAGGAACCTATCTAAAGGAACATGGCAACGGTAGTTCAGCATTGAAGATGAGTATTACCCTTGCAGAGGACCTGAGATTGGTTCATAGCACCTACATTAGGCAGCTTACAATCATCTGTTATTCCAGCTTCAGGGGATCCATGTTTTCTGGACTCTCTGCACACCTGCAATCATGTACCCATACTTGTACATACACCTAAACACAATCACACACACTACATATACTTGAAAAGAATGAAATAAATCTCAAACTAACCTTTTCAAAAACAACTTAATATATAAACTCAAAAATGTCACAAATTACTGAAGATATATTTTGTAAAAGTATTTCTATTAAACAATGTGACAGTCAAATATAGAGAACCTTAAGTGTATAAAATCACAAAAAAGCAAGATGGAAAAGTCAAAGACAGAACAAAAATTCTTTCTCAAAGGTCTGGGGGTCTTTGAAATGATGTTGGAAGTTCTCAATAGAAGTAACACCAAATAAAGAAATACATGATGGAGTTAAAATCATGAATTTGGAACCAAACAGTTTTTGCTAGATTTTTTTGTTGTTTTGGCTTTGTTTATTTGCATTGAAACAGGGTTTCTCTGTAGCCTTGGATCCTTTCCTAGAACTAGGTCTTGTAGACCAGGCTGGCCTGGAACTCACAGAGATCCGCCCACCTCTGCCTCTCGAGTGCTGGGATCAAAGGGATGCACAACCATTGTCCAGCTAGCTTTTGCAAGATGTAACTCTTGGGAGTGCTATTTCAAGAAGGTTGGCTAAGAATTTTGAGTAAATTGATTTATTCCTAATTTCAAGGCAATTCCCACCCCTCCACACACACACACACAAAAAAAAAAACTGCCATCAATTTCTTTCTAATTTGTGCTTGAGAAATAGTTTGGTTACATGGTTTTTAAAAGCATATATGTCATGCACAACAATTAAAATTTTAGTGTCTGCAATCACAGAGAGTTAATTTTTTACTCTGAAATCATAGACATTTTCAGGGAACCATTAAAATAAAAATTCCATGAGATTAAAAGCCTTGTCTGTCTCTATTGCTAATTTATTCTCAGTCCCTTCAATGTAACACTTTGCTGTTTAATAAATGAATACCATTTACATAAATAGGGTTTTGTTTTGTTTTGTTTTTTTTACATTTAAAGCTGTAAAATCAATTTGTGTTTAGAAGAAAAGAAGTCACTCAATTCTTCCTAAAGTAATGGTGGTTTCTCTTACTACTCACATTTCCAAATGTATAAACCAACTTTCAAATTAGGAACAACTGATCCAATAGTCCACCCCTTATGAACAAATTAGAAGATACAGTAAAATAAAATACTAAGATATGGAAGACATGATAGAAGAAGGAAAAAAGCCAATTGGAAGCTTATATCTCCACATTTTCCATTAGTAGTTGCCTTACAAAAGTGGTTTACCAAATGAAAATGTCATGAGTTAAGATCATCAGCTCTGAAAATGAATGCATCCTGCTCTTCAACTTAAGGCTTTTTGATTTGAGACCTAATGTGCCATTTCCCTCTGTAATACATGAATCAGTTTTATTACCATTGGTTAATGAGTAAAGCTGTTTCAGCCAATGGCTTATCAGAGGAAAGCCACGTGGGAAATCAGAACAGAGATAGAGAGAGAGAGAGTAGGCTGAGTCAAAGAGACACAGTGTAGCTGCTGAAGGACAAGGACACACTGGAATCTTAGGAACCTTACCAGTAGGCCACAACCTTGTGCCAATGCACAGATTTCTAGAAATGGGCTAATTTCAGACATAAGAGCTAGTTAGGATGCACTAGAGTCATTGACCAAACAGTGTTGTAATTGATATAGTTTGTGTGATTATTCAGGTCTGAGAAGTTGGAAAGTAAACAAGCAGTCTCTGCCTATGGAACCCAGTTATTCCTTGTAATTTTTATGCACACACCTTTAAAAACATGATAATATAATATAAAAAACATGTTGTCGTCGGGCGGTCGTGGCGCACGCCTTTAATCCCAGCTTTGGGAGGCAGAGGCAGGAGGATCTCTGTGAGTTCGAGGCCAGCCTGGTCTACAAGAGCTAGTTCCAGGACAGGAACCAAAGCTACAGAGAAACCCTGTCTCAAAAAAAAAAAAAAAATAAATGTTGTCTTTATCCCATAGCTCCAGGCAAACAGCGTCAAATTCTGTTGTATATTCTGACTGAAAAGTTGCTTTTTGGTTGCTAATGTCAAGATGAAGATTAGTTATGTGACTAGGGTTTGAAACTTCAAAACTCTGAACCTCTAGGGAAGGGAAAGAATTGTAGGTTGGTTTCAATCATGTGGCAACCAATTGTTTAATCAGTCAAGCTTAGGCATGGAACTCAAATAAAATGCAAAGACACTTAAGGCTGAAGAATTTTCTGGTTAACAAACACACTACCATGTAAGAAATATGCTACCCCTCATCTTCATCCAAAAGGTATGGAAGTTTTGCAAGTGAAAACCCAACCAGGCCTTTCCCTATATCTTTTAAATAAAATATTGTTATCATAGAATCTTATGGGCTGTACATGCCATTCTAATGACTCTCTAAAACTGTGAGGTCAGAGGAATTCTTGAAATTGTGGCCAGTTGTTCAGCATAGGAGCGACCTCTGATATCTCGATATATATTGTATGGTTTTGAAAGAGGAGATGTTTTGTGAAAGGTTGATACTTTCGTACTGTGAACTGTGATCCAGGAAGTTGGTGTCAGAATTATTCTACAATGCAGCCACTTTGCATGGAAACAATGCAAGGCTTTCATTTTTTTTTGTGTGAACAACAACAACAAAAGAGAAGCTTAAACTATCAGAAACAACTTAAATTACTTAACATTAAATGATTCCTCTTCAGCATTAGAAACAATGAACAATAGTTGGGATTCTGAGCTTCAGAAGCAGCCTATGTTGTTTTCACCTAGACAACCATATTCAAACTTTTATTCAAAGGTAATCAAAGCAAACAGCAAATAGGATTTCATTACTGTATAGGAACATGATATTTCTTATTTTTTTTTTAAAAAAAATACTGCGTTGTAGTACTCCATTGTGTAAATATACCACATTTTTCTTATCCATTCTTCAGTTGAGTGGCAGTTAGGTGGTTTCCAGGTTCTGGCTATGTCAAACAATGTTGTTATGAACATAGTTGAGCACATGTCCTTGTGGTATGATTGAGCATTCTTTGGATATATAACCAAAAGTGATATTGCTGGGTCTTGAGGAAGGATGTTTACTAATTTTCGGAGAAATTTCTATACTGATATCCAAAGGTGCTTACCAGCTTGCACTCCCACCTGCAATGTAGGAATGTTTCCTTTACCCCACATCTCTCCAGCATAAGTTGTCATCAGTGTTTTTCATCTTGGCCATTCTTACAGGTATAAGATGAAATCTCAGAGTAGTTTTTATTTGCATTTCTCTAATAGCTAAGGATGCTGAGCATTTCCTTAAGTGTCTTTCAGCCATTTTAGATTCCTCTGTTGAGAGTTCTTTGTTTAGGCCTGTACTACATTTTCTATTGGATTATTTGTTCTTTTTATGAGCAATTTCTTGAGTTCTTTTTATATTTGGGAGATCAGTCCTCTGTCTGATGTGGGGTTAGTAAAGATCTTTTCCCATTCTGTAGGATACCATTTTGTCTTTTTGATCATGTCCTTTGCTTTACAGAAGGTTTTCAGTTTCAGGAAGTCAATTTATTAATTGTTTCGATCAGTGTCAGTGTTACTGCGGTTACAGTTAGGACATGGTCTCCTCTCCCAGTGTGTTCAAATGTACTTCGTACTTTCTCTTCTATGAGGTTCAGTGTGGCTGACTTTATGTTGAGGATTTGATCCATTTGGACATGAGTTTTGTGCATCTATAAAAATAGATCCATATAGATTAAAATAGATTCATATCCATGAAAATATGGATCATTCTGCTTATTGATATGCATGATGGCAGCACCATTTGTTAAATATACTTTAATTTTTCCTTATATTTTTGGCTTCTTTGTCAAATATCAGGTGTTTGTAGGTGTGTGGATTAATATCCGGCTCCAATTCAGTTCCTTTGGTCCTCCTGTCTATTTTTATGCCCATACCAGGCTATTTTCAGTACTGTAGCTCTGTAGTAGAGTTTGAAGTCAGGAATTGTATTGCCTCCAGATGTTTCTTTATTGTACAGGATTCTTTTAGCTATCCCGGGTTTTTGGCTTTTCTAAAAATAATAACATCTTAAAATTTTCAGGCAAATGGATGGATCTAGAAAACATCATATTGATTGAGGTAACCCAGACCCAGAAAGACAAATATCATATGTACTCACTCATACGTGGCTTTTTAGATATAAAGCAAAGAAAACCAGCTTACAAATCACAATCCCAAAGAACCTAGACAACAATGAAGACCATAAGAGAGACATACATGGATCTAATCTACATGGGAGGTAGAAAAAGACAAGATCTCCTTAATAAATTGTGAGCATGGAGACCATGGGAGAGGGTTGAAGGGGAAGGGAGAGGAAGGGAACAGAGAAAAATGTATAGCTCAATAAAATCAATAAAAAAACCAAAAAACAAAAATACCTTTTAGATATACAAAATAATGATCCAGGTATTTTTATAACTGGAAAAACGTTTTGTTGGTGCTGTCAGAGTAGGGTGAATACTATTTAACCTAGTGAATGACTGGAAAACACAAAGAAGTTTCTTTAGCAAACCAGGTTCTAAAGAGCCAATAACATTTGAATGTTATTTTATGATCTACTATTATTTCATCCCAACCCAGAGGGTACTCTACAACTTTCTATTTATAGACATCTAAGAAGCTGGCCTAGATTTACACTGCAACCTCCACTGGACAAGCACCTCTGACTTATAATGTTCAGCATATCTCTTCTGAAGCTAAAGTCAAGATTCAGTTCTTGACAAAGATGTTGTCTGCTTTGAAAGTTATCCATTGCTTTTCTTTTTGTTTTCAATGCTATTAAAATAGATCAATTGACTTGCAATAATTATTGGTTTTAAACAGCACTGTCAGTTTTAGAAAAGTAACCAAAGTGTTAGAACTAGTCTCAGATGCTAGCAAGAAATGAAAATTTAAAATGTGGTCTTTGTTTTGGACTTCACTAGATTGTCTTTTCTTCTTGCCCTGTGGTCCTCAACAGTCTTATAGTATAGTATCATCTCTCTTCAAACACCTTTTATGTTTTATTATTTATTTATTTTCATTGAAAATAGATTCTTCAATCATACAATATATCCCAACCACAATTCCCCCTCCTTCCACTTCTACTAGTTCCCCTCCTACCTTCTTTCTCCCCCAGATCCACTCCCAATCCACTTTCTTTTCAGAAAAGAGTAGGCCTTCAAGAGACAACAGCCAAACAGTACAAAACAAGATACAGTAAGACAAAGTGAAAGCAACCTAATAGAAATAAACCAATGGGTGCAAAAGATTCTTCAAAGTAGGCAAAAGAGTCAGAGATATACCAAATCCTACTGAGAGAAGCCCCACCAAAATAAGAAGGTAACAGTCATAACATATACACGTAGGACCTAGTGAAAATTCATGTTAGCCCCTTGCTTGCCATTTCAGTCTCTGAGTCCATGTAAATCCTGCTTAGTTGATAGGTTTGGGATCCCAATGCAACCCCAAACTTTTCTCAGGGTGAGCTTTTAAGCACAAAAACGGTGTACTAGCTTAATGTACTTTAATTAACAAGAGCAGTTAGCCAGAAAAAGAACTAACAGAACCAAAAAGCAAAGATAGTACATTTAGATATTTTCTCATAACTGTGAATTTTGATGGATTGGTCATTTGTTTTAGTTTTAGCAGGCAGTATTATCTATGTGTTGAATGTTACAGCCTGCATGGCCCTTCTACTATAGAGTCAGTTGTGCTAACGTTTTGGGGCTCTGTAACAATTAGAAGAAAATAAGAGAGAATAAATGAGACTTTATCTGTTAAATCAGTTTCTTAATCATCTGTAGAAATTGTTAAAGGACAGAATTCTCAGCAGTCCATCAGACCTGCAGAGGGACTGATGCTGCATTTTTGATAAGTTCCAGAAGCTACGGTTGCTTTTGCTGCCACTACTGATGCTTAGGGGACCACAGTTTGAGAAACATTGCTTTGAATCAGCTCATTTGAGAGACTCTCAACAAAAAACTGTGTGAACAAGACTCTAATCAATCTTTACAAGCCTCCTACTCAAAATAATCAGACTGTCTTCTTTTCTGTTCTGATAATAAAAAGACACTCTTGTCAGAAAAATATATGATTCAGAATAAGAAGTGTTTTGTGCTTGTTTTGACACCTTACTGGCAGGGTTGTCTTGGAAACTTTCTTATAGTTGCTGAACATCTTATTGTATTACAGAAAGCAGAAAATGGATCCAATCATTCCACTTTATTGTGTTATTTAAAATGTAAAACATGTGAAAACACCTATAAATTGCTCCACAAATATGATAATTGTTCCAAGATATGTTACTCCAGGCTGCCATAAAATAACAACTGAATACCACATTCTGTTTTATGAGAATTGGGGAGCCATCCACAATGCTAGATTTCCTCAAGCTACTTTCACAAATATGCAAGAAACATTGTTTTACAGGAGGCTCTGGAGGGCTTCACATACATTGGAAATCTTACCTACAAATAAAGACACTCTGACATTCTATATATTCTTATAAAACCCCAGTTACTACAATGAAACTGCACAAGAACATCAGCCCAGTACTAGGCTACCCTAAGAACACAGACCAATTCCAGTCACAGCTCAGAATAAATGTTAAAGTATCCTCTCAACAATTTCCATACTTAGGAGAGAATAAAATACAGATGGTCTCTCTGTAAGAGGCAAATTTCCCCCTGGGAAAGCATTTGTTGATAGCAGAGCAACCCATCCAGATAGCAAAGTTGCACACTGCACATGGGTTTGGTTCCAGATGTTGAGATTGTTAACACAGAAGGTCTCTTTCTATAACACATGAGCATGTGAACACTCAAGGTGAATGATTGGATACAGAATCCTTGGCATAGTTATAAGGAACAGAGTGTACTAACTTTTTGTGTATCAATGTCACACAACCTACAGCCATCAGAGAAAAAGAAGTCTCATTTGAACAAATGCCTCCATGAGATCAGCTAGAATTCCATTTTCTCAATTAGTGATCAATGGGGAAGGGCTCAACCCATGGTGGGTGGTAACATTCCTGGGCTGGTGGTCCTGGGTTCTATAGGAAAGCAGGCTGAGCAAGCCAGAGGAAACAAGCTAGTAAGCAGCTCCCCTCCACGTTCTCTGCCAGAGACCCTCCACCTCTAAGATTCTACCCTGTTTCAATTCTTGTTCTGACTTGCTTTAGTGATGGACAATGTGAAAGTATAAGCCAAATACACCTTTTACTTCCCAACTTGCATTTTTGTCATGGTGTTTCACTGCAACAATTAAAAACCTAACTAAGACAAATTGGTACCATGAGTCGGGTATTTCTGTGACAGCTCTGAGCATTGTTTTGGAAGGATTGTGGAAGGAATTTGGAACTTTGAGCTAGAAGACCATTGGGGGTTAAGAGCCCATAAGATGTCCTGTGGGAGCTTGCAAGATAATGTTGAGAGCAGTGCAGGGAATACAAACCTGGCTTGAGACATTTCAGAGGGAAATTTAAAGACTATCTGGGCACCAGTTGTTATTTTGAATTAAGATCCTGCTATTCTGGTTAGTTGGGACTGAAGAGTCAGCTGTGATTAACAAGATACCAGAACCACTAAAATGAAACTTTGCTTTGCTAGGATACTTGATGCTGGTCAGCCGGAACTACGAAATTAGTGGTGATAAAGAAGAAACCAGCATTACCGGTGAAATTTTCTGGTAAGTGTTTCCTGAGAGCACAGAGAAGCTGTGTTTCAGAGGTGTTCAAGGTTGTACCTCATGCTGACAGACAGACTTGGTAATGTGTAAGAGTCACCCAGGATTTACTGGTTTTGAAGGCATTAAGTGGTCATGGACAGCAGCAGAGCTTTGTCACTGTGAGAGGCCTATTAAAGCCATTGGGAAAGGTGACAGTGGAAGGCCCAGAACTGAAGAGGTTATACAAAGGAGTTGAAGCTTCGCACCATGAATAGAGTGTATGAAATGTTACAGTTGCAGCAGAAGACTGCAGTGTTTTGGAGATTCCAGTGCCCTTAGAGTACCACCAAGAAGAGCAGGAGCAGTGACAAGGAGCCAGCCAGATCCTAGAAAACATGTTGCATATGCTGCAGATGGCAGAGCTAGATAAGTGACCTTTGGAGGAGTCCAAAAGATCCTGAGTGGATCCCTGCCATTAGATGTTTCAATTTGGTTTTGCTTTGATTTGATTGTTACTGTGCCCTGATTTTTATCTCTTAAGGTAAGAAAGTGTTTAAATGGAGTCCACAGTTAAGAGACTTTGATTTTTAAGAGACTTTTGATTTTTAAAGAGACTGAAATTTTGATGTGTTTGAATTTGCAAAGACTTTGAGACTTTTAAAGATATATGAGATTTTTTCGATAAATAAGAAAGGAAGTGTTGAGCCTTAATAGTGATGTGATTGTGTATCAAGTTGACAAGTGTCACTTGTGTGTCAACTTGACACAAGTTAGTGTCATCAGAGAGGAAGGAGTCTCAGTTGAGATAGTGCCTCCATGAGACCCAGCTATGAGGTATTTTTCTTCATTTTAATGATCAGTGGGAGAGGTTTCAGACCATGGTAGGTGATTCTATTCCTGGACTGCTAGTCCTGAGTTCTATAGAAATGCAGGTTGAGAGTAAACCAGTAAGCAGCTCCACTAAATGTCTTCTGCATCAGTTCCTGCCTCCAGAATCTTGCCTCTTTTTGAATTTATGCCTTGACTTTCTTTGATGATGAACAGCAATGCTGAAGTATGAACTAAGTAAATCCGTTCCTCCCCACTCACTTGTTGGTCATAGTATTTATTTGCAGCAATAGAAACCTAACTACAATATAAAGGTAGCACAATTTAATGTTAGGGATGGGAGGGCAGAAAAAAGGAACAAATTATTATATATTACAAATATGTAAGTTACTTTACATATGTTTTCTCGTTAGTACCCATCGCTCATACTCTGAGATTACCATGTTGTAGTACTAAATTATAACCTTTTATCAATTAGACAATCAAACAGAAGCTTATGAGGGCCACATTCAATCTTTCCATCCAACCAGATCCTTTCCATCGTTTGCAAAATTTAACCTTGTGAATATACCTGATGCTCCTTTCAATACACATCCTCCTCAAACTCTCAAATATAGCCCATGTTCCATATCCAGTGTATACTGGAAAGAAATGTAAAGGAAATAACGGGGCACCAATTAACAACCAAACCTTCCAATTATTGGTCCAGACAAGAGTGAGAAATCCAAGTTTAATAATGTAATCCAGATCTTCAACAAGATCATAAACTCCCCCCCCCCAAACTAAGGAAAGATAGACCCATACAAATACAAGAATCACACAAGACACCAAATATATGAGAGCAGAAAAGAAAATCCACACAGTATATCATAGATAAAATATTAAGTATACAGAACAAATAAAGTTGATTGAAACCTAAATGAAAAAGCATAAGTCATATGTTAAAGAAAACTCATCAGAATGACTGATGATATATCATTAGAAAATTTGAAAGCCAGAAGAGTCTGGAGCAATACATTCCAAGGCCTAAAAGAATGTGATTGTGAACCTAGAATAATATACCCAGTGAAACTATCTGCCATAGTTGGAGAAAGAAAAACCTTACATGATATAAACAGCCTAAGAAATTACATTCAACTAACCCAACCTAAAGATAATTCAGGAAGTAATATTTCAATCTGAAAATAGGCAGGAGTCTTGGTAAGAGACTGTAAAAAGAAATGTGAGGCCATGATTACTAAAACACAAAGTACCAAGGAGAAAACACATATCACTACCAAAAATAAGCATACTGACCAAAATAAACACAGACACACACACACACACACACACACACACACTTCAACAATAACTTTAAATATGAATGACCTCAATTTTCCAGTCAAAATAGACAAGGTAACTAAAAGTATTAAAAAATAAAATCCATCCCCTTGTTGTCTACAAGAAACTCAAATTTCAAAATAGGAACTACCTTATAGTAAAATGGTAAACAAAAGTTCTCCAATTAAAAAGGAGCAAGGAAGCAGACAGGTATCTCCTTCCTAATATCTGACAAAATAGATTTAAATTTAAAACTAATTAGAAGAGCTAAAAACACACACACACACACACACACTTCATCTTAATCAGTGGAAGCATTAAACCAAGACATAATTATCATCAACATACATGCATCAAACTCTGATGCACCTGATTTCATAAAAATGTACTACTGGATTTAAATACACAGATTAGCATCAACCCGTCAAAGCAGGTCATTTAAATATTCTGATTTCTCCAATAGTTAGGTCATCTGAACAAAAGTTTAAGCAGAAATACTATAAATATATGGCATCATAAAACAAATGGATTTAACAGAATTCTACAGAATATTCCACCCCAACACCAAAGAATATACATTCTACTCAGCAGCACAAAAAAAAAAGTTACCATAAAATAGAAGACATCCTGAGATACAAAACAGATAACCAATTAAGAGAAATTGAAATAGTTATGTGTCCTATCCAATTACATGGCAATAAAATTTAAATTTGACAGTAAATATAGCTCCAGTACACAAACTAAATGAACATTAAAACCACTTATTATTAAATGATGAATTGGTAAAATAAATCAAGAAAAATAAAAATTCTGAATCTAAATGAAAATGAAAACACAACACATAAAGCACCTGGGACACATAGAAATCTGACATAAAAGGAAAATGCATAACTCTAAATGTCTACATATATAATCAGAAATAACATAACTACATTATTTACTAATACACTCAAAAAGTTGGTAAAAGAAAAATGAAATCTTCAAACCCAGTTGAGAGCAAGAAATGATAAAAATCATAGCAGAAATTAATGAGACAAAATAAAGAAAACAACACAAAGAATCAACAAAACCAAGAGCTGGTTCTTTGCAAAGATAAACAAGATCAACAAAACCTTGGCTCAACTAAAAGAAAGAAAGTGAAGACCCAATTTAATATAATCAGAAATGATTAGGTAAACTTTATAACAGGTACCAAACAGATTAAGAGTATATAAAAGAACACTTTGAAATATGGAATTCCACTGTTTGAACACCTAAAAGAAATGGATTAATTTCTAGAGTCAGCCAAAACATTAAAATTAAACCAAGAATAGATCAATAACCTAAACAAACACATAACAAATGAAGAAATTGAAAGAGTAATATACAGTCTTCCAATTAAAAAGGTATGAAAATTCACAAGAATTTCAAATATAAATGACCTCAATTTTCCAGTCAAAAGAGAAAAGGTAACTAAAAGTATAAAAAAAACAAAATCCATCCACCTGTTGTCTACAAGAAACTCAAATTTCAAAATAGGAACTACCTTATAGTAGTTCAGACTTTTAAAGAAGTCTGAGCAGACTTTAAGAGAAGATCTACATACAGCCAATTTTGAATCTTCCTTAAACAACTTTTTTAAAAAGTTTATTATTTATTAAAAATTTCCACCTCCTCCCCTCCTCCCATTTTCCTCCCACTACCCCCAGTCCTCCTCCCCCTCCTTCTCCAGTCCTAAGAGAAGTCAGGGTACCCTGCCCTGTGGGAAGTCCAAGGTCCTCACCCCTCCATCCAGGTCTAGGAAGGTGAGCATCCAAACAGGCTAGGCTCCCAAAAAGCCAGTACATGCAGTAGAATCAAAACCAGTGCTATTATTGGCTTCTCAGTCATCCCCCATTATCAGCCATATTCAGAGTCCGGTTTGATCACATGTTCGTTCAGTACCAGTCCAGCTGGCCTTGGTGAGCTCCCATTAGATCAGTCCCACCATCTCCGTGGGTGGACGCACCCCTCGAGGTTCTGACTTCCTTTCTCATCTTCTCCCTGCTTCTGCTCTTCATCTGGATCTTGGGAGCACAGTCCAGTGCTACAATGTGGGTTTCTGTCTCTATCGCCATCCATTGCTGGATGAAGGCTCTATGGTGATATGCAAGATATTCATCAGTGTGGCTATGGGATAAGGCCAGTTCAAGGCACCTCTCCTCTGCTGTCCAAGGACCTAGTTGGGGACATCTCCTTGGACACCTAGGAACACCTCTAGAGCCAAGTCTCTTGCCAACCCTAAAATGGCTCCCTTAATTAGATATCTTCTTCCCTGCTCCCATATCCGTTCTTCCTCCATCTCAACCATCCCATTCCCTCAAGCTCTCCTCAATCCTCCACTTCTCCCTTCTCTCTCCCAATCTCCTAGATACAACCCCACCCCAATCCCACCCCCATGCTCCCAACTTTTGCCCGGCGATCTTGTTTACTTTCAATATCCAAGAGGATAAATATATGTTTTTCTTTGGGTTCACCTTCTTATATAGCTTCTCTAGGATCATGAATTACAGTCTCAGTGTTTTTTGTTTATGGATAGAATTCACTAATGAGTGAATATATACCATATTCATCTTTTGGGGCCTGGGTTATCTCACTTAGTAAAGTGTTTTCTATTTTCATCCATTTGCATGCAAAATTCAAAATGCCATTGTTTTTTACCACTGAGTAGAACTCTAAAGTTTATATGTACCACACCTTCTTTATCCATTCTTCTATTGAGAGGCATCTAGGTTCTGGCTATTACAAAGAGTGCTGCTATGAACATAGTTGAACAAATGCTTTTGTTGTATGATTAGGTATCTCTTGGGTATATTCCCAAGAGTAGAATTGCTGGATCCTGAGGTAGGTTGACTCCCAGTTACCTGAGAAACAGCCACACTGATTTCCAAAGTGGTTGCACAAGTTTGCATTCCCACCAACAATGGATGAGTGTTCCCCTTATTCCATATCCTCTACAGCACAGGCTTGGTGTTTTTGATTTTAGCCATTCTGACAGGTGTAAGATGGTATCTCAAAGTTGTTTTTATTTGGATTCAACTTTTTAAAGAAATACAAATGTAAGGCACACTTCTAAACTCCATCTATGAAGCCAGAATCACAATAATCCACAAACCATATAAATACTAAAAAAACAAAAACAAAAACAAAAGTAAAACAAAAACTATAGACCAATATCCTTGATGATCATAGATTCAAAAAGGGTCAATAAAATACTTGAAAACAGAACAGACATATGTCAAAGAGATTATCAACCATAACCAATTTTGCTTTATCCCTCAGATGCTGAGATGCTTAAATATATGCAAGTCAATAAATGTAATAAACTACATAAATAAAGACAAAAGTCATTTATCATTTCAATAGGGGAAGAAAAAGCTTTCAACAAAGTCCAACATAGCTTCATAATAAAAATCCTAGAGTGAGTAGCAATAGAGGAAACATTTCTCAACATAATAAAAGAGATATAAGAAACTCACAATCATTATCCTAAATGAAGAAAATCTTGAAGCAATCTCACTGCAGTCAGTAATGAGGAAGAGCTGTGTCTACCATCCCTATTCCTTTTTAATGTTTTACTCCAGTACTAGATGAAGCAGTAAGGCAAGAGAGGGAAATTAAAGTGGTCCAAATAGGAAAAGAAAAATTCAAGCTATCCTTATGTGCATATGGCATATTATAATAAGAGATCTAAATATTTTTCCATTTTATAATTAAAGTAAACTGCTTAATGCAAATTCATTTATTCTGTTTATTTATGTTTTCACAAAATCAATAAGTATCCCCTTTAATTTTTTATCACTTGAACACATTGAAGTTTGAAATTAAGATTTTTAAAAATTGGTTAAACTATGTCAAATAAGTTTCAAAATAATACAAAAACAATGTGTCCTAAAGAATCTGATTTAACTCCGAACTTTTTATAAGTATATACCATGGCTGGGGTTAGAAAGTTAAAAAGCAATTCAGAAAATAACTTCGAAAATTTGGCATATAGGAAATAAAGGCGGAAAATGGGTTTGATATGCTACTAAACATAAAAGAGAATCAGGATTACTATCTGTAATGACTGTGTGACCTTGACTAACTGAACAATTTTAGCAGATAAATGACACTACTTTAATTAAATGGAAGTAATATCAGATAAATACTCAGAAAAGCAATGATATAAGACAGAGGTCATGAAGTGAATACTTGCCCATTTGTATAGAAAATATAGCCAATATCAGTCATTAGCATTGATCTTTTCTGAACAAAATAAGCAAGTGTTCATCTTGGTTGAGACTTGTCTGACTGTTTAAGTTTTCATTAAAGCAAAAAAATAAGCAAAATAAAGCAAATAGAGTTATTGCATGAAGTACTTATAATCTTTGTTGACTCATTTTGAATTTGTATTTTGTCTCCATTTATCTCGCTATTGTACTTTCTAGAAAGTAGGTTGACATGTTAATATAATCTGAATGTCTATAAAGCAGAAATTTTTGTACAGCCTTTCATGAGTTTATTAAGCATTATGTAAGAGGACAGTATATTGAGGACATTATATTCTTGGCAAGTCTATCTTTTCTACAAACATTCACATATACACACAAACACACACACAAAGAGGGCCAAGAATAGGGGTGCACATCTTTACTTCCATTATTCGAGAGATAGAGGTAAACAGATCTTTGAGATTGAAGTCAGTCTGATATACATAGTGAGATTCAGGCCAGCCAGGCTATGTAGTGATATCCTGTCTCAAAAAACAAAAGCAGTCATTGATGTGCCAAGGTGTACAATATCTTTATAACTCAAATTTGGTAGGGAAAATAAAGAAGGAATATCTGAGTCAATGACCAAATCAAGTTTTGCCGCTCCAGCGCGGGCTGGAACCAAGAGTCTCGGCGGAGGGTGTTCAGGTTGAATGAATACACAGAGCAGGAGGTTGAGGTGGAACAGCCTTTTTTATTCTCTGGATGTGCTGGCTTTATACCATGGCACCAAATGAGGAGGGGGCTGCAAAGGGACTGTAACCTGACCCTGGCAGGGATCAAGGACCGGTCACCATGCACTTAAAATTCCTTCCTTCCCCGCTCCAGGAGCAGAGGGAATTTATTATGTTTTCCTTGCAGATAAGCACCTCAAATGGGGGCAGGGATATCAACTCGGGGCTGCAGTTTCCACAAGTTTGATAACTTAGTATGTATTGGTAGTTTTTGACAATAAACAGACAAATAGATTGCTCAGAAACATACAGAAAATCTAGTAATTTATTTTTGAACATGTCATCATTCTTTCTGAATTTCAGCATGTCTCTGAAATACGAGTCCTCAATAAATAATAAGAAGGGAATGATAATTTTATTACTTGTTTTTATGGGAGTCTTTCTATCCTCTGTATCTTTTCTTGAAGAAGAGAAATTTTATCTTCTATAACTTGCTTTACTTGTGAAAAAAAAGTGGTAAACAGTACAAAACAAAGAAATGCTTTTCTAATGAGGTATTCTAGTTTCCTTCAGTTCAAAGAACTAAATACTTTAGTTAAAAGACCAAGATGAACAACTTTAGGGTGTCATTTTCTAATCTTCTAAACAAAAGACACTTCAAAGATTTCATACAAATCCAGAATTCATAACCTAAAATCAAATGGGTGCTCAGTTATAGTTTCCCTTCAGTAACTGTGACAATACTGCCTTTTTATACATAACATAATAATTATGTACAAGATGGAATAAATCATCTCAAAAGAAAATTCTTCTTTTATATGTAGGTCATTATCACTCTGAATATGGTAGGTACAAATATGATATGAATACACATATAATTAAAAGAAAAATTCTGCTTGTTATTTAAACTAATGTTTCCCAGAAACTAGATAAGTTAACATTTGTGTCTCTAATGTCATTACTAATTTACATAAAAGACTTACATCATTTGGTGCAGATACATCTTACTTCCAGAGTTTCATTTTTTACTTGATAATGAAGCTATATCCCCTGTCTGTCTCTAGTGTATGTTAACAGGAAGTTTTTAAACATATCCTTGATAAGGATAGTGACAAATGAAGGAAGGCAGAAAAATTTGTTAAGTTCCTATCTGATGCTATACTTTGTTAAAATAAGTTTTAGCTCATTAAAACTTTATAATGACAAGCCTGAAATTTTTAAGAACTAAAAATAAAATCAGCAATTACAGTTACATTCTCCATGAGTAAACAAAAAATGATGTCTTAAATATTTTAATGACTCCCTAATCCAGGGAAAATTGTTAAGAATTCTAACCAACCCTTTAATCACAAAATAGGCTATATATTGCTTTATATATTACTGTCATGCAGCAGTTTGAGGCTATCTTTCATGTGTTTGCATCCTAAAGCTTTGTTTCCACTGAAGAATGATTAAAAGATAATGGGAACTTTTAAGAGTTGGTGCCTAATGACAAGTTAGCGAATGTTGCCCTCTGAAGTTTATTTATTTAGTCCTCATAGGACCTCACCTCCAAATAGGATCCAGAAGAATGAGTAGTTGTGATGAATGATCTTAACTCTCTGATTTTCTGTCTTGCCATATGATCCATCTCACTTGTACCCTTGTGATGTCATCCACCATGATTTGACATAGCCAGAAAGGCCTTCATGAGCATTAGCACCATGCTGTTTAGAATCCCACTCTCTGAAATTGTGAGCTAAATAATTTTTTTCTTTTATACATTACCCAGATTCACATATTGGTTTTAATAATAGAAACTAATGTATAACAAAATATAGTCTGGTTTATTTTTAACACTGGATAATCTGTTGCATGCATTATCAAGGTAGAACTCTGCTTTGGATTTAGGAACTGATGCTCTAGTAACATGTAAAACAGTATACGCAAGGTGATTATTTTTTTTCAGAGTTTGAAAGAATCTTCACTGACATAAATTTTAAGACACATGGCTAAAAAGGCCACTCACGAAAGGCAAGTTAAAAATTGATACATACAAGATAATGTTGTCTAAAAATATCAGTATTCTCAATAACATCATGGTTGGGTTGTTGTGGATTTGTATATAGAAATAGATAGGAAAGTGTCTATAGTGATGCACATTAAGAGATTAAGAGGAAGGAAAAATTAGAGGCAAGAACTTTGGTTTTGATTTTGTTTCTTTTGGGTTTGTTTGAGATAGGATCTCACTTTATAACTCTGGCTGGCCTATAACTTGCTCCGTAGAGCAGGCTGGTCTTGAACCCGTAGAGATCCTCCTGCTCTGCCTCCCAGGTGCACCACCATGCCCTACAAGGCTAGCTTTTGGTTTGGTTGGTTTGTCAGGTGTAGGTGGTACATGCCTATGATCTTACTTGGGAGAATGAGAAAGGAGGATTGCAAATTCAAGGCCAATCTGGAATATATAGTAGCCCTGTCTCAGATGTGCAGTGGGTGCTAGAGAGATAGCTCAGCAATTAAGAGCACTGATGTTCTTACAGAGGACTTGTGTTTTGTCCCTAGGGCTCACATGGTGGCTTACAACTATCCATACTCCAATTCCAGGGGATCCAGCACCCTCTCAACTTCTCACATGGTGCACATGTTTACATGTAGGCAACTAAACCATAAATGGAAAATAAAAATAAATCTGAAAATAAAATAAGGCCAGGCATGGCAGTGTACACTTTTAATATCAGCACTCCAGGGCCGGAGGCAGGCAGATCTCTGAGTTCTAGGCCAGCTCTGGTCTACAGAGTGAGTTCCAGGTTATGGTGAGTTACACAGTGAGAGCCTATCTCAAAAATAAAATAAAATACTATATAACTTTTGAATAATATTTTTAATATTCACAGGAATTTATACAAATGATATTCTCTTGCTCTTTCCAGGTATAAACTAGTGTTTTACCTCTTCATGCTGTGACATAAAACCTAAGCTATTCTTTATGATGACTACTGTTCTTGCTTTGTATATGTAGGTTCCAAAGCAGGAACTCACAATGATAGTTGAATATTTTAAATATGTCACTTTAAACAGAATCAAATATGGTTCAGGGACCCCACTTTGAGAATTCCTGGTCTGGTTTGTTTTGCTTCATCCAAAGCAAAACAAAAATGCCTTGTTAGAACATCAAATGATAATTCACTAGGCTCAAGGAATGAATACTGAAGGTGTGTAGTGAAGCATGGGGCTTCTCAACAGTGTTGCTCAGTGTATTCCAGGTTCACCAGCATCCGGTTGCTCTCTTTGTCAAACTTAACTTGTACCTGGTCCCCAGCAGCCTTAGTTCAGCAAGGCAGGTAACCAAGCAAATGGAAGTGGAAGTCCAAAGCTGGTGTCTCTGGGCTGAGAGCGTTCAAGTCATCCATGCTGCTGTAGTTGACACAATGCAGTTCATTTTTCCTCTTTCTTTCTTTCTTTCTTTCTTTCTTTCTCTTTTTAATTTTCTGCTTAGGTCCAGTCTGCTATGGTACATGCAAACCCTGAAATAGTGCTTAATCATTTAAATTTACTTTTAAATACATTTTGCTTCATGAATTTTCTAATGTGTACTGTAAAGGAAAGCGTAATTCAATGGGGTAGATGAAGTAGGAAGGCATTTATATTATATTCTGCTGAGATTCTCCCTCCCACTCTGAGGTGTGTTTGCCTGGACGACAAGATGGAGCCCTCAGCAGCTGCCAAAACACAGCTTTATAAACCCTCAGCCAAAAGTGCCCTTAGTGGAGCAGAGTCCTGAAGGTGATTTCTGCCTGCCTACCTTTCTTTTTCTTTTTTCTTTTCTTTTGGATAGGGTTCCACTATGTTCAGACTTGACCTCTTAGTCTTCCTCCCTCTGCCTCCTGAGTGCTAAGACTACAAGTATGCCCTACTATACTTGACTACCATCTTTTTTAAATTATGAAAACATAAAGCCTGAATCTGAGAACATTTGCATGGATTATTTATTTTACCGATGCTAGCCGACCCATAGTCTATTTACGGGCAGGCCTTGTATGCACGGGACTGTTTTACAAGCCTAGCTCTTCCAATGTCTATTGATGGAGTGGACATGCTAATCTCGCTGTGTCACTCTTATTGTCACATAACCTTAGTAGAGCTTGGGATAGATCAGTAGACCTGAGTTTCGGTTGTGGCTGTCTGGTTCAGTCACTTGTTCTCCATCCCTGTTACCCTGAAAGACCCTCAGAGTGGTCCTTCCCTCAGGAGGAGACCCCTGAACCCAAGGAACAGTCGAGACCACTGGCTGCAATGGCAAGAGGTTATTTATTGAGCGATGCACAGGTACCTGCGGGCGTCAGAGTCTCTTTGGAAGACTTTTATATGGAAATGGGCAGGCAGAGCAGGCATACAGAAGTAGAAGCACGGTTACAAGAATCCCATTGGTCAGTTCGGATGGGGCGATGGGTTCACTTGGGGACAAGCTCCTCGGGGACATGAAGATATGATAATAGCTGACTTGGCTCTATCTAGGGCACATGTAGTTTTTCCCAGAACTGTCTGTTCCCCTCCTAGGCCTGGTGTCTGACCACAGATATCCTGTTTTGGCCACCTAGGAGTACCGACTTTACCTTGAACTTACACTTGTTTGTGTGAAAGCTTTGCAAAATGGCATTACAGCAGCTAAGCTGGGGTCTTTCAACCCTCACCTGTACAATGGGCTGACTATGTCTTCCTGCCTACCTTAAAGATTACAAGGTGAGAAAAATGTCAAAATGTAAGAAGTGCGTTTTCAGACCACTAATTGGGGCCCCTTCCTCTCATGCTTATGTTGTTGGGTTCTATGAACTCCCTGTATTTTTTTTAAATTTTATTCTTAATTGTGTATGTGTTGTGTGTGTGGAAGGGGTTGCACATGTGGATGCAGTGACCAGAGAATCCAGAAGAGGGCATCAGATTCCCTGGAGCTGGAGTTACAGACAGTTTTGAGCTGCCCACATGGGTGCTGGGAACCAAACTCCAGTCTGCTTTAAAAGCAGTATGGGCCCTTAACCACAGAGCCATCTCTCTGGCCCAGTCTTCCTGTACTTCTAATGCTTTTGTTTCATCTTAGATTCTAGGGGACAAGATTACATTGAGACTGTCATTCCCAGCAATCAGCTGCCCAGCGCCGCATTCATTCTTCAGTGAGACCCAGAGACAGCTTTCCCAATACTTCATCGAATTTGAAGAATTACAGCTTCTAGGGAAAGGAGGTTTTGGAGCAGCCATCAAGGTGTGACAGAGTTGTCCCCAGTCATCTTTAAAGCTCCTTCCCTGTCATTTTTATGGCCCCACAGGAGTGTTTTCCATTTTAAGAGTGGAGAGCAAAGTGAATGAGACTCTTGGAAGCTGTGAGCACCTTTATCTCCTGGAGGGAAAGACTGACTTTAATGTCACCTGGACACATTAAGAATACGCTATCCCTGTGTTCTGGGTTGGCTCAGAAAAATACATGATTATAACATCCTGAGTGGTCAAGATCTCTGCGTAAAGAACATTTTTGAGTACTTTAGTTCAGGAAGGGAATTGTCCTTTCCACCTTCCCTTCAGACTTGTTGGAGTTGCCATAGAGAAAAGGGCTCCAAAGTTAGAACAGAGGTGGTGTACACACTGGGAGATAGTCCTGATGGCTCCACAGTTAGAACAGAGGTGGCGTACACACTGGATGACAGTCCTGATGGCTCCACAGTTAGAACAGAGGTGGCATGCACACTGGGAGACAGTCATGATGGCTCCACAGTTAGAACAGAGGTGGCATACACACTGGGAGATAGCCCTGATGGCTCTCATCCTCTGGCTTACAAAGCTGGGAAATGAATGGCATGTTTTAAGGTGATCTGCTGTTGGGACTCTTCATTCTGGTCTGGGGCAACTGTTATTATGTGAGTGTATGAGAGGTTTCTGCTGTTCTTATTAGTTCAAGTGTGTTGTAAACCATAGGAGATGCAGATTAAAATGTATGAAGAACAGCTTAGGTACATGCCATCTTTCACATATGAAGGTGACCTCTAGCAGTGGGACATTATGTGTGTTTGATTCTGAGAGTATAGGAAGAAAGTGCATCTTTTGTTTATTGGTTGATTTTTTTTAATATTTATTTATTATGTATACAATATTCTGTCTGCATGTATGCCTGAAAGCCAGAAGAGGGCACCAGACCTCATTTCAGATGGTTGGGAATTGAACTCAGGACCTTTGGAAGAGCAGGCTATGCTCTTAACCTCTGAGCCATCTCTCCAGCCCTATTGGTTGATTTTTTAATGTGGCTTTGGGGGGGGTGTTGTTTTGTTGGGTTGTGGTTGTTTTTTGCTTGCTTGCTTGCTTGCTTGCTTGTTTTGAGACAAGGTTTCCTGGAGCCTAGGCTGACCTCAACTCAATGTAACAGAAGATGACCTTGAACTTCTCATCTTCCTACTTAACACCTGAGTGCTGGGATTTCAGATCATTGCTTCCCTGCCTCTTTCATGTGTGCTGGGGTCAAACCCAGAGTTTGTGTGTGTTTGGCAGGCACTGTACTGAGCTGTATTCTATGTGGGATTTTGAGATAGAGTATTATATAGTGTAGTATTATATAGCTCAAACTCTGTGTGGCCAAGGATTACTTTGAACCATTGGTCCTCTTGCCTCTACCTCCCAAGTGTTGGGATTACAGAAACAGGATTATAGAAATGTATTGCCACACCCAGCCTGGAAGCCTCACTCTTACTGCAGATTGCCTCTCAATCAAAACAATTAATTTCCCCACAATAAAAGAGGGGCAGCCTTTAGAAGGCAGGTAGCCCACAAGAAAGCTCACAATTTTAGGAGTTTAATTTAGAGTCCTTTTAATTAATTCCATACAAGTCTTTTTTTTTTTTTAGATTCTTAAATTTCAAACACTGTCGAGGTAGTTTGTTAAACTTCTTTCTTTTTTCTTTTCTTTTCTTTCTGGCAAGGGTCCCTTGTAGCCTTCCTTATTTACATGTTCTTAGAGACAATTAGTGAACCACTGTAACAAGGGCATCTTGGTCTGTGTAGCCACTCTCCTTTCTTCCCTCAGCTCTCACAACCTCCACATAAGGTGATTATGAAACTAAATTGATCATTTGTATATGCATCATTCCCATCTTGAATATCACTTATGCAAATGTGTAAAAATTTTCAGGAAGTTTGGTGTTCTGTATACCTCTATCATTAGTACTTCCTTGTCAAAGAAATATAAACTCCAACTTCTATCACCCTAGAAAAAAAAAGGCATATAGAAAACAATAATGATAAATAAAATAAGATGAAAAAAAAAACAAACCAGGGAAGACAAAATAAACAGCAGGAAAAGAGCCAAAAAGGAAGCAAGCAACACATATAGATATGCACATTCACATACACAGGAATCTCATTTAAACATAAGACCAGAAGCCACAATTTATTTTTAATTGATCAATTAATTTATTCTTCTCTCATAAATAACATCCCAAACACAGTTTCCCCTTTTTCCTTTCCTTCAAGTCCATCCCTTTATCTACCTTCTTCCCCCAAATCCATAATTTATAGGCAAAGTATATGTAAGTAAAAAAAGGGATATGAAAATAAAAAACAAAAACAAAACAAAACACTCTGATAAAACATTATGAGACAATGAGACAAAGAACTTCCAGAGATCCCATTGAGTGTAGAAATGGGATGAGCAGGCCTGCTTTTCATCCTGCTTGGCTCCCGCATGGCTAGCTTTACAGCCGAAATAACAACACACAAATTGTATTCATTTAAACACTACTTGGCCCATTAGCTCTAGCCTCTTCTTGGCTAACTCTCAAATCTTGTTTTAACCCATATCTAGTAATCTGTGTATCACCACGGGGTCATGGCTTACTGGGAAGATTCTAACACACATCCATCTCGGGCTGGAGCTTCATGGTAGTTGCCTCACTGCCTTCTTCCTCCCAGCATTCTGTTCTGTCTTTCCCGACTACCTATGCTCTGACCTATCAGGCCAAGCAGTTTTCTTTATTAATTAACCAATGAAAGCAACAGATAGATAGAAGACCCACCTACATCAGTTCCCCTTTTTCTGTTTAAACAAAACGGAAAGGCTTTCACTTTAACATAGTAAAATTACATATAACAAAAGAGTTATCAAGCAAGAATTACAGTTATAATATTTAGATCTATTTTACCTTTTACCATAACAAAGGAAAACTATAACTAACCATTCTTCAACTCTATCAAAAACTCCAGATGATATAATGTTACCTAAGTAAACAACTTCCAAATCTCTAGAAATGTGAGGGTGAGAACTTGTTTACTGTGTGCCACACCTAGGCAACTTGACTAAGAAATGGTCCTTGTTGAGACCCAATGTTCTTATCTTTAAAGTAAGAATTTTCCTTATATTCATGGGGAAATTAAAAGTAAAGGAGATTTAGGTACCCCAAAATATTAAGCTGAGAGGACATATGAGACCAGGCTTCAATAATGTCTACGCCAGACAATTTATGAGTTGATGCTACAGAGGTGTATCTTTTTCCCAACATACTTTGAAACTTCAACAGGTCAAAACTCTCTATAACCAATAGTTTTCATTCTGAAAGATAATGTCGAATATTCCAATCCTATACTCACCTCTTATACTTCCAAAGAATTTCTTTGCTCTAATTCTTTATATTGCCATTTCTGAGAACTGTTTTATTTATGTTTTTCAATGAATCTAGTCTTTTTATAAGACTGCTACCATGCCTGTACCAATCTACATTTCTGACAAACAACTCACACAACTTCATTTCCTGGGGGTAAAGGTTTTCCTATAAAAAATTGAAGACTGTAAGACCTTAGGAACTCATATTCAAACCAACTGATCTTGACTTTCCAAGGCTGTAATTCTGAACAGATCAAATAAATAACCTTAGGCAATTTGTGACTAAGTTTCTCGTAAAATTGACATATATTTTATAGAATTATTATGAGAAGCATATGAGAAGGGATTATAAAAGTGTTATTTATATTAGACAAAGTATCATCACATGCAAAAACTTATTTAAATTTCATTATAAAACAAGGTGATTTATTATTTTTATTATAAATCATGACACATAGCTAATAAGCCTTTCAGGAAAAGGTAAGAATTACTACAAATAGCAACATTTTGAAACACAATATTACTGTCTCTTTTTCTTGAAGATAAACTGATCAAGTTACTGCTGGAGGCCTTGCTACAAATGAGTTTGATGACTTCATATGTATAGAGGTGGCACCAACAACAAGAGACTGTGGCCACCTGTTTTTGTTCAAACAAGTGGCCCCAGATAGCTTGAGCCATCTTCATTTATACAGTTTCACTGGTTCACATGAACAGTTTTACAAAGAGTTTTTATTTCCTTAGTTTCTAAAAGTGATTACAATAATTACAAAGATACAGTTTGTTCCCTGTCTTTTTGCCCTTCAGGCTCCCAATTCTCCCATGAGTAGTCAATACCTTTTTGATTTATATCTCTATTATCAGAAGCATAAGCAGTTTTGCAAGCTAGAAAGGAACTTTTCTAACTAGGTGCACCTACAGGATAGAGTTGTGTACCCCATTGGTAGCACATGTGATTACAGTGGCATGGAAACTGAGAGACAGTTTTGCCTCTTTTGGTTAATATTGACCTTTGGTAGGGTCTGAGTTTTCATAATCAACACAGCAGACAAAGCTGAACCAATCCCTTGTACATTTCGTATTCTTCTATCCTCTCTAGGCACACACCAGGCTTTTCCATTTATTCTATAAGCAACATAACCTAGACACTCTTAATTGTTGGTTTTGCTTGGCCCTTGTCCTTAAGTCTATCTCACTTAACTTCTTGGGGTATTGGCACAATTATCAAAATTGAGGGAACAGTGGGTTTCTGTGATTCTGATTCATTTTCTGTTCCTTCAATGTTCCCATTAACTCTTGATATTGTTTATTTAATAAAATTGTTAATGCTCTATGGTTATAATAATTCCTGCTAGAACAGTTATGCAAATATGTAATATAAAACTTCATGACCTACTGCATATATATATATATATATATATATATATATATCCTCAGCAAGACTAAGGTAAGCAGGTCTTTGACCTTTGACCACAGGGTCCCTGGCTTAGGCTATGTGGAGGGCGATACTCATCAACTGTCATGATGCTATGTTGAGCTGGCCTGTACGGCCTCTGTATTCCAGTCATTGGGCCTCTGTGTGAATCATCAATGAAAAAACTGCGAGGAGCTCTTTTAGGATGGAGGGCCAGAGAGTCATGAGACATGTTTTAACTTATTTTTTTCTACCAAAGATCCTGTTCCAAGGGTTCCAGGGTCGAGGAGGTGGGTTAGTAAGGGTAGAGAAGGGGTCAAAATCTAAAGTTCTTAACATAAGCATTAAACCCAAGCATTTTACAGGGTGTGTCAAACTTTTTCCAACATCTATAAGCAGTTACAAATATCATTAGGTCAATTCCAGTAAGAGTACAATGACAGACATTGTTGTTATCAAACATCACCAGTTCCAGTCTCTGAGCAACAGTTAAAACCCTGATCTTCCCCCTTCTTAAGTGAAGAGGGGTTAATATTTTAATCAAAATGAGTTTTGGGTCCCAAAGATTAAAACAGTCAGATGTTTAGACTGCATCTTAGTTTCAAAGCAAACAGAATTCAAACTGCAGAAAATTGTAGTTTTCATGGTCAGGTCATCTCAGCAGGGCATCCCTGCCTGCCTCCCAGGTTTGGAAGCAGCTCAGCAGGCACTCCTTTCCATGGGGGCAGGGAAGACTGGATCAAGGATTCCTCTTTAACTCCTTTTTCCCTCAAACTCCATTATGGGGTGTTTGCAGCTACGACATCATCAGGTTTAGCTTTTATTTTCTTTCTGTGAAAAAAAAAGCACAAACATACAAAAGACAATGAATCCCGTCTTCAGTAATACTAGATAAGCTGGGTAAAGTTTCTGTCTGTTAACTTATTCTCTTGTGAATTCTCCATTTTTAAATCAAAATTTGCATTTTAATTTAGCATTTGATGATTTTTGCTATGCAACTAATTTAGTATTAAATTTCATACATTCTCTTTCATTATATTTTTTTAATTTTTTATATTTTTACAATTATAGTATAAAGAAATTGTTTCTTTTTTCTTGTTCTTAATGATTTATTTGTATACAAAGATCAGGCAGTAGAATATAACAACATAGTAAAGAGACTAATTTATTATAATAGTCTATAAAGTGCTTTATGAAAACACTCAGAGTTTCTACATATGTTTCCATGTGTAGAAGAGAAGCAGTATGTACATGTGCCTTGATCACACAGGTTTATTTTCTCTTGAAGTCATGAATGAAGATGAATGAAAGTCAATGTTTGGATAAATACAAAGGTAAGTACAGCTCAACAATATAGACTGCTACTAGGTGGCCTTCAGTGACAACCAATAATTTTGTTGTTGTTTGTTTTCTTTTTTATTGAAAAATTTTCCTCCTTCTCCCCACCTTCTACCTCCCTCCCCCTCCTCACACAAACCTCTGCCTCCTTCTCCAGTCCAAAGAGCAGTCAGGGTTCCCTGCACTGTGGGGAGTCCAAGGTCCCACCCCCCTCAATCCAGGTCTAGGAAGGTGATCATCCAAACAGGCTAGGCTCCCACAAAGCCAGTATATGCAGCAGGATCAAAACCCAGTGCCATTATCCTTGGCCTCTCATCAGCCCTCATTGTCCGCCACACTCAGAAAGTCCAGTTTTATCCCATGCTTATTCAATCCCAGTCCAGCTGGCCTTGGTGAGCCCCCAATTGATCAGCCCCACTGTCTCAGTGGGTGGGTGGACCCCACGCGGTCCTGACTTCCTTGCTCATATTCTCCCTCCTTCTGCTCCTCATTTGGACCTTGGGAGCTCAGTCCAGTGCTCCAATGTGGGTCTCTGTCTCTATCTCCATCCATCACCAGATGAAGGTTCTATGGTGATATGCAAGATATTCATCAGTATGGCTACAGGACAGGGCCATTTCAGGTTCCCTCTCCTCTGCTGCCCAAGGAACTAGCTGGGGACATTTCCCTAGACACATGGGTACACCTCTATAGTCAAGTCTCTTCCCAAACCTAATATGGCTCCCTTAATTAAGATACATACTTCCCTGCTCCCATATCCACCCTTCCTTTATTCCAACTACCCCATTCCCCCAAGCTCTCCCCATCCTCCCCTTCTTACTTTTTTCTCCCCATTTCCCCTTACCCGCATCCCACCCCACCCCCAAGTTCCCAATTTTTGCCAGGCAATCTTGTCTACTTCCAATATCCAGGAGGATAACTATATGTTTTTCTTTGGGTTCACCTTCTAATTTAGCTTCTCTAGGATCATGAAATATAGGTTCACTTTGGAAGTCAGTGTGGCAGTTTCTCTGGAAATTCATGATCAACCTACCCCAGGACCCAGCAATACCACTCTTGGGAATATACCTGAGATGCCCTATCATATTATAAAAACATTTGTTCAACTATGTTCATAGCAGCATTATTTGTAATAGCCAGAACCTGGAAACAACCTAGTTGCCCTTCAATGGAAGAATGGATGAAGAAAGTGTAGAATATATACATATTAGAGTACTACTCAGCGGTAAAAAACAATGACATCTTGAATTTTGCATGCAAATGGATGGAAATAGAAAACACTATCCTGAGTGAGGTAACCCAGACCCAAAAAGATGAAGAGGGGATGTACTTACTCATAATTGGTTTCCAACCAATCATTTTATATCACAAAATAGTCAATACCCAATCAAAATAAAAGGATTAAATTTACTTATTTATTTAAATTTCATAAATGTCTACTCTGTTAACATCCTTACCTCCTTTCCCTCTCCTCCTTATAGTTTCTTCCTCACCCTATCTCTCTTAAACACATAGGCTCTTTTTCCTTAATTATTATTGTTACATATATAGATTTCATTTAGTGTTGCTCATATGCACGTGTTTTGGGAACTGACTTTTTGGTATTGGGTAACCAACTAGGAGTCTCATTCTACTGTTTCACCCTTCATGGTAGTAATTAGTTGCCTGTACTTATTCATCTGGGAAAGGAACCTTGTGATATTTCCTCCATCTATGTTGTCATGTAAACTGTGGTTGTCATATATCAATACAATATATATATATATCAATAAATAAAAAATGTTTTAAACAGAGATAGAAACATGCATGCATATGATAGTCAATATAATTTAACTTTGTATCAATATACAAGAATGGATACCAATATATTTGTCTAAAAGCAGTAACTCACAATAATAAATCTATTATCCCATCATTCCCTCTTTTTTTTTCTTCAAAATGATCCCTGAGCTTATAAAATTCCTCCCCCAACCTCCCAACCCCTAAATGATGTCCCTAAACCCAGGGGTAAACTTTACTGGGAGAGGGGACGTCGTCCTCTAGAATTACTTCCAGCTGTCATGGGTGCGACGTTCTTTCTGGGGGATCCTGGGAAGGTAAAATGATGGTTAAATTTCAAGATCAATGTCTTTTAAAATTGCAAATAGTCTCTGAGTATTTTGTGGAAGTCTGGCCAGAATGTTGTACAAGATGTGCACCATTTCAGCTAACCAAGTTGGGATTGTCTTGTATAGCTGGTATCCAAAACAGGTCTTGTAGTAGCGCTATCAGTATCATGACGTCATATCAACCAGGTAGAGTTGTTGTTGTGGGGCCCCATCTTCTTCCTGGAAACTTCAAATGTCACTTCAGGAAAAACTCATTGTTCATTGTGAAAAACTTAAACATTAATCATATATATCATATATATATATATATATATATATATCATATATAGATATACGTATATATATTCAATGAAAGGCATGATAGATATATTCAATGAAAAGCATGATAGATATGAAGAAAAGCAAAGATGTTTTCTAAACTCATATTTCTTTCTGTCCCATATCATGGCTCTTGACATGAGACAGAAACTCCAGAAACTCTGGGTTTTTCTCTTACTAACAGGCTTGGAATTGGAGAGGGACTGAGCCAGAGTCCAGCTTCAAAACCAGCTCTAGGTATTTATAAAGAAATGTTTAATAAGACATATATATATATAAAACATTAATACTTACAAAACTGTGTCAATCCATCAGTAATTAAATATTCAGGGTCCCTTAATTTCTTTGAAGATGAGTATTTTCCTATGGAGATAAGAAAAGAACCCTGCCCACAACCTATCTGTATTTCTTACCAACAGTATGCTCACCATCCTTGTGAATGAATTGTTATTTATCTTTTCCAAGTAGCTTCTCTTCTTCAAACCAAACCTTTATTAATTTTGACGGTTTTTCCTCACCTGTGGAGATAAGAGCAAAACCCCTTCCCCAATGCAGCACATCTCCTGGCTTCCATTGTGAGGTCAGCACATCCTTGAAATAAACTGGTTGATTTAGTTCAGTAGACTTTTCCATTATCCAATGTCTTTCTGCAGCCGTTGTTCCCTTCTCATTAGCGTTGAGAAAATTCAAAGTTAACAAAGCATTATGTAACCTATTTCTCGGGGTGTTTTCCACCCCTTTCGGTTTGCTCAACTTATCCTTTATAGTTCGATTTGATCTTTCTATGACTGCTTGACCTGTAGGATTGTATGGTATACCTGTAACATGCTTGATATTGTAATAATCAAAAAACCATTTCATTTTCCTAGAAACATAAGCAGGACCATTATCCGTCTTTATTTGTGTAGGTATACACATGATAGCCATGACTTCTAATAAATTAGTGATTACTGAATCAGCTTTTTCTGAACTTAAAGCAGTTGCCCACTAAAAGCCTGAATAAGTGTCAATGGTGTGATGAACATTTTTTAATTTGCCAAATTCTGCAAAGTGGAACACATCCATCTGCCAGATTTCATTCCTTTGGGCGCCCTTTGGATTAGCCCCTGCAGGCAGTGGCGTTTGGTTTTAGAAAGAGCAAGTAGGGCATTTCTTTACAATCTCCTTAGCTTGTTGCCATGTAATTAAAAATTCTTTCTTCAAACCTTTGCTATTAACATGATGTTTTTTATGAAATTCAGAGGCTTGTAGCACACTACCAATCAATAATTGATCGATTTCTGCATTACCTTGTGCTAGAGAACCTGGCAGACCCGTATGGGATCGGATGTGTGTTATGTACATAGGGCAAAGCCTGTTCCTGATCAAATCTTGAACCTGGAGAAACAATGAGGTTAGTTCTGTATCATCAGGTATAAATTCAGCAGTTTCAATATGTAAAATAACTCTTTCTGCGTATTGTGAATCAGTGACTATATTAATAGGTTCTTTAAAATCCCTTAGCACCATAAGAATGGCATATAATTCCGCCTTCTGGACAGAATTATAAGGACTTTGTTCCACCTTACCCAAGTCTTCTGATTTGTAACCTGCCTTCCCTGATTTGTTGGCATCAGTATAGAATGTATGGGCTCCAGTTATTGGAGCATCATGGACGATTCGAGGAAGAAGCCAAGAAGTTCTTTATGAACTTCTTAACTTTATGAAGTTAAGCCTCTTGCTTTTTGGATAGTTGTTATTAATGTCTCCCAATGGTTCATTATCTTCCCATAATTTCTTTAGTTCATCAGCAGTGAAAGGCACTATAATTTCTTCTGGGTCTATGCTTGCTAGTTGACGAAGTCTCAGCTTGCCTTTTATAATTAACTCAGAGACTTTTTCCACATAAGTTTTCAGTTTCTTACTTGGTTTATGTGGTAAAAAGATCCATTCCAAGATAATATCATCTCTCTGCATTAAAATTCCTGTAGGCGCCACCACCGCCAGGCCAAGTCACTTTGTATCAGACCAAATCTGCCGCTGTGGAAGCTTTTGTTGCAAAACCGCAGGTACTTGAGTTTCTGCTAATTCAGGCAGTGGGGTTCAGCTCCAAACTTAGCCAAGGCAGGCAGGGAGGGGTTAATTGCTCTGGCGAGCAGGCGGGGCAGAATGGGCCTGTGTGGCCAAGTGTGTCTCGGACTTGGCACTGGGGCCCCAGTCACGAATTAAAAAACAGCACCCAGGAGGGTGCTGTGTTAGCTAGTGGGCTACCCGCTTGAGTCGGGGGCAAAATAGGCCAATGTTGGATGCCAAAATGTAACGGCGTAAACGAATGCAGACAGATTGTAAAAATATATATACAGCTTTAATGGCGAAATAGACTTACAGAACCACCATTCCTGCAGAGACCAGGAATGCAGAAGGGACAGCTGGGAACAGGCTCGCCAAATTTATAGGCAAACATTAGCCCAAGGTGAACACGCACCCAAGGGGCGGGACTTATTCCTAAAGAGATTATACTATTCCAAAGAACATGGGCATGGGAGAGCTGGTCCCACTACTATTCTGTCATGCAGCAGCATGGGCAGGAGAAAGATACCTCCCCTTACCATTCATCCCTTACTACCTATAGCATGTAAGAAAGCTGACCCCATATCATGACAGTGGAAGAACTGCCCTTGCCCCTCACTAGGTGTAGCACTCAGGAGATCATGACCTGCACCTTGCCTGGACAGCATAGTAGTACTAATCCTGCTGGCAGGGATGTAAGCCTGCCCTGAGGCCCTGAAAGTGAGAGAACTGATTCCACACCTCATCTGTCATGTAGTGGCAAGGATGAGGAAAAGATGCCCTCCCCTCTTCCCCCTTACTACCTCAAACAGGCAAGAGCAATGACCCTATCACTCACCAGACGAAGCACTCTTGCAGAGTTGGTCTTGTACTTTACTTGAACAACGCAGTGGAGTTGACCCTGTCACTGGTGTATAGGTAGCTGGCCCTGAGAATGTCAGTGTGAGAGATTTGTTCCTGCCCCTCATCTGTCATATGGTGGGTGGCACAGGCAAGGGAGAGAGAGGCCATTCCCACCTTTGAACCCTGTGGCAGGTGGGAGAGCTGACCCTGAGATCATGAGAGCAAGAGACCTGGCCCCACCTCTTACCAGCTATAGCACTCTGCAAAGTAGCCCCTACACCTTGTCTAGGCAGTACAGTATAGCTGGTTCTAGTACTGGAGGTGTGAGTGAGTCAGACCAGAGGACATGAGAGCAGTATAAGACCCATCTCTTACTCCTGACTACATAGGGTGAACTAGTTCAAATAATACTAGAAAGCTCACTCTGGTATTGAGAATAAGGGAGAGTTTACCAATCCAGGAATCTCCCAAACCTAGAACCAGAGCTATGGGTTACCCCATCCCATCATCCATTCCATCTATGATCTGCTAAAACATGTTAAGGGGCTGTTCCTGCAGACCCAAAGTTGCAGGATCTCCATGACAGGATATCCAAGAAAAGCCCAGTGAGAACCCAGTAACTATGGTATAGCCAAAATACCAGAGGCCTCCAACCAGGCTACTGACTCATTGCAATGAATATTTACAAGTAATGATATATGGACTAAAGAAAGAGTATACTATGTGACTCAGTGCGACCCAGTACAGCTTCCATGGCAAGATATTTTTCTTTTTTGTTTCTCTTCTCTTTTATTTCAAATTTTATTTTGTTTTGTCCTGCAAAGGAGGTTCCAGTGGTAGAGGGTGTTTGAGAAGGGAAGGGGAGATGAGTGTGATCAAAGTATACGATAGGAAACCCACAAAGGATCAAAAAAAAGTTAAATTGGAAAAAAATGAATATAGAATACACTATCTTGCATCAGGCATCCTAGTCCTTAGGCTCTTATAATTTTTCTGCCCCCTCTTCTCTGATTTTTCCTGAGCTTAGGTGCATTGTAGATGTATTACTACTATACTGCATTGTAGATGTATTAGTTGGGGCTGGGAACCCTATAGTCAGTTGGTTTTTACATTTTGACCAGTTGTAGATTTCTATAATGAGAAACAACCTTTTGAAAAAAAAAAGTATAATGTAGTAAAGCATATCATAGAGTTTCAAAAACTGCTCTTCAAGCCTACTTTTATTTAATTTCTAAAATAATGAAAATTTAATCTATACTTTCAATCTTCATTTTAAAAATGGATATCCACTTCACAAAATTGTTCTGTAATTATCTTAGACAGTAAATCTTAAATGACCTACAAATCTCATATAAACTATCTATGTTTCTTTGAAAACAATGATATTATTGGTTTCCATTTATACTCTTGGTTCACTAAGAAAGAAAATACGTGGACAGAAAGATGGCTCAGTGGTTAAGGTGATTGTTGCTCTTCCAGAAGACATGAGTTTGGCACCCATATGGCTATTCAAAATCACCCATAATTTCAGTTCCAGGTGGTTTAACAGCCACTTCATGCTTCCATGGACATGGCGAACATGCATATGTGCCGGTGAAACATTTGTGCATCGTGCATTTAAAATGAAAAGAAATACTTAGTTTTAAAAAGAAATGAAAATAATTATTTTTAGGTGATACAAATTATCTCAAGACAATTTGCAAAGCCTGGCAGAAAATGTGCTCTGAGCCAGATAGTTTTCTATTATTTTCTTCTGAAAATGGGAAAAAAAGTCATTTAAAACTTTTTTTCATGGCCAAGTATATTCAAAAGATTTTGTTGCTGAATAATTTTCACCAAGGCATTTGTCCTTGTAAAAGTATTTTTCCCAGTGTCAAAAGTATTAATTGCTTTTTATTTTGTCTTTTACGATAAAAAAAAACTGGAAGATATAAAGGAATACAGAATGTCTGGTTAGTTGTTTCATGTCATTTGAAATGTTTTGATCTTTCTATAAGAGGTAAATATCCAGAAATTTATATTGTGAATCGGCTTTCTCAAAGTTCCTTGGAGTTCCTCTTTCTTTGATATCTGTGCTAAAGAGACCGGACAGCTAAATTAGTACTAGCTCAGCCTTTGATGCGATGATAAGTTGTAATTAAAGGGAAAAAATCCATTACAGAATAGAAAAGGAAAAGCTTTGGAAGGAGCAGGATTATGCTAATTTTCCTCTTTCTTGCCTGAAATGCAAATAAAGAATAACTGGAGAAGCCATGATTTCCTGAGGACAGTTTACTGCAGAGTGCAGGGTATATTCTCTCTCTCTCTCTCTCTCTCTCTCTCTCTCTCTCTCTCTCTCCTCTTTTCTCTTCTTTCTCTCTTTCTGCATTTATCTGTGTGTGTGTGTGTGTGTGTGTGTGTGCGTGTGTGTGTGTGTGTGTTTAAGCTGCTATTGCTTTGTCTTCTTTTAAGGCTATTACGTTATAATCCATAGATTCTATGTGTGTTTCTGAAGTGTCCTAATCACTAAATATTTCCCACAGGGAACTCAGCAGTTTATAAGAATTCTCATAAGCCTTAGGCTCTTAAACTGAAAATTAATAGTATTAGCTATAGAGAAGTGATGCTTTTTGCTTTGCTTTGTTTTCTCCAGTTGGAAGAACAGGTAAGTTAATACATCTAAATTAAATAAAAACAAACAAACAAACTTTTTCTTTCATTTGCATACCTAGGAAATGATATCCACTTTCAACTACTTTCAAATATACAAATTAAATTTTTTCTTTTTTCCTTTTAACTTTTTTGTTCAATCTCAAGAATACTTTGAATTGAATCCAGCATAACTATAATATAAGGCATCAAAAGACAAGAGAGATCTAATTTAGATATCTTCCTTTAAATGGCTGTTAAATAATTCATAAATTTTATACACAGGGAAAGATACACATACAAATATATTCATTTCATTTCAGACTTAAATAATGAAATTTGTAGTTCAGATGCCTTGCAGGGTAATAAAAAATACAGACATGGCTCTCTTCCAATACATCTACAAATTCTGATAATTAACATTGTAGCTTTAATCTACAGTTTATCAACTGTGATGACTTTTATTCATAATTTTAGATGAATAGTGAAGATTTGGAGGTAGGAGCTACAAAAAACAGAATATGTGGCATTTCTCTCTCTAGGTCTACGTTACTTCAGTATATGATTTATGCAGAAATTGCATGATTTTATTTTTCCTTATATCTGACTAGAATTTTATCATGTATATTTATTATAATTTTAGTATTTATTTGAGACAGACTATCATTCTTCCACCTAGGTAGGCCTATAACAGAAGACCCTCCTGCCTCCTTCTCTTAATGCTAGGATGACAATGATGTTCCACTGTACTGTACTCTGCATAATTTTTTCTCTTAAATTTTGTTTTTATTTTTAACTAGTCATGTTGACACTACAAATTAAATATATAATTTATTGCAATAGGTTCTCATAGGTTAAAAATTGAGGTTCATGCTAAATTTCAAATGAGTATAAATAATTTCAAATTTTTTAAAAACGCAGAAATTATTGGTGAAGAATAAACTAGTGACAACAATGACTCCTACTTACCCAGAAACTTTCAGTAGCAGATAGTTCAGCATAGATGAATAAGGCCCTATGGGCCCTTCAGTTGTATACCCACTGGTGATCCTATCAAGCTCCAATGAATTGTTTCAAATCCATGGTTACATGGTTTAAATGCCTTAGCTATACTCAGTGGATTACAAAACAAAATGAAAAGCTATCAATATGGAAAAGGAATTTATAGAGAAGGGTTAGTTCTTAATTGGAGTGGGGAGTAAGAGTAATAACTAATATACACATATATAAAAATGTAAAATAACAAATTTAATCAATAATAAGGAAAGAGAAAACAAACTAATTGGTGCCAGGGAGATGATTCAGGATGTTAAAAGTGCTTGCCTCTAAACCTGGCCATCTGATATGATCCCCAGAACCTATCATGTGAAGAGAGAAAACTCACTCTCTGATCTCCACATGCATGCCATGGCTTGCATTACTTCACACATTCACTCATACAAGTAACTGATTAATTAATGAATATACATAAAATATTTCCTATGCATAAATTATGTAATGCAAGTTCATAATCTTGATATAAACAATTAAATTGATAAATATACTTAGAGTCCACAATTCAGCATTTAATAGTATGTGACAATATATTTGTAAGAATTGTTATAATAATATGCACAATATTATCCTTGCAATATAGTTTATCTTGCATTCTGGAAACAACCATTCATGAGTGAGGGTCTGGCTGTTCACACATCTTCATCTGTAAATTAAAATATAATTTTTATATAAAATATAAATTTTAAAATGGACAAAACTGTCTGGGTAGATGGGTAAGAGCACTTGCTGCACAAGCATGAAGACCTGAGTTTGGATACAAGAACATATATAAAAGGCAAGTGTGGCCACGTGCAAGCCTATAATCCCAGTGTTCTGGGGCATGGATACAGGAGAAATTCCAGTGTTTGCTAGGCAACAGCCTGGTTCCAGCTGGTGAGAAAAACAAAATAATGTGTGTAATAAAGCAGGACATGAAGCATCCTCCTTAGGCCTCTGTGCATGTGCACACAGGCATGTAATCCACCTAAGCATATCAGTACACCATGTGCACACATATATACATACATGCACACACAACTAAAAATAAACAACATTATACAAATAGCAATCTCCAAGTTGTTTTAAGTGAAGAAGAAATGTAACAATCAATGGATAAACACTACATAATGGAAAGGAGAGAAAGAAGAAGAACAAAATGCAGCAATGGCAAGGGGAGAAAATAACACTGAAAGAAACGGATGTCTTTAATTATCTGTGGTAATTACTAAAGGCGTAGGTAGAACAAAACATTGTAAGCTTGTTTCAGTGGTTTTAGGGTTTTTTTGTAAGATAATTACATTAACAAATAGAATTAACATATACTTACACTAGTGGGAACTGCAGATTTTTCTTTACAAAGGTACTACATTGCATATGAATTTATGTTACCCTGTCATGTGCAAAAGAACCAATGGACTGATCAAAGATATTGCAAGGAGTACCTCCTGCTCCAGAGCTATCACAGACTTCTTCACTTATTAAGAACATATGGCCATGGTTTGGTTGCCAGATATTCTTATGCTTATAAAAGTAAAATTTCTCAAACTTTTCTAATTTGGTTACCTTCAATCTAATCTACTCTATTCACAAAAACAAGCTATATTATATTCAGAGTTGGACATCTTATTTATGAATGCTACCTGTCTCTCTTTCATATCCCTATCTACCATCTATCTATTAACTACCTATCTCAATTTCTAATATGATGTGTTATACATATATGGTGTGGGAGAGTTGTCTATATTCTGTCAATCATGTTTTAAATAAAAGCTGATTGGCCAGGCAAGAAGTATAGGTGGGAAAACCAGACAAGAAGTAAAAATGATGCAATGAGAACAGGAGAATTCTGGGAAGGAGGACCTTGATTGCTTCCACTCCTGTCCAGACCACCGAAGCAGCAGGATGTCATCTGCCCCACTGAAAAAAGGTACTGAGCCACATGGCTAACATAGATCAGAAAAATGGGTCAAGCAAATGTGAGAGTTAGCCAGTGAGAGGCTAGAGCTAATGCGCCAATCAGCTTATAATTTATGGAGACCTATGTGATTTTCTTTGGGGCTAAACAGTTGTGGGGTACTGCATGGGACAAAAACCCCAAGAACAATCAGGCCCCCATTTGTGTTACACATATATAACCATATATATTTATTATCTATGTCTTCCTTTATACATAATTCTGTGTTCACATATCTCTGTTTATGTGTATTGAATGGCATTAGAAACTGGTATGATAAAGCAATAACTACATATACTTCTGTGGAGAAAACCAAGAAAACTAGTAAGGATAAATTGGATTGTGTACACTTTCCTATATATTCCTCTAAGCCATTTCATAGTCAAATGCACACATTACTTTTAGGTAAAAAGAGGCCACTTTTTTGCAATGACCTAATAAGAATCAAACTTAAGGGAATTTAGATATAACCATCAAGAAAAAAATCAAGTCGCTTAACTGTGGTATAAAAATGTTACCTGTTCACTTTGTAAAGAGAGAATGTTTTATTTAAGGAATGAAGAAGAAAATAAACACAGAAGTAGGGGAAGGAAAATAACAGTAATGATGGCTGAAGAAGTTATAAGAAATTATACTATATTTATTTACCTAGAATAGCTATAACACATGTAAGACTATATATACATATACAAACATGCACAATACACATACAAATGAAACCTTCACATCTGAATTGACAATGATCCCACAGCCTAACAAAAATCCCAATGCTAGGTAGGAGAAAGCATTTCTTGTGTTGTCAATAAGTAGTGTTCAAAACAAGGGTTATTACTATGCCTATTGGTTTTTCAAGAGCCATGGAAGGAAATTCACTACTGCTAAAGATATCATGAACATCAGACATAGGGCCCAGAAGCTCTGAGCTGAACAGGATCTGACAGCTTCCTCCATGAATCAAAGAAAAAGATGCCATGAATTTGAGATAGAGATAGATAGAAATAAAAATAGAGATAGAGCAATGAAGATAGAGATGCATACACAGAGAGAGACATAAAGACAGAGAGAGGAGAAGAGGAAATATTAAAGACTCAAAAAATTAGAAAATTATTAATAAATATTACTTAGAATGAAAAGTGGCATTAATGGGAGAACATGAATAAGGAAGAAGGACTTTTGTTTCAAATGGGTTACTGCATTGGAACAAAATTCTTTGCCTCTTAACCATTTTCTTGTCCTCAACTATCCAGAGGCAATATTTCTACAAAAAAGAAAACTACTAATAGTTGATTCCTGCCCTCTCTACTGGGAGTTTTGTCTCTTCTGGGCACACTGACTCATCAGAGCCAGCATTGCTTCTGTTGGCTGTTTCCACAGCTGTTCTACAGCACAAAGTCAACAAATGTTGATTCTGTAGAGAGTTTGGAAAAGCTTTTTGTTTTCTCTGTGCTATATATTATTTCTAGGAAATGTCAGAGACTAACAAGTCCTCAGTGCATTTTGATTTTATGTTATAAAGAGATTTTAGTGAAACTAGAAACTTGGAAATTTTGCTCATATATTTTGTCTTTAAGCTGAGCGTGTCTTCAATATATGCTACCATTATATTCTAGACTTTGAATTATTCCCCTTGTAACAGATTATTGCTATCTGTTAATGCTTCATTAAGGCCTCCTTGAGAAGAAATTATCTTTAGTAAATTTCTTAAATCATCATAAAGAAAATTCCAGGGAATCATGTGATTTGTTGTTTAGATTGCCTAGAGAATGTAATTTATGTTGTATGGAAACATAGGTTGAAGGGTCACCTGATGCCTTCATAATATAAACATTAAACTGAAATATATTGGGCTATAACTTCCAGCTGACTCTTCTGCTTTCCTCCATTAAACATCCCAAATTACTCAGAACTCTCTATGGCCATTAGAAATCGAGATATAAGTATACTGTACCCTTCAAGTGTAAGCAACTTACAAATCTAAGAAACATCCTTTAAAAATATAAAAACATAGGCATGGAAGTAAGAGAATAGCAATACTACAGAGTGAATGATCACTTTTCCATGGACAGGGACATACATTGGAACAGACATGCAAAAATACCATCTAATAAGATTTCAAGGGTGAGTCACAGGTAATCAGGACACAGGGCTGGAGTGTGGTAGGATCTAAAGAATCTAAGGAGAGAGTTTCAGTGATCTGATAAATAAATCAGCATCTTAAAGTGTTAGCTGTTCAACATATACTTAATACCAATAAATGGATGAATAATAATATATTTTTAGAACATTTTAATGCTTCTAAAATATCTATAAATAATCATTTTATATAATAATCACAATACACTTATACTGATTTCATATCTTAAAGATGATGCACTCAAGGTCATAATATAACTAAAATGCTGACCAAAATTTGTAATCAAGTCACCGATGCCTCGACAGCTACAAAGCATTAGTAATGTTATCCATCAGAAGAAGTTCTGGTGGCAAAAGGGGTCCACTGATTTCTTGACCTGTATTTACTAATGTTTTTTCTTATATTTCAGCTCTTAATTTAAAAGGAGCATGGTAGTAAGTACTTTGTTAATAATGTGCTTTACTGTTAAAATTCCTGACATCATGCCTGGTAGTTAGAGAGGACAGAATAATTTAGATGATTTGACTTTGCGAATATGAATTCACATAGCTGCTTTCAGAAATACTGCCACGGAGTCAAGGACCATAATCTTAAGCTGAATTTCAACATGGAAAGCTCATGTGATGACATAGTGCAAATGATTTTTTATTTAAACAGATAGTGTATAATAATATTATTAAAAATAATCTAATTTGTTCAGTAATAAGTGATTTCTTTCCAATGGAAATATACATTATTATTTATTGTGTAAGTTGAATCTTAAAAATGTCAGTAGTGATTGTAGTTAATGTGTATTTCATCATTAGTATCAGTAATAACAAGCAAAAAGTCCAATACTGGAGATTGGTTTACAATAGAGAGAGGTACAATGAAAATAAAGTAGAATACTTTGACATCCATGCCATTACTCACCTCAAAAATTATTTTAGTACAATAAAAAGCAAGTGAAAACTAAAGAACCATCATTATTCAGAAGAATCATTCTCTTTCCAAATCCTCATTACCAGCTAAATAAATCTATCTCTGTGTTTCAAGGATATGGCAGGAAGGAAAATATAAGAAAGGTACTCCCAAAATCATTATGTAGAAACTGAAATGATTCTTTGTTTAGACTTATTACGTTGAATGAGTTTTTAAAAAGGGTCCACATCACTACTTAATAGAAAAGGCTAATTTCTTGGAAGAAGGTTAATGAAAAGATTATTTGCAAATCTTTAAAATATAAATCAACATAGCTCTATAAAGTATCTGCCATCTTGAATATTTAAATGACAAGTTGTACCTTTCTCATTTTTGTTCTGTGATCATTATAGCAATTCCATGTCCTACTGATTCTTCTATAAAATTAAACTTAATGTAAAGTAATATCCATCAAAAATAAACTTGAAATCTGAAGATGTGAAATAAAATAATGTAAACAATGTATTTGCAATGGCCAATACATATCAATATTGGTTTGACTTTTATTGTGAAATATTTGTCTTTTGTTTTTGCCATCATGTGCCTGATGAAAATTTTTCAAGGAATGTGGAGCTACATAGCCTTTGTTTAAGGTAAAAGAGTATTAAACAAATCAGAGATCAAAATAATGTCAGGAGTGCCCCCGTCCCTGGTCTTTTTCCTTATGTGAAAACACCCAACGTCTGGATCTTGTGTGTTTCTCAAAAGCTTGGTTGCCCTCTTGGCATTGCTCAGATGTCACAAAATCTTTAAGAAATGAGGCAGAGTAGAAAGGTTTTAGGTCACTGGGAATGTGCTCCTGAAGGGGATTATGGGATGCTCTCTGGTAGCTTTTTCCTTCCTGGGCAACAGGTGAACAACATTATTGTTCCATTCCTTTCCAGTCCTAATGTGTTGGATCACTATAGTTCAAAATTAATGGGCCAATTGATCAATCATGAACTGATACTTCCTAAACTATGATTCAAAATTAATTGATTGTCTCTGGTATTTGTTATAGCAACAGAAAGACAAACAGCATACTTCTCTCAGAATTTGAAGTCTGTATTATATTTTTTTCCGTACTAGACACTGTCATTCTGACTTACAGTAAAAATTTAGAGCTAGCACCTAATATCTGCTGAGAATTCTCAAGTCCTGGTGAGAGGTGTTTTGGATACTTTTCTGGACAAGGCTTGCCCCAAGGTTCTTTAAGACACATGCCAATAAAATAAATGAGAATAAAATGTTGACTTTAGCATTCATGTATCTTGATTTTGTCCTACAGTAAAGAAAGATAAATGTTAACTCAAGCAGTTCAAATCATGGATCAGGTGATGTTTTTCACTCATGACTAAGGATCACCCTAGCTGACGGCATCAAGAATGCTGAATAATGGGTTAACCAGAAGAATAGAAAGTGAAAAGAAATACAATGATGAGTCTTGGTTTTCTTCTTATACACACTGTTGGAATGAGGCAGGATTTAGCTGTGCTAAGTGTAAACTGAAGAGTAAATAGACTAACACCAACAGAGAATCTATAATCTCAGTGTGAAAGTTTGTTAATTGAGAACAAATTAATGAAACTACTTTTGGAAAGGAAGCATAATTTAAATACTGTTGTGCAAGCTATCATAATCAGAACATGCCATATAATGTGATTTCATTCTAAACAATAAGACAAACTCTATTTTATGTGGATACTCTGCTTCAGTACTACAATCAGAGACAATGTTTGAACCATGACTGTGTCAATATTGATAAAATAAATGCACTCTTTGGCCTACAATCAGTCCTGTTGCAAAATGATAATTTTAGAACAGTATTTCTGTAGGACTAAATAGTGAAAGCATGCATGAAGTAAAGTGGCTTGCAGGTAGAGATCATGTGGCAATTACTCAGGAAGTTATTGTTAAATGACCAGGACACTGTCTCTATGAGTTACATCTATGCATTTTCCCCCTGGATTTTAATGGGGTTAAATATATGCAACATTGCCATTTCTCTATCCAGATGGATGAGAAACTGTCAGTCTCAGAAAACTGGAAGTGAATCTAAATCAAGGTGCTAAGCTTCAGATCCTTTCTTGGTCTCACTCACAGGCAAATCTGCTTTCCTAACAATCATGCTTTCTGTAGCACAGTGGGGAACAGAAAAATTATTCCTGAATTTTTTTTTCGTTTTTGTTTTTGACAGTGTAGAATTTTACTTAAGACATGTGCTCCTGAATAATAGTAATGAAAAAAGAAATTACCCCTGGAAAATGGTTTACTGAATAGGTATTCTTTCCTTCACCTTGCCTTAGACAAACATGGTGGATGCCTCCTTTGTTTATCTATGACACATCCATGCACTAATGATCCAAGTTTCCATCCTTTGTCTCAAGAATTATTAACTGGAACAGTCAAAAATTATCAGCTTAAGTTATCCTTAATGATCAGCTGTAGAATCATATTTGTTAATTGAAGTTTTGATAAATCCTCCTCGTTCTCTCCTTTCATTTGATGCATTCTCAGCTTGAGCTGAGAGGTTTCTCCAGAAAATAGGCAGACGTTAGAGTGATTATTTTTAGCATCTTATTTTACATATCCTATCACTGTTTTTGCTTCATTTTTAACACTCAGTTCATTCTCGGGGTTGTTTGTTCTTCTTTATAAGAGAAAAGTCCATTTTAACTAAAGTTTAATGGGCTTGCAGATTTCACGGACACAGTGTCCTTCTTATTGAAAAAAAAAACTACTTTCCTTTCTCTTATAGTTATTCCCCTGTGAATAAATGTTTTACCTTAGATTTTTTAAAAGAATTTTATTTTTTGAAATTAAATTATAATTATCATTTTTAGTCCCAGTTGCTCTCTCCCTAATTTAACAATTGATTGTCTTCCCTCTCCTCTTCTTCCTCTTCTGGTTATATGGGGCATAATATGGTAAGAAATAATTGGAAAACTAAAGAAAGACCAAAGTAATGAAAGAAATCTGACCTGCAGAGGTGTGTGTGTGTGTGTGTGTGTGTGTGTGTGTGTGTGTAGATAACCTTTTCCATATAAAGAATTGGGAGGACTTATCCAAAATTGGCTTCTTCACTCAGATCCATTAGAAGGCAAACTCACCCCTGGCGATCGGTGCTGCCTAGAAAGACTATCCTTCCTTGTTTCTCTCTATTTAGAGCTCATTGTAAATATTCTCTATGTTGAATCATTGGGAAGGCTGTGTCTTGTCAAGTCACCAAACTCTGAAGGAAACAGTAGAAAATAAATATCTAATAAGCTAATCAGTCAACTTTCAACAAATTATATGTGTACTAAAAAGGAAATAAAATACTTCCCCTCAACTCCTTAAGTTTTATACTCATATTATTTGAAATTTAATTTCTTTACTTGATTTCATGTCTATGGAATAATACTGTAATTATATTTTATTATCATAATTCTTTTTTACTTAATATTCATTGTAAAGACTAACATAGATGTGTACCAAATACTATTTTCCTGGCACAGAACTAATTGTCCCTTTTGAGACTCATAGAACATGCAGCTTTAGTAAGATATTATTTTCATTTAGATACAAGAGATTTTTAACAGTTACATTCTAAAAAAGCATATAACTGTCAAAGAGAAGCAGAACAATTTGATCAACATATATATACATACATACATATACACTATTAGGAACATATATATTATTAGTAATATATTTTAAATATTTCCATCATATATGACTTTCTTGTATACCAAAATATGGTCTCATCATCAATTTATAAAATTTATACAAAATATTAACCTGATTTTATTGAATATCCACATAACTAATAGTGTGTAAAACCATCTATTTCTCATCAATTCTATGAAGTTTATTCATTATTCTTAGCATGTATAATAGTCTCTGAAATAGGAAAAATGTATTATTTAATACTTTTTCCATTTATAAATTAATTATTTCAAATTCATCTAAGAAGCTTTTATAAAGTAAGATAGCAGTAAATTTCAACATCTAGATCTGAACCTAAAACTTCAGGTTCAAAACCCAAAATATATCATATTTTCTCATTTTTTTCCTCTTAGAAAATTAAGCTACCTAAGAAAAACTCTGATATTTACTCTAAATCATGTTAATTTTCATGTAAAACATATATCAGACAGGTGATTAATAAGAAATAATATATGCTTATTCATTTATCAATAGAACCAGAGAAAATCAGTATATCCAACAATTACATGAAATAAAAACTAAAGCTATTCTATCACTTGATTTTACTAAGGTATCAATTTGAATGTACAGCAGTGCATACAGCACAAAACTTTATTTTACTATATGAATAAAATGCAAGTATCCAATCCAACATCCAAAGCACTGGCAGAATATTGATCTTAACAAATCTGTACCATCAAAGGAAAATGATTGAAATTAGAATGTCCAAGATGAAAAGGAGTCAGGAATAGCAAAAACATAGATGCTCTGGTTAATTTTCAGTTACTGTGATAAAACAGTGTGCCCAAAAGTAACCTGTCATGGTCCAGCTTTGATAGATTCACACATTCCTGGGTAGAGATATGCAGATTAGAAATTTTAGGTAGAATGAACAGAGATATGAAAGAAAAAGTCATAGACACAGAATAGAATCAGGAGGGCAATCCAGTGAATACTGAATATACCTGGGTTTATTTTTTAAGATCTTTAAATACTCCAATTCAAAGGAGGGAACAAAAGCAAAAGACCTCTTTTGTATAATACAAAGAACAAACAAAGTGGTTACCATCTTAATACCCCAAACACCTAATAATCACACCCAACATCATGATATCCTGTTAGTAACCACACTTTAAGTTAAATCTCCTGTCAATAACCTTGAAGGAGCAAGAATAGGGCGGAACTTTCTGATTTTCAGTCAAGATAAAATGGATCCTCTTCTGTGAGCCATCTTAATACCCTAAAGACCATGTCACCATACCCTAGTTCAAGATACATATCTTAGTAGCCACACTGTAAGTCAAACTTCTTCTCAATAGCCTCAAAGTAGCAAGAATAGGTGTTGAAATAAGAGCTGCAGGCTGCGTCCCCGGCACCCGGCCGCCAGCAGGACTAGCTTTACCAGAAATAATTACACAGACACTGTATTCTTATAAACACCGCTTGGCCCATTATATCTAGCCTTTTCTCGGCTAACTCTCGCACCTGGACTAGACCATTTCTTATAATCTGTGTAGCCCATGAACTGGCTTACCAGGAATGATCTTAACCTGCGTATGCTTGGAGTGGAAGAATCATGGCGAATCACTGACTCAGATTCTTTCTCCCAGCCTTCTGTTCTGTTTACTCCACCCACCTATGTTTTAACCTATGAGGGCCAAGCAGTTTCTTTATTGCTTAACCAATGAAATCAACAGATTGATATATGACACTCCCACATCACTTCCCCTTTTTCTGTTTAAACAAAAAAAGGAAGGTTTTAACTTTAACATAGTAAAATTACATATAGCAAAACAGTTATCAAGTAAGAATTACAGTTACAATATTTATATCTATTTTATCTTTTATCATAACTAAGGAAAACTATAATTATCTATTTATTCTTCAACTCCATCAAAGACTCCAGAAGGATATAATACTACCTAAGTAAACAAGAAATAAGAAAACTCTAGAAATGACAAAAACTTCTCACTGCCTGGACAGTCACCAAAAGTTCTTTTGTATGGTTGGGGCATCCATCTTCAGCCTTCAGGCCCATAGTATCTACCAGACATTTTCATCAAGCAGGAAATTCCAAAGACAGTTCAGTCACTTTCTGCTGTATCCTGCAGAATGTCTCACAGACTCTTTCATGAGTCAGGAACCCCAAAAGACCATCTCACCTTTAGGCAAGTTCAGCAGTCCTCTCTGCGGGTTCTTTGTCTCCAGTTTATGAATCAGTCCAGGCAAAAGTAGTTTCTTGCCCAAATGGCTATCAAACTCCATAAGGATCCTTTTCGATGCCCATCTTCTTCTTGAAGTAGATTGGTGCTGCCAGGAGCAGAGTGTCTCATTGTCATGAAAAGTCCTAAGTTATCACAATATTTTAAATGCCATATTCTGTAGCCTTTGAGAGATATGAAGAATGCCTATCTGAAATATATCTTTATATATCTAGAAAATCTAAGTAACATGACTACAAACTTGACTATTATTTATGATTATCCATCAACAACCTATATTTCCTAATTATACATTACATTTTAAAAATGAACTACACAATCACAATACCTTAATCAAGAGCAGAAATACATATACATATAACAAAATTGACCTTAAAATCCATAACAATGCAAATTATTCATACCTATATCATTTCCCCCTTTAAATGTAAAAGAACATTTATAAACAATATTTTCGGAACATGGGCACAGATTTTTCTCTCCAAACTGCTTCCTGCTGAATGGGGGCACTGTCAATCAGATCATTTAGGGTGTAACCTGTGTGCCAGGTTTATCTCAGTTGGCAGTTGAGTGAAGTAATTTTTTGAGGGTGTTCACAGGAACTTTTCGGGAGGTCATGGTTTATCATACCATATCGGGATAGATGCAATCCACAGGGTCCGGTCCTCTGTGAAAACAAAAGAAGACCCTCTCCAAAGCATCATATCCTTAGACCCAAATTTTGAAATCGTAATACCCTTATATCCATTCTGGTTTAGCTTGGCAGCCCATGTAATGAAATGTCTCTCTGTACTTAGCTCCTTCACAGTCAAAAATTTTAAAGAAAACACAATGTACATAATCCAGACTCTCTGTGAATTTTCCATTTTTATGTGGCTTATTTTTATTTTATTTCTCTTAATCTATAACTATCTGTATTCTGTCTCTTTAAAGACTTTACCTTTTTTTTTTAAACCATTTACTTTATTCTCTATATTATTTTTCTTCTCTCTCTCAAGCCTACGTACATTCATCCAACAGTGTGACTCATTTAGTGGTCTGAATCTGTCCTATTGTGAATCTGCAATTTCTTACTATCCAGGAGCACTTTTGATTTGCGCCTTTAAATCATTAGGCGCTTAAGAATCTAAGCTGTGACATTCCTAGGTCAAAAACAGGTACTGCCTGCTGGCCCCGCCCAGTCCAACATGGTGGAGCTGCTTGTGCCTCTGAGCTGCATCATGCAATGTCCCCCTTTTAGGCACACAACAGTCTAGTTGTCATCAAACAAATCATAGCACTTTACTCCAAATGCTCCATTCAAAAGCTCTTTCTCCCACAGGAGCCAGACAGAGATTGCAATGGCGGCACAGCCCAGAAAGCCAGCATTTTAAAACAGCCAGATTTTTCCTGCTGCTGAGTCAGGAAAATTTCAAAATGGAGGACGTACCATTTTGTGCTAGCTCTGGGGCCGCCAGGTAGGAGTGGCACTCAGCACTTTAATTCTGAGACTGAGCATGCAGCACAGAAATTCTTTTCATCCAAGTTACAGCCAAATCTGACATGCAGAGCACTGCACAGTCTGAAAACACGCCATGCTCTCCCGCCTGCCTAAGCCTGATTCCGCTGTCTGCCCAGGTGCCAGGTGCAGGCAGGGAGTGCTAAGCCATCGGCATGGTCTCAGAGCACTCTCCTTCTGATCCCAAGTGGGAACACAAACATCCAGTCCCATAAAATCCATTGAAATGCTTTAAAGCCAGAGTTCATGCTGGCAGCACAGCCCCAAGAAGCTGCGCTTTAAAATGATGCAGTGTTTTTTCTGCTGCTGATGCCCAATCAGGAAATCTCTCTACAGCATGCCACCAACAAAGAGCAAAAATCTGTGTTAAACTCTCTCTCCCTTATTTTTAAGCCTTCTCAGGTTTTTAAGTGGATTTCGTCCATCACGTCTGGGTACCACTCTGTTGAAATAAGAGCTGCAGGCTGCGTCCCCTGGCACCCGGCACCCGGCCGCCCGCATGGCTAGCTTTACCAGAAATAATTACACAGACACTGTATTCTTTTAAACACCGCTTGGCCCATTATATCTAGCCTTTTCTCGGCTAACTCTCGCACCTGGAGTAGATCATTTCTTATAATCTGTGTAGCCCATGAACTGGCTTGCCAGGAATGATCTTAACCTGCGTCTGCCTGGAGTGGGAGAATCATGGCGACTCACTGACTCAGTTTCTTTCTCCCAGTCTTCTGTTCTGTTTACTCCACCCACCTATGTTTTAACCTATGAGGGCCAAGCAGTTTCTTTATTGCTTAACCAATGAAATCAACAGATTGATATATGACACTCAAACATCAAATAGGCCTGAACTCTCTGACCTTTACTCAAAGTGAACCAGATCCACTCTTGTGGGATCACTCCCACAGCAATCTGAGAAGGAAAAGTTTAATTTGACTTCACAATCCAACACTGAAAGAAGTCAGGGCAGGAACTTGAGGCAGGGGCCATGAAGGACTTGTTTGTTGGTTTGCCCTGGTTTGCTAGCAAACCCTTGCTTAGCTAGCTTTTTTATATATCCCAGGCCTATTTGTCTTGGGACAATACTGACCACAAGAGATTAGACCCTCATACATCAAGATCCTCCCAGACATGCCCATAATATAATGTGATAAAGGCAAGCTGTATCAAGTTAACACTTAAAGCTATCTAGGAAAATAAATTAATACAGAAATATATATTTTAACTTTTTAAAAACATTATTGTCTAAATGCAGTGGAACATTATATGATGGTATGAAATTAAATTTAAAGTTTGACTTATTGAAGTATCCTTAATTTTCAGTTAAGCTTATTGTGAAATATAACAACCACATAGAAGATCAGTATACAAATAAAAGCATAGTTTAATAGAATATTGGAAAAGTTAATTACTTGTATGAACAATGAAAAGTCTCTGCATCCCAATAAACCTCTCCACTTATCCAGATCAAACCAAATCAAACTGAATTAGAAAAAACAAAAACAAAACAAGGTTTAACAGATACCACACTCCTGGATAGCTTTCTAGCACAGAGCAGAGGCTAAAAATGATAGGAAGAAGTCATCATTTTGTGGGCTTTCTCAGGGGAGGAGTCTGAACTAAGGCAACTCCAGGTGAGGGGGCTTTGAGTAGAGCTACTGATCCAAACATTTCAGACTCGTTGGATATATGGATAATAGGGGCTAGTGTGAAGCTTCTTTCCAAAGATCCCACACTCTAGGTATATGGATGCCAGTTCATGTCTGACAGCTTTGTGTGGACATAGGGTGGTGTGGAGGAGGGAAGAGTTTAGGAGCTGATGGGCTCATGCTCAGTGGGAGGTGTGGATGGAGAGGCATCAGGTTAAATGCCATCCTGGAAACCATAGGCACCTGTTTTTTGAGTTAGATGAGAAGGTAGGTTTCAAGGAGAAAATTTATCGGCCCTATGAACAAGGTTATCCATGGAAAGGGTGATTAACTGTCAGAAAGAATAGAACAGAGAAGTGTCTTAGTTGTACAGAAGAGGCAAGTGTGAATGAGTGAGACAAGAGAACAAATATTCCCTTTAAAAACAGATTTAAGTTGCTGGGTAGATTTCCATTTGGGCCTGGGGAGGTGGTATCAATGGTGGAGTCCCAGGAGCTGCTGCAGGTATTGGTGTTATCTGTAGAACCATTTGTAATTTAGTCTTGGCCCAGGTAGGAGGAGTGAACCTACAAAACATGTTGTAAGGGCGGGTGCTTGTTTGTTTTCCCAGTCACCCAGACTCCTGAAATAATCACACAGAAACTGTATTAATTAAATCACTGCATAACCCATTAGCTCTAGTTTTTAATTTGCTAACTTTACATCTTAATTTCATCCATCTACATTAATATGTGCATCACCACAAGGTCGTGACCTACCAGCAAAGGTTCAGCACATCTGTCTCTGGCAGCAGCTTCATGACTTCTCTGGACTCTGCCCTTCTTTCTCCCAGCATTAAGTTTAGTTTTCCCTCACTAGCTCTGTTCTATTCTCTGAGGCCAAGACAGTTTCTTTATTAATCAATGGTATTCACAACATACAGAGGGAAATTCCACATCACCTCCCATTTTCTATTTAAATAAAAAGGAAGGCTTTATCTTTAATATAGTTAAATTACATATACAAAACAGATATCATGCAAGAATTACACTTACAATATTTATATCTACTTTATCTTTTATCATAACTGAGGAAAACTATAACTATAAATTCTTCAATTCCATCAAAGACTCCAGAAGGATATAATATTACCTAAGTAAACAAGAAGTGCATTATAAACAACTTCCAACACTCTGGAATTGACAGAGACATGTTGCTGCCTGAATAGTGACCCAAAGTTCTTCTGTAATGTAGGAACATCCATTTTCAGCCTATAGTATTCTGCAGACTTTTCCATGAAGCAGAAAATTTCAAAGACAGTTCTACCTATATTGGCAGTTTGTCAGTTAATTTCTTCTGTGTCCTGCCAAATGTCCAGGAGACTCTTTCATGGAGCAGGAACCCTGATGGATCGTCTCACTTTTAGGCAAGTTCAGCAGTCATTTCTCTGTGGGTCCTGCATGTCCAGTTCATCAAGCAGTCCAGCTAAAAGCAGTTTCTTGCCCCAATGGTTAGCTAAATCCATAAGGATCTTCTTCAACGCCCATCTTTCTCTTGAAGTAGATTGGAACTGCCAGGAGCAGATGTGTCTCATTGTCATGATAAGTCCTAAATTCTTAAAACATTTTAGATGCCATATTCTATAGTCTTTGAAAGTTTTGAAAAATGCCTATCCATCTGAAATACATCTCTGTCCTTCTAGAAAATCTGACTAACATGGGTACAAGCTTAACTATTATAGATGATTATCTATTAACCTATATTTCTTAATTATACATTACATTTTAAATGAGCTGCACAAACAATACCTTAAACAAGTGCAGAAATATACAAATAACAAAATTGACCTAAAATTTGTATCAATAAAGCAAGATCCATACCAATGCAAATCTCTATAGCATATCCTCCTTTAAATGTAAACAAATATTTATAAACAATCATTTAGGAAATTTGGGCATAATTTTCTCCAACCTACTTCCTGCTGTTTATTAGTTGAAATATTTTCTTTTGGAGGTTTCACAGAGACCTTTCAGTGATGGAGGAAGGTCATTGGTTAATTAAATAAAGAAACTGCTTGCCCTGATAGGTTAGAACATAGGTGGGTGATGTAAACAGAACAGAATGCTGGGAGGAAGAGGAAGTGAGCTCAGAGACGCCATGCTCCCCTCTCCAGGGCAGACGTGATAGCTCTGCTCTCTGAGGCAGATGCTCGCGATGAAGCAAGCAGGCAGGTCAGACATGCTGAATCTTTCCCGGTAAGACCAGTGCTACACAATTTATTAGAGATGGGTTGATCAGGATATCAGAATTAGCCAGTTAGGGCTAGAGCTAATGGGCCAAGCAGTGTTTAAATGAATACAATTTGTGTGTTGTTATTTCAGGGCATAAGCTAGCCAGGCGGCGGGGGTGCTGGGGACACAGCCCTGCCGCTCCTATTACTACATTTCAGGAGATCTTGGTCCATCAAACCACATTAGTCTGAAATTAATCCACAGGTTCTCATCTTCTGTGGAAACAAAAGCAGAACCTCTTTTCCAAAGCAACATATCCTTAAACTCAAGTTCTGAAGACAAGGTACCTTTAAAGTATATACGTTGGTTACTTAGCTCCTCCTTCAAAGTCAAAAATTCAAAGAAAATGCAATAATATATGTAATCCAGACTGTCTGTGTACTCTCCATCCTTATTTGGCTTATTTGTTTTAAATCTAAAACTCTGTATACTCTTTTTCTTCTCTCTCCCAAGCTTACATACATTTTTAAATACATTGTCTCATTTAGAGGTCTTTTTATCTAGATTTGTCTTTATTGCATATATATAATCTTTTACTGCCCAGAAGTGTTTATTAAAAGGCTAAGCCCTTCTTATGAACTTAAGTGGCACCATTGCTAGGGGAAATATGGCACTGCCTGCTTGCCCTGCCCAGTCAAGCATGAAGAAGCTGTTTGCTGTCTCTGAGAGCCATGCTCACAGCCCCATTTTTAGGCACACAGCCAGGCTACGTTGTCATTAAGCAAGTTGTAGCACTCTGTTAACAAACCCCATTTAAATGCTCAGCCACCTGAAGGAGCAAAAGCAGCATGGCTCGGGAAGCCATAGTTTTAAAACTGCAAGGCTTTTTTTCTGCTACAACTGAATCAGGAAAAATCTCTTAAAGGATCCATGGTGTTAAGCCATGATTAACTCTGGTGTGTGGGTGTGTGTGCGTGTGTGTGTGTGCCAAGAATGCCTTCCCAAACTCCTTTAGGTTTTAAATGGATTTTAGTTGGCCACGTAGGTGCCAATTTGTTTTTGGGAGACCACTAGTTTGGGTGGGATAAAAATAGGCTATGGAGACTTGGTTTTTACCAAATCAGATTTTTTAATCCAGTAGTAGAACTTCTTCCAGGAACCTGAAGGTATCTGTATGACAGCTGGAACAGATTTACATCTTGGTGTCATAGCAAAATGCTATGGCTTTAGATTAAAAGGTGTGAACATTTTAGAAGACAAAGGAAATTTTAAAATTCTAAACCTCTGAAATTACATCTGAAACCTGTTAACCCTGTACTATGAAGCCTGTGAAAGAGGCAAACCTGTTTGTATTTTAAGGAGGAAACTTAACTAATAAATTAATGAACTACCAGTACCTTAAGTCATCAAATGCCATTAGGCAGATCTGAGAGGGAAAAGTAAATGAGCAGAAGTGAGACAGCTTTTCCAGCTATCCAAGCAATCCCAAGTCTCTCTGTGGTCTTTGGCAAATGCCAGTCTTAGAAGCAGTACTTGCCTTTAGCTGGTGAGCCAAAGATGCCTGACAGACTTTCATATGTGGGTAGGGTTCAATCTACCTGTCTTGGCAGGATGAGACAATCAAATCCCCCAGTGTACTGTCATCATTCCATCCATTTTTGCTGTGTTGCAAGATTTGCCACATCCATAGATGAGCCTTCAGGAATAAGCTCTGCAGTCATGCATCTTCTTAAAGGAGCTACTGGATGCTGCATAAATTGGCATGTCTCCCTATCATGAGAAGCTCTTTTGTTAAAGGCCATATTCTCAGACCTGTAAAGGCACGTTAGAATCAGGGTACCATTATCTCTCATGCAATCTAAATTAGACATATAAGTTAAATTTTGGACATATATTTTACCCAATCAGTTACATCTTAGCAATGTTAGTAGAGGCAAGATTAGTTTTTTAGCTGTGGTCCTGAGATCTATAATATAATTCTCATCTGCATAAGGCAGAACCAAGTTATTACATTGTAAACAATTTAGTGTTTTAAATCAATATTAATTGATTTAAATTATTAAGGAGTTTACTTTTAAGTTACAGAATCTGACTGCCAGCATTTCTACATTCCTGTACATGAAAGTAGAGATGCAGCTTAAATATCTCAGTAAATCAGTACTGTTATAAACTTTTTTTAGGACAGGGAAGGAATTATAAGCCAAAGTATATTGGAGAGCAATATTTCCTTGGTGGGGCCAGCACACATGGGTGCCCTTAGTAAGAATGGTGCTGAGGTTTTTATTTTGAACTTAACCAAAATAGTGGTTATCCACGTTTGCACTTTTCCAGAGCAGTTGTAATCTGGATTTTCAAGCTGTACAGATTTTAAAACAAGCACACATACACATACAAACAAAAATCAAGCATACTGTGACCATATTATTCAAACATATATTTTAACAGACAGACAAACAAAACCCATAACAGTTCTCACCCCTGGGAGATGCTAATTCTTCCTTTCTCAGCAATCATTAACTGCCTATAGTTCTTTGTTTATAAGCACATCTTTAGAAATAATACATCTGCACTATATAACTAACAATATGATTAGTTATCCTATGACAATACATTAATTGCAGAGGAGCAAAGAAAGAATACACAAAAAATGCTCTAAAATTGAAGGAGAGGAGCCGGACAGAGGGATTGGTGGTTAAGAACACTTGTGCAAATATGATAAACTCAGTTAGATTTCCACCATCTACAAAAAAAAAAAAACCCTGGGCATTTTCAAATGGACCTCTAACTACAGAAATGTGAGCAGTAGAAGCCAGAGGATCTTTGGGACTTCCTTATTACTAGCTTCAGTAAGAGATGTCTCAAAGAAATAAGGCAAAGAGTGAGAAAGAAATACACTTGACATCCTCCTCTGACCTGAATGTGTATCCACATCCACATGTATCCTTACACTTATACACAGATGAAGATAAGTGAAAAGGAAGTGTTCTTTCATTTTGACATCATGGAGAATATATTCCTAATTTGTATTCATTCTCATATTCACGTAAAGATATTTTTGAACTTAATAGTGTGAAAACATCGATAATGGTGAAAGACATGGTCTTCCCTACCCCTAGGAGTGTATCTCAGAACTGGAAGAGGAAACAACAACTGATATTGGCCTAGGGGAAGGTAATGCTGCTACCTAAAGCCAAAGAATTCATAATTTATGATAAAGTAGGAATCATTGCTATGATTTATTTCAGTTCTCATCTGAAAGTTCAAGAATTTATGATGCCAACACCTGTAGGATCACAGTAGAAATCCAAAGTATAGATACTGTAAGAGGTTTCAAGTTACATCTAAATCCATGCTTTTTGTAATCCAAAATGCCTGGGAAATATGTAGGTTTTAAACACCAAAAGATTTTTATTGAATCTGAAAGAGATGTGGGGCGCTGCCAGATTGATAAAGGCTTAATGTACTTCAAGTTAGTCAAATTGTTTTAGATAAGGACGTTAATCTATGTCCTATGTAGAGAAATCAAAGAGCAGGCATCAACACGTGGGAATGGTGACAGTTATGAACTTCATATAAGAGGACATAGTGGATAATATATAGTTATGAACCAAACACAGATATTAACATGAAAACATTATATACCATAGCACTTATGTCATAAATAGTTCATAAAGGCAAAAAGGTAAAATAATCTAAAATTACTTCCTTAATTTTGAAAATATCATGTAGTAGCTGAGTTTACTAAAGCACATGTTTCTTTCATAAGTTGTGATATAGGGTACAAAATTCAGATAAAAAGTATCATGAGCTATATCTTTGCCTACCAGATTTCATATGCTCTACACTTATAATATCCTAAATGATGCCTGGTATGAGATTTCAAAGCATTTTTGTGAAGCAAATGTTTGCCTCAGAAGATAAGCCTGCATAAAAAAGGAAATGTGTGAAGTTAGAGCCAAATCTGTAACCTAGGAGACTGTTGCATGGAAACCATTCATGATTTTCAAATAGTGCATTTTAGTGAAGTCAATTGTGAGAACATTTTAGAATACCTAATAGTTCCCTGCTTGATATAATACTGAGACTGAGACTAAAAACTGAGGCAGGAATGACTCTCCATCTAGACCATGGCCACAGTTTTGTTTTCTTCAGTCAAGACTTTTACTTTGCACGTTATATGAAAAGACTATATTTATTGTATTTTTCAAGGTCATGTAAGAATGGATGCTTCTATTCCCATGAATGAAACTTTGTTTCAGGAAGAAGATAAACCACACATAGTCCCCTGAGGATAGAAAAACATTGACTCCTAACAGAAGGAGCTGAGAACATTCACTTCTAATGAAAGTGTTTGATAATGTCACCCCACACCCAGCACCAATTTGCCTTAATTAGAATTTCAATTGCTGCAATAAAACACTATGACCCAAAAGCAAATTAGAGAGGAAAGGGTTTATTTGGCTTCCACATTAGCATTGCTGTTCATCACTGAAGGAAGTCCGGACAGGAACTCAAACAGGGCAGAATCTCAGAGGCAGGAGCTGATGCTCAGGCTGTGAAGGGTAGCTGCTTATTGCCTTCCAATGACTTGTTCAGCCCACTTTCTCAGAGAACCCAGGACCAGCAATTCAAGGATGTCACTACCTACAATAGACTGGGCCTTCCTTTGATGACTCTAGCTTGTATCAAGTTGACATACAAAACCACCCAGTAAAAGGAATAATAAATAATAATAATAATAATAATAATAATAATAATAATAATAAAAGTTTAATGGTTGTCTGTGACTTGAAACAATACAACTTAGTGGAAATGAAAAGTGGCTCTCAGGTGCATTAATATAAGTAATCATAAATCTGGCTGTGCACTAGAATAAACCACACATATTTTGTAAACATAGTATTTTCTCAACACGTGTGATAACCAATGTGCAGAATAACAAGATCTAGAATATATTCAAGCTTCTATATTTTAAAAATAATACCCATGCATAATTTTTATGTAGATAAAATAACAGAGCTGAAATTTGTGTACAATACACATATAGATTTTTCCCAAAGAAGGAAGCTAAAGAGCAAATGAAGAGGCAATCTGAAGGCAGCAAAACACCACAACTATATGTGCAAGGAGGTCAAAAGAAGACTGAAGAAGAACAGAGAGCTGTATATACATGGTATATGCAAAGAGGTCAAAGAGGTTAGAGTCCACAGTAAAACAAATCTTGTCTACAAAGCTATTAGACAGATATGCTCCTCAGATTTGGGTGATTAAAGATGGGCAAGAACATTTATTAACAAAATCAGGGAAAGGAAAGCAAAGATGAAGACAATACTTTGACACTCTGTACAATGACCCTAATGCTGTCAATGTAGACTACAATGAGAAACACTTTGGTAGCCACTCAAACACCAAAGACCGTGAGTAATTATTAAGTATTGACAGGAGCAAGATAAAGGAAGCCATCAGGAGAGCGAAGTGCAGGGAAACCCCAGGAGTGGATGACATCATGGTGGAAGAACTGGAGGTACCTACATTAGGCTCAGAGGCTGAGGCCCTTCTCAGACTCTTCAGAGAGATATGGGAACATGAAGTGGTTCCCACTGGATGGAAACAGTCATAATTCCTATACGCAAGAACAAGGATAAATTAGACTGCTTAAATTACAGGGAAATTAGTTTGTTGTGCCATAGTAGCAAGATCTTCTCCTCCATTATACTCCGAAAGATCAAGGGCAGAACAGAGAAAATCCTAGCAGAAGCCCAGTACAGATTCAGAGATAACAGGAGTACAATTGATTAGATTTTCACTCTGAGGCAGATGGCAGAAAAATATAAAGAATTTGGAAAAGACTAATATGTTTTTCACATAAACTTCAGGAAGGCATTTGATAGCATTTGGAGGAAAGGACTTTTGGAAGCAATGAAGGTCTACAGGTACTCAGAGAAAATCATAAGAATACTAGAAAATGCCTATGTAGATACCTTTGCATCAGGCAATGTCTGTGGAGAACTAAGTGTCAGTTTAAGACAATTGTAGAAGTGATGCAGGGGTGCTTCCTCTCTCCATTATTCTTCAATATATTCCTGAAATTAATAATAGTAACATCTCTGGAGTATGAGGACGTATGTGTGCAGATAGGTGGTATGTCAATCAATAACTTGCGTTTTGCTGATGATACAGTACTATATGCTGAAAGTCCAAATGAGCTTCAGGCCATGGTAAACAGAGTGGTAGAAGTAAGTGAAACCTTGGTATGAAAGTAAACATCAATAAAACTGAGATGCAACCCATGGGAAGGGTGCACAAGAATTTAAATTTTGTAATAAAGAATCAGACCCTCAAGCAGTCAACTTTGTCTATCTGCGAGGAAACCTCATCTCAAAGAAGGGAACTATTTCAAACATCAATAGGGATAGTGAGGGCTGCATTTCATGCATTAGGAAAGGTTTGGTCAGCAAGAGACATAATGCCAACAATAAAATTACAAGTATATTAGACACTTGTCTTGAGTTGCCTTCTTTACAACTCTGAAACCTGGACAATGAAACACTTCTCAGAACAGCGACTGAATGTGTTTAAGATGGCATGTCTTGGGAGGATTCCAGGCATCACACAAAGAGATAGACTGCACAACAATGATATTCAGAAACATTTCCATCTACAGAAGGAAGTAAAATACAGCAATGGTGCATTGAGATGCTTCAGCCATGTTATGAAAATGAATAATGGTAGATACCTGAAGATAACAATGCTTGGAGGAGTGCCTGGGATAATGCAAAGATGAATGCCCAAAAGACGCTGGATAGACAGCATAAAGGAAGACTATGGAACCTTGGGTATGACAACAACACAAGCATTAAGGACTTCCCAGGACAGAAACAATTTGAGAACTGTAATAAACAGGCTGCTCATGTATGCTTAAGCATTGCTGGGGAATAAATGATGATGATAATAATAATTTTATGTAGATAGAATTAACAGAGCTGAAGTTTGTGTACAATACACATCCAGTTTTTCCCAAATGTTACCTTCCTGTGTAGTGTTTGTGTGTATGTGTGTGTCCTTAATCAGATCCTTGCTAGACTCATCCAGCTTCCAAAGGTCAAATGAGGAGAAACTGTGGGAACAATTTGCTGTTGTGAATATAGACTGAATTTGTGATTTTAATGTTTTTTCGTGTTCTAAACTTCTTCAAATATTTGCAATAATTGTGAAATATTGCTCTCACGGTGAATGAACTACATTGTGGATACTTAGTAATGTATAATTAATAAATTGAAGCATGCTAAAAATTTTATATAAAAATTGCTTTTATTAGAACCTATAAATAAGACTTGGAGTCCCTGTTAGAACCTTTGATTATTCTTGCTGTATATCTACAAAAAAGCTTAATATTAAAACTAGCATCTGAGTCATAGGACTTATTCATGCAAAAACTACTTTCAATAGTTGAAGTTTCTTTTTCTTGAAGGCTATCAGCGGCCTAACTTCTGTTTCTGTTTTTGGAACATAGCTGTAAAAATGGTCCTGAAATTACTTCTGAGTCTGATATTGAATTATTTTCTGACATAATATATCCTTATTACTGTTTACCTCCCTCTATTCCTCTACACCTCACCTCCCCTTATCCCACCAAGATCTACTCCCTCTATGTCTCTCATTAGAAAACAGTCTTTTAAGGCATAATTTAAATAAAGGTGTAAAATGAAATAAAATCTAAACAAACACATCAGAATAGGACAAAACAAAACAAACAAACAAACACTGAAGGAAAACACTCCCCCCATGTGAGATTTTTTTTCTGTATTCTAGGAATATATTTTATTACCATTGGTTAACAAAGAAGCTGCTTTGGCCTATGGCTGAGAAGAATAGAACAAGACAGGAAATCCAAGCACAGACAGAGGAGACAAGAAGGTGAAGTCAGGGAGATGTCATGTAGCTGCCGAAGGAGAAAGACACCAAAAACTTACCAGTAAGCCACAGCCTTGTGGCGATACACAATGATGTGGGATTCCCCTCTGTATGCTATGATTACCATTGATTAATAAATAACTGCTTTGGGCCTATGGCAGGGCAGACCAGAACAAGGATGAATGCTGGGAGAAAGAAAGGCAGAGTTAGAGAGAGGCCATGGAGCTGCTGCCAAAGACAGATGTGCTGCCACTTTGCTGGCAGGCCATGACCTCGTGGTCATACACAGATTAATAGAAATGGGTTAAATTAATATGTAAGAATTAGCCAAGAAGAAGCTAGAGCTAATGGACCAAGCAGTGATTTAAATAATACAGTTTCTGTGTGATTATTTCAGGACTGAGCAACCAGATACCAACAAGCAGCATCCTCTCAACAACACAGATTAATAGAAGTAGGTTAATTTAAGGTGTTAAAGCTACCTAGGAATATGCCTATACCATTGGCAAAACTGGGTTATAATTAATATAGTTTCTGTGTGATTATTCAGGTCTAGGCAGCTGGGAAAGAAGTGAGTGTACAATCTCCATTTACACCCTCCTCCCAGTTCCCACAAAAGGTACAAGTAATAGATATAGACACAGTGATCCATTCATTTTCATTCTTAGACATTCCATAAAAACGCTAAACTGGAAGTCATAATATATACCCAAAGTACCTGTAAGATAAAAAAGGAGAAAGCCATGTAAATATATATGTACATACATACATACATACATATATGTATATATGTATATAAATTTAAAAAATAAAAATTAAAAAATAAATTTTTTTGTAAAGAGAAAAAGTTCTTACATGATGTTATGAGACAAGTAACCTACAAATATGCCCTTAAATTCACACTGAGCATACAGTTTACCCTTAAGAGAAGTTTGTTTTCCCAGTGAGATTCCCTTGGAGAAAAGTAAATTTTCTTTTGCAAGTGGTTATGAATTGGAGAGAGGTTAGGAATAGGGTCATGTGTCCACTTCTCTTTTCAGCTCTAGGACCCCATGTATTTATGACCTATGCAGAACCTGTGTATGCTGCACATTTTCTTTGAGTTCACATATACCTTGATTTTGTTGATTTAGAGGGCCTTGTTCAGGTGCTCTCCATCTTCTTCTTCTTTGTCTCTTACACTCTTTATGCCTTTACTTCCTTAGAGTTCTATGAGTTCTGGGTAAAGGAATTTGATGGAGACATTCTATTTAAGGCTGAGTGTTCCAAGATCTCTCAGTCTCTGCATAAAGTCTATTAGTGGGTATTTATTTCAGTTCATTGCAAGAGGAACATTCTCAGATGATGCCTAAGCAAGGCACTGGTCTAGGAGTATAACAGACTGTCACTAGGCATCATTTTATTGCATATGTTTCTATTTAGTACACTAATATTTGGTTTTATCTAGGTCCCTGGGATATATAGTTTCAGGTTCTTGGTTACCCAAGCAGTGCTGAGTTTTCATGTTGTAGAATGGGCCTTAAGTCAAATCAGATATTGGTTGGTTACTCTGGCAAGCTTTGTGCCACCAATGTACTAGCATATCTTAAAAGCAGGATACCATTGGATATCTAAGAATTTATGGCTAGATAGGTTTTTCAAGCTTCTTCTTTGGAAATGTATAGAGTATGCTCTTGTACCAAAAGTGTTAGACATAGGGGTAAATGCTCTATGTAGGTAACAGCTCAATTTCTCCATGTTCAATGGTTTACATAAGTGTTGGCTTCAGCTGAGGTGATCACCCTATAATCTTGGCAATAGCATGTGTTGTTTGGGGGTTCCCATGAGATCCCTTTGCTCAATAAACCAATTAGATTAACACTGTATCATTACTCAAAGCTTCACTTGATGACAAGAAAAGTCCATTTGGGTCTCTGTAGCCTCAAATATTTGGCAATAATATTTAGATTGCCTTGATATATATACATATTTTAGGAAGTATCTAGTGTTTTAGGTTTCTGTACTATCCCTCAAATGGCTCTGAATTTGAGCTGTGTTTTTTTGTATTCCCTCCTTTGTTCTGCTCTTCCCTCTACTTGCCCACTTTATCCTCCAATATCTATCAGTCGCTATGGCATCCATAGTATATATTCTATTTCCCTTTCCTAATGGTGATCTATATGTTATCCTCAGTATCTTTACTCTATATCTAACAATTTATTTATTGTTCTATGGATTGTAGAATAGTTATCACTGCTTTAACAGGTAATATCCAGATATAAGCAAATACAAACCATATTTGTCTTCTAAGTCTGTGTTACCTCATTCATGATGATTTTTTTTTTTTGGTTCCATCAATTTACCTGAAATTTTTTTTTGATGTTATATTTTTCAATAGCTGATCAATATGCCATTATGTAAATATTTAATTTTTTTTCTTTATCCATTCACCTATTGGTGAAAATATAGGCTGTTTTCCATAATTTTTTAACATAAATAAAGTAATAATGAACAGAGTAACCAAATGTTCTGTGGAAGGATTAAACATCCTTTCAGCATATACCCAAAAGTGATAAAAGCTAGATTAGAAGTACATCACTTCCCCCTCTTTTTTTTTAAACAAAGGAAAATATTCATAGTCCATTTTTTTGGGAATGTGGGAGTAGTTTTTCAGGCTACTTCCTGCTGGTTTGGGGTGCTGATAATCTTATAAGGACCTAAAGAAAATTTAGAGTTATAATCAAGTCCATCCTATAAGGCTTGATCATTTCAGAGAGCATCTAGAATCTTTTCTGGATGCAGAACTCAGACATCTGGGCCATCTGTTCCTACCAGAGATTTCTCAGGTGGTCTTCTTTGATCGAACCTGATTTTTCTTAACACAGAATGAATCCACAGCCTCTCATTTCCTGTGAAAACAAAAGCAAAATCTCTTCTCCAAAGTAAGATATCTTTTGACTTCAATTTTGAAGTCAAGGTACTTTCAAAATACCTATCTTGGATTAGTTCAGCAGCACTTATAAGCAAATATCTTTTAGCAGATGTTGCTCCTTCCTCACCATTCAAAGAATTCAAAGAGAGCACAATAGAATACAGTATCAAGATTCTCTGTGTATTTTCAATCTTTATATGGCTTTATTTTAACCTCTATTTCTTTTATTTTTACTTTTCCTTTTTGAGACAGGTTCTCTGTATATTTTTGTCCTGGAATAACTCTGTAGACCAGGCTGCCCTTGAACTCACAGAGATCTACTTGCCTTTGCTTCCCAAGTGCTGGGATTAAAGGTGTCCACAACCACACCTTGAATAACAGCACCCCCATAGAGGAGGAAGCCATTTGGAGAGAAAAAACTGCACCCATATTCCCAAATATTGTTTATTAATGTTCTTTTACATTTAAAGGGGAGATGATATAGATATGAATAATTTGCCTTGGTATAAATCATAGTTTATTGATATAAATTTAAGGTCAATTTCATTATTTGTATATGTATTTCTGATCTTAAGGTATTGTGTAGTTCATTTAAAAATGTAATGTATAACTAGGAAATATAGATTGTTAATGAATAATCATCGATAATAGTCAAGCTTGTAGTCATATTAGCTAGATTTTCTATATATATATATATATAGATATAGATATATAGATATAGATATATAGGCATTCTTCATATCTTTGAGAAAATGGCATTTAAAATGTTTTAATAACAGGGCTTTTCATGACAATGAGACATGTCTGCTTCTGGCATCACCAGCTACTTCAAGAGGAAGATGGGCATCAAAGAGGCTCCTTATAAAGTTGGTTAGCCATTTGGGAAAGAAACTGCTCTTGCCTGGACTGTTGCATAATCTGGACATGAAGAACCCACAGAGAGAGGACTGCTGAACTTGTCTAAAAGTGAGATGATCTTTCACGGTTCCTGATTCATGAAGGAGTCTGTGAGACATTCTGCAGGATACAGAGGAAAGTGACTGAACTGTCTTTGAAATTTCCTGCTTCATGGAAAAGTCTGCTGGATACTATGGGCCCGAAGGCAAAAGATGGATGCCCCAACAGTACAAAAGAACTTTGAGTGACCATCCAGGCAGCAAGATGTCTCTGTCATTTCTAGAGTTTTTGAAGTTGTTTACTTCTCATTTACTTAGGTAATATTATATCCTTCTGAAGTCTTAATGGAGTTGAAGAATAGACAGATGGTTATAGTTTTCCATTGTTATGATAAAGATAAAATAGATATAAATATTGTAACTGTAATTCTTGCTTTATAACTGTTTTGCTATATGTAATTTTACTATGATAAATGAATGCCTATTTTTTGTTTAAAGAGAACAAGGGGAAATGATGTAGGAGGGTCTTCTATTTTGTGTTGATTTCATTGGTTAAATAAAGAAACTGCCTTGGCTTTTTGATGAGACAGAAAATTAGGTAGGCAGAGTAGACAGAACAGGATGCTGGGTAGAAGGCAATGTGTCAGATGCCATGGCTCTCCTGCCCAAGATGGACATAGGCTAGAATCTTGCCGGTAAGCCATAGTCATGTGGTGATACACAGATTTATTAGAAATGGGTTAAGCAAGATGTGAGATTTAGCCAAAAAGAGGCTAGAGATAATGGGCCAGGCAGTGTTTTAAATGAATACAGTTTCTGTGTAATTATTTCGGGTAAAGCTAGCCAGGCGAGAGGACACGGTCTGCTCTCCTCATCACTACAGTCCTTGGTTGCTATTTTCAGATCTGGTCCTTATCCATTATTTGGTTGTTATTGCCCAGTATGAAAACTAGCCAAGTGTGGCAGCTCTGGGGTTCTAGAGTCCCAGTCCAGGATGATGGGTAAGGGTTCATCTATGGGACTGCAGGGAGTCAACAAAGAAATGAAGAAAGGCTAGAAAGAAAAGCTGAGGGGGCAGTGAGGAAAATGTAGGAGAATCTGGTTCCAAACCAAGATGCTGAGTCTTAAAAAAACAGAGGTGTTATAGGAGGAGGGCCTCAGGCAGGCAAACTGCAGCAAGACTAAAGGTAAGTCTGGAGAGAATAGAATAGAAAACAGGAAGAAAGATTAAGTTACTTTACCTGAGTTCCAAACTAGTGTTACTTCTTTGGTTACTTTGTCAAGTGACTTTCTATGGGCCATTGAGAGTCACAAAGAATTGTAAGTGGACTAGAATGAAAGGCTGAAAGGGACCACAAGGAGGAAGTAGATAGACCTTGGTTCTATAACAAGTTCCTGAGTCTCTAGGATACCATATTGAGCTGTGATTAGAAATTCAATGTCATTATCTCTAGCACATCATTTTCTGCACAGAGAGGATAAGAGAGTTATAGGAGGATGTGGTAGGAATCACCGCCCTTGCATCTTTCATGTCCTTGATGTGGCACTAAGTTTTGTAATCCTTCCAGGGATGCAACATTTTATTTTGGTCACTATTTTTCTTGATGTGGGCAGCACTAATGGCTTTCCTTTGGCCTTTGCAACCACAAGGTCTCTCTTTCTAGAGGTCAGACAATCAATATAAGAATTCCTCCAATCCCTTAGTATATCTTAAAATATATGTATTAAATTATGTTTTCTGGTACTCTTTAAATAATGAGAACGTAAGCACTGGAAATAACTCACCCCACTTACACAAATATTTGGCTATTTATCTCCTGACATCAGTAAGCCTACTGACCTCAATAAGTCTCCAGTTAGTTAGACTAGGGGTTGAGAGACATTAAAAGACAATTTTGGTAATGCAAGTAAAAATGAAAAGTGAATTAGATAACCTATTGGACTCACCAAAATAGGATAGATAAGGAGTATTTTCTCTGAATTTCTCAAGGAATAAACATTGCTGATTTATTTATTGACTCTATATATTGTATATAGTTATTATACTTATTGTATATAGTTTTTATATATTATTTATAACCTTTTTTATTTTAAGTAAAAAAGGGGAAATATACTTTGTGCTCTAATAAAGAAAGCTTGACTGAAAATCAGAGGGTGGAGCTAAACACTAATTAACCATGGGTCTCAATTATGTAATATAGACAGACATGAAGTGATATTGCTTGGTGGAGAGAGAAATAAAATAAAAGGAGATAGGAGCTCAGCTCTTTTTTTTTGTCTGAGGAGTTAGCAAGGTAAGAGTTGACTGTGGCTTGCTCCTTTTCTCTCTGATCTTTTCAGCATTTGCCCCAATATCTGGCTCTCAGTTTTTTTTTATTATGAATACCAATTAGAACTCATATAACAGGCCATGAATCTCAAACTTAAGCCACATCCTTGACTATACTAGGCAAACACTCTACCACTTCTATCTCTTAAGTAAATTCTCATCCTTGTCCCCTTAGTTAAGCAATCATTTTAAATAGTCTATATACTTAATTGGAAAATTTGAATAACAGTTTGAATCTTTATTGGTAAAACTGTGAAAATTTCATTAAATACTCAATTTCAGGCTCATATTTCTCTCATAGTAACATGAATCTTATCATATAATTTGAATGGATATTCAGAAATAACTTCAGAAATGGAAAAGAATATGAAGTCCTCATGCTTTCATAGAAATACTGACTTTGAAACACTATACTGTCTTATGAAAACCTAGAAATGATATAAAAATCACAGATTTATGGGCAAGGGTAAACCACATTTAAATGGTCAATAATGTTGGTTGTAGTGGTAATGAGGACCATAGAAGATCAGCTCCAAGATCTTCTCCCGGGTAATATAAAGAAAGCCTTAAAGTAGCAGGGGTTTTAGAAAAAAAAATCTTATCTACTTAAAAAGGCTTTTAAGAAAAAAAATTAGGCTCACACAATCGGAAAGTAACATACTTTATTCATGTTTTGTAAAATACAATTCTCCCTGAACATCATAATTAGCTCTACATGCTTCTCTTTTGCTCTCTCCACCACCACTCCTGCTCTGCTGCATCTGCTCTTACAGAGTCAAACTCTGGACAATTATAAGTTACATTCTCAGGGTCAGGCCCATTCCCAAAACCCAAGATAAGTCACATAGTTTCCCTTAGACTAGACATGTCACAATGATCAACCGATGAGCAACCATGATCTTGTATCTAGCTTTAAGTTGATGAGGTTTCCCAGACAGTAAACAATTGACTGAACCCTCAGATTTGGGAGTACATGCAAACTAAAGTTGCTTCAAATTCTGACCTTGAATCAGCAATATACAGCACTTGGGAAAATGACCACATTCATTTGTCTCCAGGGGTAACCAGATATTGTCTCCAGGGACAACCAGCCTATTTTGAATCTGTTCTGAAGTCTAAATTTAGCTGTCTGTGTAAAAGGCCATCTTTGTGACTGAGAATCCTTGTTAGTCTGAGTAATGTAAAATATCCTAGAGCTATTTCCCCTCACCAAAGCTATACAGACTAAACGGAAACCATCCTTCTGACCATCCCCATCTATATATTCCCAAAAGCATAAAACACACCTACAAAGGACTGTGGAAAGAACCCCACAGCTCTTCTTATTAGGAAGGCATAATAGTGGCACTCGAGAAAGTTATATACAGAGAGAAACCAGTCATCCACAGTCAATAACTGTTATAATATGAGTGGTGGGCTGAGTCCCCGGCACCCGTCCGCCCACATGGCTAGCTCTATCTTACGCCCCGAAATAATTACACAGAAACTGTATTCTTTTAAACACCGCTTGGCCCATTATATCTAGCCTTTTCTCGGCTAACTCTCGCACCTGGACTAGCCCATTTCTAATAATCTGTGTAGCCCACAAGCTGGCTTACCAGGAATGATCTTAACCTGCATCTGCCTGGAGTGGGAGAATTATGGCGTCTCCTTGACTCAGCTTCTTTCTCCCAGCATTCTGTTCTGTTTACTCCTCCCACCTATGTTTTAACCTATCAGGGCCAAGTAGTTTCTTTATTGCTTAACCAATGAAATCAACAGATTGATATATGACACTCCCACATCAAATAACTCCATGGCTTTGCCAAGGGGGTCAACATGTTAAACACTAGTTGTCACTGCTTTATATTCTCACAGCCCTTTTCTGTTTAATAATAAAAAAGAAGGGTGTATATCTCTTTTAGGGCAATATCTAATGTGAATAATTAAGTCTGAAGATGATTGAAAGACTGACAAGCAATTGTAAGATTTTGAAATTAATAAGAATCAATAATATATATTGATATTCAATCAATATTTATAATCAATAATTTTCTACAGCCCTTTGGAGGTGTTTTTTATGCTTGCTGGGCACACATATAGCTGGGGATCATCAGAAGGATGATTTCTGCTTAGTCTGTATAGCTTTGGTGAGGGGAAACAAAACTAGGATAATATTACTCAGACTAACAAAGGATTCTAAGTCCCAAAGATGGCCTTTTAAACAGACAGCTATATTTAGACTTCGGAGCAGATTCAAAACAAGAATCTGGTTAAACCTGGAGACAAATGAATGTGGTCATTTTCCCAAGTGCTGTTTATTGCTGATTCAAGGTCAGAATTTGAAACAACTTTAGTTTGCATGTACTCCCAAAATTCAAAGATCTGTCAATTGTTTACTATCTGGGAACCCTCACCAACTTGGATCTATGTGCAAGGCCATTGTTGCTCACTGACTGGTCATTGTGACATTCCCATGGCCCTCTGCATTTTTGTTCATGCCTGTATTCTCAGTCCTTGGAAGCCTGAAGTAAGGGGATTGCCAATAGTTCAAAGGCTGTGTAAGCTAAAGAGTGTTATCCTATCTCAAAGCAGAGAAAGACAGAGAGAAAGAGAGAGAGAGAGAGAGAGAGAGAGAGAACAGTATTTCACCCATGATACCCAATTTACCTACATCAATACAAAACTTGTTGGAATTGGGAGAAAATTATGAAATTTCAACTACACTTCTAAGAGGAATACAGAAAATGAAACACTGGCCAAACAGCCTTAGGGTGTGTTAGACACCTTATAATCAAACTGTCACAAATCTAAACCAAAATGGAAACTGCTTTGTTAAAAGCTGTGAAAGAGAAGCAGCTCATTACGTACAAAATGATGTTTAAAATATCACTGTAAAAGTTTTCCAAAGCAGCCTGGTAGGCTACATGTGGGTGTGATGATAACTCAAATTGTACAAACAGAAAGAAAATTTCCAGTCAAGAATACTATATTCAACAAATCTGCTTTGAAAATGAAGTAGAAACAGAAACAGTTCCAGAGAAAAAAGCTGAGAGCATTTATCACCAACAATACTTGCCTTAAAAGAAGTGTTAACGTCGGCCTAAGGCTGGATAACTGCCTTGTTTGTGAGTCAACTGCCACCCAGCATTACTGTGACATACACGGTAAATTATGTATTTACACTCCTAAAATACTGTTACCTATGTGTTTATTAATGGAACCAGGGCAAGTAGACATAAACCCTAGCAGAGAATCAGCTTTTATGTCATCGCTACAAACTCCAGACCACTGAAGACTGTAGCCCTGCCCCTGTCAGGTAAAGAAGGACTACAAGCATTGGACCAAGGCAATGTCCACTGATCTGTGTCATTAGACCATGGCTTACAGTGAGCTCCCAACTCTGTCCCTGGGCTGCTTACAGCACAACACCATGACTGATAGACCTTTGGAGGTTTTGTGTGTGTGTGTGTGTTTGTGCGTGTGTGTATATAGCATGTTGTGTGTCCACAAACAAGGTTGTGGGAAACATTGACTGTTATGTGTGACTGTGGAAAATATCAGCCATCCTCTATCCTACTCTGGTTGATTCCCCTTAACAAGGGTCTCATAGAACCAGAGGCTTTATGGTTCACCTGAACCTGCTGCCCAGAGAGCTCCACAGGTCTGTCTGTTTCTGCTAAACCTATGCTGGGGTTACAGGTTCGTACGTCCTGGCCTGAACTTTTTTTTTTCTTTTGAAGCAGGGTGTCTCCATAGTCTTGACTGTCCAAGAACTCACTAAGTATACTAGACTGGCCTCAGAGTCAAATCCACCTGAATTAAAGGTGTGTGCCACTGCGCCTGGCTGACTTCTCTTAATTTAGTGGTGGAAATTGTACTTGACCTCACATGCTGTGGAGAAGAGCTATACCACTGAGCTGTATTCATATGTCTAGATTCTTCGTTTTTTGTTTTGTTTTGTTTTGGTTTTTGGTTTTTCAAGGCAGGATTTCTCAGTAGCTACGGAGCCCATCCTGGAACTTACTCAGTAGACCAGGTTGGCCTTGAACTCCAAGATCTGCCAGCCTCTCCCAAGTGCTAGGATTTAAGGTGTGCACCACCTCCACCTGTATGCCTAGATTCCTAGTTTGCTCCTTTGAGTTTCTGATAGTCTCTGCCTCTTGAATGTTAGAATTACAAGTGCTAAGGCCACACCTGGTTTTATACTTTTTCTGAGAAAAAGAAGCCCACAGTTTTTATTTCCATAGCATGTGTTCACATGTACAACGGTTATTGTTTATGTGTTGGGGGGGGGTCCTAAACCAGTTTGTAGGAATTAGTTCTCCTATAGGGACCTAGAATTGATCTTGGTTATCAGTGTCTACCTATTGAACCAACTCTCTGGTAAAACATTCATAGCTTCTTGCTTGCCGGGCAAGCCTTCTACATTCTACCTATTAAGCTACATATACAGCCTGCCTCTTTAATTTTGCAATTGTTGTTATTTGAGATTGCCTCTTTTGGTAGTCCTATAACTTGGTATGTAACCAGGTTGGACTCAACTCACAGAAAACCATGACCTGCCTCTGCCTCTCAGTGCTGCAAATAAAGGCCTGCCCCACCAAGTTTGGCATCTCTGATTCTTTCATGCTTAGCTACATTGTAGCCTACATTTCATTGTCTAAAGTATAATGCATGATTAAGGTTAAAAACGATTTGGATTGTTAGTGGCTATAATAAAAAAAGTGAAATTATAGTACTTAGTGAATTATAGACAACAAAATTGACGTAGTATGCAGATTTACTGTTATTTAATAAATTCTGATGTCTTTTTAAAAAAGTAGACCTATAGCTGAGAAAAAGAGGACAAAGCAAATTGTATAAAACTACAAATGCTCTGGTAAGGGTTAATATGTAGAAAATGTGTGATTCTTTAACACTATATTGATGGTATATGAATTACTTTTATATAGAATGTAGAATTTAAAGTTAAAAGCAAACTTTGTCATTGTAACTATGCTAGATATTACAAATTTTATACAAACAATCTCAACATGGATGAGAAAGTAAGGAGAATACATGCATGAAAGCATTAGTATTCTTGTTTGTGAATAAATTTCAGTTGGTATAACAAAGTGAAAAAAAAAATTAAAGCAAGTCACTACAATGTAATGCTATATAAAAGGAAACAGCAACAAAAGAAATGAGGATCAATACCAGACATACAGAAAATATTTAACGAAATGTAAATAATAAGTCTTTGTGGTCAGTTATTACTTTAAATGTTAATGAATTCCCATATTAAAAATTATGCATCATGAAGAATAAACTCAATACAAATAAATTCATTTTAGAAGAAAACACAAGCAGGTACTGACTACACCTGGAGGGGTGAATGTCTGAGTACCCTGCTGGAGGGCCCTGGTCTCTAATCCAAAGTCCCCAGAAATACATTCCATGCCCCAGCCCCATCCATCAAAGCCCCAGAGACATGGGAACAGACTCCCACACCCACAAGCCTCCCCCACAGCATCAGTGACCACCAGAGCATTGGCCTTGACTGTACCTAGAGTGGTGAATGTCTGGGTTCCCTTCTAGAGGGCCCTACTGTCTAGATTCTAGGACCTGGACGTGTATCCACTGCCTCACCCCCACCCATTAATTTCCAAGGACCCAAGAGCAGCCTTAACACAATTGCAACCATTGCCCACCGCATCTGCACCCACCAGAGCCTTGTCCTTGACTATATCTGGAGAGATGAGTGTCTGGGTTCCCCAACTGGACAATCTTGCTCTCTATGCCCTAGCTTCCAGAGGCATGTCTCACACTCCAACCCCTCCCACCGACGCCCTGGAGACATGGGAGCAGCCTCCCACACCTACAACCATGCCCCACCACAAATGGGAAAACTAGAGACTTGGCCCCACCTAAACTTGGAGGAATGACCACCAGAGCCTTAGCCCTGCCCTTACCCAGAGAAGTTCCCAAAACTTTATCAGTGACCAACAGAGTCAAAGGCCCCACCTGCACCAATTGGAAGAAGATGAACCCTTGAAGAGCAGGTCCAACCTGTACACAGTGGAGGAAAAGGTAGGTAGGTGATGGCGTAAGAATATTCAACAAAATAAAGAGCAATATGGCACGACCAAAAACTAGTGGTTCTACATCAGCAAGAACTGAAAATCCTAACTAACACAGATGAAGCAGAAGAAAATGACCTTAAACATAACTTCATGAAGAAAATAGAGGCCCTTAAAGAGTAAATGAAAAATTCCCTTAAAGAAGTGGAAGAAAACTCTCTCTTCGCCATCTTTCCTCCGGCCAGGCGGTAGCTCTCATCATAAAGGTAGAACTCTGCAGTTTCAGTGGGTACAAGATCGACCTTGGACACGGGCGGCACTATGGCAGGACCGACAGGAAGGTTTTCCAGTTTCTTAATGCAAAATGTGAGTCCGCATTCCTGTCCAAAAGGAATCCCCGGCAGATAAACTGGAGTGTCCTGTACAGAAGGAAACACAAAAAAGACAGTTGGAAGAAATTCAAAAGAAAAGAACCCGCCGCGCAGTCAAATTCTAGCGGGCCATCACTGGTGCATCCCTTGCTGATATAATGGCTAAGAGGAATCAGAAAACAGAAGTTAGGAAAGCCCAGCGAGAGCAGGCCATCAGGGCTGCCAAAGGAAGCAAAAAAGGCTAAGCAGGCATCCAAGAAGACCGCAAAGGCTGCTGCCAAGGCTCCTACAAAAGCAGCACCTAAACAAAAGATTGTAAAGCATGTGAAGGTCTCTGCGCCCCGAGTTGGTGGAAAACGCTAACTTGGTAGATCAGAGTTTTGAATAAAGTCCATTTCAAACTCAAAAAAAAAAAAGAAGTGGAAGAAAAGACAAAAGCTTCGAAGAAATAAGTAAATCCCTTAAAGAAAGCCAAGAAAAAATAAACTGGTGAAGAAAACAGTTCAAGAATTGAAAATTGAAATAGAGGCAATAACAAAAATGCAAACTTAGGTAATTTTGGAAATGGAAAATCTGAGTAAAAGATATGGAACTACAGATGCAAGAAAAACCAAGAGAATACAAGAGATGGAAGAGATAATTTCAGGCATTAAAGATACTATAGAGGGAATAGATTCAACCATCAAAGAAAAAGTTAAATCAAACAAATTCTTAATAGAAATCATCCACAATGAAAAAACCAAACTTAAGAATAATAGGGATAAAAGAACAAGAAGAAGTCTATCTCAAATGCACAGAAAACGTATTCAACAAATTCATACAAGAAAACTTTCCAAACCTAAAGAAGAACATGCCTATGAACATACAAGAAGCTTACAGAACACCAAAAAGACTGGACTAAAAAAAAAAAAAAGAAAGCAAAGCAAAGAAAAGAAAGTCCCCTTGCCACAAAATAATCAAAACGCTAAAGAAAAAGAATAAAGAGAGAATATTAAGAGCTGCAAAGGGAAAAGGCCAAACAACATATAAAAGCAGACCTATTAAAATGACACTGGACTTCTCAATGGAAACTCTCAAAGAAAGAAGGTCCTGGTCAGACATTCTGTAGACAGTAAGAGACCACAGAAGACAGCCCCAACTATTATATAAAGCAAAACTTTCAATCATAATAGACAGAGAAAAAAGATATTGCATGACAAAACCAGATTTTAAAAATCCCTATCCACAAATCCAGTCGTACAGAAAGTACAGGAAGGAAAATTCCAACCCAAGGAGGAAATAGACAATCCAACACCAGCAAAACCCAAAGATGGAAAACAAGCTCACAATACTATCATAAACAACAAAATCAAAAATAACAGGAACTAGCAATCACTGATCATTAATATCTCCTAATATCAATTATTTCAATTCACTTATAAAAAAAGACACAGTCTAACATAATGGATACAAAAACTGGGTCTATCTTTCTGTTGTATACAAGAAACACAGTTCAACCTCAAAGATAGCGATTACCTCAGAGTAAAAGGTTGGGAAAAATTTTCCAATCAAATGTACATAAGAAACAATCTGGTGTAGCTATTCTAGCATCTAACAAAATAGACTTCAAACTAAAATTAATCAAAAGAAATATAGAAGAACATTTTACATTTATCAGAGGAAAAAATCCATTAAGATGAAGTCTCATTTCTGAACATCTATCCCCCAAATACAAGGACACTTACATTTGTAAAGGAAACATTACTAAACACATCAAACACCACAAACTAATAGTGGGAGACTTCAATTCCCCATTCTCACCACTGGACAGGACTGCCAGACAGAACCTTAACAGGGAAATAAAGGAACTAACAGAAGTCATGACTCAAAAGGACTTAAAACAGACATCAATAGAACATTCTATCCAAACACAAAAGAGTATAACTTCTCAGCACCTCATGGAAACTTCTCTTAAATTGACCACATACTCAGTAACAGCAAACTTCAACAGATACAAAAAAAATGAATAACCCCATATATATTATTGAATCACTATGCCTTAAAGTTAAAATTCAACAATAAAACTAATTGCAGAAAGACCAAAAACTCATGGAAATTGAATGATGCTTAAATGAATCATTCCTGGGTCAAGGTAGAAATAAAGAAAGAAATTGAAGAGTTTCTAGAGTTCAATGAAAGTGAATGCAGAGCATACCAAATTTATGGGACACTTTGAAAGCAGTGCTAAGAGGATAGTTCAGAGCACAAGGTGCCTACATAAAGAACCTGGAGAAATCTCAAACCAGCAACTTAAGGACACACCTGATCACTATAGAACAAAAAGCAGCAAACTCACCCAGGAAGGGTAGACACCAAGAAATAATCAAAGTGAGAACTAAAGTCAGTAAAATAGAAACAAAAACTACAAAGAGTCAGAGATACAAAGAGCTGGTTCTTTGAGAAAATTAACAAGATACTCAAACCTGTATCAAAACTAAACAAAAGGAAGAGAGAATATCCAAATCAACAAAATCAGAAATGAAATTGAGAGAATAATCAGGTCATATCAAAAACCTGTACTCCACAAAATTAGAAAACTTAAAGGAAATGACAATTTTCTGCATAAGTATCACGTACCAAAATTAAATCAAGACCAGATTAACAATTTAAATAGACCTGTAGTCCCCAAGGAAATAGAAGCAATCATGAAAAAAATCTCCTTCCCAAAAAAAAAAAGCTCAGGATTGGGTGACTTCAGTGAAGAATTGTACCAGAATTTCAAAGAAGAGCTAATCCAATACTCAAATTTTCCCACACAATAGAAAAGGAAGGGACATTGCCAAAATCTTTTTACAAGAGTACAGTTACCCTGATACTCAAATACCACAAAAACTTGACTAAGAAAGATAATTAAAGACCAGTTAGCCTCATGAACATTGATATGAGAACTCTTAATAAAATACTGGCAAAACCAAATCCAGGAACACATGAGCAAAATCATCCATCATCACAAAGTAGGCTTCATTCCGCAGATGCAGGGATGGTTCAACATATGAAAATCCATCCATGTAATATACCATATAAACAAACTAAAGAAAAAGATCACACTTTCATATCATTACATTTGGCAAAATTCTTTGACAAAATCCACACCCCTTTGTGGTAAAAAGTCTTGGAGAGATCAAGGATACAAGGAACAATCTAAATATAATAAAGGCAATATACAGCAAGCTAACAGCCAACATAAAATTAAATGGAGAAAAACTCAAAGTGATTCCACTAAAATCAGGAACAAGACAAGGCTGTCCACTCTCTCCATATCTATTCAATATAGTACTCAAAGTTCTACCTAGAGCAATAAGATAACAAAAGGAGATCAAGGGTATACAAATTGGAAAGGAAGAATTCAAACTTCCACTATTTGCAGACAATATGATAGTTTATATAAGTGACTCCAAAAATTTTAGAAAAGAACTCCTACAGCTGACACACACCTTCAATAATGTTACTTGATACAAATTAACTCAAAAAAATCAGTAACTCTCCTATATAAATATAATAAATTGGCTGAGAAAGAAATCAGAAAAACATCGCCCTTCACAATAGTCATAAACAATATAAAATATTTTGAGTTAACTCTAATCAAAGAAGTGAAAAATCTGTATTAAAAGAATGTTGTCTGATGGGGGAGACTCTTCTGGCTTGTGTTAATTTCATTGGTCACATAAAGAAACAGCCTTGGCCCTTTAATAGGACATAAAATTAGGTAGGCGGAGTAAACAGAACAGAATGCTGGGAGAAAGAAGCTGAGTCAGGGAGTCGCCATGATTCTCCCACTTCAGACAGATGCAGGTTAAGATCTTTCCTGGTAAGCCAGCTCATGGAGCTACACAGATTATTAGAAATGGGTTAGATAGATATGTAAGCGCTAGCCAATAAGAAATTGGAACTAATGGGCCAGGCAGTGTTTAAAAGAATACAGTTTCCATGTAATTATTTCGGGGCATAAGCTAGCCAGGTGGGCAGCTGGGTGCCGGGAACGCAGCCCCACTGCTCCTATTACAACAGAGTGGTGCCCAGCATGGGGCTAAATCCACTTAAAAACCTGAGAAGGCTTATAAATAAGGGAGAGAGAGTTTAACACAGATTTTTGCTGTTTGTTGGTGGCATGCTGTAGAGAGATTTCCTGATTCAGCAACAGCAGGAGAAAAAAAAGCTGCATCATTTTAAAGTACAGCTTCCTAGGACTGTACCGCCATTGCAAACTCTGGCTTTAAAGCATTTCAATGGCTTTTATGGACTGGATGTTTCTGTTCCCGCTTGGGATCATAAGGAGAGTGCTCTGAGACCTTGCCAATGGCTCAGCGTGCTCCCCGCCTGCACCTGGGCAGAATCAGGCTTAGGCAGGCAGAAGAGCATGGCAGATTCCTGCCGCAATACAGAGACATGTTTTCAGACTGCACAGTGCTCTGCATGTCAGATTTGGCTGTAACTTCGAAGAAAAGAGTTCTGTGCTGCATGCTCAGTCTCAGAATTAAACTGCTGAGTGCAATGTGGACTTGCTGTGTGCCTGGAACTGTGTGTGGCTCAGGGGCACCAAATGGCTCTGAGGCAGGAGTAGCTCTGCACCACCATGCTGAACTGTGCTGGTCTCAGCCAGGAACTACCGTAATTAACCTAATAACGGCGCAGTTAAGGTTTCGACTGGGCAGGACACAGGCGGTACTGTATTACCTGTACATGGTGCAACTTCAGTTTTTAAGAAGTGCTTAACATTTTAAGAAATGCTCCTGGATAGTAAAAAAATTACGGATTCACAATAAAATAGATTTCAGATATAAAAGAGCACTAAATGAATCACAATGTTGGATGAGTGTACGTAGGCTTGAGAGAGAGAGAAAAAAATAGAGAGAATAAAGTTAATGCCCATAAAAAAAGGGTAAAGTCTATAAAAATACAGATTACAGATAGTTATAGATTAAAATAAATAAAGAAAAGCCACATAAAAATGGAAAATTCACAGAGAGTCTGGATTATGTACATTGAATTTCTTTAAAATTTTTGATTGTGAAGGAGCTAAGTACAGAGAGACATTTCATTACATGGGCTGCCAAGCTAAACCAGAATGGATATAAGGGTATTATGATTTCAAAATTTGGGTCTAAGGATATGATGCTTTGGAGAGGGTCTTCTTTTGTTTTCACAGATGACCAGACCCTGTGGATTGATTCTATCCCTATATGGTATGATAGACCACGACCTCCCGAAAAGTTCCTGTGAACACCCTCAAAAAATTACTTCACTCAACTGCCAACTAAGATAAACCTGGCACACAGGTTACATGCTAAATGATCTGATTAACAGTGCCCCCATTCAGCAGGAAGCAGTTTGGAGAGAAAAAACTGTGCCCATGTTCCGAAAATATTGTTTATAAATGTTCTTTTACATTTAAAGGGGGAAATGATATAGGTATAAATAATTTGCATTGGTATGGATTTTAAGGTCAATTTTGTTATATGTATATATATTTCTGATCTTGATTAAGGTATTGTGATTGTGTAGTGCACTTAAAATGTAATGTATATAGGTGGTTAATAGATAATCATAATAGTCAAGTTTGTAGTCATGTTAGTTAAGATTTTCTAGATGTACATAGATATATTTTAGATAGGCATTCTTCATATCTTTCAAAGATTATAGAATATGGCATCTTAAATGTTTTAATAACTTAGGGCTTTTCATGACAATGAGATACTCTGCTCCTGGCAGCACCAATCTACTTCAAGAAGAAGATGGGCATCGAAGAGGATCCTTATGGAGTTTGATAGCCATTTGGGCAAGAAACAGCTCTTGCCTGGACTGATGCATAAACTGGACACAAAGAACCCGCAGAGAGGACTGCTGAACTTGCCTAAAGGTGAGATGGTCTTTCGGGGTTCCTGATTCATGAAAGAGTCTGCAAGACATTCTGCAGGACACAACAGATAGTGACTGAACTGCCTTTGAAATTTCCTGCTTCATGGAAATGTCTGCTGGAAACTATGGGCCTGTAGGCCGAAGATGGATGACCCAACAGTACAGAGGAACTTCGGGTAACTGTCTAGGCAGCAAGATGTCTCTGTCATTTCTAGAGATTGAAAGTTGCTTATTTCTTGTTTGCTTAGGTAATATTGTATCTTTCTGGAGTCTTTGATGGAGTTAAGAATAGTTAGTTATAATTAAAGTTTTCCTTAGTTATGATAAAGATTATTGTAATTTTTACTTGATAACTGTTTTGTTATATGTAATCTTACTATGTGAAAATGAAAGCCTTTCTTTTTTGTTTAAACAGAGAAAGAGGAAATGATGGGGGAGAGTCTTCTGGCTTGTGTTAATTTCATTGGTTAAATAAAGAGACTGCCTTGGCCCTTTAATAGGACATAAAATTAGGTAGGCGGAGTAAACAGAACAGAATGCTGGGAGAAAGAAGCTGAGTCAAGGAGTCGCCATGATTCTCCCACTCCAAACAGATGCAGGTTAAGATCTTTCCTGGTTAGCCAGCTCGTGGAGCTAAACAGATTATTAGAAATGGGTTAGATTGATATGTAAGAGCTAGCCAATAAGAAATTGGAACTAATGGGCCAGGCAGTGTTTAAAAGAATACAGTTTCGACTTCGGCCCCAATGTCCTCTTTCGACACATAACATCACCCAGCCCAGCCTGTCTGGGTACTGGGTCGGAATCCTCAGGGCACCCAAGCGGGCGGGAGTTCCTTTGTTTCTATAGCCTGCCTGCACAAAGAAAGGTAGGCACTTTGTTTGTGGGCTGCCCAAACAGCATGGAGACCTGGTTTCTCAGCGCCAGGAGAGCCAACATTAGGGTGAGTTTCTGACCCTGCAGCGCCAGCCTGGGACAGGGAGCTTGGGGGTTCCTCGGCCCCCTGTCCTTCTTGGGCTCTCTGCAGGGCCTCTACTCCCTGAATACTGCCTCTTTCTTCCTGTCCCACCCAGCTTGCATCCAGAACCCTCCCCACTTCGGCCCCACTGTCCTCTTTCGACACATAACATCACCCAGGCCAGCCTGTATGGGAACTGGGTCGGAATCCTCGGGGCACCCAAGCAGGCGGGAGTTTCTTTGTTTCTATAGCCTGCCTGCGCCAAGCAAGATAGGCGCTTTGTTTGCGAGCTACCCAATCAGCATGAGACCTGATCTCTCAGCGCCAGGAGAGCCAACATTGGGGTGAGTGTCTGACCCCGTGGTGACAGCCCGGGACGGGGAACTCAGAGGTTCCTCGACCACCTATTCTTCTTGGGCTCTCTGCAGGGCCTCTGCTCCCTGCATGCTGCCTCTTTCTTCCTATCTCACCCAGCTTGCATCCAGAACCCTCCCCACGTCGGCCCCACTGCCCTTTTTTGACACATAACATCACTCAGCCCAGCCTGTCTGGGCACTGGGTCGGAATCCTCAGGGCACACAGGCAGGCGGGAGTTCCTTTGTTTCTGTAGCCTGCCTGCACCAAGCAAGGTAGGCACTTTGTTTGCGAGCTGCCCAGCCAGCACAGAGACCTGATCTCTCGGCGCCAGGAGAGCCAACATTGGGGTGAGTTTCTGACCCTGCGGAGCCAGCCCGGGACAGGGAACTCAGAAGTTCCTCACCCCCAATCCTTCTTGGGCTCTCTGCAGGGCCTCTACACCCTGCATAATGCCTCTTTCTTCCTGTCCCACCCAGCTTGCATCCAGAGCCATCCCCACGTCGTCCCCACTGCCCTCTTTCGACACATAACATCACTCAGCCCAGCCTGTCTGGGCACTGGGTCAGAATCCTCAGGGCACCCAAGCGGGCGGGAGTTCCTTTGTTTCTATAGCCTGCCTGCACAAAGCAAGGTAGGCTCTTTGTTTACGAGCTACCCAAATAGCACGGAGAAATGATCTGGGTGCCAGGAGAGCCAGCATTGGGGAGAGCCATCATTGGGCACAGAGATCTGATCTCAGCACCAGGAGAGCCATCACTGGGGAGAGCCAGCACTGGGAAGGTACATCAGTAGGCAAGGAGACCTGATCCAGTAAAAGAAGATCCATAAGGGAGCATTTGGAAGAAGAGATGGGCAGACGCCAAGGCAAGAATTCGCCCAACAAGCTGAAAAGCAACATGAAGCCACCAGAAACCAGCGACCTCACAACAGGAGGACATGAACACCTTAATCAAGAAGAAGTAGAAAAGATTGACTTCATGAAAGTGATTGACGCCCTTAAACAGCATGTAAAAAAACGCCCTTATAGAAATGGATGAGAAATATACCAGAAAATTTGAAGAATTGAATAAATCAGTGAATGATAACCTAGAAAACCAAGGAAAAACAATCAAACAGATAATGGAAACAGTTCAAGACCTGAAAACTGAAATGGAGGCAAAGAAGAAAACACAAACAGAGGGCCGTCTGGACATGGAAAATTTAAGTAAACAAACAGAGTCTACAGAAACAAGCATAACCAACAGAATACAAGAGTTAGAAGAAAGAATCTCAGATTCTGAGGATACCATAGAGAAAATAAACACACTGATCAAAGAAAACAGCAAGTCCAACAAACTCTCATCACAAAATATTCAGGAAATATGGGACACAATAAAAAGACCAAACCTAAGAATAATAGGAGTAGAAGAAGGAGAAGAAGTGCAGCACAATGGTCCAGAAAATATATTTAATAAAATTATAGAAGAAAACTTTCCCAACCTAAAGAAAGATATACCTATGAAGGTTCAAGAAGCATTCAGAACACTGAATAGGCTGGATCAAAAAAAAAAATTCCCCTCACCATAATATAACCAAAACACAAAGCATATCGTATAAGAAAAGAATTTTAAGAGCTGCAAATGAAAAAGGCCAAGTCACTTATAAAGGTAAACCTATCAGACTTACACCTGACTTCTCCATGGAAACCATGAAAGCCAGAAGGTCCTGGATAGATGTACTGCAGAAACAGAGAGACAATGGATGCAAGCCCAGACTACTATACCCAGCCAAGCTTTCGTTCACTATAAATGGAGAAAATAAAATTTTCCAGGATCAAAATAAATTTAAACAATACGCAGCCACAAATCCAGCCTTACAGAAAGTAATAGAAGGAAAATCACTAACCAAAGAGTCCACCAATGACAACAATAACTCAGACATCCAGAGACCCTTCAGCAACACAACTCAAAGAAGGGAAACACACAAACTCTACGACTAAAAAAGTGACCGGAGTTAACAACTACTGGTCATTAATATCACTTAATGTCAATGGACTCAACTCACCTATAAAAAGGCACAGGCTAAGAGATTGGATACAAAAACAGGATCCAACATTCTGCTGTTTACAAGATACACACCTCAACCACAAAGACAGGCACCTACTCAGAGTAAAGGGCTGGGAAAAGGCTTATCAAGCAAATGGACCTAAGAAACAAGCAGGTGTGGCCATACTAATTTCTAACAAAGTTGACTTCAAACTTAAATCAATCAGAAGATATGGAGAGGGACATTTTATACTCATAACAGGAACAATTCATCAGGAAGTAGTCTCAATCCTGAACATCTATGCCCCTAATATAAAAGCACCCATGTACATAAAAGAAACATTGCTAAAACTCAAGGCAGCCATCAAACCGCACACACTAATAGTAGGAGACTTCAACACTCCTCTCTCACCAATGGACAGGTCAATTAGACAGAAACTTAACAGAGAAATAAGAAAATTAATGGAGGTAATGAAGTAAATGGACTTAACAGACATATATAGAACATTCCACCCAAACAGGACAGAATATATTTTCTTCTCTGCAGCTCAAGGAACCTTCTCGAAAATCGACCAAATAATCAGTAACAAAACAAACATCCAGAGTTACAAAATAATATTAGTAACCACCTGTGTCTTATCAGATCACCATGGATTAAAGTTAGAATTCAACAATAATGCTACCCCCAGAAAGCCCCCAAATTCATGGAAACTGAACAGTCAACTACTGAACCATTCCTGGATTAAGGAAGAAATAAAGAAAGAAATTAAAGTCTTCCTGGAATTCAATGAAAATAAAGAAATAACATACTCAAACTTATGGGGCACTATGAAAGCAGTCCTAAGAGGAAAGTTCATAGCACTAAGTGCCCACTTAAAGAAAACAGAGAAAGCTCACATTGGAGACTTAACAGCCCACCTGAAAGCTCTTGAAAAAAAAGAAGCAGACTCACCTAGGAGGATTAGAAGACTGGAAATAATCAAACTGAGGGCTGAAATCAACAAAATAGAAACACAGAAAACAATACAAAGGATCAATGAAACAAAAAGCTGGTGCCCGGAGAAAATCAACAACATTGACAAACCCCTATCCAAACTATTCAAACGGCAGAGAGTGAATTTGTTAATTAATAAGATCAGAAATGAAAATGGGGACATAACCACAGACACAGAGGAAATTCAGAGAATCATTAGATCTTACTACAAAAGCCTATATGCCACAAAATTGGAAAATGTAAAGAAAATGGAAGCTTTTGTTAGAAAAATACCACATACCAAAGTTAAACCAAGACCAGGTGAACAATGTAAATAGAACAATCTAAATAGATCTGTTAGTTGCGAAGAATTAGATGCGGTTATCAAAAACCTCCCTACCAAAAAAAGCCCAGGACCAGATGGTTTCAATGCAGAATTCTACCAGAACTTCTAAGAAGACCTAATACCTATACTCCTTAATGTATTTCACAATATAGAAACAGAAGAGGCATTGCCAAATTCCTTTTTTGAAGCTACACTTACTCTGATACCAAAACCACACAAAGACTCAACGAAGAAAGAGAATTATAGGCCAATCTCACTCATGAACATCGATGCAAAAATCCTCAACAAAATACTGGCAAACCAAATCCAAGAACACATTAGAAAAATAATCCATTATGATCAAGTAGGCTTCATCACAGAGATGGAGGGCTGGTTTAACATACGAAAATCTATCAATGTAATCCATCATATGAATAAACTGAAAGAAAAAAAACATATGATCATTTCATTACATGCTGAAAAAGCATTTGACAAAATTCAACATCCCTTTAAGATAAAAGTCTTGGAGAGATTAGGGATACAAGGGTCATACCTAAACATAATAAAAGCTGTATACAGCAAGCCGACAGCTAACATCAAATTAAATGGAGAGAAACTCAAAGCCATCCCACTAAACTTATGAACATGACAAGGCTGTCCACTCTCGCCATACCTCGTCAATATAGTACTTGAACTTCTAGCAATAGCAATAAGACGACAAAGGGGGATCAAGGGGATTCAAATTGGAAAGGAAGAAGTGAAACTTTCATTATTTGCAGATGATATGATAGTGTACATAAGCGACCCCATAAACTCCACCAAAGAACTTTTACAGCTGATAAACACCTTTAGTAATGAGGCAGGATACAAGATCAACTCCAAAAAATCAGTCAACCCCTTATGCACAAAGGATATGAAAGCAAAGAGGGAAATCAGAGAAGCTTCACCTTTCACAATAGCCACAAACAGCATAAAATATTTTGGGTAACTCTAAGCAAGGAAGTGAAAGATCTATTTGACAAGAACTTTAAGGCATTGAAGAAAGAAATTGAAGAGGACACCAGAAAATGGAAGGACCTCCCCTGCTCTTGGATTGGGAGGATCAACATAGTAAAAATGGCAATTCTACCAAAGGCAATTTATAGATTCAATGCAATCCCCATCAAGGTCCCATCAAAATTCTTCACAGATCTTGAGAGGACAATAATCAACTTTATATGAAAAAACAAAAAACCCAGGACAGCCAAAACAATCCTATACAATAAAGGATCATCTGGGGGCATTACTATCCCTGACTTCAAACTCTATTACAGAACTACAGTGATGAAAACAGTGTGGTACTGGCATAAATACAGAGAAGTCGACCAATGGAATCGTATAGAAGACCCGAATTTTAACCCACAATCCTATGAACACCTCATTTTCGATAAAGGAGCTAAAAGTATACAATGGAAGAAAGAAAGCGTCTTCAACAAATGATGCTGGCATCATTAGATTTCAACCTGTAGAAGAATGAAAATAGACCCATATCTATCACCATGCACAAAACTCAAGTCCAAATGGATTAAAGACCTCAATATCAGCCCGAACACACTGAACCTGATTGAAGAGAAAGTGGGAAGTACCCTACAGGAGATGGGCACAGGAGATCGCTTCCTATGTGTAACCCCAACAGCACAGACATTAAGGGCAACATTGAATAAATGGGACCTACTAAAACTATGAAGCTTCTGTAAAGCAAAGGACACTGTCACTAAGATAAAAAGGCAACCTACTGACTGGGAGAAGGTCTTCAGCAATCCCGCAACAGACTAAGGTCTGATTTCCAAAATATATAGAGAACTCTGGAAACTAGACTTTAAAATGCTAATTAACCCAATTAAAAAAATGGGACACTGAACTGAACAGAGAATTCTCAGCAGAGGAAGTTCAAATGGCCAAAAGACACTTAAGGTCATGCTCAACCTCCTTAGCGATCAGGGAAATGCAAATCAAAACAACTTTGTGATATCATCTTACACCTGTCAGAATGGCTAAAGTCAAAAACACCAAGGATAACCTTTGCTGGAGAGGCTGTGGAGGAAGGGGTACCCTCATCCATTGCTGGTGGGAATGCAATCTTGTGCAACCACTTTGGAAATCAGTGTTTCGGTTTCTCAGGAAATTCGGGATCAACCTACCCCTAGACCCAGCAATACCACTCCTGGGAATATACCCAAGAGATGCCATATCATATGACAAGAGCATTTGTTCAACTATGTTCATAGCAGTATTATTTGTAGTAGCCAGAACCTGGAAACACCCTAGATGCCCTTCAATGGAAGAATGGATGAAGAAAGTGTGGAATATATACACATTAGAGTACTACGCTGCGATAAAAAAACAATGACATCTTGAATTTTGCATGCAAATGGATGGAAATAGAAAACACTATCCTGAGTGAGGTAACCCAGACCCAAAGAGATAAACATGGGATGTACTCACTCATAATGGGTTTCTAGCCATAAATAAGGGTCACAGAGTCTACAATTGGTGAACCTAAAGAAGCAAAATAAGAAGGTGAACCCAAGGAAAAACATATAGTTATCCTCTTGGCTATTGGAAGTAGACAAAATTGTCGGGGACAAAATTGGGATCTTGGGGGTGGGGTGCGATGGGGGTAAGAGGAGATGGGGAGAGAAAAGTAAGAAGGGGATGATGGGGGGAACTTGGGGAAAAAGGATAATTGGGATAAAGGAAGGTTGGATAGGGGTGCATGGAGCACAATTCTTAGTTAAGGGAGCCACCCTGGGGTTGGCAAGATACTTGAACCTAGAGTGGCTCCCAGGAGCCCTAGGCGATGTCCCCAGTTAGTTCCTTGGGCAGCTGAGGATAGGGAACCTGAAATGACCTATCCTATAGAAATACTGATGAATATCTTGCATATCATCATAGAACCTTCATCTGGTGATGGATGGAGATAGAGACAGAGACCCACACTGGAGCACTGGACTGATTTCCCAAGGTCCCAATAAGGAGCAGAAGGAGGGAGAACATGAGCAAAGAAGTCGGGACCACGAGGGGTGCACCCACCCACTGAGACAGTGGAGCTGATCTATTGGGAGCTCACCAAGGCCAGCTGGACTGTGACTGAAAAAGCATGGGATAAAACTGGACTCTCTGAACATGGCGAACAATGAGGGCTGATGAGAAGCCAAGGACAATGGCACGGGGTTTTGATCCTACTTAATGTGCTGGCGTTGTGGGAGCCTAGCCAGTTTGGATGCCTAGATATGGACGGAGGGTGTTGGACCTAGGACTTACCACAGGGCAGGGAATGCTGACTGCCCTTTGGACTGGAGAGGGCGGGGGAGTGTAGTGGGGGGAGGGGGAGAAGGGTGGGAGGAGGGGGAGAAGGGTGGGAGGAGGGGGAGGGAAATGGGAGGCTGGGAGGAGGCGGAAACTTGTTTTTTTCTCCTTTTCTCAATTAAAAAAAGAATACAGTTTCTATGTAATTATTTAGGGGCATAAGCTAGCCATGTGGTTGGCCAGGTGCTGTGGACGCAGCCCTGCTGCTCCTATTACAACAGTTGTCTTTGAAGAAAGAAATTGAAGAAGATATCAGAAAATGGAAAGATGTCTAATGATTTTAGATAGGTAAGATAAACATAGTAAAAAGTGGCAATCTTCACAAAAGCAATCTATAGATTCAATGCAATACCCATCAAAATTCTAGCACAATTCTTCACAGACCTCCGAAGAATAGTACTCAACTTCATATGGAAAAAAAAAATGCCCAGAAGAGCCAAAATAGTTATGTACAATATAGAAACTTCTGGATGCATCACCATCCCTAACATAAAGCTCTACTATGCTGCTGTAGTAATGAAAACAGTTTGATATTGGCAGAAAAACAGGCAGGTAGACCAAATGAAATGACTCAAAGACTTTGTTATTAATTCACACACCTATGAACACCTGATTTTTGACAAAGAAGCTAAAGTTATACAGTGGAAAAAAAGAAAGCATCTTTAACAAATGGTGCTAGCATAGCTGGATGTCAATATGTAGAAGAAAGCAAATAAATCCATATCTATCACCATGCATAAAAGTCAAGTCCAAATGAAGCAAAGACCTCAATATAAATCCAGCCACACTGAACCTCATAGAACAGAAAGTAGCAAGTAGCTATGAATACACTAACAGAGGAGGCCTGTTCCTGAATATAACACCAGTCACATAGACACTGAGATTGACATTTAATAAATGCGACCAACTAAACCTGAGAAGTTTCTATAAGACAAAAGGAGTCAAGAGAAAATGGAAGCCTACAGAATGGGAAAAGATTTTCACCAAGTCTGCATCTGACAGAAGGCTGATCTCCAAAATATTAAAATAACTCAAGAAACTAGATATCAAAAAATATAATTTAGAAAATCTGGTGTCCAAATATAAACAGAGAACTTTCAACAGAGGAATCTCAAATGGCCAAAAAGCACTTAAGGAATTGATCAATATCCTTAGCCATTAGAGAAATACAAATAAAAGCAACTCTGAGACACCATCTTACACCTGTCAGAATGGCTAGGATCAAAAATATTTATGACAGCTTATTCTGGAGAGGGTGCAGAATTAGAGGAACATTCCTGCATTGCTAGTGGGAATATAAACTCGTACAGCCACTTTGGAAATCAGTATGGTGGTTTCTCAGAAAACTGGGGCCACTTTGGAAATCAGTATGGTGGTTTCTCAGAAAACTGGGGATGAATCTACCTCCAGAGCCAGCATACCATTCTTGGAAATATATCTAAAGGATGTATACTCATACCACAAGGACATTTTCTCAACTATGTTCACATCATTATTGTTCATAATTGCCAGAACCTGGAAATAGCCTAGATAACCATCAACCAAAAAAATGGATAAACAGAATTGTTACATTTGCACAATAAAGTACTCCTCAGCTGTAAAATCAATGACTTCTTGAAATTTGCAGTCAAGTGTATGGAACTAGAAAAATATATTCTGAGTCAGGTAACCCAGATCCAGAAAGACAAACATGGTATGAACTCACTCATAAGTGATATTAGACATAAAGAAAAGGATAACCGCTCTGGCATATATACAAAGGATGTTCCATACTACCACTTTCTCAACTATTTTCATAGCAGCTTTATTTGTAATAGCCAGAAACTTGAAAAAGCCTAGTTGTCCCTCAACAAAAGAATGGATAAATAAAATGTTGTACATTTACACAATGGAGAATTACTAAGCTGTCAAACACAATATCATGAAATTTTCCATCAAATGGATGAGACTAGAGAAAAACATCCCAAATGAGGTTACCCAGCCCACCAAAAACAAGCATGGTATGTACTCACTTATAAGTAGATAATAGTTGTAAGTAAAGGAAAAATATGCTATGTTCCATAGACCAAGAGATGTTAAGAAACAAAGAGGATCCAAGGAGGGGGCATTTGGATATTCCTAGGGAGGGGATATAGACTAGATTTTACATGTGGATTGTTGACAGGTAGTGTGTGTACAGGAGAGATCAAGTGGGGGTGGAGGTGGAAAGTACTGGAAGAGATGAGTGGAAATAGGGGGCGTTGATGGTGAGCCAGAAACCTAGAGTAATGGAAAATCCCAGTACTCTATGAGTATGACCCTAGCTAAGACCAGTAAAGGAGCTACAGTGCCTGAATTGGTCATCTCCTGTGACCAGGCAAGACATTCAGTAAATGGGTTGGTACACCAACCCAGCCACATAACCTTCAACTTACAAGTTGTCCTGCCTACAAGATATGTGACTGACAAAACAAAAGTCTATGTAATGATTCCTAATGATTCTCTGCTATACTCATTGGTGATAAATATCCCAACTGTCATCAGAGAGGCTTCTTCCAGCAACTGATAAAAACAGATGCAGAGACCCACAGCCAAACATTAGGTAGAGCTCACAGAATCTTGTGGAAGACATGGAGGAAGATAGGAATAGATGGGTTGATGTGAGAGTGATTTCTTTCTAATCTGTTGCTTTCATTGGTTAATTAATAAAGAAACTGCCTAGGCCCATTTGATAGGCCAACCCTTAGGTGGGTGGAGTAAACAGAACAGAATGCTGGGAGAAAGAAGCTGAGTCAGGCAGTCGCCATGATTCTCGCACTGGACACATATGCAGGTTAAGATCTTCCCTGGTAAGCCACCTCATGGGCTACACAGAATATTAGAAATGGGTTAGATCAATATGTAAGAGCTATCCAAAAAGAGGCTGGAACTAATGGGCCAGGCAGTATTTAAAAGAATACAGTTTCCATGTAATTATTTCGGGGCATAAGCTAGCCATGCGGCGGCTGGGTGCCAGGAATGTAGCCCTGCCGCTCATATTACAACAATGGGTCAAGGACATGAAAAAAAAATCCATATAACCAAATAGTCACAGAGACTAAACTGGCAACCAGGAAATCTGCATGGGACTGACCTATGGCCCCTGCATTTATGTCATAGTTATGTAACTTGGTCATCTTGGGGGACTTCCAGCAGTGGGATCAGGGTCTGTCTCTGACTCCTTTGCTGGCTTTGGGCTCATTTCTCATACTGGGTTGCCTTGTCCAGCCTTCATAACAGTGAAGGCACCTGGTATTACTGCAACTAGGTATGCCATATTTGGTTGATATCCATGGGAGATTTGCCTTTTTTTGAATAGAATTAGGAGGAATGCATTAGGGGGTCAGACGGGAAGTAGGCAGAGGTACTGAGAGGAGAGGAAAGAGAGGCAACTGAGGTAAGAATGTAAGATGACAATAATAGTATCATTTAAAAAGAAGCAAAAAGTCCATTTTAATTAAGTAAAAGGATAAGAAGAAAATTCCACAAATTGGTAAATAAAAACCTGAAAAATAAAACTTAGGGAATCATACTTACAAAAAAAAACAAATTTTTCATTTCTTTTTTGTTTCAAGTTTCTGATATATTGGGATTTTGCTTTAATTTGCTTTAAGATCCTATCTGATTAAGTATATTTTTATTTACAATTGAGTTTGTATGGTACAGTTTGTAGTCAGAATATCTATTTTTGCCATTTATCCATGACAGTGGAAATACTAAAATTAACCACTAGACTTCAAATTAATTACAGATATGCAATACTCTTTCCCCTTTTATTTGTATAATTGCAACCTTTTATTATTGTTACATACACAATATATTATAACTATTTACTTATAATGTTACATATAATATATATATATATATATATATATATATATATATATATAATTTTGAGTTCTTTTAGTGTATATTTATTTAGGGGTAACCACTTAGTCATTGGATAACCTAAAGTGGTCTTATCCTTGTAGAAGTCTGATCCTGCCTTTTTCAGGAGCCATTAAGTACCTATAGCTTTTCATTTAAGGGTAGGACCTAGTGTGACTACCCCATACACTTTGGCATGTCAACTGTTGATATTGTGTAGGCAACATTTTCTTTTTTTGAGATTTCATGGGTCTAACTTCCTTGTATTGTATAGAAGACATAACCTCAAAGTAAATGTACTGGAAGTCTAATTCTTACTTGCCTCCTATTCTAGAATGTTCCTTGAGCCTTATATGTAGGTGCTGTTTTTTAAATGCATCAGCTGGGGTTGGACACGCTATGGTCAGTTGTTCTCTACATTTTTACAAGTGGTGAATATGTGTGATTTCCTCCATGTACTGAGATAATGAAGATTCTTTAATGAAGAGTGAGAGCTATACTTAAATGTGTACATTAGGAAACCTTTTTTTTTGTTTTTCATCCTTAACAAAGCAATTAACAGATTCAATGTGAACCCTATCAAAATCTCAAAAACATTTTTTTTGCAGAAATAGAAAATAAACTACCCTAAAATTCATATGAAACCAGAAAAGATCCCAGAGAGCTAAGTCAATTCTTCAGTGTGGGGGGGATACTAAAGGGACTACCAGTGGGGTGGTGGTGGTGCACGCCTTTAATCACAGTACTATGGAGGCAGAGGCAGAGGTAGGCAGATCATTGTGAGTTTGAGGACAGCCTGGTCTACAAGAGCTAGTTCCAGTACATGCTTCAAAGCTAAAGAGAAGCCCTGTCTCAGAAAAAAAAATAAAAACCAAAACAAAAACAAAAACTAAAGGGAATATCATATGTGATTCCAAGCAATATTAGAGAACAATATTAATAAATATATCATTAAATTGTCATAAAAATCATCTCTGAGTTCCATAGAATAGAGAACTCAGTTTTAAATACATGTAGTTGAAGTTGCATGATCTTTGACAAAAGCACCAAAAATTCACACAGTGTCTTTAACAATTGGTACAGGAGAAACATGATGTCCACATGTAAAAGAAGGAAATTAGATATAAGTCTACCATCCAGCATCAAAATCAACTTCAAATGGATCAAAGACTTCAAAGAGGAATACAAACTGCTAGAAGAAAGCAAAAGCAGTGCCATGATACAGATGTAGGAAGGGACTTTTTGAATAGAATTCTACTTGCTCACGAATTGAGGGCAATAATTGACAAATTGTTCTTCATAAAACTAAAAAGTTTTTTTTAAATTTATTTTTTTAACAAAGCTATCTTTTCTCATTTTACATACCAATCCCAATTCCCAATCCTTCTACTCCTCCTGTTCCCTCCACCTTCACCCCGATCATACCCCCATCCAATCCTCAGAGAAGTAAGGCTTCCCATTAGGAGTCAATGAAGCACATAGCTTTGAGGCAAGACCAAGACCCTCCTCACTATATCTAGGCTGAGCAAGATATCCATCCACCCCCATCCAATTTTCAGAGAAGTGAGGCTTCCTATGAGAAGTCAATGAAACACATTGCTTTGAGGGAAGACCAAAACCCTCCTCACTATATCTAGGCTGAGCAAGGTATCCATCCAAAGAGAATGGGTTCCAAAAAGCCAGTACATGCAGTACAGAGAAATCCCAGTCTCATTGCCAGTGACCGCTAAGTCCGTCTCAGCCATACAACTGTAACCCACATTCAGAGGGTCTCGTTTAGTCCTATGTTGGTTCCTTTGCTGTCAGGCTGGAGTTGATGGGCTCACATTAGCTCAGGTAAACTGCTTCAGTGGGTTTTAACTCCCCATTATGGTCTTGACATCTTTCTCTTTGCTTATATTCTCATTCCTCCCACTGTTTGACTGGACTTTAGGAGCTCAGCCCAGGACTGTACTGTGGATCTCTGTTTCTGCTTCCATCAGTTGCTAGATGAAAGTTCTATGGTGATATTTATGATAGTTATCAATCTGACTACAAGACAAAGCTAGTTTAGGCACCATCTCCACTATTGTTTAGGGTCTTAGCTGGCGTCATCCTTGTGGATTCCTAGGAATTTCTCTAGTGCCAAGTTTCTTGCTAACCCAATATTGGCTCCCTCAATCAAGATATATTTTTCATTGCTCTTTATCTCTATTCTTCCTCCATCTTGACCATCCTGTTTACTCAAATTTTCCTACCTCCTCAAGTTTCTTTACAGCAAAGGAATCAATTTGTAGAAGGAACTCAAAATCCCCAAATAGGAGATATTTTTTCCCGCCATACGTCTGAGAACATATTAATATCCATGATATGTAAGTTCTCAAAAAAGAAAGTCATGAAACAAGCAACCCAAAAAAGCTATGGATCTAAACAGTCCCTCTCAGAGCAAAATTGAATTCTTTAGTATCTATTTTCCCTGTATGTCCTCTATTCAAAGAGGAACATCTGATTTTTTTCCCTTCCTTTGACAGGCCCTCATACTTTTACTTTGTAGCCTATACTAGCTCAGAACTCACTGCATAGCCCAGGCTTGCCTCAAATTCATGGTACTCCTCCTGTTTTAATTCCTGAATGACAGGACGCCTGACATGAATCCTCATGCTTGGCTAGACCAAAAATATCTCAAAAAGTTTTTATCAGTCTTAGAAAGAGTGGAAATGCAAATTAAAACAAATTTGAGATTTCATCTTAACCCAGTCAGAATGGCAAAGATCAAAAAACAAATGATAAAAGATGTTGGAGGGAAAATGAAAAAAGAGCAAACTTCATTCACTGTTGGTAGTATTGAAAATTTGCACAGCCCCTCTGAAAATTAGTGTGGAGATTTCTCAAAAATCTAAAAGTAGATTTACTTCATGACAAAGTTATATCACTCCTTGACATATGCCTGAAGGACTTGATATACTAATGTAAAGATAATTCCTCAACCATATTCATGGCTGCTCTATTAACAATGGCTAGGAAAGATATTTTTATTGTCACTAATATTTTCTTTTAAGGATAGACACACTTTCCAAGATATTTGCGTGTTTAAGCTGAAATTAGAAAAGTGTATTTTGAAATATATGTGTGTATGTACACATAACAATGGAGTTCATATAATGTATATAATTTTTTATAATTGATGAATATAATTGATGTTTTAATATCCCAAAGATTACATGTCTCATATTAAAATACCCAGCAAAGCTTAAATATAAATACTAGCTAACTTATATGACTATGCATTCATTTTCAGGAAACATTTACATATTCCAGAATATCTGAAACATGGTACTCTACCAATGCAGGGATGCACAAGAAAAATTGTTCACTCTTGAAGACGTATCAATCAATAAAGTATGTGTCATATATGTTGCCACGAGGGACTTACATACCTTAAGTTACTCTATATTGTGCAAAATTCTGAGGTGTTTTGTTGGTGTGGTTGGCAAGATAATTCAGCAATTCGGAGGACTTGTTTCATTTGCAGCGGACCTGATTTGTTTCCCAGAACCCATGTGGTAGTTCATGACCATCCATAAGTCCAATTTCAGGGGATCCAATCTTTTTTTCTGAGCCATAAGAGCATCAGACATGCAAATGGTAGACTTACATACTTACACACATTAAGTGAATGAATAATTTTTAAAGAAAAATAACATAGCTGAGATGATGCCAAATAATGTCTCTGTCCTTTTCTGATTTGTGCCTTTTCAGGAAGGATACGGAGTAGATGAAATGACTAAAGATTTCATAGTTGTTAGGAAAGTGTCTTACACCCTCAAGATGTATGATCACACTATGGTATATGTCCTAAATGACCCAAAGCCATATCCTTGGAATTTCAGTGTGAAAGTCCTGGCCAACCAACAAGTATAGCGACAGCAGGGCCAGATATTGATCTTTAGCATTCAATATTCTAAGCTGTTACACATGATCTCAGTCTCTCCATCTATAAGTATATTCTACATACTATTTTATTTTAAGAACAGAAATGAAAAGAGGGTCCTTTTCTACTTTTAGTAAAATAACTTGTTTGGAAATCATGAAAATGTTTATAGCCCCACTGCTTTAGTTGTTTATGCCTTGTCCTATGTCCTATATTGTAAGATGAGAAATGATATGTTGCAATTTTCTGCTGATAATTGAGTATGAATTTCATGAATTGAGTGAATAAAGACTGGCAAAAATCTTTCCACTGCCATTCCTGGTAGAGGCAAAATGCACCAAGTGCTTTTTGCTGGATTTACTTTGTTTTGAGGAAACCAGTGGGCAATATTATGGCTACATATTTTTTTTTCACATCTACTACAATGTATTAAAACCACCCATAACAATAGCCACAAATAACAAAATATCTTGGAGTATTTCTAGCAAAACAAATGAAAGACCTGTGTGACAGGAACTTTAAATCTTTGAAGAAAGAAATTACAGAAGACACCAGAAAATGGAAAGATCTCCCATGCTCTTAAACAGGAAGAACTAACATAGGAAATATGGCAATCTTCCCTAAAGGAATCTACAGATTCAATGCAATGGCCATCAAAATCCCAGAACAATTCTTCACAGATCTCAAAAGAACAGTACTCAACTTCATATGGAAAAAAAAAAAACAGGATAGCCAAAACAATCCTGTACAAAAATGGAACTTGTGAAGGCATCACAATCCCTGACTTCAAACTCTCCTACATAGCTGCAGTGTTGAAAACAGTCTGCTATTGGCATAAAACATACAGGAGGACCAATGAAACTGAATGTCCTTTGAATGAAGAATGGATAAAGAAGATTTGGTACATTTACATAATGAAGATCTGTATAGCGGGAAAAAAAAGTAAAGACATCTTAAAATTTTCAGGCAAATGAATGGATCTAGAAAACATCATATTGAGTGAGGTAACCCAGACCCAGAAAGACAAATACAATATGTACTCACTCATATGTATGGCTTTTTAGACATAAATCAAAGAAAAACCAGACTACAATTCACCATCCCAGAAAACCTAGACAACTATGAGGACCCTAAGAAAGACATACATGGATCTAATCTATATGGGAAGTAGAAAAAGACAAGATGTTTTGAGTAAATTGGGAGCATGGGGTCCATGGGAGAGAGTAGAATGTGAGGGGGGAGGAAAGAAGAGGAACAGAGAAAGATATATAGTTCAATAAAAACAATTAATCATCAACATTAGCTTAAAATCCTTAAGAGTATTCTGTTCTTACCTGAGTTATTTTGTATTATGAAACATTTTTGGAAGAGATAACGTATGAAAAAGTAGAAGCTGAGCCTACCAGACATTTACTGAGTTTTGTAATTTACCTTTGTGAAGGGCCAGGATTGCTTTCGATCTTTTGTTTGACAACGAATGTTCTAAGGATATCGTGAAAAAAAAAACCTAGGCTAATGCTAAAACAGATGGTCATTCTCTATAAACTGACAGTGGGACCCAACTGTTGAGAACAATATCCACACAGCTTATTGAATGTGGAGAGGTCAATCTGGTAACTGTTTGATTTCCAGTGTGACTATGTATGTTTGTATTCCCACCATCAAGGAATGGCTTCACATCCTTTCCAGCATGAGCTGTCACTTCTTTTTGATCTTAGCAATTCTGATAGGTATAAGATGGAATTCTAGAGTCATTTTAATTTACATCTCCCTGATGGCTAAGGATGTTGAACATTTCTTTAAATGTTTCTCAGTTATTTGATATTCCTCTATTGAAAATTCTCTGTTTAAATCTGTACCACATTTTTAAATTGGGTTATTTGATTTTTTGGTGTCTGGTTTCTTGAGTTCCTTATATATTTTGGAAATCAGTTCTCTGTCAGATTTAGGATTGGTGATGACATTTGCCTATGCTCTAGGCTGCTGTTTTGTCCAATTGAGGGTGTCCTTTGGTTTACAGAAGCTTTTTACTTTCACAAGTTTCCATTTATTAATTATTGATTTTACGGTCTGTGCTATTAGTGCTATTCAGGAAATTGTCTCCTGTACAATGCATTCAAGACTATTTACTGCTTTTTCTTTTATCAAGTTCACTGTATCTGGATTCATGCTGAGGTCTTTTATTAACTTGGATTTGAGTTTTAAGCAGGATGATAGATGTGGATCTATTTTTCTATGTGCAGATATTCATTTAGGCCAACACCATTTGTTGAAAGTGTTATTTTTTTCCATTGTATAAATTTGGCTTCTTGTTGAAAGTCGGGTAGCCAGATTTATGTGTGGGTCTTCCATTCAAAAGTCAGATGTCCATAGGTATGTGGATTTATGTCTGGGTCTTCCATTCAAATCCATTAACCTACCTGCCTGGTTTTATGCCAGTGCTATACAGTTTTTATTGCTATCTCTCTGCAATACTGTTTGAGATCAGGGACACTAATATCTTCAGGAGCTCTTTTTAGTATTTATTGTACAGAATTTTTGCTATCCCTGTTTTTTCAAATGAAGTTGAGTATTGTTCTTTTCAGGTTTGTAAAGTATTGTGTTTAGATTTTAATGGGAATTGAATTTGTAGATTGCTTTTGCAAAGATGACTATTTTGCTATGCTAGTTCTAATGATTCATGAGCATGGGAGTTCCTTCAATTTTGAAGTTCTTGTCATACAGAACTTTTGCTATTTTGGTTAGAGTTATCCCCATGATATCTTGTATTTTATGAAAAACATGATTTGTGATTATCATGAATGGTGTTGTTTTCCAGATTTCTTTTTCAGCCCATTTATCATTTGTACATAGGACAGAAACTGAGTTCTTCTAGGTAATCTTATATCAAGCCACTTCACTGAAGGTGTTTATCAGCTGTAGGAGTTTCCTGTTAAGATTCTGGAGGCCATTTATGTTTACTATCTTATCATCTACAAAAATTGATATTTTGACTTCTTCTTTCCCAATTTGTATCCCATTGATCTCCTTTTGTTATATATTGTGATAGCTAAGACTTCAATTAATCTATTAAATAGATATGAAGATAGTAGAAAACCCTATCTTGTTCCTGATTTTAGTAGAATTGTTTTGAGTTTCTGGTGTGGGACAATTATGTATCTTGTCAATTATGTTTTAAATAAATGCTGATTGGCCAGTAGCCAGGATGGAAGTATTGGTGGGAAAACCAGACAGAAAGTAGAGGTGGGGGAATGAGAACGGGAGTATTCTGGGAAGAAGGAAGCTCTTTCTGCAGTCCTGTACAGACACCGAAGAAGCAGGATATGACCTGCCCCACTGAAAAAGGTACTGAGCCATGTGGCTAACATAGATAAGAATAATGGGTTAATATAAGTTATAAGAGTGATAAGAAGCCTGAGCTAAGGGACCAATCAGTTTTATAACTTACGTAGACCTTCTGTGTGATTCTTTGGGACATAATGACTGTGGGAACTGCACAGGACAGAAACCCCAACAAGCAGGCCCATATGTTACACATTGGCTAGATTAAATGATCTTTAATATGTTTATGTGTATCCCTTGTATTACTGAGCTTTCCAGGGCTTTTATCATGAAGGGGTGTTGGGTTTTGAAAAAGGCTTTTTCAGCATTTAATAGGATGATCATTTCATTTTTTTTTAGTTTATTTATATGATAGATTACATTGACAGATTTTCATAGGATAAACCATCCCCCCATCTCTGGAATGAAGTTTACTTGATCATAGTAGATAATCTTTTTGATGTGTTCTTCGATTCTATTTGTAAGAATTTTATTGACTATTTTTGTATCAGTGTTTATTATAGAAATTGGTTTGTAATTCTCTTTCTTTGTTGGGTCTTTGGTTTCATATCAGGGTTCATAAAATTATTATGGCTTCATAAAAATAATTTGACAATGTTCCTTATGTTTCTACTTTTGTTGAATTAGTTGAGGAGTATTTGTATTGGTTCTTCTTTGGAAGTCTAATAGAATTCTGCCCTAAAACCCATCTGGCCTTGGGCTTTTTTGTTATTGGGAAACTTTTTATTACTGTTTTATTTCCTTGAAGGCTATAGGTCTATTTAAATTTTTAAATGATCTTGATTAAATTTTGGTGAGTATTTTCTAAAACTTGTCTATTTAAGTTTTCTAATTTGATGGAGTACAGGTTTTTGAAGTATTTCCTCATGATTCTCTGAATTTCCTCAGTATCTGTTGCTATGTCCCGTTTCATTTCTGATTTTGTTAATTTGGATGTTCTCTCTCTCTGCTTTTTAGTTACTTTGGATAAGGGTTTTTCCATTTTGTTGATTCTGTCAAAGAATTAACTTGTTTCATTAATACTTTGTATGGTTATCTTAGTTTCTATTTTATTGATTTTAGTCTACAGTTTGATTATTTCTTGCTATCTACTCCTCTTGGTTTTGTTTGCTTCTTTTTTGCTCTGGATATTTCAGATTTGCTATTAATTCCCTTATATAAGATTTCTTTAAATTCTTTATGAAGATATTTAATGCTATGAACTTTCCTCTTATCAGTGCTTTCATAGTGTCCCATATGCTTGGGTACTTTATGCATTCATTTTAATTGAATTCTAGGAAATTTTTAATTTCTTTCTTCATTTTGCCCCTGACCCATTGGCAATTCAGTAGAGAGTTGTTCAATTTCCACACGTTTGTAGGCTTTCTTTAGTTTCTGTAGTTGTTAAAATCCAGCTTTAATCAATTGTGGTTTGCTAAGATAAAGGGGTTTATTTCAATTCATGTGTATTTGTGACTGAGTATATAGTCAACTTTGGAGAAGGTTCCATAAAATACTGAAAAGAATGTATATTCTTTTGTGTTTTAGTGACATGTTCTGTAGATATTTGTTAGATCCATGTGAGTCATAGCATCTGCTCATTGCATTATTAGTTTCTGTCTGGATGACCTGTCCTTTGGTTAGAGTGCAGTGTTGAAGTATCCCACTATTAACATGTGGGATTAAATGTGTGACTTTAGTTTAAGTAATGTTTTCTTTATAAATGTAGATGCCCTTGTATTTGGGGCATAGACATTCAGAATTGAGACATATCATCTTGGTGGACTTTTCCTTTGATGAGTGTGATATGTCTTTCTATATTTCTTTTGGTTAATTTTAGGTTAAAGTCTATTTTGTAAGATATTAGAATTGCTACACCACCTTGCTTCTTAGGTCTGTTTGATTGGAAAATCTTTTTCCAACCCTTTACTCTAAGGTAATATCTCTCTTTAGTTGAGGTGTATTTCTTGTATGCAGCAGAAACATGGATATTTTTTGTGTCCATTCTGTTGGCCTGTGTCTTTTATTGGTGTGTTGAGTCCATTGATATCGAGAGACATTAATGACAACATAATAATTACAACATAATTATTGTTTTCTGTTATTTTGTTGTATTTTGTGATGGTGGCAATGTGTGTGTGTGCGCGCATGTGCATATTTGTGAGTCTGTTTCTTTTCTTTGGGTTTTGCTAGCATGAGTAGCGTGAGATTATCTATTGGTGTAGTTTATTTCCTTGGATTGTAATTTTCCTTCTTGTTCCTTCTGTATGGCTAGATTTGAGGATAGGTATTATTTAATTTTGAATTTATCATGAAATAGCTCTATTTCTCCATTTATGATGATTGAAAGTTTTGCTTAGTATTGTATTCTGGGCTAGCATTTGTGGTCTCTTGGAGTCTGTTAGGCTCTTTTCTGTCCCAAGTCCATTCAGGCCCTTCTGGCTTTTAGGGTCTCTGTTGAGAATTCAGGTATGATTCTAATGGGTCTACTTCTATATGGTACTTGCCTTTTTCCCCTTGTTTTTTAAAATACTCTTCATTTTTCTGTATGTTTAGTATTTTGATTTTTATGTGGCATGGGTATTTTCTTTTTTAATCTAATATATTTGTTGTTCTTTAAGTTTTTTGTACCTTTATAGATATGCTCTTCTTTCGTTAGAAAGATTTTCTTCTTTGACTTTGTTAAATATATTGTCTGCAGTTTTGAGCTGGAATTCTTCTTCTATTTCTATTATTCTTTGTTCTGTCTTTCCATAGTGTCCAAGAGTTGCTGGATGTTTCATGTGAGGAAGTTTTTAGACAGATGAATCTCTTTCTTCCATCATATCTTCAACACATGATATTCTCTCTTCCATCTCTTTTATTCTGTTGGTGATGTTTGCATCTGTAGTTCCTAATCTCTTACCCAGATTTTTCATTTCCAGAATTCTTTTGGTTTGTGTTTTCTTTTTTATTTCTATTTCAATTTTCAGGTCTTGAATCATTTTCTTAACCCCATTTTTTCTTTTTTTTTCCTTTTCTTGGCTTTCTTGACATTCTTTAAGGAACATATTCATTTCCTCCAATGTCATTGTTTTCTCTTCCTCAGTTTTTTTAAGTGATTTTTTTCATTTCCTTTTTTAAGGACCTCTATCATCTTCATAAGGTCATTTTCTTGTGCTTCATCTGAATTAAAATATTCAGGTCTTGTTGTCATAGAATAGCTGAGGTCTTGTGATGTCATATTGCCCAGGCTGTTGTTGTGTTCTTACATTGCCATTTAGGCATCGGTTTTGGAATGATAAATCTTAGGTCCTGATTTCTCGGTTTGTCTTTGTTGCATATATGTTTTGTTTCTTGGTTTCTGTTTCCTTTTTTGTCCTCTGGTCTTTGTGGCTTGGGTTTCCAGTGTCTGCCATGACTTCTGATCTAGTAAGGAGTCTCGGTACAAGATGGGAGCTGGCTTTCTAGTGGTTAACTTGGCCTTTGTTTCAGAGCGGGAGTGTCTCTCTTTTTCTGACTGCTGTGGTCTGTATCTCTGTTGCTGAAATCTGGTATTCAGACTGCTATGCCTTGCACCAAACAATGGAATTCTGTCATAATGGTGAGCAGAGCCCAGCATAGGTGCTGATGAAAAGGTGGGAGGGGAATGAGTGTGGGATGGGTCCTGGGTAACAGAATCTAAAGATGATTAGGGCATTTCTGGCTGGCATGTAGGTCACTCACCTGTTCTTTCCACTTGTGTGGGTTTTAACTGAGGCAACGATGTCTTCTGGAGTTGTGGAGAAGAATTCTGCAAATTTATTTTTAAAGTACACAAATATTATGTGCCATTGAATTTTCTGTGCTCTGAACATTTGTCAGGAGCCACATTTTGAGGGTATCTTCTCCTGTGATCCTAATCATGGCAGGTTTGCAGGTTCCAGGGTAGGGACACGAAAATTAGAAAAGTAAAGTAGGAAGAAACTAGCTAAGAAAAAAACATAAATACATAGGATAATATAGGGAGGGCAACTCAGCAAATACTGAATTCATCTCTTGAGTTCTGGGCTTGCCTGCATCTATTTTTCATATATTTTTATATCGCAGTACAAAATGGGGGAAAAAGGCAAAACACTGCTTTAATATGATACAAAGGACAACTAGAACAGTTACACCCCGGTACTTGAGACATCAAGTCATTATTTCTTGAGAAAAGCATTCTATTGTTTAGGCAGTGAACTCATCCTAGATCAAGTATCCTCCTATTTCAAAAGAAGGAGCAGAAGTATGATTGAATTCCTTGACCTTTGATCAGGGTGGAGTAAATTTACTTCTATGGGCCATCATAACTAGGTGTGGGTGTATAGACAGAGTTGTTGTCAATGACTTTGAACAAGTTCAAACTCTCTGACCTTCTGACAAGGTAGAATAGGTTCATACTTTTGTGTCTCCACAAACGTTCACAAGACTGTAAAATTATTATCATTAGTTTTTCAGCTGTAAATTTCGCAGACCAAGCACAATCTATTTTATTATAATTTTAAAATACTCAGTATACAATGCAAAATGGTAGATGGTAGAATTGGACCAAGACATTTTTTTTTACCATATAAAAGATATTAAGTCAAGCCATATAAGAAAAAGCCATTTTTACAGATCAAAATCATTCCAAAATGTTTGATTTCCAAATGATTCATAAAAATAGTTAATATTTGTAGAGGTTATCTGAGTACAGATTCTACGTTTTGATTAGAATGGGAAATACAGCATGCATTTTGTGTTTTTCTAAAGTATCTTTGCTAATTAATAAGAAAATATGTAAGTCTGGCAATACTTATAATCATTTACAGTCATTTCACAACTCTTAGCTTTGCTTTTCTAAAAAGCTGAAATAATAACTTTTATTTATTTAATTAAAAAAACTATCTTTTCTCTTTTTACTTACCAATCCCATTTTCCACTCCCTCCCCTCCTCCCTTTACCTTCTCCCCATCCCATGCCCCATCCACTCTTCAGAGAGGGTAAGGTTTCCCATTCAACAAAGTACATTAATTTGAGGCAGGACCAAGGCCCTCCCAACTATATATTGGTTGAGCAAGGTATCTCTCCAAAGTGAATGGGTTCCAGAAAGTCAGTATAAGCAGTGAGGATATTCTGATCTCACCACCTGTGGTCCCACAGTCCACCCCAGCCACACAACTGTCAACCACATTTAGAGGGCCTAGTTTGGTCCAATGCTGATTCCCTTGCTGTCAGGCCAGAGTTTATAAGCTCTCATTAGCTCAGGTAACTTGTTTTAGTAGGTATCCCCATCATGATCTCAACCCCTTTGCTCAGATTATTGCTCCACCCTCTCTTCTATTGGACTTTGGGAGCTCAGCCAAGTATCCCACTGTGGATCTCTGCAATACCCTCTTGTGTATATACTCAAAGGATGTTCAATCATACTATAAGCACATTTGCTCAACTATGTTCATAGCAGTATTATTCATAATAGACAGAACCTTTAAACAACCTAGATGCCTCTCAATGAAAGAATAGATAAAGAAAATGTGGTACATTTACACAATGGAGTACTACTCAGCGGTAAAAAAAAACAATGACATCTTGAAATTTGTATGCAAATGGATGGAACTAAAAAAAAAAAACCCAGTGAGGTAACCCAGACCCAGAAAGACAAACACATTATGTACTCACTCACAAGTGGATATTAGAGGTAAAGCAAAGGATAACGAACCTATAATCTATGACCCCAGAGAAGCTAAGTAACAAGGAGAGCCCTAAGAGAAACATACATGGATCACCCTGGGAAGGGAAAATAGACAAGATCTCCTAAGAAAATCAGGAGTATTTTGGTAGAGGGAGAAGGGAAAGTAGAAAGGGAGGAAGAGGGGAGAAGGGGAGGGGGCGGAGAACTTGAGGAAAAGGGATGGTTGAGATGGGGGAAGGACAAAGAGGGAGAGCAAGGAAAAAGACATTGAAGGAGTCATTATGGGGCTAGCAAGAAATCTCCACTAGAAAAATTCCCAAGAATCCACAAGGATGACCACAGCTAAGACCCTAAGCAATTGTGGAGAGGGTGCCTGAACTGATTTTGCCCTATAATCAGTTTGATGAAAATCTTAAGTGTGTCATCATAGAACCTTTATCCAGCAACTGATGGAATGGTAACTTTTCCTTGTTGACTTTCTTATACTTTTAAAAAATAATATTATATTTATTTTTTTCTCTCTATAATGAGTGTTATGTTTTATTTATGAACTTAAAGAAGAGTTTAATAAGGAGCTTACTGTGACTTGCTCAGCCACATCTTAAAGATGCTTGATGCAGGAACAATTAACTGAAATTAAATTTTTTTCTGGAGCAAATACTCAATGCATGATCTTTCAGATCTATTATATGATTTTTGTTTATTTATCTAATATAAAATCTTATAATTCTGTGTAGCCCATTTTACAACTGATATTTTTAAAATGCTGCCCTAACATACTACAAGATTGAAAAGTTTTCCACGATAGCCATAAAATAAGATGGATTTTCACTATTATAATTTTTCCCCCATTTCTAAATATTTTCAGGTTTTTGAATTATTTCATGAGTATCAGTATTTTTTTTCCTGAATGTATACATATACCTCCATATTGTTTGGTACCTGCAGAGGCTAGAAAAAGGTGCTAGATTCCCTGGGTTTATAGTTACAGATGACTATGAACTACCATGTGGTAGTTGGTAGCTGAACCCAGGTCTTTTGCAAGAGCAGCCAGTGCTCTTAACCACTGAGATATTTCTCTAGCCCACTCGTGTTTCCAACTATTTGTAGCCAGTATGATTAATACTTGTTTTTAGATATATTTTGAACATTTTTTAAAAGTCAAATAGCAGTATGTTGATTACATTAAAAATGCTTGATAAGACATATGTCTGCTCTTCAAAATAAATGTGCTTGGCATTTCTATATGTGTGTCAAATGGGTCATAGTAAAAAGACACCTAAAATAACAGGAGAAAAATGAGGAGAGCATCTTATTCTTCATGAAATTTTTATACTTATGTCTGTAGATATTTGAGACTAGTCCCTCTGTTTACAAAAGCTGAAGCAACAGGGCCCTGAGTTTGATGATAATTTCCAAGTAAGGTAGTGGACTTTCAATCATAAGAAAGGTAGGGAAGGAACCTGTTTCTCTAATACCGAGGCAATAATCCTGCACTCATGTTCCTGAAAGCTCTCCTTGCCCAGATGTCAGTCACTGCTTGGAAGCTACAAGCCTTCTGCTTCAGGTATTGAGACAGAGATGAATTGTTGTTATTTATGAATTGTATCTCAATTATAGACACATTTTTAATTCTTAATGTTGAAAGCCATGAAAGGAAGGGTTGCTTTCTTTTTCCTGTGTTTCTTTTCAAATTCTCTGAAAACATATGTCTCCATAACACAGCTACTGTATGAAAGAACTTCAGCATCCAGAATTCTGACAAATGAGCAATACATCATAGAAAAATAAATCATCAGTGATGAAAGTTTCATGAAAAAATAAATCTGTTCTGAAGTGGTTTTACCAAATATAATTAAATTCTGCAATATTTAAACAACAAAATATGGAATATATACATGGCATATGCATACCCTGGAATATGAGTGAGCTATAAAATCAACAGGCTACATTATATATGTCTTGAAGGAGGTATATGAAGTGATACATGCTGTTAAACTAATAGAAACAACATTGTGTTTTTGTGCTTCTGAAAGATACCTGGAACATGCAAACACATATGCAAAAATTACATTAATAATTAGCAAGTATTGGGGTAAAAACAATATGAAGTTATTTCTTATAATTATATATAGGAGTAAAAATTATATTGGGTAGTAAAAAGTAAAAACCAATGTTGCACAACATTTTAAAGTTAGTTTCATTGAATGGCACTTAAACTTGTTAAATTGTTAAGGGCTATTTTATTTGTATATTTTGTTTGTGTGAGTATATCATATATGTGTGTATATTTTCATGTGTGACAGTATGAGTACACAGTCACATACACAGAGTCCAGGGGTCAATGCTGGACATTTTAATCACACTCCAATTCACATTTTAAGAAAGTGTCTCTCACAACAGAGATTTATAAGATGATATAAGCTAACTGCTGTGTTTTTCTCAATGTAGAATGTACATTTACAAAACAACACAGTGTAGAAATTTTATTTATCAAAACACTACATTATTAAAACATTTTCAGAAAAGGAAATTGTGTACCAATAAATGTCATGAATTGATTTTGAGATTATCATGATAAAAGAAGTATGCAAGTAAGAAAGGACAAATCTATACAATTCCACTCTTGTTAAGAACTTGTATAGTAAAAACAGAAACAAAAATTAGAAAGATGTTTATTAATTGTTGGGTGGAAGAATAAGTGCTTACTGAGTATAAAGGTGCACATTTATAAGAAATCTACTTGAAGAGCTTTGTTGTACCATAATGTGATTACACTAAATGATATTAATCTGTACATTAAAAACTCATTGATATGGTAGATTTAGTGCTATATTTCTCTCTTACTCAGTAACAAGTAAAAAATATAAAAGTGTTTTCTAAATGGAATTAACACAAAAGCCCAATGAGTATATGGAAATCCATTCAATAGATGAATAGCAATGGAGTAAGACATAACAGCTTGATGACATTTTGTTGTAGCTGATATACCCAATTATAAAATTTATCAAAGAGCATGCTTCTCCACTTTGGGAAGTAATGGTGGAGCTGGGTAATGAAATTGACCAATTATCATCATTGATGCAACCTCTCTTAAAAACAATTTAATTATGTGTTGTTATGCCCAAATTGCTAACCTCCAAATGAGTTCACAGAGCCCAGTTTCCAACACAAATTACACGAGGGTCTTTATTTTACAAACTCGAGTTTGGACTACCCCTTTTCAACACCCAGCGGTGAGGAAAGTGTGTGACTCTGAGCCTGGGGATGGGGTTAACTTTAAAGAGGAAACACCATCATAATCAGGAAAGTTTATGTCTTTTCATCTTGGGATTGGGTAAGGAAGGTATAGGGTAAGGTAGTTTCTGAAACCATTGATCAGTTTTTGGGTGTGAAACCCTAGCAAAGAGTCAATAATAACTGACAAGGTATCTTCAAAAACAGGATGACTCCTAGAAACATCTGGACCTTGTTTAACGGCCTTGATCCCTAGCTCCTTAATTGACTATTCAGGATATCCATTTAAATTTCTGCTGTTGCTGCACATTTCTGGAGCTGAGATCAGCCCCCATTCATTATATATCTTAAGATGAAGCCCTTTCTTTAAAACAGAGTTTGTAAAGTCAGATCCTCACAGTGTAAGATAAGATTTAAAAATATATAAATTCTTCAGTACAGAAGTTTAAACTCTGGATATTTATTACAATTAATCCCATGAAACAAGCTATAACATCTATTAAAACAAGATTTTCATAAACAGAATTTTCTGCAATACATGGTCAGCTATATAATCTTTTGCTTTACTTTGTTTCGTTTTTCTTGAGACTGGGTTTTTCTCTATAGTTCTGGCTGTCTACCACACAACTTGGGATAAAATCTTTTTCTTTTTAACTTTTATTGATTCCTTTCAGATTTCACATCATGCATCCCGATCCCACCCATCTCCCTGTCCCGCGACATCTGGCCTCTGCCCTTGCAACGTCCTCCCCAGAACAAAACAAAATTCAAAAAAACGGTCAAAACCCAAACGAACAAACCAGAACAAAGCTAAACCAAAACAACAACAACAAAAAAAAAACAAAACTAAAACAAACCACACACACACACACACACACACACACACACGAAAAGAAGCTTACCATGGAAGCTGTTTTGTGGCTAGTAAGTCACACAGTTCACCCTTTAGTCCTTTTGTCTTCACTTTCAATTGTTCATTGTCATGAGTCATTGGTCTGTTTCAAGGTTTCTGGCTTTTGCTATACTATCAATAATGTGCTCTCAGTGTGGTTCCTCTTGGTTATCTGGTTGTTGTACTGTATCATGAGGATCCTGCAGTTTTAGATTTGTAGGTTGTTCCCTTCTCATGCTCAAACATTTCAGAGACGAGGTGGATATTGGGGTATGCTAGAACATAGCCCTGAATCTGAGCCTGCATGATAGCTGGGTTGGTCAGTCTACCAGATTTCCCTATCACTACCTGGGCCAGCTCTCCAGCACTGCCTCAGGCATCTCACTCCTCTCAGCCTGTAGCAAAGAGGAAGACCAGTTCTCTTGCTCTCAAGTGCTCTGTTATGGCTCACCCACATTTATATCAGCAAGGTCTTGACCAGACAAGGTGCAGGATGCTCTTTCTTGATTGTTGTAAGGGGAATGGGGTGTTCCGCTCATCTGCTCTTATGCCCTCAGGGATTACCCACCTGTGTACTAGACAACAGGTTTAGCAATATTGCACTGCCTGGCAGGGTACAGGATCCCCTCTCCTGGTGGAGGCAGGACTATTTTTCCCACTCTCATGACCCTGGGGGCCATTCCTTTCACCTGCCATGGATAGCAAGGGGGGAGGGCATCTTTCTCTCACCCATGCCATCACATGGCAGATGAAGGGAGGCAGGATCATCTTTTCTGTTCTCATAACCTCAGTGCTGGCTCACCTGTGCCACCACCAACAGGGTCAGCACTACTGTACTGCCCAGGTGTAAAATGTGGTAAAAAATTACTTGTGTGTGTTGTGCACATGCACACATGTGGCTTTGTTGTAGTAATTCAAAGTGGATAATGACTGCAGAGACAGAATAGGAGAATTGTTTAGGGACTCAGCAGGAAAAGATTTTTTTTCCTGCAAAAAAATGCCCTTGGAATATAGTTAAATCCTAGAATATTTGCTTAGCAGGCAAGAGGCCCAATGTTCAATTTCCAGTATCACAAAAAATGAGGTAGGTAGAAATACAACATATAAATAAAAAAATGAAAGTAAATAAAGAAGGAAAGTAAGAGTTTCAGTCTGCTCTGTCCTAGGGGATTACCTCATGTAATCCTAACAATTATGAGCTTCAGTTTATCACTTTCATTTTATAGATAATAAAACAGAAGTGTCTCAATTCACATAGTCAGTGAAAGTTAGCAATGGGCTGCTAGTTTTTCGAACTGCTGAGGACACTGATCATGGAACAGAAGGCTTGCGATACACTATTTATTGCTTTTCTCATTGTTGGAACCCAAACATTTAACAGAAAGAATTTAAAAGATGGAGGTTTAATTGGTTTATGCATTCAGAAGGTATAGTTCATCTAAGAGCATGGTAGAATAGCATTGTGGTAGTAGTGTTGTGCCCATGTTGAGACCCCCAGAGAGACCACCAGACTCCAGTCAAGTCCAGAATACAAAAGCAAGATTTATTTCTTTCCAGATGGGAGCTGTCCATTACATGCAACATAGCACAGTAGGGAGAGCTCCTGTTTCTCATTTGGGGTTGATGTATATAGGCAAAAACCTCAAGCCAGATTGATTTTGGGTCAAGGGGGTTGGTCTTGCTAAATGCAGGTTGTGGGCTACTTCTGCATACCTCCTTCCTCCTTTAAGCGGCTACTTCTGATTTTGTGCACGCCCCCTGCCCTTCCCTGGAGCAGTTACTCCTGCTTCTGTCTAGACCACAAAGCTGGTGTCAACAGGTGGCTAGCTGCTAAGAACATTTTGTGGTTTATACTTTTGCAGAGGTTCCTGTTTTCAGCTAGCTCTTGGTGTTGTAAAGTTACTTGAACCCAGTGCCTTAACCAGCTCCTGATCAAGCACAGTTTCTTAAAATTTTCCATGTCCTTACAGTGGGAGTATATCCAAGAGCCTTATTCATATTATGACCATTCAAGAAACTGAGAGCACAGACCAGAAACCAGAACCAGTACTAAGAATAACTTTCAAGTCCCACCCATTTGACCCTACTTCTGCCCTGTAGACCCCACATCTTAAACTTGTCACAACATTTCAATACTCCCACAGTTTTGGAATCAAGCAATCAAGCACACTACTCTAGACATGGTTATTTTGAGTTTAACACAAGAAAGACTTGATTTTCAGGTAATAAGTTGGTTCTGTAAAATAGAGCATCCTTGTGCTCTCAATATTCGCAGAGAGTCTTTAATAAATTGGTATTTGTCTAAGCAAAGACATGAAATGAATTTGAACTTTAATTTATTGGAACTGATTTTCTATTTATTACATATTTAATTTGTGAGAATTAAATTTTTAAATGTACCTCTAAATATGTGAATTAGGAACTTAGTCTCTATGAAACTGTGGTAGGTATAATATTCAGAAAAAATAAGATAATAAATGGGGGAATACAAATATCCATAAAAAGCTTATGAACATCAGGCATCATGAAAATTTTATTTTTCAAAAATTTACATGATGACTGTCTGATTCTCAAAAGCCTCCTAAGACTATATATGAAATAAGGATCATTAGTATCATTGAGAATAGAGGTTTATTAGTCTCATAAATGCTAACACATTTTCCAATGCCAAAGGGACAGTGTGGAATCAGAATTGTTCTCTACCAAAAAAACAACAGAACAGAATGAATCACAGAATCCAAATGTCTGCCAGCTAATTAATGAATAAACACAATGTGCTCTAGCCAAATAAAAGTAATAAAACACAAAGGGACCCTCCAAACATATGCTAAGTGAACAAAGTCAGTCACAAAAGACCATATGGAATACACAAACATGCAGACAAAGGAAATAGACTCATGGTTATCAGGAGGTGAAGAAAGTGTTGAACTGGAGTTTCTCATTGATTTGGTAAAATTGTTCTGGTATTAGATGTTGGTAGCTTGTACTAAAATCACTGAATTATATCCTTTTAAATGATAGATTCTATTTAGGAAAATTATAGCATAATAGTTAATTAGTAATTAATGGCAATGATACGAGGTTGGATGAATGTAACTCAGTTTTCTTTTTTCAACAACTTATAAAATGTGGTAAATTTAACTGTAAAATGAAAAAGTGGGGAGGAAGACTTTGGTCTAAACAAGCATACAAAAGAGGAAAAATTTAGATGTATAACTAAGTAGAAACAGAAGTTATGGTGGGAGACACATCACACAAGTTATCATTTGTTTCACAGTTGAAACTAGAAAGAAGGGATTATCAGTACATGGGAGATGAGTTTCTGAACAACTGCTTTCTGTTGCCATGACAACCAAGGGTCCCAATTTCCTTGATATGCAGCAAAAAACAAAATCTATCAAACCCTTACTGAAAATTTTCTTTAGTCCTCTTTGTGATAGTACTATTGTAAGAGACCAAATGTCCCCAAGAGGCACATGTCTCACATTTTTGATTATTCTGAGAACAATGCTTAAAATAATGTGGAACATGCTTTTCATTTAGTGAACTAAGTAATGGTGAACTTTGGATAATGGAGGAGGTCATCTGTCTGTGTTGCTTTCATTGGTTAATAAAGAAACTGCCTTGGCCCTTTGATAGGACAGAAAATTAGGTAGAGTAAACAGAACAGGATGCTGGGAAGAAGGCAATGAAGCAGTTGCCATGATTCTCGACTCGAGATGGATGTAGGCTAGAATCTTTCCTGATAAGCCACCACCTCTTGGTGCTACATAGATTATTAGAAATGGGTTAATCAATATGTGAGAATTAGCCAATAAGAGGATAGAACTAATGGGCCAGGCAGTGTTTAAAAGAATACAGTTTCTGTGTTGTTATTTCAGATCATAAGCTAGCCAGGCGGCCGGGAGCCGGGTGGCAGGAACGCAGCCCTCAGCTCCTTCTACATTTGGATACTTGAACATTATCTTTGCTTATCATGAATGACGGACCTTGTGTAGCTTATTTGATCTCTGTGATCCTGTAGTTTCTCACCTGTTACATGGGAATGTCCTTCTGGCAATGGTGCTGCCATCAGAGCCCAGGGATATATCAGTGTGTAATTTTCTAATTTCCATAGGACTGCTTGCTTGATACAATTGTCCCTGCTATAAACTTCCATTGCTTCTTTTATTCTTTTGACAAATTCATATTGATTGCTGACCTTAAATATTTAGCAGTAGAAATGCATCAAAAAACTAAAAAATTAAAAATATGTTTATATAGTGGTGGGACAGACATAAAAATTAGATCAAAAAGAGATATACACTATGCCATATATGCTATAAGAAGGCTATATGAAGTATTAGTACAGAATTCTGGGTTTTTAATTCAAAGACCAACAGAAATTAGGATGTGATTTTGAGTAAAAACATGAAGGCAGAGAGCAAAGAGCCAAGAAGGCACATGGATGATGGACATTTATGACAATGTCAATGAAAAAAGTAACATTTGCTCTGAATGTGTTCTGAATATATATGAAACTTTATTGGTGATCATAGATGTATGTGTACATAGATAATCAGAGAATTCTGTTCAGAGACGGATTCAGAAATGCAGTTTAACGGGGATTGAAGGTGCTGAGGAGTGGTTTGATTCTTAATAGATGTGTGGAGGGGGCATTGTGTCTTTATCACATTTCTAGTTACTAAGGTCTTTTTATATTTACATTTCATCACTGACATATCAGTTACTGCATGGTATAATCAGAAGTGGGAAAGTAGTTAGGAGTTCACCCAGAACACTGATAAAAATGCGGAGGACAGAGATAGAGACTATGGCCATGGAAAGGCTACCAAAGGGACTATGTACCTAGGTCTGGCAACTTCTTTATTGTCATTATTATTGCTGTTTGCATTTTCTTATATGTATTTTTGGATGTGTGTGTGTGTGTGTATGCGCGCATGCAATGTGAAGGTCAGAGGACAACTTCTAGGAGTTGGTTCTCACCCTCTACCATGTGTGAGTGTTAAGCGATTAAACTCAAGCGGTCAGGTTTGTTAGCAAGAGATTTTACCCACTGAACTAACATTCTACCTTAGGGCAATTCATTTTTAAAGAGTGTTTAAAGGTTATATTAGCTAGGAATAAAATTACTTAAATAGAAAGTTGCTTATTCTTTTCTTGCTTATTTTTTTCTCTAGGTGCATATTTGGTATTTTCTATTTTTGAAATGTAATAATTTTTCAGCTTAAATATAGTTTGAATTTCTTTAGTATATTATTTAATAAAAGTGAATCATTTTGACTTTTTATAATTTATATTTCACAAGTTGATATAAGAGCCTAATAATAAGAATTCATTTTGAAATAGATGATTTAGAGTCCTAGTAATACTTTACAACTTCTTGGTGTCTTTAGGATATTACTTTAATAGCACTATAGCTTGCATAGTTTGTTCCCTTTTCTAAACTGGTATGTAAACCCAACTTTATGACAAAATTTTCAGATCTTTTGATTAAACATTTTTATAACTCCATTATGAAGGTTTATATTCTATAATACATAAATGCTATTGTAGAAATAATTTCTCACTTTCAAATATAGAGATTTTTGTCTAGAGTTACTCCAAAATATTTTATGCTATTTGTGGCTATTATAAAGTGTAATGTTTCTCTTATTTCTTTTTTAGCCCATATATCTTCTGTATAAAAGACAGCTACTGATTTTTTTTAGTTAATTTCATATCCTGTTACATTACTGAAGGTGTTTATGGGTTCCTTGGTAGAATTTGGGGTTGCTTATGTAAACTAATATATCATCAGCAAATAGAAAGAGTTTGACTTCTTCTTTTCCAATTTGTATCCCCTTGATCTCCTTTTGTTGTACAAGAGGACTCTAAGGGAGACATGCATGGATCTAATCTACTTGAGAAGTAGAAAAAGACAAGATCTTCTGAGTAAATTGGGAGCGTGGTGATCATGGGATAGGGTAGAAATGGAGGGAGAAGGAATGGAGGGGAGCAGAGAAAAATATACAGCGCCATAAAAACAATAAAAAAGAAAAAAAAACAAAATAAAATAAAATTACTCTCATAAGTAATCATAGAAATGTAAAAAAAAGATGAACATGGGATGTACTCACTCATAATTGGTTTCTAGCCATAAATAAGGGTCACGGAGTCTACAATTGGTGAACCTAAAGAAGCTAAATAAGAAGGTGAACCCAAGGAAAAAGATATAGTTATCCTCTTGGCTATGGGAAGTAGAAAAAACTGCCGGGGAGAAAATTGGGATCTTGGGGGTGGGGTGGGATGGGGGTAAGGGGAGATGGGGAGAGAAAAGGAAGAAGGGGAGGATGGGGGGAACTTGGGGAAACAGGATGATTGGGATAAAGTTAGGTTGGATAGGGGAGCAGGGAAGCACAATTCTTAGTTAAGGGAGCCACCTTAGGGTTGGCAAGAGACTTGAACCTAGAGTGGCTCCCAGGAGCCCTAGGCGATGTCCCCAGTTAGTTCCTTGGGCAGCTGAGGATAGGGAACCTGAAATGACCTATCCTATAGAAATACTGATGAATATCTTGCATATCACCTTAGAACGTTCATCTGGTGATGGATGGAGATAGAGACAGACCCATACTGGAGCACTGGACTGAGCTCCCAAGGTCCCAATGAGGAGCAGAAGGAGGGAGAACATGAGCAAGGAAGTCAAGACCACGAGGGGTGCACCCACCCACTGAGACAGTGGGGCTGATCTATTGGGAGCTCACCAAGGCCAGCTGGACTGTGACTGAAAAAGCATGGGATAAAACCGGACTCTCTGAACATGGAGAACAATGAGGGCTGATGAGAAGCCAAGGACAATGGCACAGGGTTTTGATCCTACTACATGTTCTGGCTTTGTGGGAGCCTAGCCAGTTTGGTTGTTCACCTTCCTAGACATGGACGGAGGGGGAAGGACCTTGGACTTTCCACAGGGCAGGGAACCCTGATTGCTCTTTGGACTGGAGAGGGAGGGGGAGAGGAGTGGGGGGAGGGGGAGAAGGATGGGAGGAGGGGGAGTGAAATGGGAGGCTGGGAGGAAGCGAAAACTTTTTTTTTCTTTTTTTTCCTTTTCTCAATAAAAAAAAAGAAATGTAAAAAAGCCAAATATATAGATTTTTAATTTGAAAGTTTATGCCAGAAGAGGAAAAGGAAGACTTTTTCTGTTTGCTTTCTGTTGCTTTGATATAACATTCCAAACAAAAACAACTTGGGGAGGAAAATATTTACGTGACTTTCATTACCAGGTCACAATCTATCAAAGAAATTCAGGACAAGAACTCAAGCAAGAAGTGAAGTCCCTGGCTAATGCTCATCCAGCTATGTAGCTCAGAGGGCACCTGTGGGATGATGATTGCTACTCAAGTGGACCTGGGCCCTCCCAGGTCAATGAAGCAATCTCTTACAGACATGGGTACAGGCAAATCTGATCTGTGTGATCCTGTAATTGAGGTTCTCTCTTCCCAAGTGACACTAGGTTATGTTAAGTCAACAATAAAACAAACAAGTCCACTATTCTACCTAAATTTCACTACATATCCAAAAGACTATAACAGGAAAAACTTTGCAGTACCAACATTGCTCTTTAAACAGAAAGTCTTACATACGATTAAAAAACATATAGCCCTTCAACGGAAGAATGGATGAAGAAAGTATGGAATATATACATATTAGAGTATTACTCAGCAGTAAAAAACAAGGACTTCTTGAATTTTGCATACAAATGGATGGAAATAGAAAACACTACCCTGAGTGAGGTAAGCCAGACCCAAAAAGAGGAACATGGGATGTACTCACTCATATTTGGTTTCTAGCCATAAATAAAGGACATTGAGCTTATAATTCATGTTCCTAGAGAAGCTAAATAAGGCGAATCCAAAGACAAACACATAGGCATCCTCAGGAATATTAACCTTCATCAGGCGAGGAAAGGAGACAGAGACAGAGACCCACACGGGAGCACCGGACAGAAATCTCAAGGTCCAAATCAGGAGCAGAAGGAGACGGAGCACGAGCAAGGAACTCAGGACCACAAGGGGTGCACCCACACACTAAGACAATGGGGATGTTCTATTGGGATCTCACCAAGGCCAGCTGGCCTAGGTCTGAAAAAGCATGGGATAAATCCGGACTAGCTGAACATAGCGGACAATGAGGAATACTGAGAATTCAAGAACAATTGCAGTGGGTTTTTGATCCTACTGCACGTACTGGCTTTGTGGGAGCCTAGGCAGTTTGAATGCTCACCTTACGAGACCTGGATAGAGGTGGGCAGTCCTTGGGCTTCCCACAGGTCAAGGAACCCTGATTGCTCTTCGAGCAGATGAGGGAGGGGGACTTGATCGGGGGGAGGGGGAGGGAAATGGGAAGCGGTTGTGGGGACAAGGCAGAAATCCTTAATAAATAAATAAATTTAAAAAAGAAAAAAAAAACATATAGCCTAAAATTTCTCATTAATATCTACGGTCATTTTTTTAAACTTAAATTATTTTCCTTGGCTCAGAAAATTATATACCAATTAAAATATGTGACCTATTGGTGCTTCAACATACATCTTTTTATTCTTTTATTCCTGCAAATATAACTAATAAATGATTTGTTCTTTCACATTTTCCTCAAGCTTCCATTTATTAGAAAAATGTAGGCATCATGCAATTATCTGGATTTCACTAGTTTCTATGAGCTATTTGTGACACCATTTCTGTATTAAGTTAAGGTGATGTGGATCTTCTATATACAGCACTTGTTTCTTGTCCTACAAAAATAAAGAATACACCTATTTAAATGAGGCAACTAGGGGAGTTTTCTTTATCTTTTTGCTAGTTAAGTTGTTTCTTCTGTGATAAAACAGTGACAAAAAGCAAGGTGGAAAGAAAAGGGTTTGCTTTATCTTACAGCTTATGGCCCATCATTCAGAGAATCTAAGGCAGGAACTGAAGCAGAAACCATAGCAGAAGGCTCACTATCCATTGTTTGCTCATTTTGATATCTTACACAACTCAGGACCACTATCCAGGGATAACAGCCTCAGTGGTGTGGGTCCTCCCACATCAATAATTAATCAAGAATATGCCCCCACAGAAATTCCCACTTACCAGTCTGAAAATTCTTTATTGAAATTTTCTCTTCCCAAGTAAGTCTAATTCAAGTCAAGTTTGTTAAATCTAGCACATCCTCTCAAAAATCATGATTTATCTTAGCAAATTGTTTTGAAACAAGAAAATGCATTTAAAAATTTAAGTCAGCCAGGCGGTGGTGGCACACACCTTTAGTCCCAGCACTTGGGAGGCAGAGGCAGGAGGATCTCTGTGAGTTCGAGGCCAGCCTGGTCTACAAAGGGAGTTCCAGGACAGGCTCCAAAGCTACAGAGAAACCCTGTCTCAAAAAACCAAAAAAAAATTAAGTCATATAAGTGAATATAATATTCAAAGACTTGGTATTCTGAAATTCAGTATCTATGGAGTATTGATGTGATTATTTATTGAAATCGGGTTTTATTAAGAAAAAAGCAGGCAAGCTAAAAGAGTAAGATACCTACATGATTTTCTACTTTTATGTAATTCAATAAATTTATCTCTGGTATAATATTCTTTCCAAAGAGCTGGGCAGATCACCAACCCTGGAGCCCAGTAGTTTGCTCTGTGCAGATACACTGCCATATTGGTGCTTATAATCTAGGGTGTATATTGAATCTGATATTACAGACACCCAGACTCTTCCTTCATAATATTAGGGTGCTACCTTCTAAATGATGATACATAAAACAAAACTAATGGATTAAATATATTTCAGTGGGCTTACTGTCCCTGTAAAATGCTAATGAGAATGCCATGTTGCATGGACTATCAAGGTTACAAATACATGTATTTAAGTAAATAAGAAAAAAAGAATTTTGAATTTGTGAGCTTTCACCAAGGAATATCCTAAATACTATATAAACAACAATTTGCCCAATATCTGATTTTCTTAGAAGATGGAAGGTTAGAAAATGATAAAAATATACTACTTAAATTTTGATCAGGCTGTTTTTATACATTCTAGGGGTCTTAAAGCACAGGTTAGTCACAAAAATGCTGCAGTTAAGTTCAAAACTATTTTATCTATTTGGGTAAACAGATTTCTGAGAGATTTTAGTAATGACATAGGAGAATATAGAGAAAGAAATTTAAATATGGACCACAAAAATGGCTAAGCAGTCCTTCAGAGAAGTAATAAGCAATGTGAAAGAAAACCTTCCTCAAATATTTGCTCAGTGTAAGCTGCCTTGAAAGTATAGAATGGGTTATATTATCCTCAAGCAATTGAGTTTATAACTCAACTTCCACAAAATTTCTCTGCAATTACCCAATTATCAAATATATAACAATATGCTACACCTCTATTTACTCCTAACAAGATGGTCTATTCAAGAGGCTTCCTGATTCTTCAAAGTGCTACATATATGTCCTGTTTCAAGACAGCTTTTCTTTATCCCTATTGGGATTTTAAAAAAATGTTTGCCCTTCTATTAACCATAGATTCTTTTCTCATACAATATAACTTGAATACAATTTCTCCCCCTACACATTTCTACCAGTTCTCACCAACCTCTTTTCCCATCTGTATCTACTCTCTTTCTGCTTTTCATTAGAAATGAACAGACATTTAAAAGATAATGACAAAATAGAATATAGTATGATAAAATAACTGAGAAAAGCTCATAAGTACTTACAGAGACTGAATCAGAAATCACAGGGCCTACACATACAAGTATACTACAGTTCTCAGTTAGTACTTTCATGAGACTCTTGAATGTGCAAACTAGTGGGTCTCTTGATTCTTGTGCCTTCTATTAGCTTTCTTCTACTTATGTTGATATACCACATCCAACCTTCTTATGATATAACAAAATAAAGCAAAAACTATCATTCAGTTGTTTTAGAAGGCCTTATTTTTCCCAGTATCTTCTTTCCCTTCTGTCTCTTCAACACATTTTGCCTTCTCTTCTGTGGGGCTCCCTAAGCTACACAGGGAGGAATTTGATGGATACATTTTCTTTAGAACTTTGTGCTCCAAGGTCTGTCTGTCTGTCTCTCTCTCTCTCTCTCTCTCTCTCTCTCTCTCTCTCTCTGTCTCTCTCTCTCTCTCTTCTACTCATCTTTCTCTCTCTCCTCTCTCTTTGCATAATGTCTGGCAATGGGTCTTTGTATTTTTTCCCGTTTGTTGCCTCTCTGATATTGGCTGGAAAAGGTGATAATCTATAAGTATAGTATAATATCATTAAGCATCATTTATAGTTACTATTTTAGACCAGTAGTTTTCAATTTTTCCCTTGGTCTCTGGATTATCTAATCTCTGGTTATTGGTCACCCAAACAGTTTCAGGTTTGGGTTCCATCTCAGGAAGCAGGCCTTAAGTCAAATAAGACATTTCTTGATTATTTCACAAGGTTTGTGCCACCATTGCCCTTGCATATTTTGCAAGCAGGACAGATTGTAGACTAAATGTGTTGTCATTGGGTTGGTGTTAACTTTTCTCTTTTGGTAGCCTGCACAGTACCTTTGCTTTCAAAAATTATGGTACCTATGTGTTCATAAGTGAAAATACCAGCAGATGCCAGAAAAGGGTATCAGATCACCTGACACTGAAGTTATAGGCAGTTGTGAGGCACTTGACATAAAAGCTAGGTCCTCTGGAAGTTGGATCCACATTCTTAACTACCAGGACATTTCTCTTAATTGTATACTACTTCCATAATTACTCAACTTCTAGGGAACTTGTATAAGCCTAAATTTGTAAACATGAATCTTTTCACCATTTCCAAATCCCTAAACATCTCAAAAATATCTTTTTGGTTTATATGACTAACAGATTTTAAAATGTATGTTGTATTTAAATTTAAATATTTATTTACATTTCTTTATTTTAAAATTAATGGGTAAATGTTTTCTTTTAATTCACTATATTCCATTGCCAAAATCATTATAAAATAAATATATATTTGATATATATATACATCTATCTCTGAATTAAGTAAAAATATCTCAGTTTAAGAAATTGTGAGGTGTATGTTTATTATCTTAGAGTTGAGGAGGTTAAAAGGTAGTTGTGGAGTTCAAGATCAATCTGGTTTACCAAACAGGTCTCTGTATCAATGCGACAGTATGGATACACATATGAACTCACAGAGACTGTGACAGCATGCTAAGAAGTGTACAGGTTCAAAACAGACAAAATTCTAATACTGAGACAGGGAAGTGTACAGAAAGTCGTACTCCTAACCAAGAAGCTATTTGTAATTAATGCCTGCTCTGAAAGGGAAGTGTTCTGTTTTCTCCAATGGAGCTTTATTGAGTATATCAATTATACTCCAGGGTAGATCTGATCAACCCAGGAGTAATTGGCCAATACAAAATGGACTCCATGCTTTCTTTTGTAGGCTTTTGATTTTTGTTTCAATTTGTTTTGTTTTGGGTTTTTTTTTTCCTGAGAGAGACAGACGTGGTGCAGGGAGATCATAAAGTTGGATGGGTAGGGAAGTTCTGAAAACATCCATGAAACAAGCCTCTCAACATACCTGTGGGCAGCATTTATTCAAATTAGGTTTTCCCTTTGGTCACACCTACAAGGAATTTTCTTGATTATGTTAATTGAAGTAGGAAAATCCATTTTAAATGGTGGGCATGACATTATAGCTACAGGACAGAAAAGAAGGCTGATGGGAAAAGCTCTTGTTCTTTGCTTACATACTGTTGCCTCTTGATTATGAATGCATCTGTACCCTTATGCATCTGTCCCCTTACTGGTGAATACTGCTACCATAGTTGCTGTCACCTTATACTGACCCAGATTCTTCAGTTGTAGTGATGAGGCATGTGCAGGCCTGCTTTTCGTCCCACCTAGCTCCCTCGTGGCTAGCTTTACACCTAAAATAACAACACACAAATTGTATCCATTTAAACACTGCCTGGCCCATTATCTCTAGCCTCTTATTGGCTAACTCTCACATCTTGATTAACCCATTTCCATTAAATCTGTGAAGCACCACGAGGCTGTAGCTTACCGGGAAAGATCCTAACCTGCAATTATCTTGGGCTGGAGATTCATGGCATCTTCCTGACTCTGCTGTCTTTCTCCCAGCATTCTGTTCTGTCTACTCCACCCATCTAAGGGCTGGCCTATCAAAAGGCCAAGCAGTTTCTTTATTTGACAAATAAAAGTAACATATAGACAGAAGACCCTCCTACATCATTCAGTTTACAAACGAACTAAAGAACAGTGACTCTCTGGGAGTCCTCCATTTTTTAGCCAAATATGGACTGCTGAGACATCTAGCCTAATGGACTGAGCAACTATCAGTTCTTAGCCTCTCCAATATGAGACAATGCATTGTTGGGCTACTCAGGCTATGTTGTTTAAGGCAATTTGATGACTTCTATTTTAATCTATGTTCATTCTGTCAGTCCTATTTGTCTAAAGAACTCTGACTCATACAGAGTCCAATGGTGAAATACTACATTTTTTATAGTTATAGAAGACAAAAGAGCCACATGTTGTTTGCTGTTTCAATGCATGTGGTATGCATTATATTGTTTGTGTTTCTGTTTTGAGGTGGGTCCATTTGGAAAGATAACTCTTTAGCAAGATGAGTCGTGAGTCATAAATTTGATCTTCTGGTTCTAGAGGTATCCATTTTAGATCATTCTGTTTAGATTCTCTGGTGAGACCCAAGAGAATAGTGTCAGAATAGCATTTTAGCATTCTGAGATAGACTGTGCACTACAAAGCAAAGAATAAATCTTCTAAAAAACCACAATCTATAGTTTTGAGCATCTTATTGAACCCTAGGGAAAAAACTGAGCATCGGTGACATAGATGACTATGAGAACTGATGTGTTCATTATAAGCTAGGTGATATCAAGTTCTGTGAGTTGTATTTTTGAACTTAAAAGTAAAAAGGAAGGCTGGGCGGTGGTGGCGCACACCTTTAATCCCAGCACTTGGGAGGCAGAGGCAGGTGGATCTCTGTGATTTCGAGGCCAGCCTGGTCTACAAGAGCTAGTGCCAGGACAGGCTCCAAAGCTACAGAGAAACCCTGTCTCGGAAAAACTAAAAAAAAAAAAAAAAAGGAAAAAGGAAAGTCTGTAAACTAGGTGTAGAGCAAATCATGTAAAAGATCATTGTCAGCTCTGTGTTTGTGCTCCTTCCTCATGTTTGTTGCGATTCTCATTTTTCATGTGATGATCTTTGACGGTAGGAGTATTGGGGAGGTAATTAGAGTTATATGACATCTTGAGGCTGGGGAACATGTGAAGGGGTTAGTGTTCTTATAAGAAAACACTAGAGAGCTTATTATTGCTCCACAAGCAAATGAAGAAGATCTGTAAAGCACAAGCCAAGAAATAAAACCTCAGAATTAAACTCACTTTTGGAAGCTTTGACCTTTGACATTTCATGAATTTTGTTAAGACATCATAAGAGGCAGGGAGCAGAGACCTGTCCCTGGGGACAAAAGTGGTAGAAGAGAAAGAGAAAGGAGAGAGGGGAAGAGAGAGAAAAAGAAAAAGTAAGTGAGGGAAAAAGAGAGAAAAGAGAAAGAGACTGAAGGCGAGCAAGGCCCACATTTTTAAAGGGAGCATAGCAAATGTACACAGGAAGTGTTCTTAGTGGCTACATCTGAGGATGTATCCTGTCAGGACCCTAAGGGCAGGCCAGTACAGATGCCTGAATACTAACAATAGGTTTATGGTTAGAGAGTTGTTCAAGGTCCACAGAAACAAAGATAAGAGGCACTTCATGCTGTTCCAAAGCTAACAAAAGGAGATGTAAGCCCAATAATGTATCTGGTTGCATTTAAAGATAGAAAAATGAATCATAAATTGAAAAAAGTTACTTAGCTCTGAGGGGAGGAATTTGATGTAGACCATCAATTTAGACACTATGCATAATGTCTGGCATTGGGTTTCTGTATCTCTTCCCACCTGCTTTAGGAAGAAGCCTTTCTGATGATGACTGGATAAGGCACTGATTTATGACTATAGCAGAATATCATTAAGGATCATTAATATCAAAAATTATTCAAAATTTATTGATTTTTATTTTTTAGAACAGTAGTGTTTGGTTTTAACCTAGGCTTCTGGGATATCCAGTCTCTGTTTCTTGGTTTCTTAAGCAGTATCCAATATGGGTTCTTTTTCATGGAGTGGGCTTTAAGTCAAATCAGACATTGATTTACTCCCACAAGTTCTGTACCACACCATTGTCCTACCATATTTTTCAGGCAGGACAGATCTTAGGTCAAAGGATTTGTGATTGTATTAGTGCCCATGTTTCTCTTTCAGGAGCCTGCAGAGTACTTCCCCACACCAAACAGATGAGAACATAGGGGTGAAGGCTCTGTGGAGGCACTAACTCAACTTCTCCATGTTCAATGAGTTGTGAGTATTTTCCTGCACAATAGATCCCATTGACAGTTTTTGAAAAACAACCCTTTGTCTTAGCAACAGCCTGGGGAAGAGAAGGCAGAAATATTGTTAAGAGTCAGAGAGGATGGTAAACTCTTAATTACATAAACAAGGAGCATATGAGCTCACAGAGACTGAAGCAGGAAGCACAGGGCCAACACGGTCTGCACCAGATCCTCTGCATATATAGTATAGCTATTAGCTTAGCATTTTTTGGGAATCCTGACAATGAGAACAAGTGTGTTTCTGACTCTTGTGCCCATTATTGAAGCTCTTCCTTCTGTTGCCTTGCTGTGTCCAACTTCAATATATTTTGCTTAATATTTTATTTTGTATGATTAATTTTTATTTCTTAGAAGCCTGTTCTTTTCAATTGAGAGACAAATAGGGAATAAATCTGGAGTGGAGGGGAGATGGGGAGAAACTGGGAGGAGGAGGAGAGAGAGGAAATTATAACCAGAAGATATAAAATTATAACCAGAATATATTGTGAAAGAAAAAAATCTATTTTGAATAAAAAATACCCACAAGTGTTGGAAAAACAGTTACTTAGATAAAGATAGTACTTATAATGCAATTTAGCATGCTATCAAATATTCTAGGTTGTTGACACGAAAAAATTGTATTTTTTATAATATTAATGCCCTTTAGCTTCTACAGTTTGTATGTGGAAGAATTGGTAGCTCCTTTTTGTCTTTAATATTATGAGTGGCAATAAAAAATTAATAAAGAAGAGAAATGGATCAGATTTGATTAATTATCTACTTAATTGAAGATATAAATTATGTAAATCTTACCTATAAGAAAAGCAAAAACAAAAACAAAATAACAAAATGAAATAGAAACTCTAAACACTGGCAATTTAAATTTTAAAAAAGTTCTAAATTTGCTAATAATTTCTTCTTCCATATCTATCGCTATTTCCTATTGAAAACCTTCAAGGGCTTGCCTTGCAGACTTTCACTCAGGGTTCACAAAGATAAGTCACAATAACTATAGGAACTAAAGTTTGATGGCTGTAGGAAAAGAATCTTCTCTCCTAATTCTTTGTATTCATGTGCTCTTTATTTTTTCTCCTAATTGTTTATAATTTCTTTGCTCTAATTCTCTGTCTCAATTCTTATTCCAATTCTCTGTTACAATACTCTGTTCCAATTTATTCTTGTTTTAATTACTCTGTGTTCTTCTGCTGCTGCTCCTTCTCCTCCTCCTTCTTCTCCATCTCATTTCTTCTCCATCTATATATCTTGCCATTAAAAATTCCCAAGCATATATATCCATTCATTATAAAGTTGTCAGTAATAAAAAAAATACTACAGGAAAACTCTCAGGGACATAGGCATTCTTTGAAGATATGTAGCAAAAGTTACAACTTGTTTGTAGCTAACTGCAGCTGCAGCTGTGAGGAGGTTCCTGCTGTCTGTCCCCAGGTGTCCATGGAGATGTTCCCAGCTAGATCCTTGGGCAGCTGAGGAGAGGGAGCCTGAAATGGCCCTATCCTATAGCCATACTGATGAATATCTTGCATATCACCATAGAACCTTCATCTGGCGATGAATGAAGCTAGAGACAGAGACCCACACTGGAGCACTGGACTGAGCTCCCAAGGTCCAAATGAGGAGCAGAAGGAGGGAGAACAGGAGCAAGGAAGTCAGGACCGTAAGGGGTGCGTCCACCCACTGAGACGGTGGGGCTGATCTAATGGGAGCTCACCAAAGCAAGCTGGACTGGGACTGATGGAGCATATGATCAAACCAGACTCTCTGAACATGTCGGATAAGGAGGGCTGACTGAGAAGCCAAGGACAATGGCACTGGCTTTTGACCCTACTGCATGTACTGGCTTTGTGGTAGCCTAGTCTGTTTGGATGCTCACCTTCCTAGACCTGGATGGAGGGGAGAGGACTTTGGACTTCCCACAGGACAGGGAACCCTGACTGCTCTTTGGACTGGAGAGGGAGAGGGAGGGGGTGGGAGGAGGGGCAGAGAAATGGGAGGAGGGGAGGAGGTGAAAATTTTTAAGTAAAATAAAAAATAGGGAGAAACCACTACAGGTTACAAAGGGAGAAAACTAAACCATTGAGAGAATTTAAGGAAAAGGCAAAGAATATATGCATTAATATCTGGACATGGTTAGTTAGTTAGGTGTTGTTTGTCTCTTGAAGGACTAAGATAGATCAAGGAGAGACACCTTCAATACCACCCTAGCTTATCATACATCCTTTGAGGGGCTTAGAGCCTACAAGGCCAGACACCTGCAATTTTATAAGTAAAATCTATGGAAGTTCTGTTTGTGATATGTCCATAAGGACACATGTCTGGCCAACTTGCTCTGTCAATAAGGATAGTGATTGAGAACAGGCTTCTAAGTTTCTCACCCTAATGAGGAGAACACAGTGTAGAAAGAAGTAATCCTTTGACCATCCACAAATATGTGTGCCCACAGGGTTGAGATGTAATCATGAGATTTTATGTACACATTACAAGGCAATGCATGGGAATGGGGAGATACCATAGTTGTTATTGAACAAGAAAATCACAGATGAAAGCAACAGTTTTTGGAGTCAGTGGTCCTGTCGGCTTTGCCAGGCAGGTTTCCTCCATCTGATAATAATTTCTCAGGTGGACTGATGTCTGAATTACCAAGTGCTAAAAGCTGTGACTGCATCATGGCCTACAATAGCTCATGAAAAATGTTCCTGAGAATTGCCACTGATGAACCTCAGTTCTTTTCAGTTGACATTTTAAGGGTGAAATTCCATGGACATTTGTTTTGATAAATAGGCATTTTATCATACTAAGAAAAGTGTTTCTCCTGTCTCTGGGTATTAAGATAGCAATAGGCAAAATTGAGATGCATAAGAAATATGTGCTAGAATTCATAATCTCCATTATAATGCTTTTGATAATTCCTAATCTTCTCATAGTCTTTCTTAATTACTTTCCTCTTAATTAAGCACATCCTGAGAAATTATCTTGTCCTTAAGCAATTTAAAAACATGTGTGTTGGTGCTAAACATGCAAAGACTTTTTTAAAAAAAAATCTCACTCCTTAAATAAGAAAATAAAAAAATAATTTTCACTGAAATTCTATTTTTAGGCATGAGAGTAATATAAAGATAGTTGAAAAAAATCTATGTGTAGAGTCTATGTGTAGGTTATATGAAAATGCAGCCTCTGTGGACTTTGGTCATTTTGGCTGTGATCGTTTGAAAGGGAATGGTTCCCAAAGAATTATGTGTTTGAATGTTTGCCCCATAGAGAGTGGCACTATTAATAGGTGTAGCCTTGTTAGAGTAGGCATGGCCTTGTTGGAATGTGTCACTGTAGAGACAGACTTTGAAATTTTATATGTTCAAGCTAGGCCTAGTGTCTCAATCTCTTTCTGCTGTCTGCAGATTAAGATGTAGAACTCTCAGCTCCTTCTTCAGAATCGTGTTTGCGGCTATGTTTCCCATCATTATGATAAAGGACTAAACCTCTAAAATTGTAAGCCATCCTCAAATAAATGCTTTTATTTAAAAGAGCAAGACAATGGAGCTGATTCTTGTGGTATGAATGAGGGTGAGCCAGACCAGAGGGCCTAAGAGCAGAACTGGCCTGCTTCTTGCTGCAAACTGAGAAGGGTGGACTGGCTGAGGCAGTGCTGGAGAACTTGCCCAGGTGGTGACAGTGGGGAAAAGCTGGTGAGCTGACCAACCCAGTTAGCACTCAGGCCCAGACCTAGGGCTATGAGTTAGTCCACTACAGCATCCCACTCATCTATGAACTGCTGGAGCATAAGAGGGAGAATCTATAGATTCAAAACTGTAGGATCTCCACAACACAGAACAACAACAGGATATCTGAGAGGAACCCCAGTGAGAGTTGATTATCAATGGTGTAACAGAGATGAGAGGCCTCCAACAAGACCAATGACTGCGTTCATCTTTCAAGTGAAGATGAAAGAACTAAAGGTTATGTTACAATCTTCTAAACTGTATCTTAAATTGTGTTGAAAATTAACTTCAGCCATCTCATGGTAGAGATGGGACAAATACTGTTTACTGTAATTTTAATAAAGTAGTATTTTGTTGCTATTTTTCCACGTTTTGCAAAACTACTTACGCCATTTATTTATCTCCCATAAAAGACCAGGAAGTTTTTACACTTATAAAATTTTTCATTAAAGGAATATAGGAACCATGAACAAAAAAGTTTTTAAAAGACTGAAGCATCTGATGATAAATTTTAAAGAAATGATAATTCTTGTCACACTTTTTATTCCTGTGTATATTATTTACCATAACCCCAGATGGCTCTGAAATCTCTATTTAGTGCAGGTTGAACTTGATCTAGTGATTTTTTTTGCCTCATCTTCCTGAGTATCAATATGACAGGTAAAATTCATCTTAATGGCTTTGACTGTGTTTTATTGGAACACTATTTATGAAATTGAAGAACGAGTACATTTGAGCCACCATTGCCTGCCCTGAATTAGAAGGAAATACATTTTTATTATATTATGCTGCACTTTTAAAAAAGGAATTGTGATTTATTTGTTTTGTTCCTTTAAATTCTTATGAACAGGGAAACCAGGCTACATTTGTCTATATTCAAATTTTCCCATTGTATATTTCTATGGTATATTATTTTTTCTTTTCTATTAAGAATTTTTTAATAAAACGTTTTCTCATTTTACATAGCTATCTCCATTTCCACTCCCTTTACTCCTCTTGCTTCCTCCACCTTCTCCCCACCCCACCTCCCCATCCACTCCTCAGAAAGAGTAAGACTTCCCATGGAGAGTCTAACATTTCACTTCAAGACAAGTCCAAGGCTCTCCCCACTGAATCTAGACTGAGCCAGGTATCTCTCCAAAAAGAATGTGCTCCTCGATGCCAGTTCAAGCACTAGGGATAAATCTTGGTCCCACTGCTAGTGGCTTCACAGACTTTTCAAGCCTCAAAATTGTCCCCCACACTCAGTGGGCCTAATTTGGTCCTATGCAGATTCACCTGCTATCAATCCAGAGTCTGAGCTCACTAGCTCAGGTCAGCTGTTTCTGTGGGCATTACCATCATGGTCTTGACCCCTTTGCTCATATTATCACTTATTTTTGGTTGAAATTTCTAGAATGACAATTAAGGTAGTCATCAGTCTGATTACAGGGGAAGATTAATTTAGGCGTCCTCTCCACTGTTGCTTAGAGTTAGCTGGGGTCATCATTGGCAATTTCTCGATAGTCCTTTAATGGCTCCCTCAATCAAAATATCTCTTTTCTTTCCCTCACTGTCCTTCCCCCTTCTTGAACATCCCATTCCCTCACGTTCTCCGTTCTCCTCTTCCTTCCCCTCCTCCTCTCCCCCTCCCCTTACACTCTCTTTTCTCTCCCCCTCCTAATTTTCTCAGGAGGTCTTGTTTGTTTTCCCTTCCAAGGAGGATCCATGAATGTCTCTCTTAGGGTTCTTTAGGGTTCTTCTTGTTACCTGACTTCTCTGGGGTCATGAACTATAGGCTGATAATTCTTTGCTTTATATCTGATATCCACTTATGAGTGAGTACATACCATGTTTGTCTATCTGGGTCTGAGTTACCTCACTCTGGACAGTTTTCTCTAGTTCTATTTTTATCAAATTTAAAGATGTCATTCCTTTTTACCACTGAGTAGTACTCCATTGTGTAAATGTACCACATTTTCTTTCCAGAACCTGGATAAAACCTAGATGTACTGAAATAAATGCCGTTTATTTGTAGGAGGAATGCTAATGTAGAGCAAAGAATTAGACATTTTTATTTTCCTGGCCTTCTCTTCATCATGGTTTTCACTGAACCAATTCAGAAAAAATGAAAATCCTAATTTGGGTATCATATATGATTTCTTCAACAGCACATCCACCTTGGTCTTCAAGTTAATATGTCCCTGGATATAAGAAAAGTAGTTTTGTTTGTATTCTGTTATATTCAATCTTTTAATAAAGAAGTTTGTATCATGTTTATCTGAGACATTTGAAAGCTGACATTAAAAACATTGCAATGGTGCTAGAAGGTGAGTAAAATTGGATTATTGCACTTTGGAAACAACAAACCTAAGCTGGTAAAAAAAAAATTCATTATTTGCTGTCAGTGTCTAAAAATCATTTCATCATAATGTAGAAGATTCTAATATAAGTACATATTTGGTAAGACAGAATTTAAAATAGGTAAGATGGTAAAATAAAAGATGATACAGTCAATACAAAATTTGGAATACAAACTCCAGATTTTAAAAGTTGTTCCCCCCCCCTCTAACATTTGGATTTTCTTTTTACTGGTCATAAGACAAAAATATATTTTCCTTCCAAGAATTTCTAAAACAAAAATATGTTCCAGTGATTACAGTTGACAGTCTTTTCTGGTGCTAACTGAAGAACAATATGTGACTAAGCCACACAAAGTTTGGAGGTATTAGTTGAATGAAAATCAGGTGTACCTAGTGATGTGGTTGTCACTGTTTTATGATGTGATTATTGCTGCTCTGGTTAATCTTCAATTAGATTGGGTTACAAAGTGCCTAGGAGATCTGTAAAGCACATCTCTGTAAGGATTTTTCCGGATATGCTTACAGGGGAGAGACTCCCTATAAACTTGAACATTACTATTCCATGGATCGAAAGGACACTGAATAAAAGTAAAAACAGAAAAGGCCACACGAGAAGTATTTCTTTCACCATACTTACTAACCAACACAATGTGAGCTGCTTTACTGTACCACATCAATACCAAAGCGACTTCTTTATTAACCAATAGTAATAAAACATTCACAGCATACAGAGGGGAATCCCACATCAGCATAATCATTGTTTCCCCACTTTTATTTTTTTTCAGTTTGCATCTAGCCCGAAGTTTATTCAACAGTCTTCTCACTCTACACAAGTACAAACGACCTTATCTAAAATACTACAAAGTCATAAAACTCAAAACAAAATGTATAATACTGACTGTACAATAAGAGCAAAAAGAGGCAATGTATACACTGCCACGGTTAACCTACAACATCCCCGTCAACGGCAGGTGACAATGCGCGTGGTGGCAGGTTCTATGAGGACCCTGTAGAACTGGCTCACCAATTTCAGAGAATAACAGAGACCTGGGGGTAGGGAAAGATAAAGGTGTTTAACCCTAGAAGTTGACGAGGACTCCAAAGGGGACATGGTCAGGCCTAACAGCAGAGCAGCTTGGTCCCCTTTCCGCAGATGTGGCACAGCAACAGCAAGAGCACGGCGAGGTTGCCTAGGTCCTAAGTCAACTGTGGAAAATAGTGTGTTACAATATGGAGGCTTGCTCATCCCAGCTAGCTCTGCTATGAACCAGACTCTCAAGAACGGGAAGGGTGAACTTTCTAGCCAGAAACTACAGGGCACCTTTATGGGCACAGTCCTGAATCAACAGTACCTCTGCAGCCAGAATCCTCCTGCAGAGGAAATATCTCAACTGCTGTCTTCAAAGCCCACTCTGTTATGGGATCCTTCCCTACAGATCCTCGTTGGCTAAAGAAAGGACAAAACTGAGTTGGGGGAACATAAGTTGCAGAGGTACGAATCAAAGTCCCTGCTTATCGGGAGGAGTTGGAGCTGGAGCGGCTCTATGGCGGCGGCCAGGAGATCGAGACCTCCTTAAGCACAGGGGACCTGCGCCTTGGAGAGCCAGACCTCCTCCTCATCCGTGGGGGTGACCTGCGCCACATGGGAGGCAGTGGAAGCATTCTCCTGGATGGGCTGAATCGCGTGGGGGTGGCCGAGGCCAGGGTGCCAACACAGCAGTAGCAGTGATTTCTTGGCCATCAATTTGTCCTCTATCCATGTGTTTCAGTGCTTTCTCCGCTTCATCTGGATTCTCAAACTCTACATATGCGTAGCCTTTGGATAGATGAAGATGCATCCTTTCTACAGGCATGTCAATCATTTTAATTTTCCCATAAATATAAAATATTTCCATGATCTGATCCTTGGTCACATTCCTGGTGAGTCTCCCAATGTGCACTTTGGTGGGCTTAGGTGAAAGGGCTCTGCCTTTTCCTCTCTTTCTCATCTCTTTTATAGGTGGTTTGGATTTGGAGCAGGAGGGAGCGCCGCCTATTGTCATGCCTGCGCTGGGAAGGGCTGGGGGAGCCAGAGGAGCTGCTAGAGCTGGAGCTCTGGGATGTGCTGGAGCTCCCAGAGCGGCTGCACGAAGAGGAGGAGCAAGAGCCACTGCTTGAACCTGCACTGGTGCTGGAGCCCGAGCTGGAAGTTGAGCTGGATAGAGACCAGGTGCTGCTGCTTTCACTTGCAGCACTGTGTCTCTTCCGAGTCTTATCCCTGCCACGATCCTTCTGACTCAACTCTTTAGTGGCCCCTTTCTCTTTAGAGCGATCCTTGGACTTCTCGTCAGAGCAGTCCTTGCGCTGGTAGGAGAAGAAGCCCTAGTGCTGGACTTTTTACTATTTTCTTTGACTCCTAGCAAGCTCTTCTTTTTCACTCCTGATAAATCCATTCTCCCCTTTCTGAGGTGTTCAAAGCAGCAATGTCGGCCGCACTTATCTGAACTCTCACTTCTAACTTGAGTCTGAGAAACGATCCCTAATCAATTGCAATTTATGCCAAA